>NC_047055.1:99450787-100094034 GCF_011762595.2 Tursiops truncatus | reverse complement strand
TTTCAATTTTCCCAGCTAATTACATCATAATACTCCCATTAAGGAGAGGATATAGCATTGCTTGGAGTCAGCTATAGGCCCTCCATGAACAATAATCTAGAATTGGAAAGGTAAGAAAACACATATTTCACAGTTTTCCATATGTAAACATAGTGAGCTATAATTTTTGATGAATGGGTGAGAGGTCATTTCAAAGCCTGTATGGAACTGAAAACCATCCAGAATTGTACATGGTAGCATCAGGATCCTCCCTAGCAGGTGTCATGATATTGTACAGAGACATGTAAACAGTCATGCAGGGCAATAATAGGAGCCCTATTATTCGTTTATAAAGTCTCAGTGAAAGCTTTTCTCCAAGTCAGACGTGAACCAACAGGGACATGACCTGATTACGGTGGCACAATAGATACCATGTGCTGGTGATACTACAAAATTACTGCCTTTATAAATTCTATACCGTTTCCTATACTGATGTTTCATTTTACTATGACTTTAGGGGCAACAGCTACAAGAGGAGTAAGAGGGTTGGGGGGAAGGAGTGGAGTGGATGTATCTAGTAATAGTCATATATTCTCAGAGTGACTTTTCTCCCATAACCACTGTAAGCTTCTTGAAGGTACAAATTATTTCTGATTAATCTTTCTATCGGTCTCAGTGCTCAGCATAAGACCTTCTATGTAGTATATACCCAATAAAAACATTAAGTGAATGATGGCTGAAGTAGATAAACATAATGAAATGTGAAAAACAAGTCAACTAAGAATATACCTCCATGCTTTATTCAAAACAGGAGGGATGTGGGACTTCCCTGGTGGCGCAGTGGTTAAGAATCCACCTGCCAATGCAGGGGATACAGGTTTGATCCCTGATCCAGCAAGATCCCACATGCCACGGAGCAACTAAGCCCGTGTCCCACAACTACTGAGCCTGCGCTCTAGAGCCTGTGCTCCACAAGAGAAGCTACTGCAATGAGAAGCCTGCGCACCACAATGAAGAGTAGCCCCCGCTCGCCGCAACCAAAGAAAGCCGGCGCCCAGCAACGAAGACCCAATGCAGCCAATAAATAAATTAAATTAAATAAAAAATAATGAAATAAAATTTTAACAAGTTAAAAAAAAGGAACAGGAGGGATAAAAATAGCTTTAATGTGTAAATTGCTCTAAAGTAAATCAGTATCACTATGCTATAATGAGTTATAATATTATCTGTCCTGATGCAGTATGATGGTTGAATTCCTAAGAAATCTTTCAATGGCAAAATGGGGCTTGGTGGCTAGACTATCATCTCTAAGAAAATTCAGGCTTTAGTAATGTCCTATGTAGTTTTTTCCCCCCACAATGGTCTCAGACATCCTATCTTTATCAGCATTATTTTTACTACAGCAATACTTACATGTTTTCCCCCCTTTACCAAGTGTTATGCTAAACCAAGCACAAAGCCACTTAGCCAAAACACATGCCTGGCTATGAATTGAGCTTCTCCTTCCCAAAACTAAGGTGCTGTTTACATTTTGATGCTGGCTTCCACCATAGCCCAAGACAACTGGCAGTTAACAGGTTAGCAAATGAAGTTTCCTAATTATGTATCTAATTGTGCTACTTTCAATACTGGCTAGGAAAATGTGTGCTGCTGAATAAATTTCTATACTCAGCCTTGCTTGGTATACACAAGCATTACTAATTTAAAGTTACCTGTCAGCTATTTCTTGGTAGTGGTTAAGTAGGTAACGAAGCTCATCTCTAGATTTATGACTTAGAGTTGGAAGTAACCATAGATATTTTCTAATATGATGGCTTTTATTTCAAATTCTAAGGGTACTGATAGTTATGCCTATAGGGATATAAGGTGGAAGAAGGAGTAGCTGAGAGTTGAGTCAATTTCCCCTCTCACTTTTCATTCAGAATGCCTACCTTTTCAATTCATTCCTTTTCTGTCGACCTATCACATAAAACCTCGTTCAAAGAAAGTATTGGGTATATTTAAAAAAACATAAAATCTGATCTAGTCTATTCTGGAGATGGTAAAAAAATATGGCACATTTGTTTCCATCACTATCGCATACACGCTGGGTATATATGGCATTAAATAATGGCATATATGTCGAGACCCACTAGGTCTCGACAAACACAGTCTCTAAGTTTGTCATAGTACTCTTGGAAACCACTATTAAGCAACTATACATGGTGTGATGGCATTTTTTAAATCCTTTCCATTAACTCCCAAACCAATGTACCATTTGATAATTGTCCTTATAATTTCCTGGAATACATTTCTTTGACTAAAAAAGGATGAAAAATTAAATTAGAGGCAAAATTATTGATAATAAAATATGCTCTCTTGGGTTGGGTTTCCCCAGAAGTAGACCCTGAGAAAAGGATTTGAGTGGAAATAAATTATTTTAGAGATGATTCCAGGAAGCACAGTAAAAGAGTGATTTAGGCTGAAAAGAGAATGAAGCCAGTACAATGTGAATTGATAAGCGTGTTGTCACTGTGATCGACTGAGGTTTAGTACCACTTGGGACCTCTAGGAGACCGAGTTGTCTCACCTGACAGACACCTCCGGGACACCTTCAACTGGGCCAAAAGCAAATGGAAATCATGAGGCAAAGAATCAAACTGTAGTGAGTTGTAGGCATATTCAGGAGTGGTGATTTTCCAGAAAAGAGGGGAAGGCATGAAGACCATCGGTTACAGCAGTGTAGTAATTGTTCATGTGTTCTTACAAGTACGTCACTTTAATTCCTTTCAACTGACTGAAATAAACTTTCAATTCAGTTGAAATAATAGTGTACTTTGAATCAAATTTTTATAGACTTAAATTATTCTTATCATGTTAGCTAATTATTATTATTTAATTACAACACTGTAGTTATATTAGAATGAGCCTTAATGCATATGAACTTTCTCAACCTTCAGTGCATTTTACAATTGAAATATGTTTCTGATAAAAATGAAATCCTTCTTCAATCAATTTAAATATCAGCAAATCCATCTACTTGCAAAAGGTTTTTACATGGATTCACTACTGATGTGTCCCATATTGGTTGACATCACATTGGCTGACACAATGATGGAGGTCATTGGTCTTATGACCAGCAATTTCACTTTTCCCACATACTTTAGACATTTATTCTCTATCTTTGATACACTAAAGACTGTAAAGATTTTCCCTTGATTCATCTGGGCACAGATGAATATAAAGAAGGCGTTATTTTCTCAAAGGGAAAAGGAAAAGGAAAAGGAAAACAAGCAATCACCTATAATACGTTCCTTTAATATGCAATTTTTGGTTTTGAATGCATTCTCAGTAGAAATTATGGTTATACTGTCCCTTAACTTACCCAACCCACTGTTGTAACCCAAGGTCAATATATTTATCTATAAACTATGCAACAAGTATCACCATGATTACAATGTTTTGTAAATGTAGCCACAATATTTGATTTTCTTAAATAAATAATGTAATAAACTGTATCACCTGCTTTGGCTACTATAATGCTACAAACGATTGTTTCATTCCCTAATAAATACTGTAATGTATACACCTGAATTCTGTCAGCCTCAATGTGATTTTTAAATACAGTGTGCTAAATTCCATGATGTATAAGAAGAAGGACTGTATATAATATCAATAAAGAATGAGTAGAATCTCTAAGAAAAGCATCAAAATAAATAAATATGCACAACTCCTGACATGTGGCTTCCTGTCCAAGAGAATTGTGATTTTAAAGAAAGGCTAAATTTTGAAAACAATTTGCTTTACACATCTTTGAGTTTTTCTCTCCACCAAGACGACTTGAGTTTATAAAATAACTAAATAGTTCACTTCTTTATTAATTCTCTAATATCACAAAGCTGTGTATTGGAGCAAGTGGAGTGTAAACATCCAATATCACTGGGTACATCCAATGAATTCTTACTCTCTTTGCAGCTGCAGGGAACCTGTGATATGGAAGACTCTCCATATGCAGACCTGAGGTTTAGGCTGTAAAGCAATCACACCATCTCCTATTGCTGGCATTGCATGTCCCCTACTTTACAACCTCAAATACTTTAGAATGTAGTTCTCATTTTCTAATGAAAACTCAGTGGGGATTAGTGGGAATTAGATATACATTTTTACTCTCAGAGATGCTAGACAATGACCATGATGCATAGCACAATTGGCTGATAGGTGAAGTTCACTACTTTCTATTAGTGATGGAAGGAGAGAAAAATGAGCACATTTTCAGTGTTTTACTTTACCAATATGCCTGAATGTGTTTACCTCATAAACTTAACTGCCATTTTACTCTTCTATGATTTTACCTGATCATCCATTAAATTTTTATTATTATCTCAGTGGATAATTTGAATGAATTAAGACCTCAGGGGGAGGCAATCTGTAAATCACAAAGGAAATAATGCTTTAAAGTACTGTGTTCTATAGATTTCTAACACGTAGGGTAATTACTATACTATCGTAAGTAAGTATCCCTACTTCTACCCCTACAAAATACCCACAAACTGTA
Source organism: Tursiops truncatus (assembly GCF_011762595.2). Lineage (NCBI taxonomy): Eukaryota > Metazoa > Chordata > Mammalia > Artiodactyla > Delphinidae > Tursiops > Tursiops truncatus. The sequence goes on along the minus strand of NC_047055.1, from coordinate 100,089,521 downwards.
ACTTGGCTCAGCTCATTTCCAGAAACTAAATACACAGGGATCTTGAAAATCTATTATTCATGTACTATGGTTAGTCACATTGGCAGGAAGAAGGATGCAATGCAAATGATGCTACCATAGGACTCAAAGACCATCTTGCTACCTCCAGCTGTGTAACTCATTACAACCTAAAGTAAAATTTGAGTCACTCTTTCCACTGGCACCATGCAAGGGGTAAGACATGAAAGGAGAAACCACAGTCCTCAGGTACCAACAATCTGTAAGTAAACAAATAACCCAAAAAGATAGCACAGAAAGTTAAGTGTTGACACAGGTATGAGGAGACTGCCACAGGAGTATACACAGGGGTACATGATTTATCCAAAGATGAGGAAAAGGCACCATCTACATTATCTTGGAGGATTATAAGAGATGCAAGAAATAAGTATGTGGGGTTAACATGACCTAGGGCGCATGTCAGGGAAGTGTGTTACATTCAGAGAACTGTTTATATAGCTGGGGTAAGGCATTCCGATGGTGGGTGAAATATTAGAGTTGAGAACAAGGCATGGAAAATATTGTAAAGGGTCTTTTCTTCCATACAACTTATTTGAATTATATCCTGAAACAATGGGGAGTCACCTGTAGATTTAAACAGGGGAGTGACATATTAAATTTGGCTTTTGAGAGATATGGGTCTAGCAGCCATGTGAGGGGTAAACTGGAGAGAAGCAAGGCCACGGGTAAGCTGGGAAGCTATTGTGGTATTCAAAGTGAGCTACAGGGATCTGAGCTGAGGCAGGGAATGGCAGGTGGTATGGAAAGCAGATGGCAGAGCTAAAAGAAATTTAAGATACAAATAGACATGGATATGAATAAAGAAGAAATAATACTTCTTACCTAGGTTACCTCACATGGTTGTTATATGAATAAAATAAACATGAAAGTGCTCTGTTAACTGTAAAGTTCTCTACCTTTAAGGAATTATTTTTTTACCAAATGCCTATGAATTAGAGATCCTTGGTTTAAAGGCATTCCCGTATGTTCAGACACAGTGAAACGACTATAAATTTAAACAATATGGGCTTCCCTGGTGGCGCAGTGGTTGAGAGTCCGCCTGCCGATGCAGGGGACACGGGCTCATGCCCCGGTCCGGGAAGATCCCACATGCCGCGGAGCGGCTGGGCCCGTGAGCCATGGCCGCTGAGCCTGCGCGTCCAGAGCCTGTGCACCGCCAACGGGAGAGGCCACAACAGTGAGAGGTCCGCATACCGCAAAAAAAAAAAAAGAAAAAAAAATTATATATATATATATATATATATATATATATATATATATATATATATATATATATATATAGTTTAAAAGTGCTTCTCTCACTCCTTAAGAAAAAAATAACATGCTAGGTAATGCATGTGGATTTAAATTTCTAGATGGAGACACTAGTGTGTATCTGCTTTGCATGAAGGTAGGGAGGTGTGGCAGGGGGAACTCCCTCTGGCCAATGACGAGAAGCAAGACAATAGAAGCACATTGATTTTTCAGGCATCTGTGGAAAAGCTCTTTCATGAACAGGAAGGATAAATATCTGAAACTAAAATCTAGGTGAGAAGTAATCAGATCCTAGAATAAATCGCTAGACAGAATTGAAATCGAAGACTCATAATACACCTGGTTCCTTACTAAAAGAACATTCCACTACAGTCTTGTCCCTGGATACAAACTTACCTGTCAGTATGTAGGTTGCACTCTAGTAAAAGCTACACTATCAAGAATGCAGTTTAGTCAATAAAGTAACTACAGTCAATGCCAAAAAAAGCACTTCTCTGATTACCACTTTAAAAAAGGACACAAAAAATGTAATGATTTAATGAGATTAGAACACAGAAACATCCCCAAGACCTACGGCAGAAGCACTAAAAGCAGATAGTGACCTAAATCTCTATTGTTAAAAATCTGTTTTCTTCCAAGCAGGTAGAGTGGGGTCATGAAAAAGTATGATGTTTGAAATCTGATAAATCTGGTTCAATTTCTAGCTGTCTCACAAGTAGCTTAAACTCACTGAGGCTCAGGTTCTAGATCAACGAAATAGAGATAATAAAACATCTGGGGGCTTGTTCAAAATTCTATCTAAAACAATCCATGAAAATTACCTAATACTGCATCTAGAATGTAAAAAAAATTCTGTAAATAGTCGGTATTATTATTATATTAGCAAGTATGTCCTGTAACCTAAATTTGCTCCTGTTTGATGACAATATTAGAAAATTAACATTCCTACTAATCTGCTATAGAAAAAAATGGACTTTCTTGAATTTGAACCAAATGTAGAATGGGAAGATAGAAGTAATGGGAATAAATATGAAAAGCTGAATGCAATAATAAAGCTATAGAAGAGGAAAAAATAAAATCTAATACCCAAAGAAAAATACAAGTTGAAATTTTGCATGGCCATACTATAAAACAGATGAATAGATGGGGATATTTTTGTTCAGAGCATCAATGAGATTAATCATGCATCACTCTGTATTTGCTGTTACAATAACTATGTCATGCATTGCCTTGCTTAGCCTTCCCAGACAGACAAGGAGTTTCAGTCACCATATTAGAAGGGGCTAAGGACTCTCCATTTTTCTTATGTTTGTTCTTTTTTTTTTTTTTGTAATTTTTATTGGGGTATAGTTGATTTACAATGTTGTGTTAGTTTCAGGTGTACAGCACAGTGAATCTGTTATACATATATCCACCCTTTTTCAGCTTTTTCCATATAGGCCATTACAAAGTATTGAGTAGAGTTCCCTGTGCTATATGGTAGTTCCTTATTAGTTATCTATTTTATATATAGTAGTGTGTATGTGTCAATCCCAGTCTTCCAATTTATCCCCCCCATCCCCTGGTAACCATAATTTTATTTTCTACACCTGTAACTCTATTTCTGTTTTGTAGATAAGTTCATTTGTAGTCTTTTTTTAGATTTGATATATAAGTGATATCATATGATATTTGTAAAGATTCTCCATGTTTTAATAAAGTCATTACTGTCAGAATTCGGAGACTATTTCCACTTCTATTTCTCGTCTTTCTACTAACTAGAAGAGGTCTTAAGCAAGTGACTATCTCTCTATAGGTCTCAGTTTCTTCATCTGTCAAACTAAGACACTGGACTATGTATTCTTTAATGGTCTCTGGGCTTCAAATTCTATGCTTGTATAGAATATATATCCTTAGATGTTTGCAACACATATAATGAACATGTAAAATGGTCATTTCCAGAAAAAATAAAGAATGCTACAAATCAATAAAAAACAGATGACATCTCAACGGAAAAATAAGCATGAGGCTAGAACAGGCTCCTTACTAAAGCTAACATCCACATGACCAACAAATGTATAAAAGGGTTCTCCAACTCATTAGTCATTTGAAAAGAATGGAAATGAAAACCACAATAAGACAGTACAGAACAACAGCCAGATGGCTAAAATTAAACACTGATAATACTAAGCACTGGCAACAATATCCAGAACTTTCATATACTGATGGCAGTGATTAAGTAAGGTTGTTTACCTACATTAAAAAATAAATTTGGTTTTCTCAACTAAAGGTGGTGCTTGGTTATTCTGTGACCAAGCAATTCCACTTTTTGGTATTCACTTAACAGAGGTGCATGTACATGTGTAAAATGTACAAGAATGTTCAGAGTAATATTGTTTTTAGAGCCCCCAAACAGAATCAATCCACATGTTCATTAAGAGCAAATGGGGGTAAGTAAGTGAATTGTGGCATATCCATACAATGGCATACTACACAGCACTGAAAATGATTCAGCCCCAACTGAAAGCAATAAAATTGATGGATTTCATAAAAATAATGTTGAGAAAAAGAAGTCAGACACAAAGGAGTACATACTGTATATTCCCAACTATATAAATTTCAGAAATGGCATCTCCTAATCTATGGTGTGTTAGAGAGGTCAGTGTGGTGTTTATCTTTGAGGAAGTACTGACTCAGAAGGGGTACGATTGGGGTTTCGGGATACTGGTGCTACTCTTTTTCTTCTTTTGAGTAATCACTGGGAGGTACTAACTCTGAAAATTCAGTAAGTTGTACACTTATTGATTTGTGCACTTTTAAATGTTTTTGTTATATTTTGATAAAGAAGTTTTGCAAACTAAGCCAGACAGAACTGCTTTTATCTACAAAAGAAAATTACTCCAATAATGAATGTGCCTTTACCCTATATATATAAATTACTTCAGAAAGTCAGATAGAGACAGAAACAGATATACATACATGCCTGCATGCAAACATACACATCTATATAGGTATGAAGGGGCGAGGGGAAACAAGAAAGGGAAGAGGTAATGGGGGGAAGGGGGAAGGAAGGAGGGGGAAGGGGGAGGAGGAGAGAGGGAGAAAGACTTTCTAGACCATTCAAGTGTTAAAGAAAATATCCTGCTTACCTTTCTTCCAAATTAAAATGTAAACCTATGTCTTCTTAAGTTCCTAGGAGTCAGGGGTGACGCTGAAGACCAATTAATTCTGAATGTTTTTTTTTTTTTTTTTTTTTTTTTTTGCAGTACGCGGGCCTCTCACTGTTGTGGCTTCTCCCGTTGCGGAGCACAGGCTCCGGCGCAGGCTCAGCGGCCACGGCTCACGGGCCCAGCCGCTCCGCAGCATGTGGGATCTTCCCGGACCGGGGCACGAACCCGTGTCCCCTGCATCAGTAGGCGGACTCTCAACCACTGCGCCACCAGGGAAGCCCAATGCTAGATGCTTTTGAAGTTGGATGAAACCTTTGTGATTATCTAACACAATTTCCTCATATTATGGGTCTATGTAGCAATAGGCCCATCATATATAAAATGTCATCCTTTTAGCCCTCCTGTGTAATCTGAGGTCTAATTCTGTGATTAATTTAATTAAACATAGGTGAACCGTTTTCAGATAGCTTCTAATTAAAGATAGATACATACTGAGATAAAACAATATGATAATTTCTCTAAAGATAGCATAGGAATGAGTTTTCAAGGATAATGTACATAAACTACCAAGAGAGATATTTTTTTTTCCCCTAAATCCTCCTGAAACATAGTTTTCATGGTCACACTCATGTAGGATTAAAACTGTTCAATCTCATTGTCTGAAACTGACTACACTCTAAACCTCTTCCTGCTAGGTATGGTTTCAATGAAAATGAGCAATGGCTTGTAGGCAGACTTCTCCTTATTTCAAGTGAAACTTCAAGTAAGTTACTTTCCCCTTTACTTTGAATTACTAATCTTTTTCTCACTGCATCTGCAGTCTTTCTCCTCAGCTATCATTTTGCTCTTTCATAGACTTGCAGTTCTTTCAGATCACTCAAACTAGGAACCCTGGAAGCCTCTAGCTCATTCCCTAGCTGGCTTTTCTCTCTGGAGTCACAGCTGCTGCTGTGTTCTGGTACACTGTAGATATTTTCCTGTCTTCATTCACATAACGCACATTCAGCTCTCAATTCCTCAGGGATCGTATCTGAGTCATCTTGCTCTAGCACAGATCCTGACAGTTGGGATTTATCAACACGTATTTGTTGGATGAATGGAAAACAGCAGAAACAACCTGTCACTTCAGTTGGTGGGCTTTGATCCTGTTCTGGATGACGCAATGGAGAAACGGGCTCTGTCTCTTAGAACCACCAGGGCCATCAGAGCCCATCTATGAATAGGTCAGCAGCCAAAGGGAGATGAACCTGAGATTCCTACTCACTATATTATTAGCATTTCCATAACAGGCAGGCTTTTACTCAATTTCCTCCTTTTCACACTTGTCACAGAACATAAATAAATCCCACAACTTGCCTAAAACCCATAAAATTTCAGGTTAACATTAGCGTCACTTTCCATAATGCAGTTTATTGTTGCTGTAATGCATAATTCCACCCATAATATGTCAAACGGAGATCTGTGCTAGCAAAATGAGAATATGATGGTCCTCATCAGGTTTTATCCTTGGAACACTGCAATCAGTTCTAACAATGTTATGACCAGAGCAGATAGATTCTGATAAATCTATTTTCCCTACTTCTTAGTTCTTTTTATTCATCTCCGGATTGCCAGGTAATGACAATATTTCTCTGGAAATGGTGAGAAGCACCATTTATCCTCAAGTGTATGTGAATACTGATTAGTTTCTGCCTACCACCTAAGCTTCTGGTTCAGCCATCCCCCACTTCCTGTATAAACCTTTGTCCAGAAGCTTATTTCCTATCTTTACTTCCCACAGTACTTTTGTCTAGACCATCTTCTTACCCATTTGCTTATGCCCTGCAGTGCACTCCGGACTATGTAAGCCCAAAGCCAAAGAAAATAAGTTTTTTGAAGGCCAGTCATGTTAGATACATGCTAGGAATGTCATACTTTTAAAATTGAAGTCAGGTTTCCAAAACCAGTATATATGTTTAATATTTAAAGTAGCCTTGCTTTATTCAGAAACCTCACTTTATATTGCAATTACTGTTAATGGTTCAAAATGGACTCAGTAATAAACAAGGTTTTCTTCCAAAAAATTTATTTTCCAAAATTACCAAAGAAGGCACTGCAACATTACAGCTAACTCTATTTTTTCATTTAATTTAAAGACAGTGTGAACAAGTCCTGAAGACGATGTCTTATCTTTTATTAATATCTATACAGAGTGGATTAAATTTCTGGAAAGTTATATCTACATAGAGAATCTATAAATTTCTTGAGGGCAGAAAATAAAGCATAAAAAGACTTAAATCCTTTAAAGCTTTAAGCACTATGACCAGTGAATAATAAACAAGTAAATATTTAATTTGATCTTATAAATATCATTTGAAATGTATTTATTTTCATTAAGATTTTCCCCCCAAAATCTTAATTTTCTTTCATCAAGTTACGAGTTTCTGCTCACTTGCCATTATTTTGTTTTTCTTTTGCATTTGACCCCAACATAATAATATATGAAGACATCAGGATAAATGAAAGACCAACACCTGCCTTAATGTTGAAACTACAGTAAGAGCTTCACGGTAAGACAGCCTTCTCTCCCCTCTGAGTCTGACATTTTCCTAAAGGACATACAAATTGCACAAATATTTTATATGCTTTTTGCTATGCGATAACATCTTGAATACATACTTTAAATCGAAGGGAGAGTCACATTTGTCTCCTTCTTAAAAAAATTTAAACATGGTGATTTCTTATTTTCTAAACTTAAAGAAAAGGAAAAGTGAAATAGAAAATCAAGTATTTTTAAACATTTGGGGGGTTTTGTTTGATTTTATTATTTTAATAAGAGACACAAAGTAAAACATGTAAAAATACAAAATCTTACCCAACACATTCTAAAAAATGCTTAATTGTCAAAGAAGCAGTATGCCTGTTATACTTATTACTGGTCTCTAATAGAAATAGATTTAAAAAGAATGTCTTGGAGAAACAGTGTACTTTCATCATTTCCTGAGAAGCTCAGTGATTATGAGCAATGCCAAGTAGAGCTCAATATTCTTACCCTTGGAATCAAGAAAAAGAAAGTCCTTTAAAAGATCAAGATCTCTGATAGCAATAACAAAAACTAAATTTGCCAAAGGTAGGGCCCTCCTCTTGTCAATTTCAGGCAAGAAGCAATCTTTCTCTGCATAGTGAAAAGTAAGCTACCTAAGGGAAAGATCTGTGTGACTGCAACAGCAAAAAATTGACTGGATGGTTGAAAAATAATACTTTTTGAGAATTTTTTTAGAAACTTTACTTACACGTTGGTTTTTACTTCATTCTGAGATAGATTAAGAGGAAATGAAATTCTTTTCACACACAAAACACCTCCCTCATGAAAATTTCTCACAGTTGCCTCTTTTACCTTCCTTCAGCTTTATCCTCTTCCTCAGTGAGTCTCCCTCATTGCTCCATATTCCTAAACCAATAGGAAGAATTTCCTTCAGACCCTTAAGCCTTGTATCTGTTACCATAGAGACAGGCATCATAAGATAGCTGCTCAGTAACATCCTCATGGAAATAAAATAAGAATCCTATGGGTTTTATAGGAATTTCCAGTGCTACCAATGAACAGCAATGATATCCCTCCCTAGAAAAAAGGCAGGGATTTTAGTTTCACAATCATGGAATTATGGAGATTGTCATTTATGATGGTAAACCCAGAATCTCTTAAATTTATGCTTAGAATCTAATTACAGTTTCTCACATGATTTGAAAAAAAAAATTCCCTTGTATCCACATGTTCAGGAAAATAGCTCAGAACTATTTCATTGCTAACTTTTAACTCTAGCATGTCTTATCAACCATTTACTAACAGCCTCAACTGTTGTTTTATAGTGCAGTGCATATATTTTTATTTTGATATTCTTTGATCCCCTCCAGACCATATTTTGATCAAGAACACCCTCATCTATTTAAAAAGGTGTGCACCTCTCCAGATCACTGTAATACAAAAGCCGCTTAGAAAGACTATAGACCTACAAAGAGAGAAAAAGTAGCTGCAGGAAGTAATTCCCACTGACTTCACTTGTTTTCCACTGACTCTGTACTTTCTGTAAGTCTACCAAAATCACAATAATTGAACAGTAACAATAAAAATAACTTAATCTTAGCAAGTAGGTAAGTAAAGCGAGATCAATGGACTTAGGCAAAGCACATATTACAGAATTCAGAGATCTCAAGTTTTCTTATAGACATAATAAACAGACATTTCTCAGCAAGTAAAATCTCTTAACAGATTAACTGCCACAATGGCCCCATCATTAACTCCTAAGCTGTATACCTGGACCACTTTGCAAAGTCTGTAGTGCTTACATATTATGGGTGATCACAACTTCTGTTTATGGTCTTCAGCTGATATTTAATGGTGACCTCGCTTGCTCTAGACACTTGATTCAATGAGCAAAAAGCAAAGTCCTCTGACAGACTAGAGATGAGGTCAGCAAACTTTTACTACTAGGAAGGGCCAGATAATAAATATGGTCTCTGTCACCACCACTTAACTGCTGTGCTAGCATGAAAACAGCCAGAGACAATCTGTAAACAGATATGCTGCCAATAAAACTTTATTAATATTCACTTAAATCAAAATTTCATATAATTTTTATGTCACAAAATATTATTCATCTTTTTAAAAAACCATTTAGAAATACAGAAACCATTGTTAGCTGGCTAGACAGAAAGAGCCATGGCACATGGGTCATAATTACTGGCATGGAGGGCGCCAATAGAGTACTAGAGACACTCAAAGGAATCGCTGAAAAGGGAAATATTTTTTTGTAAGCTGTGACTAGACTCAAAGGTTCTTAAAATTAGAAATTATCTCAGACATCTTCTTCTTCAAATTCTCTTTAATGCAGGAACTGCACTCCCAGCAATGAACACTTCAGGAACAAGGAGTGCAGTATCTCAGAGTAGTCAATTCTCTGCTTATACAATTATTGAAATAATATTTTTTTCTTCAGTACGAGAGAGGTAAAAATGAGTCTAACCCCTCTTCTACACTGTAGCTCATCTGATATTTGAAACTGGTCTAATTTTTCTTTATTCTTTTTCCTTCAAGCACTCTTCAATTTTTCCCTTTTCTAGAACCTTCAAGGCCCCTCAACTGTTGTGGTTTCTAGCACACTTCACCAACCATCCAGGCATTTTTTTTTCCACTGAACACTCTGAGGTGTTAAAGTTCCTCTTAGACCATGGTATGCCTCTAAAAAAGTTCCTTCTCAACTTTGTTCTCTCTTTCTTTTTTTTGTTTCCTTCCAGAAAGGATAAATGTCTAATATTACTTTTATTTTGTTTTGATGTCATATGAGACTGTGACTGACACTGAAATATGGCCAACAAAAATCAATGTCTTTTTCAATGAATGGTTGCTAAGCTTTAACTCTCTCACATACCATACTTGTTGCAATGATTTTTAAACTTTAGTGCAGGATGTTATTCCTCTTAAAATGTTATCTTTCTGGTGTCATCAAGTTTTCTAGATGATCATAATCCTTTGGTACATAATACTTCAATGCATTTCTTTTCTTTCTCAGTTGGACAAGCTATTTTGATGTTTGTTCTTCTTTTGGATATTAGTATTTCACAGGCCAAAGGGCCAAAGTCAGAATTACAGGTCACACTATGAGAGATTAGTTGCAAGTCAGATAGATCCAGTTGGATAGAATTATATCATAGTCCTGTGAGAGCCCCCCTTCCTGGTTTACAATGATTCATTAATTGATAGACCAATACAGAATAATTTATCAAGGTAATTAATCTACCAGATACATCAAATAGCAAATATTTCTCCATCCTGACTACATCATAAAAGTCTTCAAAAAACTCTATGGTATAATCAAAATAACTAGCCATATTACCTACTGTTTCATAGAACCTTGGAGGATTACAGCCTGTATTGCCTTTCCCCTCATTCTAAATCATCCCATCTTCCTTAGGAATTCTCAGCTATTCCCAATGAGGGGAAAATATTGCTTATTTTTTCCAAAAAAAATTCCAATAGGAACAGTTGTTTACTCTCCCCACTTTTCTCCGTTTCCATTTTAGTTTGTTAACTCCAGGACCAATTTAAAATACTGTCATGGTGTTCTCTTTTTAAACAGTTTGATTCTTTTTTTCAGAAGTATGCACGCACTTATGTGGTTTCTTTGTGTTTGCTTTTTCGTTCTTAAAATATAGACAACCTGAGAATTGGAGAATAAAAGGAAGGAGCAAGCTTCTCAGGAAAAACACTTCGAAGCACATTTCTTAACTGACAGTGTGTCACCCTGCTCATCTTTCTAGACGAAGAGCAGTACATCTGAAGGCAGGCCAATCCAACACAAGTGGGAATTTTCATTAGACAAGATTATCATTAAAGGAGAACTAAGGAACATTCTTGATTAAAAAAATAATGTTGCTCAATAAGATTTTTACCTAAAAGAAGCAAATAGTTGCTATCTTTGCTTTTGTAGTATAAATGCCTTAGAAAAAAAACAATCTGGGTTTGTAGAGAATTGGGAAAAACAAAGATTTATACATAAATTTCATATTTTAAAAACAGTTAAACATTTATATTTCATTTGTCCCACCTCTCTTTCACATACTATTTCTATTTTTATGTTTTTCTTTTTTTTCCCCTGAATCTCTTCAGAAAACACAGAACTAAGCAACTGAGGATTTGGCAACTTCACATGTTCTCATCACCGTGCACGCCAATTTTGTTCCACAGCCAGAAAGGTCAGCAATAATTTCCAGCTCTCACAAATGCATTTATAAATAAAGGGACGCCTGCTCTTCAGGTGTGCGGCCCAAAGCCTCTAAGATTTCATTAATAATCAACAGCTGGTGCCACCTAGTGTCTGTCCTCTTCATTCGTCAGTGGAATCAAATACAAAGCACTTCTTAATCACAAACGAGGCAGTCTGAACGACAAACAAAAAAACACGCTCTGGGGAGTCCAGTGGCTGATTTAAATTACACTATCTTCATTGAAAGGAAAACCTTCTTTTTAAAGTAACTATGGTAACAGGAGTGTAAGGTTAGCAGGAGGCTCACATTTTTCTCACAGGAGACAATTCACAAAAGGAGAGTCCTACTAAAGATGTAATGTAAAAGAGTTTTTCCAGACTTGAACTGTCACTTACAATGGTTATAAAAAGTTGAGAAATAAAACTGACAGAAAAGAACTGTGTTTTAAACAAGAGTTTAGATACAGCTGATTTTTGTCAACCAACCAAGAAATAACCCTCTATCATTTGGGTGCAAAATTCTGTTAGTCTCTGAGTTCTCAAAGATTAAAGAAGTCCTTAACAGACTGTACCAAACACATACAGCACTCCAAAGTATTAACAGGAAATAATGAGGTTGCCTGAATCACATTATTTTTAAAGATGTTTCCAGCTAAAACTATACATCTAGGAAACTATTTTCTTTCCTGCTGTATGTATGAATTATGAATTACATATTCAACCACAGTCATGTATGCTTCAAGGTTAAAAAGTACTCATTTAAATCTCTATTTTTCAAAACAGAAGTTATGAACCCAAGCCCATCAGTTTCTAATTATTCACTGATATTTAAATACATGTTGTTTTAAGTCACTCTTTCTAAGAGGAACACGTAATTGAAAAACATGGACTAACATTCAGGGAAAAAAGTTACATAACAGCCAGTAGTGTTCCTTGACCAGACTGACTATTACTATTACTGACTATTACTACAGAAAAGGTACAGAACATATAAGCAATATTGTGTACACTGAAAGGTCATATTAGATGTTCATACACGATAGTCCATTAACTTGGATCATTTAGCTACTCAGGTTACTGGGGAAACTGGGCATAGAGCTGAACGATTCTCTATCATATGGACAGTTAACAATCATTCTTTTCATACTTAGGAAAATCTATTTCTGTATTATTGGACATCTGTTTGAAGCAATTACTTGTTAAAACAGCTCTGAATGTTTTATTTTCTTGTTACCCTAGTGGTGATAAAAATTATTTCAATATGTTTGGTCCAATATATACTCACTGACAGATCTCTATGACAGCGTATGAAGACAGAATATGGAAACAATGGATAGTTTCTACAAAAAGCTTAAATTGTTCCCCTTTTCCCCAAAACTTTATTTTTGGAGGCTAATTCAGCCCAGGCTCATGCTCCATTTGTTTAAAAGTACTATAAGTATAATCCACTGACTGTAAGGGAAAGAAATATTGCAAAACAGCAAAAGGGTTCTAAAAATTGTACGCAGTCAAGAAAGAATACAAGACAAAACTCATTAAGGTTCCAAACTAATTAAATAAATAAATGCTCCAATTTTCAATAATTTATCATTTTCTGTCATTTTTCATTAACAGCTTTCAAAGCCCTATCCGAAACAAGCTGATACAGAGAAATTAAGAGCAGTAATCAAGCGAGAAATGATAGACCAGCTGGGTCGACATCAACTTGGCAAAACGTGAATACAGTTCAATAGCTGAAACAGATGCTAGAGTTGTTGAAAAACCCTGCAGGAGATATTGATGTATTTTCTTCATATAATGCAGAATGACTGAATAAATGTCAAAATCTAGAAATGAATGAGGAGAAAAAACTGACAGCCAAACTCCTTATAAAACAGAAACCAAGTGTAACAGTTTTCAACCTATCCAAACATTCTATACATTCTCATTTTTCTCAATGTCTGAATATGCCAATAAATCCAACAGTCCTTGTAACTAAATAGCATGTAACTGATCTGGGGTAGATTTCCCCATAGATCCTCCCCCCACCTCGGCCCCGTCATCATCTACCTGAAGAAACCTAGACTCTTGAAAAATACTTTATTCTAAAATCTTCCAACACTGATTTCTATCCCAGAAGGGTTTCCCTGAGGTTGGAGTCAAGCACTCCCTCCCGCAAAATGTAACGCAGCACAAGGAAATTTTAAAATCCATTCTGTAAAAGCAACACTGTTTGCAGAGTTTGGAGAGCTCGGCAACAAACCCCAGCTACCAACAGCTGCTTGTTCAAACATATGCTTTGTCATGGTCAGCTTCTAATTGTATTCATAATGATGTAATAGCTTTAATAATCCTACCTTCCATGCCAGCTGTTTTTCCTGTCACTCCATCATGCCAATAAGTTGGCTGCTGTAACAAATCAAGATAGTGCAAAACAGCATCTTTCTCCTGATTCTGTCATCTTCCTGAAAGCATTCTATTACTGCCGACTGCTGGGAACCAGAAAGTCTATTTGAATTCCAACAGCTCCCCTTTCGCATGATTCAAGTTAGGTTAGGTGGGCATGCCTAACATGATTCTCTCAGTCATTTATTATGCAGCTGCTACAACGTCGGTGTGGTAACCACTCTGACTATCTGATACGTCAGTCGAACAAAACCTACACCTCAGAGCAAACACATGAGCCGGAGCAGCGTTCTGCATTTAATGAGCATTCTTCCTGCCTAAAAAGCAGTGGATCTGCAAATTTCTTTCAGTATCTATTCGTTCCTCTGTATGGCAAAGCCTCTGGCTTATTTTCCTAACTATACCAAAAATAGAGTTCCTTTGCCACACATCATATTATTCACACGGAAATTTTGGCTAATTTTCACTTCTCTTCACAGCCTTTAAAGGGTAAAAACTCTCCTCTGGTTCTACTTTTGAAATAAGGATGCTGTGTGCTCAGTTCCACATCTCTGCTTTAATATAAAACATAGCATGCACTCTCTCAAATGGAATTTGTCTCTTGCGATTCTATGGAAATTTTTCTAAGAAGAGAAAGTTTTTCAAGAAAAGATTTATTTTGCACATTGGATACATTTAAAGTCTGGTACTCTGTGTATTTCTCCTAAGAGTTGACTTTATACTTGATATTTTGACTTAAGAGGAGTGCTTTCTTTACCAGTGAGAAATGAGATTAGCTGACTCTCTCACACAACTTGTTTACCAAGTGAATAAGTGTCATTTTAGGAAAACGTATTTTGTATTTTAAAAATACCATTTATGAATCAATAGCTTTAAAAAATTACCATATTAATTTCACCTAAAATTTCTAAGTACGCCTCTCTCAGAGGGTTAATGTTTATAGTTTGAAATGTTGAAAGAGAAAAACTGAACTATTTTCATAAGAAAAATACTTTTTCAAAAGGGAGAAGTGATAAAATCTTATGTTTCCTTTCAAACATCTACCCAATATTCAGTTTAGCAAAAAGTAAACAGCTTGTCGGGTCGCTACATTATGTGAGATGTGCCAATGTCACTGCTCTGAAATACTGTTTCCCTAAGGGTGTGTGTGTATACATTTTAGCCATACTAACTCCATTTCAATTTAATGTAACAAACACAAATAATCCCTATATATTAAGACATATATACTAATGAGTAACTTAGAGTTTATTATGTTTAATTTATAAATGCCAGGGGAAAAAAACCTCAGAAAGACGAACTGAGTCCATTTGAATCCAACAAAGTTCCTCTAATATATATATGGTCCAACATAACAATTCTGAAAATAGTGGTTTATCAATTACTGTTAATTTACAAAGAAATGACTTTTGTGCTGAGCATATCTAGCTTAGGTGTTGCGAACAGCATAAATAAATGCCATATGCTTTTATTTCTACTCTTAGCCTCTGTGTATCTCTCCAGCTTCAACTCTTGCCTCTCCTTCTTCCCTTCACACTCTGTTCCAGCCATAATGAACTTCTTTTTGTCCCTTTATAGCACTGTGCCCCTTTCTGTCTCAGAGATATTGCATGTTCTGCTTCATCTTTCCATACGCCACTTCTCACTTTTGATTGCCTACCTTCCATCCAATATTCAGATATCAGCTTGAAACATCATTTGCTGTCAGCATCTTTCTTCCCCTAGATAAAATTATATTCCCCTGCTATGCAATTTCATAGCATCTTGCACTTCCTTTGTCTTCCTCATAATAATGGCAGATACTTATAGAGCAGAAGGTGGCAGGCACTGTTCTCACATATACCACATATATATCTATGTATATCTATCACTACCATATTGATACTCATTCAATCATCATATGGAACCTATGAGGGTGACTATTATTATATGCATTTTATATATGAGGAAACTGAGGCTCTGAAAAGTTAAATAACTCAGCCAAGGTCACATGACTTTATTCAACTGTATTTCCTGGTATACTATTAGGTCTTGAGACTGGAGATCATGTTTGTTTTGTCCGTTGCTAAATCCTAATGCCAGCGCAGTATCTGGAAAATATTATTCCATTCTTCACTCATCCAGTAGAACCTGCTTTGCACAATGCACTGTAGTAAGTGCTGGTTATGGTCAAAACGGATATGAATCTTATTTTCATGGAGCTAATGGATGAGGGCAAGAGGTCCAAGGATTCACAGATAAAATTCAGACATCTATTAACTTGGATGAGAGACATGTTACATCCATATTTTCATTAGCCTCAAGCATTTTTTTTTTTGTTTTCGGAACGCGGGCCTCTCACTGTTGTGGCCTCTCCCTTTGCGGAGCACAGGCTCCGGACGCGCGTGCCCAGCGGCCATGGCTCACGGGCCCAGCCGCTCCGCGGCATGTGGGATCTTCCCGGACCGGGGCACAAACCCACGTCCCCTGCATCGGCAGGCAGACTCTCAACCACTGTGCCACTAAGGAAGCCCCCTCTAGCATTATTTTCATTTGTGTTTGCATGCTATAAACCACAGTAGTATAAGCAGTACCTGTACTTTTTTCTTGAATAAAAATCACAAATTTTTCACATGTTATAGATGCTGCATGTACCTCACAGTATTCTTTTACAGTCATCATTACTTTGACATTATGGTTACTATTAATTCCACCACTATATTGTGTTACTTAACGTGTTAATAAGGAAATTAAACTTTAAAAATTTTTAAAATATTTAGAAAACTTTGTCTCAATACAACTGGTTTATGTTATAGTCCTAAATATTTTGTGTATTTAAATATAATTTAGATAAGCTTAACCAACTGTCAAAGGCCTTAAGATGTTATGGCTTTAATATGTTCCAGCAATCCCACTCCTGGGCATATATCCAGATAAAACTATAATTCAAAAAGATACATGCACCCCTATGTTCATAGCAGCATTATTCACAATAGGCAAGACACAGAAACAACCTAATTGTCCACGACAGATGAATGGATAAAGAAGATGTGATGTATATATATATATATATATATATATATATACACAATGGAATATTACTGAGCCATAAAAAGAATGAAATAATGCCATTTGCAGAAACATGGATGGACCTAGAGATCATCATACTAAGTGAAGTAAGTCAGAAAGAGAAAGACAAATACCATATGATATCACTTACATGTGTAATCTAAAATATGACACAAATGAACCTATCTACGAAACAGAAACAGACTCACAGACATAGAGAGCAGACTTGTGGTTGCCAAGATGTGGGGGAGGGACGGATTGGGAGTTTGGGGTTAGCAGATGCAAACTATTAAATATAGGATGGATAAACAACAAGGTCCTACTGTATAGCACAGAGAACTATACTCAATATCCTAAAACAAACCATAATGGAAAAGAATATATATATATATACACATAATATGTATAACTGAATCACTTTGCTGTACAGCAGAAATTAATACTCCATTGTAAATAAGCTATTATTCAAAATAAATTTAAAAATAAAATAAAATCTTAAATTTATATATAAAAAACAATGTTAGGGATTTAATCTTCACCAGGTGTCAATGCTAGAACCCCTGGCCTAGAGGATGGGAGAATATAGCATACTGGTTAATATCATTATCTCCAATATCTGACAACCTGCGTTCAAATCACATATCCATGGTTTAGTGTCAATGTGCTGTAGGGCAAGTTATCTTCAATTTACTCGTTCATAAAATTGGAATAATAATTGGTCTTTTGCATTCTTGCTGGGAGGATTAAATAAGAGAATGACTGTAAAATACTTAGTATGACACTCACATTTTTTAAACTTTTAATGATTTATGTATTATTAGATTAAAGGCCAGATACAAAGCTATTATGACAAATAAACTGTGAAAGAGATACAAAGTATTTACAAAGATTCCTAGAACAGGAACTGGAACTCTCCTATACTACTGATGGAAATGTAAAATGGTAAAAACCATTTTGAAAACTGGTTTGGCAATTTGTTAAAATGGTAAACATATACATACTGTAAGAGCCACCCTTTCCAGTCAGAGAAAAATGAAAGTATATGTCCATAAAAAAAAAACCTGTACATGAGTATTCATAGCAGCTATATTTGTAAGAGCCCCAGCTGGAAACAATCCACATATTCATCATTATGAGAATGGATAAACAAACTATGGTATATCTATACAACAGAATACTACTTCGCCATGGAAAGGATTGGTCTATTGATATATGCACCACCATGAATGAAGTGCAAAAGAAGCATGCTAATTGAAAGAGGCCAAACAAAAAGAGTATGTACTGTATGATTTCACTGCTACAAAACTCTAGAAAATGCAAATCAATTTGTAGTGACAGTAAGCACTTTAGTGGTTGCAAAGGGAAAGTACAGATGAGGGACAGAGAAGAGGTGTTATAAAAAGTCATGAATAAACTTGTAAGATGATGTACATATCTGCTATCTTGATTGTGGTGATGGTTTCATGGAGATAGATATATAGACAGATAGATAAAAACATATCAAATTGTACATTTTAAATATGTACAGTTTATTAAATATCAATTATACCTCAATAACTATTAAAAACCTCCTTTTAATCAGACATAAGATCATTCAAATTAACTTAACTAAAAACTTAAAGTAACACAGTATCACCTCCTTAAAAAAATTAACCTAAAGAATGTATGTTCTAAATAACTCTATCTACATGAAATAATCCTGATAATCCCAAGAAAGTAATTTTCCCCACCATCTGCTATTTATAGCTCAATGTTATGACTGAACAATCTGAAAACTGACGTGTATCCAATAACAGGGAAGAATTTTGTCCTATTCAACATACACAATTTTGTTTGTTTATTGTGAGCATATAAACCAGTAAAATAAACAAACTGTTAGGCTGGTACAGAATGATCAGCCACATAAAATCTAAGGTATTGATCGATATTAGCTTGTTGCCATGTAATTCCATGTTACAGAAAACCTTGGAAGAAGGTTCGTTTGTTAAGTAATGATTAAAGATTAAAGGACTTGATTTTATAAATTATCCTCATTTCATAGCAAAGGATATCATAACAAACTCAATGAGTATTTTGAGTGGAAGATGGCTGAAAAAAGGCCAATTGAATCTATGTGATAGTAGACTGAAAACAATAAAACCCATTCTCACATAAAATTTTCTCATATGCCATATTCAAAGTGCTGAGGTGGTAGAAATTTTAGCCAGATCACTGAACTTTTAAAAATTATTACCTCAGTGAAGTTACAGTGGATCAAGGAAAAGCAGAAAATCTTATCTTCATTATTTGAATCTAACACTGTTCTCCTCCCCCGTCTAGATCAGCCAAAATATATAAAAATGTTGGACACACACACACACACAGCAGCAGCAGCAGCAGATCATATCACTGTCTCTACCCTCTCCTGTGGTTTCTTGTCACCCTTAGAACAAAAGCTCTTATTATACATGTGTGAAACTGACTTTCTTCTTTCTTCTACCATGCTACTCCCTATACCTTTCCTTATTTTTCTCTAATCACACTGGCCTTACTTCTCTTCAGACATTCCAAGATTATTCCCACCTTGGGGTATTTTCATTAGCTGATTATTCGAGGAACGTTTTTCCACAGATACTACAAAGTTCACTCCTCTTCATTCAGGTCTCTGTCCAAATATCACCTCAACAGAAAGCCCTTTCTGGACTTCTCTCTCTAAAGGAACACTTCCTTGACCTTAATCCTTCTGTATTTCTTTTACTGTTTTACTTTTTAAAATAACACTTATATTACCACCTGGCATCAAATTATTGATTTCAATCATTCATTCAAACATTTATTAAGCACTTACTTTATGCCTGACATTTTTCTGGGTGTTTGGAATAGTATTGACCTCATAGAGTTTGTAGTTTTGTGGAAAAAAGATATTGGACACAATCAAAGGTATGATTCAAAAAAAGTGTGATGAGTGCTACAGGCATAAATATTTTTAGAAGCATATTTAGAAGAATATTTTTAGAAGCATATGATTAAAGAACTAATCTTACAAAGTACTTCTTAAATATGGAACTAAAGGATAAGTGGTAATTACACGGATCAAGGGATAAAGGTGGAAAGTACTATAGGCAGAGGGAATAAGGCAGAAAACCATTGAAAAAATGAAAAAAAAAAAAAAAACCCAAAACCCATGATGACTGGAGTACAGTGAATGACAGGGAGAGTAAAACATGATGACCAGGATGAGGGTGTCAAGATAAGCAGGGTTTAGATCATGTGGGCCTCAATGTCAGCCCTGTTAAAGATCCTGCAGTTTATCTTAGGAACACTGGAAAGCCACTGAAAGGTATTAAGTGAGTGAGTTACATGTTAAGACTGTATGTCAAATGTATAAACCAGAATGTACTGGGGTTAAAATGGGGTGGGGGATAACTCTAGAGGTATGGAGGCTTGTTAAGAGGCAATTTCAGTATATCAGGCAAGATAACTTGACTATATCTGCTAGCAAAGAAGACACAAAGAAGCAATGAGCTTCTATAGATATTTAAAAGGGAGAACTGACAGAACATTATGATTGTTTGGAAACTGAAGGTTCAGGAATATGAAGGAGTAAACATTTACTTCCACATTTTCAACTTGAGCAATTAAGAGAATGGCGGCAATATTTCCTGGAACAGCCAGGTTGGAAAACGATGATGCCTTGAGTTTTGCTTCTGTTGAGTTTGATAAACTTGGGAGACATTCGAGAAAAAGCAGAAAAGGAGGACACAGATATTAGGGTCTAAATTTTGGAAGACAAACATTTTAGATGTGCCATCATTTGATAGTAAATGAAGCCATCCATTTGAACAAAACTTGGATATGGAGCAAGCCAAGGAAAGAGACAAGAGCCTAGGATGGAGCACTGAGGTACTCTACCAATTAATGACTGGATGATAAAGAAAGACTTATCAAGAGATTGAGAAGGAATGTCCAGAGAAAAAGAGGAAAAGAAAAAAAAACCACACATGGACTATGACATTCTTAAAGTTTAAGGAATAGGTAGTTGAAAGAAAGAAGAAATTATCAACTGGGTCAAATACGTTTATGAGATGCAATGAGAAGAAGACTAAGAAGTTCTGCGTTTAGGAACATAACTAACATGGTGAGCTGAATGTGAACAATTTCAGAGGAGCAGTAAAGGTAGAAGACAAGTTAGAATAGGTTGAAGAGTTAGCGGACCAATGTGGGAAGATAGTTAAAGGAGCCTTTGCAGGCAACATATATTTTTTTCTACTTTAGGGTTTATTTTTCCTGACAATATACAAACCTAGTTATATTAAATATACCTAACATCCTATACAATTTTCAAGACTTTAAGTAGCATCAATGCCTAGGAATGCTGATTGACTGGTAGGGAAGACCAGATTGAATTTTTTCTTATCCAGTTTATTACCCACACTTCCCCCACATATGCTTACTCCCATACTCACTGGAGCTGCAGTATCCGTGCCTCTTTATTGGCATGTTGTACCAGTTACTTAAAGAGAGAAATTTAAATATCCACTATGATTGTTGGTTTCTCAGAGTCTCCACTTGTCAATTTTGCTTCACTCCTTTTGAAGGTGACTCCAAGTTCTATATGCCTATACATCCACGTTGATTTGACCCATTATATCATCACAAAATTTCCTTTCTCTCTCGTAATACCTCTCGCTTCAGTCGCCCTTGTCTGATATTAATATCACCATATCAATATTCTTTTGGTTCATGTTTGTATGTATCTTGCAACCTATCTGTGTCATTATAATTAAAGTGGTTTTCTTCTGAACAGGCTGTTCTGGCTGTTTTTCCTCAGTATGACAATTTTTGTTTTTTTAACCAGTCTTTAATATGCCATCTACCATTCTGGTATTTTCTTTTTGTCCTATTTTTTCACTTATTTCTCTACTCTATCGTTTTTGCTACTGTTAATTATTGGACTTCCACATATGGTCGATACTACACCATTCATTGCTTTTATTGTTACTTTAGACAATTATCTTTTATATTTACCCAGTTTTTTTTTTTTTTACCATTATTGGAGAAGTTTATTCATTTTTGCAGGTCTGTTTATTTCTATCAAGAATAATTTTTCTTCAGCCTGCAGAATGTCCTTTAGAATTTACACTAGTGTAGAACTACTGGTGATAAATTATCTCACCTTTTGGATGACTGAGACCATCTCTATTTGACCATTATTTTTTTGTTAAAAACTTTCTTTTGAAGGATTGTACATTCACATGCAGTTTTAAGAAATCATGCTGCATACTCTTCGCCCAATTTTCCCCAATGGTAACATCTTGCATACCTATAGTACAATGTCACAAACAGGAAATTGACAGTGAGACTATCTTATTTACATGTCAACAGTTTTACATGTACTCCCCTTCCTCCCTGCTTCCTTCCTTCCATGTATTTTGTTCAAGGACATTTTATCACATGTGTACTTCGTGTGACCATCACCACAGTCAAGATACAAAATAGTCCCCTCACAAGAATTCCTCATTCTACACTTTTACTGCCATAGCCACCTCTCTTCTAGTTTCTGGCTTCTAAAGAGTTACCAAAATAAAATAAATGGGAAAAAAGGAAGGAACTAATAAAGATAAGGCACAGATAAATGATATTGAAAACCACAGAGACAATCAGTGTAACAAAAAGACAATTCTTTGAAAAAAGAAACAAATTTACAAATTTTTGGCAATAGTGACAAAGATAACAAGAGAAAAGACACAAATCATCAATAACAGGAATGGAACAGGAGATATCACTATAGACCTCACCTCAAAGTCATTAAAAGGATACTCAGAGAACACTAACAATAATTTTAGGCTCATAAATTCTACAACTTAAAAGAAAGAGAACAATTCTTTGAAAACCAGAAGCTATAAAAACTCAACCAAGATGAAACAGACAACATGAATAGTCCTGTGGATACTTAAAAAATCAAATGTATAATTAAAAAGCTATAGGAAAAGTAATCTCCAGGCCTGGATGATTTTATTGGAGAAATCTACCAAGCGTTTAAAGAATTAACACCAATTTTAAACACTCTCTTCAAGAAACTAGAAGCGGAGGGATTATTTCCCAACTCATTTTATTAGGCCAGTATTACCTTGACGTTCAAAACTAGAAAAAGACAGGAGAAAAAGAAAACTATAGACCAATATCCCTCATGAATACAGAAGCATTAATTCTTTTTTTTAAAAAATTGGAGTATAGTTGCTTTACAATGTTGTGTTAGTTTCTGCTGTACAGCAAAGTGAATCAGCTATACGTATACATATATCCCCTCCGTTTTGGATTTCCTTCCCATTTAGGTCAACTGCAGAGCACTGAATAGAGTTCCCTGTGCTATACAGTAGGTTCTCATTAGTTATCTATTTTATACTTAGTAGTATATATATGTCAATCCCAATCTTCCAATTCACCCACCCCGCTCTTTCCCCCTTTGGTGTCCATACATTTGTTCTCTACGTCTGTGTCTCTATTTCTGCTTTGCAAATTGGTTCATCTGTACCATTTTTCTAGATTCCACATATATACATTAAGATACAATATTTGTTTTTTTTCTTTCTGACTTACTTCACTCTGTATGACAGTCTTTAGGTCCATCTAAGCCTCTGCAAGTGGCACAATTTCGCAGAAGCATTAATTCTTAACAAAATTTAGCCAATAGAATTTAGCAATATTTAAAAAGAATTACATACCACTATCATCGAAATGATTATAAATTCACAAGAAGTTACAAGGATAATTCAGAGAATTTCTCTGTACCCATTACCTAGTTTCCCCAAAAGTTACTTCTTAAATATAGTACAGTTTCAAAACCAAGAAATGAATGTTGGTACAAGGTGTATATATAGTTCTAAGTCATTTTACCATGTGTGTGCGTTTGTGTAACCACTACTGTAATCCAGATACAAAATCTCCATCAACACAAAAATCTACTCACTACCCCTTTGTAGCCACACCCACATCCTCCCCACAAAATCCCTAACCATTGGTAACCATTAAATTGTTTTTCATCTCTATAATTTTGTTATTTCTACAATGTAATATAAATAGAATCATAGATTATATAACTATTTGAGGTTGGCTTTTTTCCTCCCTCAGCATAATGCTCTAGATCCATCCAATATTTATTAATCAATAGTTTATTACTTTTTATTGCTGAGTAGTATTCCATGGTATTCATATACACATTTTGTTTAAATGTTCATGTAATATAATGTAGAACATTTTGGTTGTTTCCACTTTTTGGCTATTAGAAATAAAGCTGCTATGAACAATAATGTACAGATATTTTTCTGTGAACACATAATTTCATTTATTGGGATTAATGGCCAAAAGAGCTAGATCATAGAGCATTTGACTATACATACATACATACATATATATATATATATATATATATATATATATATATATATTTTAAGAAACTGCCAAAGTATTTCCCAAAGTGGCTGTACTACTTTGCATTCCCACTGGTATGTATGAGAGGATCCAGTTTCTCTGCATCCTGTGTTGGCATTTGGTACTGTCATTAAATAAATATACATATATATATTTAGCTCTTCTGATAGCTGTGTGGTGATATCTCATTGAGGTCTTAATGTTCATTTTCCTGATGCTTAGTGATGTTGAACATGTAGACTTTTTCATGTGCTTATTTACCATCTATATATCATCTTCAGTAAAAGGTTGCTTCATTCCTTTTGCCCATTAAAAAATTTGGATTGTTTGTTTTTCCTGTTTTCAGATTTCTTTATATATTCTGGCTAAGAGGTTTTTTATTTAATTCAGATATGTGATTTGCACATATTTTCTTCATGTCTGGAGTCTGTATTTTCAACTTTATAATAGAGTCTTTCACAGAGCCTATTTGTTTTATATTTTGATAGATTCTAATTTATCAATTTTTAAAAATTTTATAAATCATGCTTTTCATGGCATGAAACTCTTCAATGAGCTCTTCAACAAGCTCTAGGTCCCAAATACTTTCTCCCACATTTTATTTTTTAAGTTTTACAATTTTACATTTTATACATTTAATACTCATCATATACTTATATGATTCACTTTGAAGTAATTAGTTAATAAACTGAGTTTTCGTTCAAGTTTTTTTTTTTTTTTCTGGCCCATAGATACCCAGTTGCTATAGCACCATTTGTTGGAAAAAGCATACTTTTCCATTGAATTGCTTTGACAATTTTGCCAAAAATAAGTTGGCCATACTTGTATGGACTTTCTTTTCCATCCTCTTTTCTATCCTTCCACAAACACCAATCTTGATTAGCAACACTACATAAAATATTCAAGGTGTAGTGATTCCTCCCATTTTATTATTAAGATTGTTTTAGCAGTGAGTGTATTTCATTAAATTGTCAAGTTTATGAGTGTATAGTTTTTCACAATATTCCCCCTTCATCCTATTGATGTTTTCAGGATTTTAGTGATATTCTTCATGTTGGTAATTTGTGTTTTTATTCTTTGTCAGTCTTGCTAGAGGTTTATCAGTTTTACTGATTTATTCATTTTGAATGATGTTTTGTTTCATAGATTTCCTCTTCTTGTTTCATTTTCATTGTTTTCTACTCCTATATTTATATTTCTTTCCTTCTACTTGCTTTGAGCTTACAATGGTATTCTTTTTTCTAGTTTCTTGATGTAGGAGTTTACTGATTTAAGACTTTTCTGATGTATTCATTTAATGCTATAAATTTCCCCTACAGCACAGCTTTAGCTGAACTACAAAATTTTACATTTAATTTAAAATTACCATTTTCACTCAATTCAATGTATTTTTAAAAACTTCTCTTACAACTCCTCTTTCTGACTCATGGGTTATATAACTGTCTCATTAGTTTCAGTGTTTATAGAGATCTTCCTGTTATCTTTTTGATACATTTATCTAGTTTGATTAGAGAAAACATCGCATATGATTTCTTTTTTTTTTTTTTTTTTTTTTTTTTTTTTTTGCGGTACGCAGGCCTCTCACTGTTGTGGCCTCTCCCGTTGTGGAGCACAGGCTCCGGACATGCAGGCTCAGCAGCCATGGCTCACAGGCCCAGCCGCTCCGTGGCTTGTGGGATCTTCCTGGACCGGGGCATGAACACGTGTCCCCTGCATCAGCAGGCGGACTCTCAACCACAGTGCCACCAGGCAAGCCTTGTTCAATTTTTTAAACAATTGCTGATGGTTGTTTTATGGCCCAAGATAGGGTCTACACCCTGGTATCTGTTTCATGGACACTTAAAAAGATTGTATATTCTGCTGTTGGTAAGTGTTCTATAAATATGTAATAGATCCTGTTGCTTAATGGTATTGTTAAGTTCTTCTGTATCCTTGATGATTTTCTGTCTAGTTGATCTATCAATTACTGAAAGTGGAGTTTGAAGTCTCCAACTATAACTGTGGATGTGTCTATTTCTCCTTCCAACTCTATCAGTTTTTATTTCACATATTTTGTAGCTCTATTTTTGGGTGCAAATACATTTAGAATTGATATTGCATATTGCTTCTTGGTGTACTGACCCTTTTGTCATTATGTAAAACTCCTATCTATCTCTTATAATTTTCTTTGTTTGGAAGACTACTTTACCTGATGTTAATTTAGCCACTCTTGTTTTAGTTAATTAATGCATGCAAGTATATATTGTTCTAACCTTTTACTTCAGCCTACCTTTATCACTAGAGTTTAAGTGATTTCATCTAGATTGCATATTGGTGGGTCATCTTTTCTTTATCCACTGTGCCAATATCTGTATTATAATTATTTTACTTCAACTATCTACACTTAAGGTAATTATAAATATGTTATGGCTTAAGTCTGCCAATCTATTACTTTTGATTGTTTTCTCTGGTTCTGTTCCTGTGTTTTTCTTTTCTTGACTTCCTTTGGGTTGCTTGAAAAATTTTTAGGATTCCTTATTATAGTATTTTTTAGGACATCACTCTGTATAGTACATTCAGTGGTTATTTTAGGTAATACAATATACACACATAGCTTTTCACAATCTACTGATCTTGCTCTTTTACTACTTTAAGTAAAGCATAAATATTTTACTTCTGTTTATGTCCCTTTACCCTCCAAACTTTGGAAATATAACTATCTGAACTATTTCCTCCACACCCATTAAGCACCATATCAGGTGGTGGTACAACTTTTACTTCAACAATAAAACATGATTTAAGAAGCTAATGGGAAGGTGAGTCTATTATAGTTATCCTTATTTTTTTCCATTTCAATGTTCTTTCCATTCTGAGGTTCCAAGCCTTTTTTTTTTTCTTTCTGTTATTTCTTTTCTGCTTAGACAACTTCCTTCAGTCACTCTTTAAGGGCAGGATTGCTAACAACAAATTAGCTTAGTTTTCCTTCATCTGAGAATGTTTTTATATCCCCTTAATTCCTTAAGCAATGTCTTCCGTGTCATGGGAATCTCGTCTATTTGTATCCTCACATTTTGGGTCCTATTTATTATTGTTTGTTCCTGTCATGTACTTAGTGCTAAATCAGTGTTCACTGTATGAATGAATCTTCTTTCACTTTACCCATATAATCACTGCTTTAATCAAGGTTGTGATAATCTTTCTTCTGTATAAATTCTTTCTTCCTGGTTTGTCCAAATTAAGTACTAGAACATCCATTCTTTAATTCCCCTGTAAATATGAGTGTTTACACATTAATCAAATAGGTATCTGTTGAACACTTATGATATACTTTAACACTTAGAGGGTTAGTTTTGAAGTAAAATTAAAAAAAAACCTCATGCCTTTTACAATATTACACTGTAGCCAAGAAGAATGTAAAGAAACATGAAACAGCTTATTAAAAATGGATAGCAACATATACTTAAGTTCGAAAATCATAGGGACTCCTTCACTTTAAAGGCCTCTTTATATAAGAAAACTATTTTAAATTTCCACCTGCATATCCTATGGTCAAAATTACTATGAGAGTACTATGCACATAAGAAGGCTATTTTATCTAAATCGAAGTTCATTCTCATTATAATTTTATAAAGCTCTTCCAAAATCAAGGAGCTAAGGGAGATACATGTTGAGTCTCAAGATTCATTTAAGATATAAAATATGATGCCCAAATACCACAACTAGTTAATAAAACCAACAAACCAAAACCCCACAGATCCTGGCTACTAATCTTTTTTGTTGTTTCTATCCAATCATCATTTTATGATCCTATTTCTCAGCCAGTCTCCTTCATTCCTCTGAAGTACATCTAGTTAAAGGCTTTTCCTCTAATCACTGTAAGAAGTAAAATTTATAAAATAAGTATTACTCTAAGTTCGTGTAGAATATTGTCACATTTTACAGAATTTGAACAATGTACTTACAATTACCCACAAGTTGTGTCCAGAGCTAATTTTTTCCCTATTACTTTCTCCCTTTATTTCTTTCTTACTAATTGCAAGAGAAGGCAACACCCCCCTCCCATTTGGAATTCCAATACTCTCCATCCCACTAATAGCTCTGGCATTTGCTATATCACATTCTGCCCTAATTAAGTGGAGCACCAAGAGTAACATCCTCTTGCTTTATGTGGTCAGTGTATTATCAACTGCTCTTCTGCATGAGGTGATTTGTCAGGATGCTAGAGGCAAGACTTTTTCCTCCCAGGTATCCACCCTCTCTTCTGCTTTTTTTTCTTTAAGGGGCCATCATGTAGGTTTTCCCCTTCCTGGCTGTACCACTAAGCGTCTTCAAAACTGGACCAGTGTTGATTGGTTTTCTCTGACAGCTCCAAGCTGAGAACTCTTACACTCCAAACTTAACTGGTATTATTCTTTCACGTACATCTGGTCTCTGTGCCTGCCAATGTAATAACTAACCTAACTAATAATTTCCACTAATAGTGGGGAGATTGTTGAGCCACAGATAATATCACTCCCAGGTAATATCAGCCAAGGTATTTGTAGGCATTCTTCTGTAGATGAAGTGATCACCCATCTTTTTTCAAACCTAAAAAATGACACCAAGGTTGGCAACTCAAATTTTGTAAATATGAGTAGTAATGCCATTGTAGACTAGGTATTTGTTACAAATGGGCCTTTTAAGTATCTCTCAAATCACACTATGTATATAACACCAATTATTCCAACATTTTGGACAACCCTGCATTAAAAAAGGCAATTCATTTTGACTAACAATCCTTTTTAAGCTTGAAATCTCTTAAGAAGTAATCCAAAAATCTCTGGTAAATATTTAATTGCCTTAGGTCTCAAGTGTTGGCTTATTAATTAAATCTGAATAAAAGTGCCACATTAAAGACATTTATTCTTTGCAAATGGTTAACACGAAGTTTCCTAACAACCACACTTTCCCTAATACACGATAAGAACATAGTAATCTATCTTAGGTTCACAGTAAGCACTTCATATTTCGAGTTGAACCTGTGTATTCAAGTATCATATGGGAACAAACAGCAGCTGGGGGTCACAATCACGTATGTCACCTAGAGGAAAACAATTGACTTTTTTCCCCTAATCTTTCAGTATTTCAATGAAGCTCAAAATGCTAACCTGAAAAGACATGTATGCATTTTGGTAGAAGAGAACTTTCAGTTCATTCTTTCAAACTTTCTTGGAATTGAAAAGAGCTCTTTTGTGATAGAGAACGGCAATTTAGGTCAAAGAAATAATAATAACCTCAAATAAAAGAGCAAATTTACCACGAGCTATGAGCACGGTTTACTTAACCGTTATCTTACATTTAATAGGTAAAATTTATAAATGACAAAATTGCCCTTACTTTTAGATCATGGATAAAAATTAGTCATTATATACACAAAATTATATATATATATAATTTTGACCAAGAGGGAATTCCTCTTGTGTATATTTTATGTGGTTGTAGTAACTCTAGACTATTATTTCTGTTTTTGATGGTAAATGAAAATATCAGATACCCCAAATCTTTTTTGCAACCTAAAGCCATTAGTTTATTGTAACAAGCTTTACAATTGTGCACTGCATCATTTACTGCAGACAATTTACTTTTTGGGTTCACTATTGTTTCTCTTTGTCCCTTTCCTTCTTCCTTTGAGCCGAGTTGCTAATGATTCATGAAAGGAAGAAAAGTAAAAATTTACAGGGAAATAAGTTAATGCAATAACATTTGTGTTTTCTTCCAAATGCTCAAAGTGATAGCCTTTATATGCTTTCTGAAATCTAAAGCAGCATCTCACAAACAAAAGACATTTTTAATCCCTCTTCACAAATGGATTTTTCCTCCCTCTTTTTATTTTTAAATAATCACAAAGATAACACATTTTGGAGAATAAGCTAAGAGAGAGTAGCCAAAAACCTAAGACAAAATACATGAAAAAATGTCTACATGGACCACATCCTTTAGTTAAAATCCATACTAAGTCAAAAGATCACCTTTCATTTTGCCTTATAAATAAGTTCAGCATTTAAATTCATAAGATTTCTCACCAATGTGACATTGTGGACATGATTCCTTATCAAAAGCAAAAGTTTCACTTCTGTGAGGCAGCCAATTTATTTTTCATAACAGTGATGTATGTGACAAATCAGACATTTGTTTTTCATTTAAAAAAAGTCACAGTCTGGATACTCAGCTTCAATTGTTTTGCTGTAGGAACCAAAAAATATATACTTCTTATTGTATTTTTGCAAGGACATAGGCACAGTGACAGCACAATAACTCCATGCACAGCTTAGCTACTCACAAGTGGAGATGGATCCATCTAGTCATTGAGTAACAGATCCTTTTGTGCCAAGAATTCGCTCTTTAAACATAGAATCAAAAGATGTTACAAAAAATGAGGGACTAAGCTTTTACATCATTTTGCTACATAAAGATAGAATCAGAGGATATTAAAAAGAAAAACAAGGAACTGACCTTTCAGATCATCTCTTTCAAATCTTTCTATCTATGGATAAGAAAACTAAGGCTATAAAGAAAAGGACAGCCCACAATAGAGAAGAGTTAGTAACTGCGCTGAGACAGAAACTCTGAATGCCAGTCCAATGCTCTTGTAACTTTTAGGAGCTTCTAAAGGC
Organism: Tursiops truncatus; assembly: GCF_011762595.2. Lineage (NCBI taxonomy): Eukaryota > Metazoa > Chordata > Mammalia > Artiodactyla > Delphinidae > Tursiops > Tursiops truncatus. The sequence continues at coordinate 100,058,843 of NC_047055.1, read as the reverse complement.
CATGATCCTTTAAGGAATCGGGTGGCTCCAGGTTTCTGCACTTACTGCACACCTTTTAAAATAGTCCCTGTGTAAATAAACTCTGCTCAGAGTACTTTGAGTGTGCTCTCTGTTTTCTATTAGGACCCTACGGATATACTATCTCTTAGTCATAACACAAACTTTCTGAGCTTCAATTTTTCATCTGTAAAAAAAGAGGTGGTGAAAATATAGACCTCACAGAAATGAGATGAAAATTGAATGAGATAATGTATGCAAATCACTTAACAAAGTGCCTGACACATAGTAAACAATTAATGTTAATTATCACTAGTGTGTGTACTAGGTCTTACTCTTCTCCATAAGTAAAGGTGTATAGGGAATTTTGATATCTAGCATATTTAGGAGATAGAATGTTGTGGGAATCTCAGTAGCTACTTGAGAAAACTATCCTATTATGCATTTACCAATTTCAATTAATACATAGATACAGAGGATCTAATTTTAAGGTATCCCCATCTTTTATACCCAAACGTTCCCCAAATAAAAACTATTAATAACGAATCCAAAAATCTCATAATATTACCATTTTCTATCTTGTATCATAAGTGAGGTCATAACTTAAAGATCTGTATCTCACATTTGATACATATTTTTAGAAAGAAACAAGTTTCTTAAGGGACACAATAGGCATCACGGGATTCTGAGGCTAACCAATACCATCAACGTGATCACTTATCATCATACAATTGATATATACAAGGGGGACTGAAATATTTTAATCATAATGCCAAATAAACTTTCTTTTGCATTATTTAGAGGTTTAATATGGACTATGTACATATGTACTAAATCCAGTTCTTTCACGAGATTCAAGTATCTGTTTAAGGGAGTTCTTTTCTTTCAATCAAAGGTTGACATAAATATAGCAGAGTTGGTTTATATTCTGTTTACCTGAAACTTTTAATGATGATTTAGAACACGTAAATTTGCTCCCTATTTGTTCAGTGAACCTTCAAAAGCGGAAAGAAATAGGTCCTCAAGAGCACAGTGGTTCCCTTAGGGTGAACTAGAGTTAAAATATGAGTTTGAAGTAACTCCTAGTTAGAGAAGAGTGGCATGAAAATAATAAGATTAAATTAATTTAGCTTTTATCAGCATCTCTGGGAGACTCTGCTTACAGGATGCCCAGGGATGAAATAACATTGGTGCCTGTCAGTCATATGCTGGAATCTTGGCAGACAGTCATGGCAGTGCTTATACAGACCTTACGAGTACACAGTTTTTACTTCTTTTCTCGTTTTCTTAGGCATTAGGTATTTTTTTCTATGCCCAATTAGAAAATAATTGTTAAGAAGAATTTTTTTTTTAGCTTTTCACATATTTTGTTCCTCGCCAAGGCCCCACAAAGTAGTCGTAAAATTTTAACAATCTATTGTTAATTCTTTAATCTTATAGAAAAACAGCAAGGAATTTTGAACAAGTATCACCCTCATTAAGAATCAAGGGACAATCTACTCTGAATATCCAAATAAATGTTAAAGCCATTAATATCAAGATCCCAATGACAATTAATTTCACTTTAAAGAAGAGACATCAGGAATATTTTAGACAACTATCAGGACAAAGCTAGACAAGTTCAGGGCTAAACAAGATAAGTCACAAGGTGAAAGGTAATGTTCAGAGTTTCCATAACAAAGTTCCAAAGGTGTAAATGTTTTCTTGGGGGAATGCTGGATGCGAAAGAAGAGATAGATACAACATTTACCATATGTCTCTAGGTAGCAAGATATTTTGGAACATGTCAGACAAATATGAGCTCAGCTGAGCTCTTACAAGAATATTACTATGGATTAAGTACTTAGGGTTTCCAAGTTCAGTTCCCTTATTTCTATGATATGGTACAAACCCACTTAAGGGGTTGCTGTAAACATCCATTTGTTCATCATTTATTCATCCGTTTAAAAATATTTCTTGTTTCTTATGTGGCAAGCTCTGCTCTAAGTACTATGGATTCAGTAATAGAAAACCATGGTTTCAAATTTTGGGAGCTTATAATCCATGGAAGACAGATACACAAACACACATCAAAATAATGTGTGGTAAGTATTACGAGAAGGGAAATATAGAAGCTATGATCACATGTAGCAGATGGAAGCCTCACGGGAAAAAATGAAGAATATTAGGTGATACATATAAAAAGATTTTGCAATAAACCAGTAACTATATTGTGTCAAAAAAGTGAATAGCAAGTGGTCTGGTAAACATACCAAAATGGTTAAGACAGAAGCAGCAACTTTAGCCAAGGCATGTACTTTTGGGGATCTATAAAATATAGAAGCAGGCCTTAGGGTAAGATGAGATTGGAAAAGTAACTGGGAAAATATCTTTAATGGTATAAATGCCAGGCTAATAACTCTGGACTTCAGTCTATATGTCCTGTTTATGGTATGCCAAGGAGAACTTAAAAATCATAGTACAGAGAGTATGGTATATCTTCCTAGAGCATTAACTTACTCGAAGGTATATAAAAATCTACAAGAGACACATTGAAGAATATTACATGATATTCACATGACTTATAAAGAAAAATATGAAGTAGATAAATTTCTGACTGCTGGTAGCAACTTCAGCATTCAAATTTATTCACCTCTATAATTAGGAGATTTTAGGAATAGTTATTTACTCATTTACTGGCAGGGAATCATGGAAAATTTTAGCCAAGCAATGTCATGCTCACAGCACCTAGCAAGACTGCAATTTATTAACATAAAGAGGTTAATTTTCTATCAAGTTTTCTTAGTAAAAATTTAGATTTTAATGTTTATTTTTCTAAGAAATTACTTTTAGTCTCACTCCATGTATATATAAAATTCTGAAGAAAGTGACACACAAAAGAGATAAATCTATGTTTCAGTAGTGGTACCTGGCAGAATTTTTGGCATTCAGATGTCTGCCAAGGAATGATGGGCCAGGTCGACAGTTCATGGTTATACTCCTAGAGAGGAAATCTGCATCCTCAGCTTCAAATGAGAAGATACTCTGCTACCTAATAAGGGATGTTTAAGTTAACTCCAAGGCAGTGATAGATAGATACACAGATACATAGATAGATGGATAGAGTAAATAAAGGTTTTTCAGAAAGATTCATTTCCTTAAATTTGCTATAACAAAGTATTACTTGACTGAAAATAACGGGAAGTTTTTAGTGTGGTAAATCTAATGAATGCAGGTGCCTTTTGAATAGTCTAATTTCTTCAAGGCTCCAAGAGAAGACAAGGAGGAGGTACAAGATCAAGCTGTGACAGCCAATCTCTCCAGATACCTAGGGTAATGCCAAGAAATCCAGGAGTGCATCTTTCAGCCTGCTCTGCTAGAATTCAAGATGCCATACAAGCATTCAAGGGCTAGACATAGCTTGCCTTCAGAAGACAGTGAGCAGGAAATAACATGGATACTACCTCCTTAAAGGGTGTTTGTCTATATTCACATACAAATTTCTTTCAATCACATGGTATTGACTTATCTTTCATTATTTTGTTATAAAATTAAAATAAAGATACTGAAATGAAAGAAAATGGACTTTTTCCAAACAAAATCTACATTTGTCAAAGTATTAAAACTAATAAATGTAATGAGTATAATTAAATAAATAATCACCATTTTGACTTTTTGAGAAAACACAATTATTTTACAGGCCTTTCATGGGAATACTGTTTTCATGAAATACATTTATGTTTGTAGTTGTGGGATCTACGTAGCAAGACAAATTTTTACATGGACTCTAACAGTGTATATACACATACATAGAATAAGATACAGTTTGCAAATCGTCCAGTTGTTTCTTTCCCTAGTTTTTTTTTTCTCCACAAAAGTTCCTCTACTCATTGAACTAACATCATTCATCCAATCAAATTTGGCCTCTGAGTTATGAAAGTCTTTTGAAACCCATAGCACAGAAAATCTTGAGAACCAAGTCATTTTATTTTCAAGAGCGTAGGTATTTTGCAACACAATAAGCTGAGTCTGGACAGAAAACGTATACACTAAATGTTAGATTTGAAACAGATAAAGAAGACTCAAACTACGCTATCTTCACAGCTTAGGTAAAGGTTGTGGGGGCTGAACAAAGAGTTCCTGGGAGAGGGCCTGGTATCATTTCATCCCAGAATGATGAATACATCACACAGGTTTGGGGGGGGATCTGAGAGCAAAGAGTTGTGATTCACTCTCTGGGTGAACTCCAAGAAAGAAGCAGGTGTCACAGTAAATTTTTTCATTCTTGCCTGGCATAATATTTCTGGATTATAATGATGGTAGGGCACATATAAAGGAAGAGTGCTTGAGAGCAAACAGCATCTATGGCCACAGAAAACATTCCTAAATTATCTGTGCCATCAAAGGGGGTGGCACAGAAATGTCTAAGAGAAGATTCATTTTGCCCATCAACAAAGTAGCATTACAGTAAGGTCCCCATCTCTCTTGCTAGTGATCACCCTCCCCCATAACCCATGGCCAACCCCCGGGGATAACAGAAGACCAAACAGATAAATGAATTGCAATTCACCTGTAAGTGACTAGACTAAATTTTCTGTCAGGTGAAAGGACCCTGAAATAGAGATTGTTACATTATAGAAACATTTCTTTAGCATAAATCGTTTGTTGCTCTAGCAAATTTTGCTATATATACAGATAGAAACTTGAAGAAACACAATGGTTGTTCCAATTTTCCCTTTGCTCTAGCAATTGCCTAAGCTATACCTGTTTATAAAAATTCTCTTCCTTCTTGCTTGACCCTATCAAAACTCCTATTCACCTCTGCTCAGGAGCATATACTGTGAAGTGACTATAATAATATGATGAAAGTAATTCACACCAATTTATGGTAAGGCTGAATCTGAGGAAAAAGATAAAGAGAATGGTGGGTTTCAGAGCAGTGGATCTACATACTTTGTATGTCCAAATGGAAATATATGTAACTAAAGTTGCAGTTTATAGCCTCTTTCATCTGCCATACCCACGCTCACACCCAGAGGATATAAAGAATCGTGCTGCCTTCAACTTTGCAAACGGCTCTCATCTCATACAAAACAGTTATTGCTTCATAAATTTGAATTAGAATAATGTATGCTGAACACGTATAACATTATGCTAGAACCTATCAAACACATGATTATTCCCCTAGATAAAAAAAAAAAAAAGACAACTACTATCTTAAAATCATTCCCCAGGTACAGATGGGTGATCTGAATATATGAATATCTCAGATGTCATCTTCTTTTCTGTAAAGAAAGAATAATAAGGATAATAACAATACCCACTTAAATAGATTTTTTTTTTTTTTGAGGATTAAATCAGATCAAGTTAGAGAAACAAGCTCAAAAACCTTGGATCTCTACCCATGGACACGTCTGTCTCAGGCTTAGAAATGTCAAATCTATTTACATTTTTAGAAAATTTTATTTATTTATTTTTGGCTGTATTGGGTCTTCGTTGCTGTGTGCGGGCTTTCTCTAGTTGCAGTGAGTGGGGGCTACTCTCCCTTGTGGTGCGTGGGCTTCTCACCACAGTGGCTACTCTTGTTGCAGAGCACCAGCTCTAGGCACGCGGACTTCAGTAGTTGTGGCACGTGGGCTCAGTAGTGGTGGCTCGCGGGCTGTAGAACACAGGCTCAGTAGTTGTGGCACACGGGCTTAATTGCTCCACAGCATGTGCGATCTTCCCGGACCAGGGCTCGAACCTGTGTCCCCTGCGTTGGCAGGCGGATTCTTAACCACCACGCCACCAGGGAAGCCCCTCTATTTACATTTTTAATGGACTGGATATACAAATAGGATAAAGTAGGAGAAATAAGGGCTGTACAGCCCCTATATATTGTGAGAAACTAGCTATAGCCTCTGACACGTGATTTTGATGATATAAATTCCTACGTGAGAAGAGGCAGATTGTTAAAATATATCCAAGAAGAGCAATTTAAGAAAATGTGAAGGATATTCAGAGGATCTGAAAAAGAACAAGAAGTAAAGATAAGCCTTTGGACTTTCAAGGTATTTATATTGATTTTTCTATCACACAAAAAAATACCATCACAGTACTCAACTTTTTACAGATTAGAAATCACTCCTTGTTTTGATTTTGTGAAGCACTGTGGTATTAATCTGTTTCCTTTCTGCCCATCCCAGGCCCAGAATATGCAGAGTGATGGGCCACCGCTTTGTTACTTCATTCCAAAATTTCTACAGAACTCAGCCTGGAAATGGTTGAATGAAGTAATTAATAGTAAAAGCTGTAAACTTGCAGGTATTTCAAGAAGAAACATAACCCTGCATTCATGACTTGCTTTTCCATATTCTCCTTCATCTTCTCCCACCATCTCAGATGTTGGGGATACTTTAAAAGTTTACAAACACTGTGCAGTACTAGAAAAAAAAAAAAAAACATGGATGTGGAAGTTAAAACTCTGGCTCCAACATTGTGTAGCTCTATTATCTTGGTGAGTTATCTTCCTACTCTTACTGTCAATTTCCTAAAGTGTAAAATGGGAAAAATAATACTTCACATGTGAAAATAAATATAGCTTTTAATTTAGTACCAGGAACAGAATGGATGATCGGGTTTTTTGAAATGAATAAACTATATTAACTAAAATTTACTTGGCATTTGTCACATAATAGGACTCCATAAATGTTAATGAAATAAATGGAAGAATGAATGAACACATGAGTAAACTAACCAACATAGAGGAAGGTTTCCAGTGGTATGTCATGGAGTTCTCTCTTTGGCCAATTGTTGTTTTTGCCTCAGTTGCTTATACAGGAGAAAAGCCATGCTCAGACTATAGGCTTTCAGAACATCTTTGTAACCATGTATGTGGCTTTTACGCTGCTAAACATTACTAAGAACATCTTAGATTCTTTTGATCACGACTGTTTTATAATGTCTTTCATATGATGTTCTAAAATATTTTGCTGAATTTTATTTACTATTTTATATGTATTCCTTAAACATAGAACTGACTACTAGTAAAATTAAGGAAAGGTACCAATAAAAATGACTACTTTACTCAAGGTTTACAAGTTTTACCAAGTCTGCAAGTTTACTCAAGGTTTACAAGTGCTGTATATAATTAACTCGTCTCATACATAAGACAAAGAAAATAAACGTTTTTATTAGAAATATGAGATGTGCACATAGTTGACACTCATCTCCTACTATCAATTTTAAGGCAAGTCTTAGTGCCTTACTATGTACATGAAATGTGCTACTGTGAAACATGTATAATATTAAGGAAGGCTGTATCTGTGGAGAATAGTTTTCTCACAGCTATCATGAGATAAATGTGTCTGTAGCAAGATTGTAGAAAAGGAGACATTTTTTCATAGTCTTCTATAACAAATATGTAGGTGAAGAGAATATACTAATCATAATGAGCACTTTTCTGTTCCCCAAAAAATCCATGTTTCCTTAATTAAAAATTTCCTAAAGTTCATATATTTTTTAAAAAGTAGCTCCAGTATTAAAACAGCAATCACTTCCACATCGGATATGTTCTCAATGCTGTGCCTGAGGCAGCTGCCAAAACTTACACAGAGTTAACAGCTGTCACAGAAATCTGAGGACTCAGGGAGCCCACGGCACCAGAGAGTCCACCTTTTAGATGGAATGTCAAACCAGGTCAGAGCACATGACTTCAATATTCGTGGGTCAGAGAGGAACATCTGTGTCTGTAGGGGTGGAGGTGTAGGAGGGTGTACATGTACACTTTGCTACTCAGGAAGCATTTGACTGACAATTACTGTCACAGTTAACTTTGCTATGCACCTCTGAATATATACTTAAATTGAAAACCCTTTCCAGTGTCCTAAATTAATGTACGAAGCCATGGAGTACTATCCTTCCAGCTAAGTTGAGGCTGCATAAGAAACCTATTATAAGACTCATATCTTGGTTATAGACTGAGGCAGTTTTCCGATTTAGAAAATAATATCATATGTTGGGGATCTAAAATGATATGGTCACTAAAGCACAGACGCAGATGCCAAGAATCTAGTCAGCAAGTTGACATATTGTATCACAAACTATTCATAAATTAAGTTTTTCATTATTTTAAATAGCAGGTTGATTAAAGTTGAAAATTCCATTATGTTAACTCTTACATTCACAGCATTTAGATCTGCAAGTAACTTTGGTGGTTACCCCCAATATCTGCTCTATCTTTTCTTGTGTTCATTCATTCATTTATCTTAGAAGCAAAACAACTGTTCTCTTATTTTCTAAAATTCATGGGAATAATTCAATATTTATTAACTCAAAAATTTCTTGCTACGAACACTGCAAGCAACCTAAGTGTCCATCAACACATAAAATGGACAAAGAAGGTGTGGTGTGTGTGTGTGTACACACACACACACATATATATATACACACACACACACACATACATACATACAATGGAACATTACACAGCCATAAAAAAGAATGAAATTCTGCCATTTGCAACTACATGGATGTACCCAGAGGTTAATCATGCTTAATGAAATAAGTCAGAGAAAGACAAACACTCTATTTTATCACTTATGTGTGAAATCTAAAAAAGTAAAACAAATGGATGAATATAACAAAACAGAAACAGACTCATAGTGAACAAACTAGTGGTTACCAGTGGGGAGAGGGAACAGGGGCGGGGCAAGATAGGGGTAGGGGATTAAGAAATACAAACTAATACTATATATAAGTAAGTAAGAAACGAGGATACATTGAATCGCACAGGGAAATATAGCCATTATTTTGTAATAACTTACAATGGAATCTACAAAAATCTTGAATCACTTTGTTGTACATCTGAAACTAATATTGTAAATCAACTATACTTCAAAAAAAATTATTGAGGACTTCCATGGTGGCACAGTGGATAAAGAATCTGCCTGCCAACACAGGGGACACAGGCGTGATCCCTGGTCCAGGAAGCTCCCACGTGCCGCAAAGCAACTAAGCCCGCGTGCCACAACTACTGAGCCCACCTGCCACAACTAAGACCCGGTGAAACCAAATAAATACATAACTAAATTTTAAAAATTTACTGACATATCTCTCTTTTTCCCTAAAGCCTATTAAAATAAGAACAATACTTTCATCAAGTTGATGTTTAGAAATGTTAATTCTTCAAAAATATGTAATAATTCACACTTCATAAGATTGTGATATATAAACCTGATACAGCAGCTGGCATACAATAGATAGCAAAAACTTGATGCTTATTTTTTTTTAACTGAGATAACACTGGTTTACAACATTATATAAGTTTCATGCGTACAACACTGTATTTCTAATTTTGTATATACTACAGTATGCCCACTACCAAAAATTTACTTTCCATCTGTCACCATACAGGTGATCTCCTCTACCCATTTATGACAGATCTCAAGATGGCTCCGATTCAAAGAATCACACATTTTGAGCCAATGATCACTATGAATCTGTTTCAGAAAAACAACATACAAGCTGATATTATAACACTAACTTTATGAGTAAAAGTTACAATTACTTTTTCCATGTTTATGTTAGGTTAGGCCTCTAATTTGAGGGTTTCTCTCACCATGCACAGAGTAACAGGGTTGTAATAAGCTTTAGTTCTAGCCTGGGGAATCCTGTTATTTTTGTCCTGGGCAACTCCTGAAAACAGTTGTGCCAATATCGCAGCTGTTTTGGATGAAACATTTACAGTTGGAGAAAGATCAAAGTCCACACCTTGAATGGAGACCAGAATCTGATAGATAACTGATCTGGATATAATTCACAGGTGTTGCAAGCCTGCTTTTGGCCCTTCCGTCTGTTCTGCATCAGCCTGATTTTCATTAGTTAGCACTTCAGTCAGTTCATGCTAATCCAATATTCCTAACTGGACACTGCCATCATATGACCCAACTCTCTGGCTTAAGTAATCAAGACCAACATGTTTAGGGAATACATCATTAAGTGGCTATATGTGCCTAGCAAAGGACACAAACTGTCCTAGCCTTTTTTTCTTTTAACAATGCAAAGAATTCAGGACATCCTATATGCAACACGAATTTTCAATCATGGTATCACAGAACCTTGCACAGGGATATACTCTATGTCCACTAAATGGTATTTTACACTGTGTTTGAACCTAGGCCTAATTCCAAAGCTTAAACAACATCAAATTTCAGAAAACAAAGATGAAAAGATATTATCGCTGTACTTAAGGGTTCAGGGTCAGTGTAGAACAAGAATGTGAAAAAAGCACATATATTCATACCTATCTAATGTATGTAAAATAAAAGGTAATTGCTGATGTAGACCATCAAACAAAGAGTCATGGTGGTTCAAAGGAAAGCGAAAGGCCATAACATCAGTCTGGGCAAGGTGAGAGGAAAATAGATTTCATGTAAGAGGTTGTATTTATCATGGACTTGAATAAGGGATGATCATTTCAAAAAGCTGATAAAGAGAAAACTGTGAAAATCTACTCTGAGAGAACACCAATACACATAAAAACACTGAAATATTAACCTATTATAGTGCACTGCAGAGGTGTGGATGTAATTCATTTCAAATAGAACAGAAAGTTTCAGGAAGAGTCCAGAGGCATAAAGTTGGAAATTCATTTTGACGTCAAGATACTAAATCCCGAACTGAAACAATTTTATTGAATACTACAGGCAATGGGGAGCTATTGAAGTTTGCTGAACAGAAGGTTGACACTGATAGATCTACCCTTTGAAAAGACAACTTTAATTCCAGTGAATATAATCAATAGGAATGGAAGATTACTCAGGAAAGTATCTATGTGACTGTGTAAGAGGCTTTGAAGTATACTGAGGACATAATACAGGTTGATGACATTGGTTATGGTAAGGGAGGAAGAAGACAGGGCAAAATTAAGGCAAATTCTATGGACTTTGCAAGTGAATTGGAGGCTGCAAGCAGAGATACAGGGAAATTAAGATATCAAGGGGCCCACGGGCCACCATCTCTAATCCTGACACATCATTGAGTAATAAGTGTTACTTCTTCTGATTATAATAAGCATTAACTCTGTCATATCTCCCAGAAATTCTGAAATATATGAGGTCCCACGAGGAAGAAAGGAGGGAGTAAAGAACTATCTCCCATCTCTCTTCCCTCAAACACACATACTACTTTTTAGGCTGTTGCACAGACATAGACACTGACAAACTGTCAGGGAACAAAAAAATAAAAGGCATATTGATATGATACAATTTTCCAGTAGTTATAATGGCTACAAAAGAATTCACAACCAAAAAAGTCTGGAAATATAAATACTGGAAATACAAAAAGAGATCATGACATGTGTACTCCCAGTAACATGGCATCGTGCACATGGTCAAGGTGAATAAAAATTGTTAGATGAAGATGACAAATGAATTGTCATTATCATGTGAGTTATAACAAATTCTATGAAAATTATATGAGTTTAATGATGCTAGGAGAAATACATAAGCATTATATATGCCATAAATTTCATATACTGCCCAAGTACTCTTTAATGCGTCCTAACATCTGCACCTCCATGCCTCTCTTTATTTCTCTGATGGTGAAAGAATAACTGTGCCCTTACCAGAAAGACAGTCATGAATATAAACTTATTTTGGTGAAAGATGATAAGTTCAGTTTTGGCTAGAGTTTCATGAACTACTTGGGAAACCTAGAAGAAACAACAACTAGGAAACATGAGGATGGAGTTGTAAAGGATGTCAGAGATTTCAACTAGTTTATAGAGAAAAGTGGAATACATCACTGTGTAAAACTGGAAAGTGAAAGAAGAAGAATTCACAGGCCACAACACTTGGTTGAAAAGATGTAAGACTCAACACCAGGTTGAGAGTAAAAGCTCCTGGAGATCATTTTGAATATTGATTCCATAACTCTTGACCTTGATTCTATAATTCTTGTTATCAAATGTACCTGAATTCGCCTCATGTGATTTGGTGGCAAAACATAATTCCAAGTAGCTTCTGATGGACATGGCACAATACAGTCTGGCTGTTTAGAAAACACTCCTTGATAAAAAGCAGCGATCAGGAGGAAATCATGCAAAAGAGGTCATGTCCTGACTGAAGAGTTACAGGGTAACATTTACTGGTATCTTTCTCATTCTAGAACTGAATTATTGTCACACACACAAAAAACCAAAACTCAGTTTGGCAATTAAAGGTCTACGTATACCAGCAGTTCACAGCTGACAGTCTAATGAGCAGAATATCAGTACTTAAAATGTGCAAGTCACAAATAAAACAGGGATAAATCATTTAAGAATTAGTGATCCTGGGACTTCCCTGGTGGCACAGTGGTTAAGAATCCACCTGCCAATGCGGGGGACATGGGTTCGAGCCCTGGTCTGGGAAGATCCCACATGCCACGGAGCAACTAAGCCCGTGTGCCACAACTACTGAGCCCACGTGCCACAACTACTGAAGCCACGTGCCTAGAGCCCATACTCCACAACAAGAGAAGCCTCCACAATGAGAAGCCCGTGCACCGCAACAAAGAGTAGCCCCCGCTCGCTGCAACTAGAGAAAGCTCGCACGCAGCAACGAAGACCCGATGCAGCCAAAAATTTAAATAAGAATTAGTGATCCTGAAATGAAAACCAAGGATCCTCAATTGTATGTGTAGACTTTTTATTAATCGCAAAAGATTTAATATCACTTAAAGGAATAAGGTTGGAGGTAAGGTTCATATGGGAAACTGAGAGCAGCTCTGCATAAAGAAGAATACTGGAGAACACGGTGGGAAGAGAAATATGATAACAAAATATGATACACAAATCTGTGGAGGGAGAAAAGTGATCATCCTAGACAAAAAAAAAAAAAAAATTCTGTGCAAAAGCCCTGCGGTAGGAACATGATTCGTATAGTGGACAAAAGACTTGTCTGGATTGTGTGTGAGGAGGAAGGAGTACTTAAAGGGACATTCTTCCATCTAGTCACTTATTTATTTATTCAACATAGATTTATTGAATATATCTCAAGTGCCAGAGACTGTTTTAGCACTGTGGTTATGGCAGTGAACAAAAATTTCATACTCTTGAGAAGTCTGCATTTGGGGGCAGGGAGTCATATTACAAATAAAAGTGTGAGAGCCAAGGAGAGAGAGCTATGTTAGAAAGGTCACAGAAAGCCTGTGTGGGGAGTGATCTGAATGAAATGAGAAAGGAAGTCATACACAAATCTGTGGAGGGAGAAAAGTGATCATCCTAGACAAAAAAAAAAAAAAAAAAAATTCTGTGCAAAAGCCCTGAGGTAGGCATATGATTCGTATAGTCAGCCAAGAAACATCAAGAAGGCCAATGAACTTGGAGGAGAGTGAGTCAAGGGGAAAATGGTGGGAGATAAGGTAGAACAGGAAGTCAAAGACCAGATAAAGTAAGCCTCACAGGTCAAGGTTAAGAATTTGCATTCTGTTTTAAGACCGACAAGAAGCCATTAGACAGGCATAATCTGATGTATGTTTGAAAGGAATCTCTCTGGCTGCTGTGTGGATAACAGGCTGAAGAGGGGTAAAACTAGGAGCAATAAAACTAGTTATGAGGCTGGCTACTGCAGTTGCCTAAATGAGAGTGATGGAGGGTTGAACTAGGATGAGACAATGAACGAGATGTCTAAGAAGAATGGTTCTCAAAGTGTAGTCCCTGGACCAGCAGTACGAGGTAACTGCTTACAAATGCAACATCTCCAGTCCTGCACCACCTAGTAACTCAGAGGCTCTGGGAGTGAGACCCATCAATCCCTGCGTTAATACACCCTTCAGGTGCAATGGATTGGACGCAAGTTTGAACATTACTGCTTTAGAAGCAAAGGCTCACCTAGTTCTGTTATGGGTTCTGAATAATTTCAGCACTTAGGTGTCTCTAAGCAAATTAAATTATAAATACTAGTGAAATGTAAAAAAAGAATAATTCTGCCTTAGAAGGAATTTGTTTATTCAATGTAAACATCTGGAGCAATATGAAATGGTTAAAAAACTTCAAATATGGGATGTGTCAACCCAAGTATACATTGTCCTTAGTACCCAAAGACTGACTTTCTTGCTCTAAATTCAGGCCACATTCTGATTCATTTCTAATACAGTATCAAGCTACTTAGTACAAGCTTTAATTTAAATTGCCAACACTCTTTCAAGAAACAAAAATATAGCTAAATTTAATGACCTCATTATCAGTGATAAACAATTACTTTGCAGATTTTTAGACAAGCCATGTCTGCAATATTTTTAAGACACTTATTTTTACCAGTAATGGACATCTACATTAACAGAAACTGAAAACCCAAAAACAACATGAGTTGTATATAATGAATGGGTGCCACAGTCTACAATGTAAAATTGAGAAGTGCCTAAAAACCTGAATATTTTGAGTTGCTATTTTGGGCTGAAAGCATAATTAGTCATAACACAGACTTGAAAGCAAGAAGATTCTAGAAAGCTAACTACCAAAAATAAATCCATTGGGGAAAGCCTCTCTGATTTGATGGTCTGCATTTCCACTTGTGATTATATTTAAAATATATTTCAGAAAATCACTTTGCTGGAAGCAGAAATTTGAAGGAACAGAATTAAAAATGATTAACCTTGAAACAAAACATTTAAAACATACACACATACATATGCATTTGTGTATCTATATATCTCTATATACGCATATGTATCCATGAAATATGACTATAGATATACATGAGAAAGAAATTCTCCAACTTTCAAGCCTAGTTCACTAGGAACATTTTTAAACTGAATAAATAAAACATACCACGTAGTGACTAAAGACCATTCTAAAATTCATCAAATCATATTGAGAATTGAGGCCAAATGTTTTAGATGTCCACCAAAGATAGAATAAAATGTGACTAACATAGAGGCATGTATTTAAAACCATGAGGCATCCGAGATAACCAAATGGTGACTTTCATAAAAACTGCAGTGAATATTCTAAACAAGAATGTCTGACTACATAGCATGTTCAGAGCTGAGGACACATGCCAAAGGGCTTAAGCTGTTAGGGCAGTTTTGCTCCAGAGTTATATCACACAAAATATAATAATGCTATAAGTTCTGGATATTCAATGTACAGCATGGTAAGTACAGTTAATAATACGGTTATTGTATACCTGAAATTTGCTAACACAGTTGATCTTAAGTATTCTCATCACACAAAAGCTTTGTGACAAAAAAATAATAAGCTTTGTGACTTTGTAAGGTGATAGGTATGTTAATTAGCTGGTGTGTGGTAATCATTTCACAATGTATATGTATATATCAAAACATCAAGTTGAATACCTTTAATATAGGTAATTTTTATTTGTCAATTAAACCTCAATAAAGCTGGAAAAAATAAACATCTCTACCACCTAAAAAAATCGAATACTCCTCACTGAAGCTCAACACATTGGGATTAAATTACAACCCCAATGGACAGGGCACATATTGTCATGCACCCCACTAACTTTACGCTCAGGATACTGGCAACCCCACAGGACAAGAAGTTCACAGGAACAGCAGGGTTAATTTTGCATTATATCTCTCTGGCAGAAGATAGTGTTGAAAAGGTAGGATGGGCTCTCTTGATCACTCTGGTAATACATATTCACAGTACATCCAGAAGACAGGGCAACAGACTCAATGGCATAGAAGTTTCTGTTTACACATATAATTTATTAATTTTAAAAAAAATATGCAATTTTTAGAGATTACTTTCCATTTACAGTTATTACAAAATTATTGGCTACATTCCCCATGCTGTACAATACATCCTTAAGCCTACCTTATATCCAATAGTTTGTACTGCCTGCTCTCCCACCCCTATAATGCCCCTCCCCCCTCCCCACTGGTAACCACTAGTTTTGTTCTCTATATCTGTGAGTCTGCTTTTTTCTTATATTCACTAGTTTGTTGTATTTTTTAGAGTCCACATATAAGTGGTATCAGAAAGTATTTATCTTTTTCTCTCTGACTTATTTCACTTAGCATAATGCCCTCCAAGTCCACTCATGCTGCCGCAAATGGCAAAATTTTACTTTTTTTTATGGCTGAATAGTATTCCATTGTATATATGTACCACATTGTCTTTATCCATTCACCTGTTGATGGACAATTAGGTTGTTTCCATGTCTTCGTAACTGTAAATAATGCTGCTATGAACACTGGGGTGTATGTATCTTTTTGAATTAGTGTTTTCGTTTTTTTCAGATACACGTCCAGGAGTGAAATTGCTGGTCATATGGTAGTTCTACTTTTAGTTTTTTGAGAAAAATCCATACTGTTTTCCACAGTGGCTGCGCCAATTTACATTCCCACCAACAGTGTACGAGGGTTCCCTTTTCCCCACATCCTTGCCAACATTTGTTATTTGTAGGCTTTTTGGTGACAGCCATTCTCACAGTTGTGAGGTGATATCCCATTGTAGTTTTGAGTTGCATTTTCCTGATGATTAGTGACACTGAACATCTTTTCATGTCCCTATTGGCCAACTGCATTTCTTTTTGGAAAAATGTCTACTCAATTCTTCTGCTTATTTTTTAAATCAGGTTATTTTTTTTATGTCGAGTTGTATGAGTTGTTTATATATGTTGTTTAAAATTAATTTTTATTGGAATATAGTTGCTTTACAATGTTGTGTTAGCTTCTACTGCACAGCAAAATGAATCAGCCATATACATATACATATACCCCTTCCCTTTTGGATTTCCCTCCCATTTAGGACACCACAGTGCATTAAGTAGAGTTCCCTGTGCTAGGCAGTATGTTCCCATCAGTTGTCTATTTTATACATAGTGTCAGTAGTGTATATGTGTTTGCCACATCATTTGCAAATATTTTCTCCCATTCAGTAGGTCATCTTTTCATTTTGTCAATGGTTTCCTTTGCTGTGCACAAGCTTTTACATACATATAATTTAATTTTCACAAGAAAGAACTAGAAGTCAGACAAACAACAGCTACATGAATTCCGTAGTTTGACCTTCATTTTTGGTATTATTGTCTATTACTTCCTTTCACTGCTACTGTTCACCAACTCTCATTTACTCTTTTATGAGTCTCCTATATAATTCATTTGCAAACATGGTCACAAGACATCTTCTCAATGCACAGGAGGGTCCAGAGTACAAGTAAAAGAGCTGACATAAGAAGTTATGCTTAACCTATCTGCGACCAACAGCAAATTACCATCAAAATGGGGACCCCCCCATACCATGTCCACTTATGATACTGTTTTCCAGCAGAAAAAAAATGCTGGAAAACCTCTAGGACTCAAATGGTCTACCACCTTCAATTTCTCAAAGAAGTGCCATACTTCATCATGATTTTAGATTGCTTCTCTGAAAGAACTTTGAAAATTCTCCACAATATACCAGATTAAATATAAACAGTCTGCTCTGGAATTTCACGTCTTACATTAACTTTAGCTTATTTCAACATTTTATATGGGGGGATATATTCATATGGATATTTATATCTCATTCTCTACTCAAACTTTATTGATCACCATTCACTGAACATACTCAGAGCTCTGAACTTACTCTGTCTCTCCATTCATGCTTCTCATGCAATTAATAATGGCATTATGAATATATTTTGTGCAAAGCCTTGTGTTCAATATTTAAAGGAATTTAAAGGGAAGAAAATAACATTAAATAACAGCTCAGGATCACATGGGAGTGATATTATAAAGACACTTTAAAAAGGATTAACTTATTTATTTTAGAGATAAGGAAATTCAGATTCAAACAGGTTACGTGCCAATATGTCATTAAGTTACTGGTCCATGGTCATACATTTAGAAAGTACTAGAATCAAGATTTGATATTAGGTCTAAGACTGAAGCCTCTGGATTCTTCCTCTTCTCCACACTGCCTATCTTATTCATTTAAAAGAGTATGTGGTTATATACTCCAAAGTCTCAAGAGCAACAACTATCCCAATGGCTTTTGGTCAACCTATCCACCTAGCACGATACCTAGCACATAATATAGATGCAACTATTTTCTGTAATTTAACTGAAGATAAATCTGCTTAAGGAATTTTGTATCTTGTAAAGTACAACTAGTAGGTGAATGACAACAATAAAAAAGAGTGCAGGGCTTCCCTGGTGGCGCAGTGGTTGAGAGTCCGCCTGCCGATGCAGGGAACATGGGTTCGTGCCCTGGTGCGGGAAGATCCCACATGCAGCGGAGCGGCTGGGCCCGTGAGCCATGGCCGCTGAGCCTGCGCGTCCGGAGCCTGTGCTCCGCAACGGGAGAGGCCACAACAGTGAGAGGCCCGCGTACCGCAAAAAAAAAAAAAAAAGAGTGCATGTTAAATGTCAAGAGAAATGCAAAGAGTCCAGTAAAGGGACAGAGAGGAAGTTTGAAATTAACTCTGACTTAGGGAATAGGTCACACAGATACAGGGTGCTGTTCACAGCCCATTCAGATGGAGCTCCGTGCATCCATACCCCAGCTCCTACACATGCTGCTGCCGAAGGCTCCCTTCTGCAACATTCTTAGGATTGTTCTTGGGCAATGGAGGAGAGCTAGAAGTGCCAGGGTGTTTTACACGCCCCACCTTCCCCGGAGGCCCCTAGCTAATGAGTGAATGATGTGAGAGGATGAAAGTCCAGTTCCTTTACTTCAAGAAGAGATTCTCAAGTATAAATTGCATCCATCCAGTTCCTCATGGCATCAGGCCGAGTCTGGGACTTTGCCTGAAAGTATACGCTTTCTTGGTTTCTTCTCCATCCTCACTGCCCAGGTTTGTTACTGAAGGTAGAGAGAATAGTGAGTGTAGAAATATACACATTATTTTTGGTAAGAAAGCAGAAGGCTAATGTGGAGGTTTCCTAGTTTGTAGTGGTAAATAAGCTCAGAGAGAAGGGTAAAGAGATGGTATTTCGATCCTGAGGCAGCTTTATGAGGCAATGAGGTCTTCGTTTGGTAGATAAAGAGAAGCTATTGAAGGTCCCCATCCACCACCCATGAATAAAGTGAACAGTTCTCTGTATTTCTGCCTCTCTGCTTTCTGTTCAGCAACATTCTGATTGTCCTTCAAGATAGTTTGCCATGTTTCTGTATGATACTTGATATTTCTCTTGATTCCACAAACCTTCAGGCATTTTTCTTTCTCTACTCAGTAATTTATGTGCACTCTTTCCATATAGGAAAGGCAAAAAATGTTTGCCTTTTTTTATAATGCCTTTTATTCTCCTGCCCTTTCTCATTGTAGACATAATTTTCCTCACTGCAGAGTCAATTTCCGATGACTGTATCCCTGAAACTTTTGCCACTGCCTCCTCCATAGAGCACTCAGTACTTGCTGAATTGGATTGAAAACTGAATATGAAACTATAGATTTGATCACACATCACTTTTTTCCCCCTCAGCACAGCCTCTGACAGGAGTGGGAGAGCAGGTGCTCAGAAATCATTCATCCTCTCCACATTCTCAAAACCATGTAGGCATCTATCTGGATATCCTACTGAATGGCGAGGTCATTCAATCAATGGTTATCTGAATACCCTTTAAAATCTACAATACTCTGAAGGCAGGGGGAGGGGAGAAACAGGAAAATAGGAGAGGATATTTCACTATTCTTTTCACTGTTACAGAAATAAGCTAACTGGGCTTCTTTAATTAAAACACTGATTAAAAAATAAGAGTAAAATAAATCAAATATGACTAGTTTTTAAATATTCTGTACTATGATAGAAATGGTCTTGTTATTTGCAAAGTCTCCAAAAACTGGTCAGTAAATTATTAGGTGATAAATTGTGAGCAAAATCCCATGTAATTGCTTTTAGGTAATAAGTTGACTCAATGTTGAAGTGACTTCATAGGGGTGTCGGTAGCACACTTTTCTTAAATTATGCCACTGAAAGACTATATCCTACCATGTTTCTTTTGCATAGGAAAAAGTTGGTCATCATCACCTTGGTAGTGACTATTACAAGAAACATTACCAGTTTAAAATGACACTTTAAATAGATTTAATACTTTTTATTTTTTTTCTCTTTTCTTGATTACTCTTCTGCCCTGCTGTTATTTTTACGCTAGGAAATTTAAATGTCATCTATAAATTTTAATAGGACACATTTTAGAAACAAATGTATCCACCTCAATAACAAGGCATATAATATATGAATTTGAAATCATTAGGATTTTTGCTCTGGTGTTCAATGAAATGAAGTTCAATGAAATATATTATGTTGATGATTGACCCTAACGGCTCTTACTATTTTTTTTATATACTTTCATGTTAAAATTTCACTGAAAAATTATTTTAGTCTTGGCATAAATATCTTCTTCATGAAGCTTTCTCTGTAAGAGATGAATAGTGTGATCAAACAGTCCATGTGCTCTCTTACCTATCCCAGCTTTTCTGCAGTTATGATGGCATCATGTGACTAGCTCTGTCCAAGGGACTGTGAACAGTGTGATATTTGTCATTTCCAGGCTTAGACTATTAAGAGCTGGTGAACCTCTTTCATTCCTCTTTCCTGTGAAGAGTTTTGGGACTAAATACAATACTTGTGTAACTAGGAGACGGAGGAGCACCACCTGAGATATAATCAGATAAATAACACTGGATTTTAGTAACTTACTGAGTTTCAAGGCTTTGTATGTTTTGGTAGTTAGCATTACTTATCTTAAATAACACCCATTCCCTGACAACTTTATTTAGAATGGACATCCTCACTTTTCAGTTCACCTATTTCCCTTTCTGGTTGATTTTCTCTGTACTTAACACCATCTAACATAAAATACTATAAATATCACTTACTTATTTCATTTTAAATAAACCTCAGTTGGATCAAAAGCTCCATAAAGTGCATTCTCATTTCAATTTAATGTACTGATGTGTTTCTAGTGACTTGAAGTGTACCTGAAACACAGTAGACACTTCACAGTTTTGCCACTTGAAGTTACATAATTTCTCAAGCCTCAGTTATGCTTCTTACCCTACAGTTATGAAGATAAAAGGAGAACATATGTAAAACTTCAACTCACACTTAGTATACATTTAATAAAATTAAATTCCAATCCCTATCAAAATTCCAGTGGCATTTTTCACAGAAATAGGAAAAAAAATCTCAAATTTCATATGAAACAATAAAAGACCTTAAATAGCCAAAGCAATCCTGACAAAGAATGATGCTGGAAGCATCACACTTCCTGATTTTAAACTATATTACAAAGCTACAGTAATCAAAAAAGCATGGTACTTTCATAAAAACAGACACATAGACCAACAGAACAGAATCAAGATCCCAGAAACAAATCCATGCATAAACAGTCAACTAATATCTGACAAGGGAAACAATAAAACTCAGTGAGGAAAGGATACTTTCAATAAAAGGTTCTGGGAAAACTATATACATGGAAAAGAATAAAACTGAACCCCTATCTTACACCATTCACAAAAATTAACTCAAAATGGATAAAAACCTTAAAGGTAAGACCAGAAACCATAAAACTCCAGAAGAAAATGTAGGGGAAAAACCTCCTTCCCAATGGTGTTGGCAATTATGTTTTAGATATATTTTAGATACTAAAAGCACAAGCAACAAAAGCAAAAAAATCAGTAAGCAGGACTACATTAAACTAATAAGCCTCTGCACAGTACACAAAGTCAACAAAATGAAAAAGCAACCTGCAAAATGAGAGAAAACATTTGCAAACCACATGTCTATTAAATAGTTAATATCCAAAATATATAAGGAAGCTATACAACTCAATAGCCAAAAAAATAGTAATAATAATCCAATTTAAAAAGAGGGAAAGGACCTTAGTAGACATGCTTCCAAAGAAGATATTTAAATGGCCAACAGGGACATGAAAAAGTGCTTAACATTAATAATAATCAGGAAAATGTAATCAGGGAATGTAAACTAGTGCAGCCACAATAGAAAACAGTATGGAGGTTCCCCAAAATACTAAAAATAGAACTACCACATGACCCAGTAATTCCACTTCTGGGTATATATTCAAAGGAAATAAATCACTATCTTGAATAGGCATGTGCACCTCCATTGTTCCCTGCAGCATTATTCACAACAATCAAGACATGGAAACAGCAAAAGCATCCATCAACAGATGAATGGATAAAGAAAATTTGATTATATATAAATATTCAGCCGTAAAAAAGAAGGAAATTCTGCCACTTGTGACAAACCTTAGGGCATTACTAAGTGAAATAAGTCAGATAGAGAAAAAATACTGTATGATCTCACTTATGTGTGGAATCTACAAACACTGAACTCATAGAAACAGAGTAGAGAATGGTGGTTGTTAGATGTGTGGGTGGGGGAGTGGGGAAAAAGGATGAAAGCTGTCCAAGTGTACAAAGTTCCAGTTATTAGATGAACAAGTTGTGGGAAAGTAATGTACAGCATAGTGACCATAGTTAACAACATTTTATGGTATATTCAAAAGGTGTTGAGACAGTAGATCTTAAATTTTCTCACCACACACACACAATGTAACTACGTGAGGTGATGGATGTACTAACCTTATTGTGGTAATCATTTCACAATACATACAAATATCAAATCATTACAATGTATACCTTAAACATACACAATATATGTGTCAATTATATCTCAATAAAGCTGGGGGAAAAAACATTATGAATTCCTCCTTTAAGGAAACCTCATCACCTAGCTGTGGAGTAAGTTTTACTATGAATTTTCTCAAGATTATCTGTGAAGAAATTTTGATCTCTATACCATGACAACTGAAGTCTGTCTTATAAATAGCACTCACTGCTTTCTATTTGTAGCACTGTCATTTACAACTTACCAAGATACACACATATGTATGCACATACAAATACAAATATACACATATATGGGTATATGCATGTATACACATATATGGGATATAAATACATACTATATATTTATAAATATATGAAAGATATATGTAAAAATATATTTACAAATATTTAAAATATATGAGAGGGGAAAAAAAACCTCATGTTTTCTAGGTTTCATCTAATGAGCCTGGGGTTTCAATCCCCAATGGTGTTGAACAAAGTAATGTAAATATTTGTTGAATAAATATTTGCCTTCCTCTTTTTAGGATAAAGGTGATGCAGGGGGTAGGTAAAGAAAAAAATAGATATTGTGACAAGTATTGCTCAGAGTCCAACTTAGATACACTAAAGTTATTTCGCTTTATTTGGAATATGAAATGCAAGCAGCAATTTGCCACTTTTTAGCAGATGTCACTGCCTATCAAAAGATTTTTCTTGAAGAGTGACTCAACCTAAAAAGAAAATCAAAGTAATTCAACATTATCTGCAGTGACAACAAAAACCAATTCCTTTATGCTAAAACATTCTCTGAGAATATTTTTCCACCTCACAAAGTTTCTTCCAGACTACACACTAATAACGATAATATCTTTTAACAAAAAATTAGCTCATAATAAGGAGAAAATGCCAACAAACTAAAATAAAATTATTAAGCAGCACACTGCTTTAAGAGGTTCTGAACTTCCAGAACAGAAATAAACTTTCTAAATTTGCTCAAAGAGAAAACAAGTATACAGATACATAATTATGTTTTATATTTGAGTTTTTACATATTTAACAAATTTGAAGACAGAAAACTCTACATAAAACAAAAATAAACCAAACATTTGTGAGTCATACATTTTATTTTCCAAAATGCCTCAAACTTCACATTGGTATTTACAGTTTATTTCAGGAGAGAAGAAGTTAATTCTTCACTTAACCACAGATGAAGGAGGTGGGAATACAAAACAACAGGAATAAATGAAAACTATCTGAGAAGAGACTGTTTGACAGACTTTCAGTAAAGATGTATAGGTGGAAAGGAACATATCTTAAACAACAAGCATTCACTTCCCTAGAAAGTGACCACAGATAAAAATAGCTGAGGACTGGGCTTCCCTGGTGGCACAGTGGTTAAGAATCCGCCTGCCAATGCAGGGGGCACGGGTTCCAGCCCTGGTCCGGGAAGATCCCACATGCCATGGAACAACTAAGCCCACGCGCCACAACTACTGAGCCTGCACTCTAGAGCCAGCGCTCCTCAACAAGGGAGGCCACCGCAATGAGAAGCCAGTGCACCACAGCAAAGAGTAGCCCCCACTCGCCTCAACTAGAGAAAAGCCAGGGTGCAGCAACAGAGACCCAGTGCAGCCAAAAATAAAAACTAAATAAATTTTTTAAAAAATAGCTGAGGATCCGAATTGAGACCTAAATATGTAAATAGTATTTCTCAAGGTTAACTACATCTTCTAGTAATGATTTTGTGTCCTCACTGTTACCCGCAATAAAAGTCAAAGAGAAAGAGATTTTACTACTTTTTTACTTATGGAATTCCAAATAACAACTTTTCCTAAACCATTCTTCTACTATGATGAGGAGGCAAACTGAAAAACCAAAAGCCCATAGAAAACTGATTTTTATAAACTGAGATATAATTGACATATAACATTATATTAGTTTCAAGTATACAATATAATGCTTTGATGTTTGTATAACATATCATTGATTTTTATAAGGCTATTGTCTTATTCTGTTTTACCTGCCAAGTGTTTTCAAAGGCAATGTAACACCAGAAATCAAGTACCCAGCCAGCTTAAACATTCATGTGCCCTAGATTTTCTGTAAAGGAACTGTACTGCCTAATTCCTGACTTAGACACTATTCCCTCCCTTCTCATAGATGCTAAAATCAAAAACATAAAATACCAAAACTCACAGATAAACTTTAGTACTCCTAAGAAAAACACAGCTGGGCAACAAATACTTAAAGTAAAACCATGTAAACCCTTATCTTTCGTGTGTGCTTTAAAAATTAAAGCACAGGGTTATCCTCTAGAACTGCCCTGCCTTACAAGGGGGACCTTCAAGATGGTGGAGGAGTAAGATGTGGAAATCACCTTCCTCCCCACAAATATATCAAAAATTCATCTACGTGTGGAACAACTCCTACAGAACACTTACTGAATGCAGGCAAAAGACCTTAGACTTCCCAAAAGGCAAGAAACTCCCCACATACCTGGGTAGGGCAAGAGAAAAAACAAAAAACAGACACAAAAGAACAGGGACAGGACATACACGTTGGGGAGGGAGCAGTGAAAGAGGAAAAGTTTTCATGCATTAGGAAGTCCCTTCACAGGCGGAGACTGGGGGTGGGTGGGGGGAAAGCTTCAGAGCCACGGAGGAGAGCGCAGCAACAGGGGTGCAGAGGGCAAAGTGGACAGATTCCCACACAGAGGATCGGTGCCAACCAACACTCACCAGCCTGAGAGGCTTGTCTGCTAACCCACTGGGGCAGGTGGGGGCTGGGGGCTTCGGCTTCGGAGGTTGGATCCCAGGGAGAGGACTGGGGTTGGCTGCGTGAACACAGCCTGAAGGGGGCTAGTGCGTCACAGCTAGCTGGGAGGAAGACTGGGAGAAAGTCTGGACCTGCCTAAGAGGGAAGAGACCATTGTTTCCGGGTGCGTGAAGAAAGGGAATTCAGAGCACCGCCTAAATGAGCTCCGGAGACAGGCGCGAGCTGTGGCTGTCAGGTTGGACCCCAGAGACGGGCATGAAATGCTAACGCTGCTGCTGTAGCCACCAAGAAGCCTCTGTGCAAGCACAGGTCACTATCCACATTGCCTCCCACCTCCCCTCTGGAGCCTATGCAGCATGCCACTGCCAGGGCCCCATGATCCAGGGACAAGTTCCCCGGGAGAACACATGGTGTGCCTCAGGCTGCTGCAAAGTCCGTTGGCCTCTGCCGCTGCAGGCTTCCCCCGCATTCCAAATATAATTACCACACACCCCCGCCCCCCAGCCTGAGTGAT
The DNA here is from genome assembly GCF_011762595.2 of Tursiops truncatus. NCBI lineage: Eukaryota > Metazoa > Chordata > Mammalia > Artiodactyla > Delphinidae > Tursiops > Tursiops truncatus. The sequence continues at coordinate 100,033,031 of NC_047055.1, read as the reverse complement.
CCAGAGCCCCCTAATCAGCTGCTGCTTTAACCCGGTCCTGTCTCGGTGGGAACAGATGCATGAGGGAAACCTACATGCAGAGGTGGAGCCAAAACCAAAGCTGAACCCCAGGAGCTGTGCGAACAAAGAAGAGAAAGGGAAATCTCTCCGTGCAGCCTCAGGAGCAGCAGATTAAATCCCCACAATCAACTTGATAAACCCTACATCTGAAGAATACCTGAATACACAACAAATCATCCCAAAATTGAGGTGGTGGACTTTGGAAGCAACTGTAGACTTGGGGTTTGCTGTCTGCAACTGACTTGTCTCTTTTTTTTGCGGTACGCAGGCCTCTCACTGTTGTGGCCTCTCCCGTTGCGGAGCACAGGCTCTGGATGCGCAGGCTCAGCGGCCATGGCTCACAGGCCCAGCTGCTCTGCGGCATGTGGGATCTTCCCGGACCAGGGCACAAACCCGTGTCCCCTGCATCGGCAGGTGGACTCTCAACCACTGCGCTACCAGGGAAGCCCTTGTCTCTGATTTGATGTTTATCTTAGGACAGATTTTAGCACTTGTTATCATTGGTGGATTTGTTTATTGGTTTGCTTGCTCTCTCTTTTTTTCTTTTTTTCCCTTTTTTAAAGTAATTTTTTTTTATTTTAATAATTTTTAAAATTTATAATTATTATATTTTTTTCTTTCTGTTTTTCTCCATTTTCTTCTGAGCCATGTGGCTGACAGGGTCTTGGTTCTCCAGCCTGGTGTCAGGCCTGAGTCTCTGAGGTGGGAGAGCCAACTTCAGGACACTGAACCATGAGAGAGCTCCCAGGCCAACATAATATCAACTGGCGAGAGCTCTCGCAGAGATCTCCCTCTCAACACTAAGACCCAGCTCCACCCAATGACCAGTAAGCTCCAGTGCTGGATGCCCCATGCCAAACAACTAGCAAGACAAAAACACAACCACACCCATTAGCAGAGAGGGTGCCTACAATCATACCAAGTTCACAGACACCCCAAAACACAACACCGGACACAGCCCTGCCCACCACAAACACAAGATCTGGCCGCACCCACCAGAACACAGGCACCAGTCCCCTCCACCAGGAAGCCTACACAAGCCACTGAACCAACCTCACTCACTGGGGGCAGACACCAAAATAAACGGGAACTATGAACCTGGAGCCTGCAAAAAGGAAACCCCCAAACATGGTAATTTAAGCAAAATGAGAAGACACAGAAACACACAGCAGATGAAGGAGCAAGGTAAAAACCCACCAAACCAAACAAATGAAGAGGAAATAGCCAGTCTACCTGAAAAAGAATTCAGAGTAATGATAGTAAAGACGATCCAAAATCTTGGAAATAGAATGGAGAAAATACAGGAAACGTTTAACAAGGACCTTGAAGAACTAAAGAGCAAAGAAACAATGATGAACAATACAATAACTGAAATTAAAAATTCTCTAGAAGGAATCAATAGCAGAATAACTGAGGCAGAAGAACGGATAAGGGACCTGGAAGATAAAATAGTGGAAATAACTACCACAGAGCAGAATAAAGAAAAAAGAATGAGAAGAATTGAAGACAATTCAGAGAACTCTAGGACAACATTAAACACACCAACAATCAAATTATAGGGGTCTGAAGAGAAGAAAAGAAAAAGAAAGGGTCTGAGAAAATATCTGCAAAGATTACACTTAACTTACAGAAAACCCCCCCTTTAAGTTACAGGGAAGTTATAGAAAACTTTCCTAACATGGGAAAGGAAATAGTGAATAAAGACCGGAAAACACAGAGAATCCCATACAGGATAAACCCAAGGAGAAACACACATATTAATCAATCTATCAAAAATTAAATACAAAGAAAAAATATTAAAAGCAGCAGGGAAAAGCAACAAATAACATACAAGGGAATCCCCATAAGGTTAACAGCTGATCTTTCAGCAGAAACTCTGCAAGCCAGAAGGGAGTGGCAGGACATATTTAAAGTGATGAAAGAGAAAAACCTACAACCAAGATTACTCTACCCAGCAAGGATCTCATTCAGATTCGATGCAGAAATTAAAACCTTTACAGATGAGCAAAAGTTAAGAGAATTCAGCACCACCAAACCAGCTTTACAACAAATGCTAAAGGAACTTCTCTAGTCAGGAAACACAAGAGAAGGAAAAGACCTACAAAAACAAACCAAAACAATTAAGAAAAGGGAAACAGAAACATACATATAGATAATTACCTTAAATGTAAATAGTTAAATGCTCTAACCAAAAGACATAGACTAGTTGAATAGATACAATAACAAAACCCATATATACGCTGTCTAAAAGTGATGCACTTCAGACCTAGGGATACATACAGACTGAAAGTGACGGGATGGAAGAAGGTATTCCACGCAAATGGAAATCAAAAGAAAGCTGAAGTAGCAATTCTCGTATCAGACAAAATAGACTTTAAAATAAAAACTATGACAAGACACAAAGGACACTACATAATGATCAAGGGATCAATCCAAGAAGAAGATATAACAATCATAAATATTTATGCACCCAACGTAGGAGCACCTCCATACATAAGGCAAATGCTAACAGCCATAAAAGGGGAAATCGACAGTAACACAATCACAGTAGGGGACTTTAACACCCCATTTCCACCAATGGACAGAACAACCAAATTGAAAATAAATAAGGAAACATAAGCTTTAAATGATACATTAAACAAGATGGACTTAATTGATATTTGTAAGACATTCCATCCAAAAACAACAGAATACACTTTCTTCTCAAGTGCTCATGGAACACTCTCCAGGACAGATCTTATCTTGGGTCACAAATCAAGCCTTGGGAAATTTAAGAAAATTGAAATCATATGAAGTATCTTTTCCAACCACAACGCTATGAGACTGGATATCAATTACCGGAAAAACAACTGTAAAAAATATAAACACATGGAGGCTAAACAATACACTACTAAATAACCAAGAGATCACTGAAGACATCAAAGAGGAAATCAAAATATACCTAGAAACAAATAACAAGGAAAACACGATGAACCAAAACCTGTGGGATGCAGCAAAAGCAGTTCTAAGAGGGAAGTGTATAGCAATACAATCCTATCTCAAGAAACAAGAAACATCTCAAATAAACCACCTAACTTTACATTTAAAGCATTAGAGAAGGAACAAAAAACCCCCAAAATTAGCAGAAGGAAAGAAATCATAAAGATCAGATCAGAAATAAATGAAAAAGAAATGAAGGAAACGATAGCAAAGATCAGTAAAACTAAAAGCTTGTTTTTTGAGCAGATACGCAAAATTGATAAACCATTAGCCAGATTCATCAAGAAAAAAAGGGACAAGACTCAAATCAATAGAATTAGAAATGAAAACGGAGAAGTAACAACTGACACTGCAGAAATACAAAGGATCATGAGAGACTACTACAGGCAATTCTATGCCAATAAAATGGGCAACCTGGAAGAAATGGACACATTCTTAGACAGGTATAACCTTCCAAGACTGAACCAGGAAGAAATAGAAAATATGAACAGACCAATCACAAGTAATGAAATTCAACCTGTGATTTAAAATCTTCCAACAAATAAAAGTCCAGGACCAGATGGCTTCACAGGTGAATTCTATCAAATATTTAGAGAAGAGATAAGACCCATCCTTCTCAAATTCTTCCAAAAAAATTGCAGAGGGAGGAACACTCCCAAACTCATTCTATGAGGCAACCATCAACCTGATACCAAAACAAGACAAAGATACTACAAAATAAGAAAATTACAGACCAATATCACTGATGAATACAGATACAAAAATCCTCAACAAAATACTAGCAAACAGGATCCAAAAACATACACCATAATCAAGTGAGATTTATCCCAGGGATGCAAGGATTCTTCAATATATGCAAATCAAGCAATGTGATACACCATATTAACAAATTCAAGAATAAAAACCATATGATTATCTCGATAGATGCAGAAAAAGCTTTTGACAATATTCAACACCCACTTATGATAAAAACTCTCCAGAAAGTGGGCATAGAGAGAACCTACCTCAACATAATAAAGGCTATATACAACAAACCCACAGCAAACATCATTCTCAATGGTATAAAACTGAAAGCATTTCCTCTAAGATGAGGAACAAGACAAGAATTTCCAACTCTCGCTACTATTACTCAACACAGTTTTCGAAGTCCTAGTAACGGAAACCAGAGAATAAAAAGAAATAAAAGGAATGCTAATTGGAGAAGAAGAAGTAATACTATCACTGTTTGCAGATGACATGATACTATAAATACAGAATCTTAAAGATGCCACCAGAAAACTACTACAGCTAATCAATGAATCTGGTAGAGTAGAAGGACACAGAATTCACGCACAGATATCTCTTTCATTCCTATACACTAATGGCGAAAAATCTGAAAGAGGAATTAGGGAAACACTCCCATTTACCATTGCAACAAAAAGAATAAAATACCTAGGAATAAACCTACCTCAGGAGACAAAACACCTGTATGCAGAAAACTATAAGACACTGAAAGAAATTAAAAATGATACAAACAGATGGAGAGATATACCATGTTCTTGGACTGAAGAATCAACATTGTGAAAATGACTCTACTACCCTCAAAATCTACAGATTCAATGCAATCCCCATCAAACTACCAATGACATTTTTCACAGAACTAGAAAAAAAAATCTCACAATTTGTATGGAAACACAAAAGACCCCAAATAGCCAAAGCAATCTTGAGAAAGAAAAATGGAGCTGGAGGAATCAGGCGCCCTGACTTCAGACTATTCTACAAAGCTACTCTAATCAAGACGGTACAGTACTGGCACAAAAACAGAAATATAGATCAATGGAACAGGATAGAAAGCCCAGAGATAAACCGACACACATATGGTCACCTTATGTTTGATAAAGGAAGCAAGAATATATAATGGAGAAAAGACGGTCTGTTCAATAAGTGGTGCTGGGAAAACTGGACAGCTACTTGTAAAAGAATGAAATTAGAACACTCCCCAACACCATACACAAAAGTAAACTCAAAATGGATTAAAGACCTAAATGTAAGGCCAGAGACTGTAAAACTCTTAGAGGAAAACACAGGAAGAACCCTCTATGACATAAATCACAGAAAGATCCTTTTTGACCCACCTCGTAGAGAAATGGAAATAAAAGCAAAAATAAACAAACGGGACCTAATGAAACTTAAAAGCTTTTGCATAGCAAAGGAAACCATAAACAATACGAAAATACAACCTTCAGAATGGGAGAAAACATTTGCAAATGAAGCAGCTGACAAAAGATTAATCTCCAAAATATACAAGCAGCTCATGCAGCTCAATATCAAAAAAACAAAGAACCCAATCCCAAAATGGGCAGAAGACGTAAATAAACATTTCTCCAAAGAAGATATACACATTGCCAACAACACATGAAAGGATGCTCAACATCACTAATCATTAGAGAAATGCATATCAAAACTACAATGAGGTATCACCTCACACCAGTCAGAATGTAAAGATGCAGATGTAGAGAATGGACTTGAGAACACGGGGAGCGGGAAGGGTAAGCTGGGACGAAGTGAGAAAGTGGCATGGACATATATACACTACCAAATGTAAAATGGATAGCTAGTGAGAAGCAGCCACACAGCACAGGGAGATCAGGTCGGTGCTTTGTGACCACCTAGAGGGGTGGGATACGGAGGGTGGGAGGGAGATGCAAAAGGGAGGAGATATGTGGATATATGTATATGTCCAGCTGATTCACTTTGTTGTACAGCAGAAACTAACACAACATTATAAAGCAATTATACTCCAATAAAGATGTTAAAAATATTACAAGATAAAAAACTAAAGTACATAAAATCACTTTGCTGAATAAAGAAAAAAACAAATTTCATTGTACCCTTTGCAACATTTGCTTCAATGGTAAATTTATTCTTCCTTATCATATGTGCTAAAGATGCCCAAGAGCTTTCTATCTTCATTTTGAGCATGGTTATTCAAATTTAAAACTACGTCTTCTAAGTACATTTTTCTTGTTGTCAAATTGGCAGTTTTTACCCCAATTTCATCTCCCTCCTGGTTCTCAGACATGGAGTGGATCCAGCCACTTCAGTTCTCCAATACTCATAGGTTTATATTCATTAAAATAATTACATCAATAAACAGAATATTAGTGTTGGGGTCATAGGAGTAAGAAAAGAGGATGTCAAGGTCCATTGCTTTTTGAGACACACAAAATGACACGGCAACTATTTTTTATTGTGGTATTCAAAATAAGTTGCTATTAAGGTAGACTCAGTTTGAAATTTATAGTTAAAAACAGCATAAAGAAACAGATTTCAGGTGTTCTATGATTTGCACGATGGTAATTTCTCTTTGATGCATCATTAATATATTGTACCATCACAACATATCTTAGTTAACTTGTGCAGGAAACATAAAGAGAACAAGAGAGGGGGAGAAGGAGGGGGAGGGAGGGAATGGAAGAGAGCAACGATGGAGAGAGAAATAGAGTGAGAAGGAAAGCACCCTGCATCATGCTGTTAAGCACAGCTGCCCTCCATTACATGTGTCCATTTCCCCCAAAGGAACCAGGAGAAAAGAACTGTAGCTTCTTTGGGGATATTAGCCTTCAGCCGCTGTCTTATCTAATGTGTTTCTATGAGTGTGAAACTCTTGCCATGCCATAATATGGGGTACTTTAAGGATTTTTAAGCATAATTTTATCTGTCCTCGTTTTTCACCATACTCTGACTTTAGAATCTAATTTCTGCTTAAGTATGGACTCGAGTGTACTTTCCACTCAAAGAACGCAATTAAGCATTTTAGCAATAGACATGTATGATTTCACTGTCTTCTGGTACTACAATGTAGAGTCACAGTTTTCTAATCAGTAAATCAGACAGAATTGGCCTCAAATAATTCTTCTGGGGATCGAATGAGATTAATACACCTTAAGGCCCTGGTGCAGTGCCCGACTCATAACAAGAAAACAAAAATGTGGAGTTAATATTATCTGCAAGTTTTACATTTCTTTTCCTATTGTCTAGAACAGCACTGTATTGCTACACAAGTAGAGGAAGTTTGCCTAATATAAAGGAACTCCCTCAGCAGGTTATATCTTTCATGTTTATTTGCCACAAACTTGTACAGAAGTGAGAATATTATTTCCCATAATATATTACGAGTTGTCATGATTCACATTTACTGAAGCTCTACTATGTTTTAGCCTTCACAGTAAGAGCTTTATATGTCATTTGTTTAATCTTTACAGTAGCTGTGCAAATAACTTATGATTGCTACTTTCGAGATGAGGCAGAGATGCAGAGAGTTTTAGTAGTACTTCTAAGGTCAGAATTAAGTAGCAACTGAGGTATGTCCAATTTTAAAACCAGTGCTTTGCTTGTAGTTAGCTTACAATAGTTGATTAAGGGACTGCCCTGGTGGCACAGTGGTTAAGAATCCATCTGCCAATGCAGGGGACATGGGTTCAAGCCCTGGTCCAGGAAGACCCCACATGCCACGGAGCAACTAAGCCCGCGTGCCACAACTACTGAAGCCCACACGCCTAGAGCCCGTGCTCTGCAACAAGAAAAGCCACCACAATGAAAAGTCCATGCACCACAACGAAGAGTATCCCCTGCTCACCACAACTAGAGAAAGCCTGCGCACAGCAATGAAGACCCAACACAGCTAAAAAAATAAATTAAAAAAAAATAATTGATTAAACACACAATAGCACAGGGAGTAATCATGTATCATCTTTGAGTACACGTCAGTGCCTCCTGGTATCCTCTATCTGTATTATTATTTGTAATATAAAATGCATTTGTTGTGTTGAAAATGGAATATGGCAGTGCTGCTGAAACATGGCTTCGTTGTATTTTTTAGACTGACTGATTTGTGACTTAATAGGTATTTCCTCATGAAGAAAAAAAGTAGGCCATGCCATGTGGATGGATGGAAGGAAGGAAGGAGAGGAAGGAGAGGAAGGAGAGGAGAGGAGAGGAGAGGAAGGAGAGGAAGGAGAGGAAGGAAGGAAGGAAGGAAGGAAGGAAGGAAGGAAGGAGGAAGGAAGGAAGGAAGGAAGGAAGGAAGGGAGGAAGGAAGGAAGGGAGGGAGGGAGGGAGGAAGGAAGGAAGGAAGGAAGGAAGGAAGGAAGGAAGGAAGGAAGGAGAGAGAAACCCCTGTTAACAGATTCTTGTATCCACTGCAAAGAGCCTACATGCATTTGGTTCTTCCTCATTATCACTTCAGCAAAAACTAATCAAACAGTCAAAGAAATGAATATGAATGTCATGTTGTAGCCAATAAATATTACATGGATTAAAATAATCATAAATTTCCATTTTCCTGGAAGTTACTGTAAATGGTGTGTTCCATTGAAACCAGAGAAGCCTGACGTGGGAGGCAGTAGTGATTCCCCCATTACCTCCACCTTTCCTCATTCCAGAACCACAGCACATACAATGGTCCCACTCAACTGAAGTTAGGGGAGACTGCATAATTTGCTCTGACCAACAAACTGCAGACAAAGTTTTGTTTATTATTCTCAATCTTGCCCTTCCTCTGACACTCATGGAAGTACATGTCAATCCTGAGGTGCATCCCTGAACCTTCACCTGGAGGGCAGCTGCCTTCCACTGTTGCTAAAAGCCACACAGACTTGATTTCAGAAAGGAAAAAAAATGTTGTCTTGAGGTACTAAAATGTGTTTGTTTGTAATTTTTACATAACTGATACACTTGACATAACAGGATGCCACATCAGCACTGAGAAATGTATTTCACTACGATGTAGGAAGTGAAAATTTTCAAGACAGCATTGAACAATGACAAAAACTGGCATGCATAATCATGTTTCCATACAGATACTCACTGATTACAGTTTGTTCACAAGTTATACTCTAAATTATGATGAAAAATATTGGGAATATATTAAATATTATATCTAACAATATTGTAACTATGTGAATCATGTGTTTTGATAGTTCCTCCACATGCTTAAAATATATAATGTACTTTTGCAATTTTAAATTTGGCACAGCAAGTTCTCTCAGGTTTGTAATAAAGATTAAAAATCAAGAGAGATGGGGGGAGCTTCAAGATGGCGGAAGAGTAAGACGCAGAGATCACCTTCCTCCCCACAACTACATCAGAAATACATCTACACGTGGAACAACTCCTACAGAACACCTACTGAACACTGGCAGAAGACCTCAGACCTCCCAAAAGGCAAGAAACTCCCCACGTACCTGGGTAGGGCCAAAGAAAAAAGAAAAAACAGACACAAAAGAATACGGATGGGACCTGCACCAGTGGGAGGGAGCTGTGAAGGAGGAAAGGTTTCCACACACTAGGAAGCCCCTTCACTGGCAAAGACGGGGTGTGGGTGGGTGAGGGCAAAGCGGAGAGATCACCACACAGAGCATAGGTGCCGACCAGCACTCACCAGCCAGAGAGGCTTGGCTGCTCACCCACCAGGATGGGCAGGAGCTGGGAGCTGAGGCTCCGGCTTCGGTCAGATCCCAGGGAGAGGACTGGGGTTGGCGGCTTGAACACAGCCTGAAGGGGCTAGTGCACCACAGCTAGCCAGGAGGGAGTCCAGGATAAAGTCTGGAGCTGCCGAAGAGGCAAGAGACTTTTGCTTCCCTCTTTGTTTCCTGGTGCGCAAGGAGAGGGGTTTAAGAGCGCTGCTTAAAGGAGCTCCAGAAATGGGCATGAGCCGCGGCTATCAGCGCGGACCCCAGAGAGACTGGCATGAGACACTAAGGCTGCTGCTGCGCCACCAAGAAGCCTGTGTGCAAGCACAGGCCACTATCCACACCTCCCCTCCCAGGAGCCTGTGCAGCCCGCCACTGCCAGGGTCCCAGGATCCAGGGACAACTTCCCCGGGAGAACGCACGGCACGCCTCAGGCTGGTGCAACGTCACACTGGCCTCTGCCGCTGCAGGCTCACCCCACACTCTGTACCCCTCCCTCACTCCGGCCTGAGTGAGCCAGAGCCCCCGAATCAGCAGCTCTTTTAACCCCGTCCTGTCTGAGTGAAGAACAGACGCCCTCAGGCGACCTACATGCAGAGGCCGGGCCCAATCCAAAGCTGAACCCCAGGAGCTGTGCGAACAAAGAAGAGAAAGGGAAATCTCTCCCAGCAGCGTAAGGAGAAGCGGATTAAATCTCCACAATCAACCTGATGTACCGTGCATCTGTGGAATACCTGAATAGACAATGAATCATCCCAAATTGAGGAGGTGGACTTTGGGAGCAACAATATATATATTTTTTTCCCTTTTTCTTTTTTTTGTGAGTGTGTATGTGTAAGTTTCTGTTTCTGATTTTGTCTGTATAGCTTTGCTTTTACCATTTGTCCTAGGGTTCTGTCTGTCCGTTTTTTTGTTGTTCTTGGTTTCTTTTTTTTCAGTATAGTTTTTAGCACGTGTTATCATTGGAGGATTTGTTTTTTGGTTTGGTTGCTCTCTTCTTTCTTCTTTTTTCCCCTTTAATTACTTAAAATATTTTTTTAATAATTAATTTTTATTTTAACAGCTTTATTTTATGTTACCTTCTTCTTTCTTTCTTTCTTTTTTTTCTCCCTTTTATTCTGAGTCATGTGGATAACAGGCTCTTGGTGCTCCAGCCAGGCATTAGGGCTGTGCCACTGAGGTGGGAGAGCCAACTTCAGGACACTGGTCCACAAGAGACCTCCCAGCTCCACGTAATAACAAATGGCGAAAATCTCCCAGAGATTTCCATCTCAATGTCAAGACCCAGCTCCACTCAACGACCAGCAAGCTACAGTGATGGACACCCTATGCCAAACAACTAGCAAAACAGGAACACAACCCCACCCATTAGTAGAGAGGCTGCCTAAAATCATAATAAGGCCACAGACACCCCAAAACACACCACCAGATGTGGACCTGCCCACCAGAAAGACAAGATCCAGCCTCATCCACGAGAACACAGGCACCAGTCCCCTCCACCAGGAAGCCTACACAACCCACTGAACCAACCTTAGCCACTGGGGGAAGACACCAAAAACAACAGGAACTACGAACCTCCAGCCTGCGAAAAGGAGACCACGAACACAGTAAGTTAAGCAAAATGAGAAGACACAGAAACACAGAGCAGATGAAGGAGGAAGATAAAAACCCACCAGACCTAACAAATGAAGAGGAAATAGGCAGTTTATCTGAAAAAGAAATCAGAATAATAATAGTAAAGATGATCCAAAATCTTGGAAACAGAATAGAGAAAATAAAAGAAACATTTAACAAGGACCCAGAAGAACCAAAGAGCAAACACATAGTGATGAATAACACAATAAATGAAATAAAAATTCTCTAGAAGGGATCAATAGCAGAATAACTGAGGCAGAAGAACGGATAAGTGACCTGGAAGATAAAAGAGTGGAAATAACTACTGCAGAGCAGAATAAAGAAAAAAGAATGAAAAGAACTGAGGACAGACTCAGAGACCACTGGGACAACATTAAACGCCCCAACATTCGAATTATAAGGGTCCCAGAAGAAGAAGAGAAAAAGAAGAGGACTCAGAAAATACTTGAAGAGATTATAGTTGAAAATTCCCTAATATGGGAAAGGAAATAGATAAAAAAGTCCACAAAGCACAGTAAGTCACATGCAGGATAAATCCAAGAAGAAACACACCAAGACACATAGTAATCAAACTATCAAAAATTAAATACAAAGAACAAATATTAAAAGGAGCAAGGGAAATGCAACAAATAACATACAAGGGAATCCCCATAAGGTTAACAGCTGATCTTTCAGGAGAAACTCTGCAAGCCACAAAGGAGTGGCACGACATATTTAAAATGATGAAGGGGAAAGATGTACAAGCAAGATTATTCTATCCAGCAAGGATCTCATTCAGACTTGATGGAGAAATTAAAACCTTTCCAGACAAGCAAAAGCTATGTGAATTCAGCACCACCAAACCAGCTTTATAACAAATGCTAAAGGACCTTCTCTAGGCGGAAAACACAAGAGAAGGAAAAGACCTACAATTACAAACCAAAAACAATTAAGAAAATGGTAATACGAACATACATATTGATAACTACCTTAAATGTAAATGGATGAAATGCTCCAACCAAAAGACATAGACTGGCTGAATGGATACAAAAAAGAGACCCGTATATATGCTGTCTACAAGAGACCCACTTTAGACCTAGGGACAGATACAGATTGAAAGTGAGGGGATGGAAAAAGATATTCCATGCAAATGGAAATCAAAAGAAAGCTGGAGTAGCAATTCTCATATCAGACAAAATAGACTTTAAAACAAAGACTATTACAAGAGACAAAGAAGGACAATACATAATGATCAAGGGTTCGATGCAAGAAGAAGATATAACAATTGTAAATATTTATGCACCCAACATAGGAGCACCTCAATACATAAGGCAAAAACCAACAGCCATAGAAGGGGAAATGGACAGTAACACAATCATAGTAGGGAGTTTAACACCCCACTTTCACCAATGGACAGAGCATCCAAAATGAAAATAAATAAGGAAACACAAGTTTAAATGATACATTAAACAAGATGGACTTAATTGATATTTATAGGACATTCCATCCAAAAACAACAGAATACACTTCCTTCTCAAGTGCTCATGGAACATTCTCCAGGATAGATCATATCTTGGGACACAAATCAAGCCTCGGTAAATTTAACAAAATTGAAATCGTATCAAGTATCTTTTCCGATCACAACGCTATGAGACTAGATAGCAATTACAGGAAAAAATCTGTAAAAAAATACAAACACATGGAGGCTAAACAATACACTACTTAATAACCAAGAGATCACTGAATAAATCCAAGAGGAAATGAAAAAATACCTAGAAACAAAGGACAGTGAAAACACGAAGACCCAAAACCTATGGGATGCAGCAAAAGCAGTTCTAAGAGGGAAGTTTATAGCAATACAATCTTACCTTAAGAAACAAGAAACATCTCAAATAAACAACTTAACCTTACACCTAAAGCAATCAGAGAAAGAAGAACCAAAAACCCCCAAAGTTAGCAGAAGGAAAGAAATCATAAAGATCAGATCAGAAATAAATGAAAAAGAAATGAAGGAAATGATAGCAAAGATCAATAAAACTAAAAGCTGATTCTCTGAGAAGATAAACAAAGTTGATGAACCATTAGCCAGACTCATCAAGAAAAAAAGGGAGAAGACTCAAATCAATAGAATTAGAAATGAAAAAGGAGAAGTAACAACTGACACTGCAGAAATATAAAGGATCGTAACAGATTACTACAAGTAACTCTAAGCCAATAAAATGGACAACCTGGAAGAAATGGACAAATTCTTAGAAATGCACAACCAGCCAAGACTGAACCAGGAAGTAATAGAAAATATGAACGGACCAATCACAAGCACTGTAATTGAAACTGTGATTAAAAATCTTCCAACAAACAAAAGCCCAGGACCAGATGGCTTTACAGGAGAATTCTATCAAACATTTAGAGAAAAGCTAACACCTATCCTTCTCAAACTCTTCCAAAATATAGCAGAGGAAGGAACACTCCCAAACTCATTCTACGAGGCCACCATCACCCTGATACCAAAACAGACAAAGATGTCACAAAGAAAGAAAACTACAGGCCAATATCACTGATGAACATAGATGCAAATATCCTCAACAAAATCTGGCAAACAGAATCCAACAGCACATTAAAAGGTTCATACACCATGATGAAGTGGCGTTTATCCCAGGAATGCAAGGAGTCTTCAATATACGCAAATCAATCAATCAATGTGATACACCATATTAACAAATTGAAGGAGAAAAACCATATGATTATCTCAATAGATGCAGAGAAAGCTTCTTATGAAATTCAACACCCATTTATGGTAAAAAACCCTCCAGAAAGTAGGCACAGAGAGAACTAACCTCAACATAATAAAAGCCACATATGACAAAGACACAACCAACATCGTCCTCTACAGTGAAAAACTGAAACCATTTCCACTAAGATCAGGAACGAGACAAGGTTACCCACTCTTACCACTCTTACTCAACATAGTTTTGGAAGTTTTAGCCATAGCAATCAGAGAAGAAAAAGAAATAAAAGGAATCCAAATCGGAAAAGAAGGAGTAAAGCTGTCACTGTTTGCAGATGACATGATACTCTACATAGAGAATCCTAAAGATGCTACCAGAAAACTACAAGAACTAATCAATGAATTTGTTAATGTAGCAGGATACAAAATTAATGCACAGAAATCTTTTGCATTCCTATACACTAATTATGTAAAATCTGAAAGTGATATTAAGAAATCACTCCTATTTACCATTGCAACGAAAAGAATAAAAAGAACATCTAGGAATAAACCTACTTAAGGAGTCAAAAGACCTGTATGCAGAAAATTATAAGACACTGATGAAAGAAATTAAAGATGATACAAATAGATGGAGAGACATACCATGTTCTTGGATTGGAAGAATCAACATTGTGAAAATGACTCCTCTTCCCAAAGCAATCTATAGATTCCATGCAATCCCTATCAAACTACCAATGGCATTTTTCACAGAACTAGAACAAAAAAACTCACAATCTGTATGGAAACACAAAAAACCCTGAAGAGCCAAAGCAATCTTAAGAAAGAAAAACGGAGCTAGAGGAATCTGACTTCAGACTATACTACAAAGCTACAGTAATCAAGACAGTATGATACTGGCACAAAACCAGAAATGTAGATCAATGGAACAGGATAGAAAGCCCAGAGATAAACCTATGCACATATGGTCACCTTATCTTTGATAAAGGAGGCAATAATATACAGTGGAGAAAAGACAGACTCTTCGAAAGTGGTGCTGGAAGAACTGGACAGCTACATGTAAAAGAATGAAATTACAACACTCCCTAAAAGCATACACAAAAATAAACTCAAAATGGATTAAAGACCTAAATATAAGGCCAGACACCATTAAACTCTTAGAGGAAAACACAGGCAGAACACTCCATAACATAAATCACAGCAAGATCCTTTTTGACCCAGCTCCTAGAGAAATGGAAATAAAAACAGAAGTAAACAAACGGGACCTAATGAAACTTAAAAGCTTTTGCACAGCAGAGGAGACCATAAACAAGATGAAAAGACAACCCTCAGAGTGGGAGAAAATATTTGCAAATGAAGACACTGACAAAGGATTAATCTCTAAAATTTACAAGCAGCTCATGCAGCTCAGTATCAAAAAAAAACAAACAATCCAATCCAAAAATGGGTACAAGACCTAAGTAGACAGTTCTCCAAAGAAGGTTTACACATTGCCAACAAACACATGAAAGAATGCTCAACATCATTAATCATTAGAGAAATGCAAATCAAAACTACAATGAGATATCATCTCACACCAGTCAGAATCGCCATCATCAAAAAATCTACAAACAACAAATGCTGGAGACGCTGTGGAGAAAAGGGAATACTCTTGCACTGTTGGTGGGAATGTAAATTGATACAGCCACTATGGAGAACAGTATGGAGGTTCTTTATAAAACGAAAAATAGAACTATCATATGACCCAGCAACCCCACTACTGGGCATATACCCTGAGAAAACCATAATTCAAAAAGAGTCATGGACCACAATGTTCACTGAAGCTCTATTTACAATAGCCAGGACATGGAAGTAACCTAAGTGTCCATCAACAGATGAATGGATAAAGAAGATGTGGCACATGTATACAATGGAATATTACTCAGCCATAAAAAGAAACAAAATTGAGTTATTTGTAGTGAGGTGGATGGACCTAGAGTCTGTCATACAGAGTGAAATAAGTCAGAAAGAGAAAAACAAATACCGTATGCTAACACATATATATGGAATCTAAGAAAAAAACATGGTCATGAAGAGCCTAGGGGCAAGACAGGAATAAAGACGCAGACCTACTAGAGAATGGAAGTGAGGATATGGGGAGTGGGAAGGGTAAGCTGGGACAAAGTGAGAGAGTGGCATGGACATACATACACTACCAAATGTAAAATAGATAGCTAGTGGGAAGCAACCACATAGCACAGGGAGATCAGTTTGGTGCTTTGTGACCACCTAGAGGGGTTGGATAGGGAGGGTGGGATGGTGGGAGAGAGGGAGATGCAAGAAGGAAGAGATATGGGGATATATATATATGTATAATTCACTTTTTTATAAAGCAGAAACTAACACACCATTGTAAAGCAATTATACTCCAATAAAGATGTTAAAAAAAAAATCAAGAGAGATAGGACTCTCTGGCCTAATATTATAAATATACACATATGTGTGTGTCTATATATATGTGTGTTCGTGTGTGTATGTAAATATATATCTAAATTATTTACCAAAGGAAAATACTCTGATTATGAGTTTCTTGTTAAGATCTTTACAATGAAAAGTAACACTAACAGAAACCAGACAAATATTTGGCCAAAATAAATTGTTAATCACTAGCCTATTTCTGCATAAACTTCGTTACCTTGACAAAAAGTAAATCAAAATAAACTAAAGTAAAACAAAATGCACACTGAATTTTGGATTCTGAATACTCACAAATTTGTACATTTAAAAGTCATTTTCTAGTAGCCTGTGAGTAACTGACACTTTCATTTATACCGATAACGTATCAATATACTGAACTTTAAAAAAAATTTTTTTTTTGTATCAACACTCAAACTACAAATAACTTCAAATCCTAACTCAGCTACATATGGAGAAGGAAGGGAAAATATTCATAGTGAAATAAAGCTAGTACCTGCTAGATAACCCTGTAATGGGTTCTTGATGATTATTTTTCTCAGACTAATGATGTGATGACCTCTCCTAACATACTCTACAAAAAAATCATTTGCTATAGAAAGACATCACTGACTTGCTTCAAGTGCTGCCACATATGAATTAACTATATTATGATGGTCCTACCCTGTACACCAAAGGAAACAACCCATTTCTTGCCACACAGTTGATTTCACTGCTTGAGAAAACTACAAATAATCATCCCAGCCTTCAAAAATTCTTCACGACTGCATCACCAAATTAAACAATTCCATTTCAAATGTCAAAATATGTTTTAACATGCAACATTTGGTTAGTGAAATTTTTCTCCAACATTTGTAATGCAACCAATTTAGAAGTGGAAGTTAATTAAAAATGAATGAAATATCTCCATTCAAAATACCATTGAACAAAGCTCCAATATTTTACTGTATCTTTCTTAAATGTTACATGTTATTGGGTTGACCTTTGTATTTGGTGCAAAGAACAATGACTTTTGTTCGATTCTTCTGTTCCTTCTTTTTTTGAACACAGTTTATTTGGTAAATAGATGAGACCATATATATCATAAAGTATCATGAAACCCTAAGACAGGCTCATTTTTTGCCATATGACTGATTCTTTAATAACTTGACCCAGGAATAGCTACTAGGAATTACTGTGAGACGGGAGAATTATTTCCCTGTTTTTCCCTTTCCACTCCTAGCAAACACGCTCTTAATATGGCCAAGGATTCCTTGGGCAGCTACCCTTCCTTTCCCACCAAACTTGGTCTATTTTCTAAATGAGAAGCACTTAGTTACCATGGCAACAAGCTCTATATAAATAGGTCTATAGAACACCTAGCTTAGTCTAGCATTTGCTAATAAGCATCAAATGAATAACAAAAGCAATATTCAGGCAGTCATATTTAAGAAAAGAAAATATGTATTCCAAAACACATTCTACAAAGCCACACAAATGCGGGATATAATTCAAGTGCACATCAACATGAAGTATTAAACTGAACATTCATTCTAAGTAAATCAGAGCCTTGTTATCTTTGTCCGCTATTATTTTTAGGTCCCCATAAATAAAAAGAACAGGACTGTACATCCTTGGAGGACACATATTGGATAGATTTAAAACCATGGATGTCAATATCTGCTTGTATCATTAAATCAATGAACATATTAAAAGAAAATACAGCAGTACTTTATAATGAAACACAGCTCTACCTCTCAACTATGGGACACTTAGTTCTTCATTGTAAAAGACAATAGTTTGCAAAATAACTTTGAAAACAAACCAGAGCTACTTCAAGTCAGCCTATATTTCGGTGTGTCAAATCTTTGGAGTATTACTTACATGATGAAGGCAATGAACCACCAAGACCCTTCTTCAAGGAAGGATCTTGCCCCAGATCTTTGCCCCAGCTTTCATCTGTCATCCACTTAAGGGAATGCCTCTACTGTAAAGAGACACATTTTTCAAGGTCATACCCTTCCTGGGTCAGCCCAAAGCCAATGACTGATGAAAGCAGGAGTGTCAAGTACTGGCCTTTTTGGCCCATCATGCATTGATCCTGGCTCTCCAGAGCTCCCCCATGGTGACACCTGAGGCCCGACATCACAAACGACTGGACTTCTGCTTCCTTCTCTTCCCTTACACAGGGTTTGATCACCAGGCCATCCCTTTACTACTATGCAAACTAAAATCTCCATCAGAGTTAGCTTCTTGAAGAACTAGGGAATTAAGAGAAGCATAAGGCAGTTGCAGGAACAATGACATCACTGTCAATCATTATTTTCAAAGGCAAAATAGAGCATTTGAATTTTTCAGTAGCTGACATTGTCAAATATTAGGATATGGCCCTAAAGGAAAACCTCACCCATTCAGTCACACTGGAGTAGAACACAGATATCTAAGTTTGAAAGCTTAAAAATAGTAACAAAACCACCACAAGAGGGGGCTCACATGATAGTGTTCACAGGGCAGGCAAAGCAGTCTGTGCCACCAAGGTCTCCATCTTGGTCCAAAGGGCTCAAGCAACAGGGTGCATCTCAATTTTGCTGACATGTTTCTTTCTTGCCATATCCTAACCCCTGGATTAGTGGTCTTTTTGCCTATTTCCTAACTTCCAAATGTAGGCAGATACACCAGAGATCCTGGCAGATGGTGGAGGTGCAGTGGAAACCCACCTGGGCCTCCTGTTCCAACCCTTCCTGTCCTGGCAGCCCTGGGTGGTACTTGGAGGGGGTAACTGCTCATGCTGCTGCTTTCATGACCGCGGCACAGTACACCTGCAGTGTTTAAGATGAAAAGCGGTTACTGAGCATCTTGCACAATGGACGACTTCTCAAGCTGCTTTCTTGAGGAAATATTACACAAAATTGATGACAAAAATGTGACCTTTAGGGCTTCCCTGGTGGCGCAGTGGTTGAGAGTCCGCCTGCTGATGCAGGGGGCGCGGGTTCGTGCCCTGGTCCTGGAGGATCCCACGTGCCGCGGAGCAGCTGGGCCCGTGGGCCATGGCCGCTGGGCCTGTGCGTCCAGAGCCTGTGCTCCGCAGCGGGAGGGTCCACAGCAGTGAGAGGTCCGCGTACCGCAAAAAAAAAAAAAAAAAAAAAAAAAGTGACCTTTAATCTACCACCTAATGCAGAAATACTGAATAGTAGCCGCTGTGGTTAAGACAAAGCTTCTGACACGAGTACAGTGACTGCTTTTGAAGGATATACACTGACCTTCGATTCCATACGGAATGCAACGCCTTACAGTGTCCAACTGTTCAGTTTTGGTTGTAACTTGTCAGACACAACTATTTCTCCCAATGCAAGGGCAAAAAGAATCAAGATTGTGGAATCTATACCTGACATCATGGCAGACATAAATAGAGGCATGTCAGAGGCAACCAGATACACACAAATAATGTAACTATTAAACTATATGAAGGAACTATCCAGGAATACCTTTCAAATAACTTCAACAAGGAAGAAATACTCTGTAAGCAGAGACTTTCCCAATAACAGCCCCAAGGCCCAAGCCTACCAGTTCCCCAGAAAGTCCACCTGCTTAGAAGTACACTATGTATAGCACAAATGGAACTGGTCTGCTTATAGCATGGGCTGATGAATGATTATCACCTATGAGAAAAGCTATAAGGCAGTTGTGACAAGGGCATTTAATATCAATCCAAATAAAGCCACTGAGCTATAATTCTCATTTAGTGACACTGGAACTCCTCAGTGAAACTGTGACTCCTCTTGTCTTCAGTGTTGGAATAGATACAACTTCTAGCCTGTTTTTCCTACAAGGAATCCAGTTAAATCCAACTCCATACAGCATCAGAAATTCCACTTTTAAAGCTTCCAATGGCTCACTGAGCGTCTTCAAGCCACCACTGGCAATTTCCCTAAGGGCAATCCTGAGGAAAATGTTCAAGTCACAAATGCATCTTCCGTCAACATTTTCAAAGTTTGAATGGGTCCAGGCTTTTCAAGTTTGAAGGTAACAAGTTTGGATCTGTTGAAAAATGTTACTGAAATGGAAATACCATGCTGAGTTCTGTTGCCATTGGGGGTGCCCTTTCAGGAAATGCCCTCTTTGTCCTAATTGCTTACCTCATTGGCATGAACAGAAGTCATGATGGGCATTAGACAGTTTAGCATTTGAAACTACTTTCCACCACTATATATCAACAGCAATTGCAGGAGGTTATATTCATTTTCCCTGAGTTAAATTAGCATTGAAATGGAGATGAACTTTCTTGTAAACTTTTTTTTAACCAAGTCTGCTTTATCAAATATGAAGTTCATCTTGCAACGTTTACTATACATGAAAGGTTAACTGTTGAAATAGTGGTGTTAGTGTTGCTAACTGGTTAAATATTAACATTTACCAAAGTAGAACTCTAAGGTAAGGATAAGAGCACTTTTCTAAATTGGCACTGGTTCCTTTATCATTTAATGTTTTTAAGATCCTGGCATTTGCTTTCTTCATTCTCTATTCTGATTGAGGCCTTATGAAGTCAAAGCCTTGGGTTTTAACACTTATAACTGATGAAGGATAGTTAACGGCTATACTGACACAATTAAGAGATTCAAAACAATAGAAGAAAGAAAAATCTAAAACAAAAGTATTCCAAAATATGAAAATTTCAAATGCTTAAGCTAAGCTTTAAAAATCAGGAGAGGCATGACTCATAGAGGGATGAATAGCACAAAATTCAAGCATTACAGAGTCAACTGGACTTATCCTTTGGCATTTTTATATTCTGCCACTTAAAAACTGGCACTTTTAACTAAATTACTAAAAAATAAAATGGGTACTATTTTTACTTATGATTTTCAGTCTCTGTTTCAAGTTCAGGGTGATCCTGTTTCTGTACTTGTATATAATATGGGTTTCACTGTACTGCTTTATCCACTTAAAGCTGGGTTGTGACCGTACACTTAAAGGGTCAGTTCATATGCAATTCACTGTTTGTAATAATGCTGACAGAATTCTCTTGCTTGTTTGTGTGGAAACCACAACAACAGTGAATGTCAGTCACCACTGATCTACGGGCCAGGCATTGTATGGTGAAATTTACATCTCTTATCTTCGGGTATTTATTTGTACTCTAAATATGCTTCTTACCATTTTAGAGATAAAGAGTAACTTACACATGGTTATAGGATGAACTGAGATTGAATTCCTATCTTACTGACCTTAATATTCAATATGTAGGTTTCTGCCACTCTGTACACTGCCTCTTTTGGCATCAGGAAACAATTTTAAATAAATATATTTCTATTTTTTCAAATATATACCTAACTGTTCCTAGGTTAATACAGTTTCTATTCTCTTGGTCTGCCACAGGACTGGTTTCTCAGAGTAAAAAGCCCTCCGCTAAGGCCCTGCTAAGACAAAGTCCATGACAGACACCTCCTACTGCTACATCATCCACAGGACCATTTCTACTCATCTACAGAATCTTTCCTCTTTGCCATGTGCCTCAGGCCCAATATTGACCGCACTCTACTTCAGTAGCATTTTCCTAGGCATTCTGAGCATTGTATGTCTTACTCTCCCGCTGACTGAACTCTGGCTTGCTGCCTATTTCACCTCCCTACCCTCCTCCAAATATTTTGTTTCTAGTGGAAGCAGAAATGGTATGACAGCAAAGAGGCCCCGATGACAAGTATGTCCCCAAAAGCTACAGGATTTTCTGTGTGACAGTGGACAATTCCAAAAAAAAAAAAAAAAGCTTCTTTTTGTTAAAAAGAGGCATTTTAAAACTAAAAATGATGTCAATTTTATTTTATTTATTACTCATCAAGGTCTATTCTTCAGACTATTTAGGTTGAAGAACTATGCCACTTAGGACCCTTCACTAATATATGGTGAAGGCAAAGCTAATTAATGATACAAGTGCCTATTTTCAGCCTGCCTGCCTGCCTACCTATCAATTGATATATCATCATCTTTTTCTCTCATTTTTTCTGTAATACTCCAGTGTTAGGGGCAATGGTGGCAAACAGAGTTGAGAGATCAGAGTAGCATTTGTGGTAATAACTGGTTTTGTCGTTGAAGGATGGTTTATTCCATGTCTAAAATTTACTAGTACACAACTGAGCTCTTTATCTCTAAGTAAGTGAGATAAAGAAACAGAAATATGGTATGATATTGCTTATATGTGGAATCTTAAAAAAATGATACAAATGAACTTATTTACAAAACAGGAACAGACACACAGGCTTAGAGAAGGTGCTTATGGTTACCAGGGGGAAGGGTGGGGGGGAGGGATAGTTAGGGAGTTTTGGATTGACATGTACACACTGCTATATTTAAAATCGATAACCAACAAGGACCTACGGTATAGCACTGGGAACTTTGCTCAATATTATGTAATGACCAAAATGGGAAAATGATTTGAAAAAGCATAGATACATGTATATGTATAACTGAATCACTTTGCTGTACACCTGAAACTAACACAACATTGTTCATCAACTATACTCCAATATAAAATAAAAAGTTTAAAGATAATCTGCAAAAAAAGAATAAGAAAAATAAAAATATATATTTTACCTTCAAAAACAAAGTTGATTTAAAAGTTTCTGAATAACAAGGAAAGAGAAAGAAATCACTTGCCTGAAGGAGTAAATGTTTTCATCTTATAGTGCTTTAAAAAGCACAACTTGGAAAGAGACATGAAGATAAGCACAGGTCTTTGCAACAAATTGTGTTGGGGAGATTATATACACATGCAAAAGAATGAAGTTGAACCCTTACTACACATTATATACAAAAATTAACTCAAAGTTGATCAAAGACATAAATCTAAGAGTGAAAAGCCATAAAACTTAGAAAACATAGGGGAAAAGCTTCATGACATTGGATTTAGCAATAATTTTTGAAAATGACACCAAAAACACAAGTAACCACAAAAAAAAGAGTCAAAATTAAAATACTTATTCATCAAAGGACACTACCAACCAAGTGAAAAGGTAACCCACACAATGGCAGAAAATACTTGCAAGTCACCTATCAAATAATTTCCAAAATACTCCAATGAGTCAACAACAAACAAGCAAACAGCATAATTTGAAAATGTTCAAAGGGCTTGAAGATATTTCTCCAAAGAAAATATACAGATAGCCAATAAGCACATGAAAAGATGTTCAATATCACTAGTTATTAAAAAAGTGAAAATCAAACTACAATCAAATGCCACTTCACACCCTTTAAGATGGTTAGTAGGATGGATGGAGATTTGTGTATATATATATATATATATATATATATATATATATAAATAAAACAAGTGCTGACAGGGATGTGGAGAAATTGTTGTAACAATGTACCCTGCTGGTAAGAATGTAAAATGGTAGAGCCATATGGACAATAGTATGGTAGTTCCTCAAAAAAATTAAACCTAGAAATTAGCATATGATTCAGCAATTTCACTTTTAGATATATACCTAAAAGAATTGAAAGCAAAAACCTGAATAGATATTTGAATACTCTTGTTTCTAGCAGCATTATTCACAAAAGCCAAAAAGTGGAAGCAACCTAAGTGTCCATCAATGGATGAATGGATAAACAAAAAGTGGTATATACAAACAACGGAATATTATTCAGCCTGAGAAGGAAGAAAATTCTAACACACATCATAACATGGATGAACCTCAAAGCATTATGCTAACTGAAATAAGCCAGTTGCAAAAAGGCAAACGCTGTATGATTCTGCTTATATGAAGTACCTAGGGTACTCAAATTCAAAGAGACAGAAAGTAGAATGGTGGTTTCCAGGGTCTAAGGGGAGGGGGTAAAGGGAAATTATTATTTAATGGGTAGAGTTTTAGTTTGGTAACATGAAAACGTCTGGAGATGGATGGTGACGATGGTTTATTTAATATATTTATGTCACTGAATATTCACTTAAAAATGATTAAAATAGCAAATTTTATATTAGATACATTTTACCACAATAAAAATATAAGCATAAAATTGATATTTAAATACTAAAATACTATATTTTAAATACTTGGCCCACATATGAAGAAGCAAAAACACTGGAATATACAGTACTTTGGATGACTTTAAAGCCAGGATTAGCAAAAGTCAACTGACACTGAAAGTAAGTTATAATTTAACAGCATTCAGACATGTGTCAAGATATAATTATATATATATATATATATATATATATCACTAATAGTTAATTGCAAACATAATCATTTAGGAATGAGTCAAAAATTTTCTTCTGAGTGGTAATGAGATTTGTGATGGGGGCCAGTCTCATCTTCCTGCTCAGACACACGTATAGCAAATTAATGAACTTAATTTCCGAAAACATAAAAATCAGTGTACAGGTAGGGAATCAGCACAGAATGTACGAGAAGAAAGGGGAAGAGAGAGAAATAAGGAGGAAAAAGCAAAAAAGAGAGAGGAAGAAAGGCGAAGGATAGAGAGAGAGGGAGTGAGAGAGTGAGAGACTGAGAGAGAGAGAGAGAGAGAGAGAGGAGTAAGAAGGCACACTGTCAAGTCACCATTATATGTATTTTTGCTTTGCAACTAAAGTCCTTTCACTCTTTACTGGAGGGCAAAATTATTTCATCTCCTGTTGTAGTTCATGAATCTAAAATTGCAACAGTGCTCACAAATCAATTCTGATGATAACAATGTTTTGTGACACTTTAATCACATCAATGTAATTAAATTTTCCAAGTCATTAAATCACCTTTTACTAAGTATATTACCTTTATTTCAATTATTAATTCAATTTAATGAACATTTCAAGCTCTCTTTCCTCTATCTTTCCCTAAGCTATCATATGTGCTTCCTTATATCTCACCACTTCTTTTTAATTTCCAAAGAGCAACAGATTCAGGACATAAAGGCAGTAAACAAATAAGTGGAATTCAACACATCTTGAAATGTGTCCAGGAAGAATGATCATATCAATTGAATAGATCTTGGAAAATATTTAAGACTAGAACGTACATGGATATATAATGCCAACAATAAAGAATATAAGTGTTTCTTCTGGTTTCATGCATTCTGACTGACAATGAAACTAAAATTTAATATTATAAATTTCAAATGTCCAAACAGGAAGAACAAGATAGGGAAGAAGAGGCAGAAACAGCAGGGATCGTTGTCACTATGCCCCATAAGATTTACTAGAAGAAATGAGAGGACATTTTCCAAAGATAAACACAGAATGATAAAGGTACTTCTAAAGGTAACACCAAATCCAGAAACCATAAAAATACTGATATATTCAGATATATAAACTATACCATTTTGTAGGATAAAATCCACCACAAGCAAAGGCAAAAAGATTAAAGGGAAAAATTCTATTTTCAGGAATGTAAATTGGTACAACCACTATGAAAACAATATGGAAGTTCCTCAAAAAATTAAAGAGAACAACCATATGATCCAGTAATTCCACTTCTGGGTATTTTTCCAAAGAAAATGAAAACACTAATTTGAAAAGATACATGCACAGTTATGTTCACTGCAGTATTATTTACAATAGCCAAGAGAAAGAAGCAACCTACCTGTCCATCAATAGATGAATGGATAAAGAAGATGTGGTACATACCTACAATAGAATACTAGTTAGCCATTAAAAAAAAAGGAAATGTTGCCATTTGCAACAACATGGATGGACCTAGGGGGTATTATGCTAAGTGCAGTAAGCCAGACAGGGAAAGATAAATGCCATATGATTTCACTTCTATATGGAATCTATAAAACAAATGAACAAACATAACCAAATAAAAACAGAGGAGGTGGTTGCCAGAGGGGAGGGGAGTAGGGTAATCTGGAAAATAGGTGAATGGGATTAACAGACATAAACTTTGGTTATAAAACAAGTAAGTAATGGGGATGTAATGTACAGCATAAGGAATATAGCCAATAATATTCTAATAACTTTGTATGGTGACAGATGATAACTAGACTTATTGTAGTGATTTCATAATGTATAAAAAAAACTAAATCACCATGTTGTACACCTGAAACTAATACTGTATGCCAACTGTACCTCAATAAAAGATATATTTTTAACTCACTTGTGGCAAATTTATAATTTTCCCCCATAGTCAGTATGGCCCTGTTCTGTAGTATTAGTTTCACTGTGCACAAGGCTGCTAATCTCAAGGCTTTATTTCCCAGATTCCTGAGCATCGAGATATGGCCTTAATCAAAGTTCTGGCCAGTACGGTTTGACTGACAGTGAGGCATATTACTTTTGATTCGGCCCTTAAAAAAAACTGTGGGTAGGCTCCACTGGACCTCTCCATTCTTCTTGATCTCCGGGGATAGTTTAAGAATAAGAGCTGTCACCTTGGGCCCATAAGTGGAAGCCATATGTTGATCTGTGGACTCTGTCTCTCTAGTAGAATCATGAGAGTAAAAAAATACTTCTACTTCATTTAAACTAAACTTTTGGAGTACTTTTGATACAGTAATGTAAACTGTCTCCTAATAACACATTATTTCACAAAGTAATAATTTCCCTATTGTATGAGTATCTCCTTCAACAACAACAACAGCAAAAACCCACAAGATTATACAAGAGAAAACTTAGAAAATATTTCCCAGGAAAGGAAATAAAAATAGATCTTTAACATATGGAGAGTTGCTAAAACTTTTTTAATTAAAAAAAACTTTTAAAAAATTTAATTTATTTATTTTTGGCTGTGTTGGGTCTTCATTTCTGCGAGTGGGCTTTCTCTGGTTGCAGCGAGCAGGGGCTACTCTTCATTGTGGTGCACGGGCTTCTCATTGCGGTGGCTTCTCTTGTTGCGGAGTACGGGCTCTAGGCATGTGGGCTTCAGTAGTTGTGGCACGCAGGCTCAGTAGTTGTGGTGCACAGGCTTAGTTTCTCTGTAGCATGTGGGATCTTCCCGGACCAGGGATCGAACCCATGTCCCCTGCATTGGCAGGCGGATTCTTAACCACTGCATGACCAAGGAAACCCACTAAAACTCTTAAATCTCATAAAAGTAAGGAATGAAAGTTGACCTTCTATTAAAAGGGCAATTTCAACTATCAGACTGGCAAGGATCTGAAAGCTTGGCAACATGCTATGTTAACGAGCATAAGGAGAAAAAGGTACTCTCATGAATTACTGACCAGAGCATAAAAGTATAAAATGCATACACACACTCTTTGAACTAGTAAATTCACTTCCATGAATTCATTGTAAAAATATACATGCAGAAACATGAAATGGTGTAAGTAAAAGGTAATTTATTTCATCATTGTTTGTATTAGCAAAAAATCAGAAGTGACCTAAATATCCACTGGTAAGAGATTGGTTAAATAAATTATGGTATGTTTAGACAATGAAATACAGTATTAGCACGAGAAAGATTGAAGGAATTCCTGATGAACTGATACGGAATTATCTCCAAGATACATTTCAAGTGAAAAGAAAAAGTGCAGAAAAGTATATACACTATAGTCTAGCATTCATGTAAAGTGAGGAAAAATATTCAATATTAATTTGGATTTAATTATATAGTCTGAATACTTCTATACTGGTAAAAAATAGGGAAAAAACTGGTAACCTTGTTTACCTATGAGGACAGGAATACAAGGAGCCATATCAACTATCTGTAACTTTATTTTTTAAAACATATTATTTATTTAAAAATTTTAAAAATCATACAAGTAATATAATTCTATTAATTTTTTCCTATTTTTAATATAATCAAAACTTGGTACCATAGAACCGACACTAATATATTCCAATTACATCAATAAGAATGTTCATTGTTTTCCTCTGTGAAGAAAGCTAATCACTGGTCCAATATGCAACAAAAGTAAAGCAATAAGAATGAATGATATTCTTAACACATTGTTTTAAACACATTAAAATAAGATATCCTTTATAACTTTTGAGAAACAAATGGCTCTTCAAAGAAGAAAGAGAATGAATTAATATTGGGTTGGCCAAAAAGTTCATTCGGGTTTTTGGTACCATCTTACGGAAAAACCCAAACAAACTTCTTGGCCAAGCCAATATATGAAAATACACATCACCTATTTGTCCTCCTAGCTTTCTCATCTTTATGCTACAATTCCGGCATGTAGTCGTGTTTTCAAGATTTTGAATTAAAATTGTATCTATTTATACTAATCTTCAGTGCAAGTAAATGCTATGTGTTAGAAGGTTAGATTTATTCTATCATATTTCTAAAGAATCAGCTAAGCCACATGAAGCATATCTAAAATTTTAAAAATCTACGTAACAAGTGACATAACTTTGTGGGTAACCTAGAAAGTTCTCCAAATTATATACACGGGTTGTTTAATTTCTAATGTCTACAAAATATGTAATAACAGAACTGTTCTCCATCGCAACAAGGAGGTGAAGTGGGGATAAGTACATCCGACAATATAATAAGGCAAAATTACAATAGCTTATGATGTTTCTCCTTTTAAATGTCTTCAGTGGCAAATGTCAATAAATTAAACTCTTGCTAGCAATGCAAAATCTCAGGCCCCACTAGTAACCTACTGAATCTGAAATTCTGGGAGTGTGACCCAGAATTCTTTGTTTTAACAAGCCCTCCTGGTGACTGTGGTTTGAGAACTACTGTTTTAATTTACCAGTAAGAATCAATAAGAAATATCACCATGTCAACATTATTTCTGGCTTCAGATAAAAAGAAATCAAATATCTACTTTAAAAATTATTGCCAAAGTTTAAATATGAGGTATAAATTTAGACTACATAACTATAATATCTATTATATAGATTACTTATTTATGGTTTTTAAATATTTTTATTTATGCCAACTTCTTTTATCACATCACACTAACAGGAAGTATTAATGAAGACACATTGACCTCTCATGAAAAATATCCAGTAACTCTATATGCACTTACACTGATTTTTCTACTACATCATTTTTATTGGTAACACACACTCCACCTTAGGCTACCCTCTTTTGCATAATGTTCAAAGTCTTATGGAGAATAATAGCTAAGAAGGTGCAATAAGGCATTCAAGAAAGTGGAGACTTTCAAAAAGTACCTCAGTGTTTGAAATCCACACAGTTATACACCACACCTATGTCCTTGATGATGATAATGATAATTTAATACACCCCACAATAAATAAATCAGAAAAAAAATTACAGGAAGTAGAACCCAGTAATAGCCTTAAAGATAATATGTGTATGTCATAACTTCTACGACAATGATTTGGTCAGTACAAACAATTTCAGCCTTTACGGTAATAGCTATTTTACTGAAAAGGGATTTCAGCCATTTCCTCACAAATCCCAAGCAAGTATTCTCTCTAGTTTGCTGGTACTTCAGTGAAGATGGAAAATAGATAACACTTAGCACTTAAAAAGATCACACTGGGGGGGGGGGCACAACTGAAAGTGACACTCACCAGCTACAATAATAAACAATATTAATAAGGACCACAGCTTCACCTAAAACCAACTGTGTGTTCTTGCAGATCTCTAAGAGGTATAAGTCTTGATCTTTCTTTTTCTTGTGGGACTCTTCAAGTTACGGCAGTATCACTGGCCACCTTCCTTGCTGTCTAAACGACTGACAGGATCAGATGTTAACTTCAGATGAGTGTTTATTTTCAAATAAAAACTAAAACTCAAATATTACAATTCACTTAAAGAGATGCTATGCGATATGAATAGTTTTGCTAGTAAGATTAGCACAGTATCAGTAAATACAGGGAAGCATAAATCACTTATTTCCACCTTAACCTTTCTGTTACTTCCTCTTATTGTAGTAGCATGCTTTGTATTATGACTGGCATATAAGAGGTAATAAAACTGTCAAAACAAAACATACTGAAATCCATCTATAATATAGTCATCGCTCAGTAATCATGAGGAAGATTGGTTCCAGGACTCCTCTCAGACACCAAAATCTGCTTATGTTCAAGTCCCTTATAGAAAATAGTGTAATATTTGCATATAAGCTATGTACATCCTCTCCTATACTTTATTTTTTTAGGTGTAATTCCACATGTCTTTTTACCATTTTTTTAAATTGGGGTATAGTAGTTTTACAATGTTGTGTTAGTTTCTACTGTACAGTGAAGTTCACTGTGCTATACAGTATGCTCTCATTAGTTATCTATTTTCTACATATTAGTGTATATATGTCAATCCCAATCTCCCAATTCATCCCACCCCCCTTTACCCCCATTAGTGTCCTTATGTTTGTTCTCTACATCTGAGTCTCTATTTCTGCCTTGAAAACAGGTTCATCAGTACCATTTTTCTAGTTTCCATATATATGCATTGATATATGATATTTGTTTTTCTCTCTCTGACTTACTTCACTCTGTATGACAGTCTCTAGGTCCATCCATGTCTCTACAAATGACCCAATTTCATTCCTTTTTATGGCTAAGTAATACTCCATTGTATATATGCACCACATCTTCTTTACCCATTCATGTGTCGCTGGACATTTAGGTTGTTTCCATGACCTGGCTATTGTAAACAGTGCTGCAGTGAACATTGGGGTGCATGTGTCTTTTTGAATTATGGCTTTCTCTGGGTATAGGCCTAGTACTTGGATTGCTGGGTCGTATGGTAATTCTATCTTTAGTTTTATAAGGAACCTCCATACTGTTCTCCATAGTGGCTGTATCAATTTACATTCCCACCAACAGTGCAAGAGGGTTCCCTTTTCTCCATACCCTCTCCAGCATTTATTGTTTGTAGATTTTTGATGATGGCTATTCTGATCAGTGTGAGTTGATAGCTCATTGTAGTTTTGATTTGCAATTCTCTAATAATTAGTGATGTTGAGCATCTTTTCCTGTACCTCTTGGCCATGTGTTTGTCTTCTTTGGGGAAATGACTATTTAGGTCTTCTGCCCATTTTCTGATTGGGTTGTTTGTATTTTTGATATTGGGCTGCATGAGCTGTTTGTATATTTTGGAGATTAATCCTTGAAATTAAGGAAACAATCCCATTCACCATTTCAGCAAAAGGAATAAAATACCTAGGAATAAACCTACCAAAGGAGGTAAAAGACCTGTACTCACAAAACTATAAGACACTGATGATAGAAATCAAAGATGACACAAACAGATGGACAGATATACCATGTTCTTGGATTGGAAGAATCAACACTGTGAAAATGACTATACTATGTAAAGTAATCTACAGATTCAATGCAATCCCTATCAAATTACCAATGGCATTTTCCACAGAACTATAGCAAACAAATCTTAAAATTTGTATGGAGACACAAAAGACTCCAAATAGCCAAAGCAATCTTGAGAAAGGATGGAGGAATCAGGCTCCCTGACTTCAGACTGTACTACAAAGCTACAGTAATCAAGACAGTATGGTACTGGCAAAAAAACAGAAATATAGATCAATGGAACAGGATAGAAAGCTCAGAGATAAACCCATGCACATATGGTCAACTAATCTATGATAAAGGAAACAAGAATATACAATGGAGAAAAGACAGTCTCTTCAGTAAGTGGTGCTGGGAAAACTGGAGAGCTACATGTAAAGGAATGCAATTAAAACACTCCCTAACATCTCCTATACATTATAAATCATCTCTAGATTACTTACAACACCTAATATGATGTAAATGCAATGTAAATGTCATGTAAATAGTTGCTAGTACATGGAAAACTCAAGCTTTGCTTTTTGGAACTTTCTGGAGTCTTTTCCCAATATTTTTGACCTACAGTTGGTTGAATCAATAGATTCAGCGCCTGCAGATATGGAAGGCAAACTGTATAAAAGAATAAAATAGATACAATAGCCAAGACATGGAAGCAACTTAAATCCCCATCAACCAATGGATAAAGATGTAAAATACTATATACATAAATACTATATACATAAAATATACACATGCACACAGAAATACTATATACATAATGGAATACTACTCAGCCATAAAAAAGAATGAAATAATGCCATTTGCAGCAACATGGATGGACCTAGAAATGATCATACTAAGTGAAGTAAGTCAGAGAAAGACAAATACCGTATGATATCACTTATACATGGAATCTAAAATATGATACAAATGAACTTATTTATAAAACTGAAACAGACTCACAGACATAGAAAACAAACTTATGGTTACCAAAGGGGAAAGGGGGCAAGGGAGGGATAAACTAGGAGTTACGGATTAGCAGATACAGACTAAAATATATAAAATAGATAAAAAACAAGTTCCTACTGTATAGCACAGGGAACTATATTTAATATCCTGCAATGAACCATAATGGAAAAGAATATAAAATGAATATATATATATACGTATTTATATAAATGGGTATGTATAACTGAATCACTTTGCTGTACCCCAGAAACTAACACATTATAAATCAACTATACTTCAATTTAAAAAAAAGAATAGAGAAAAAGCAATAAAGATAGTACCATAAAGTAGCAGGAATTAGATAAAAATCTTTGAAGATATATGTACTTTCAATATATTTCTCAGAATGTATTTAACCACACTTGGGGAGACAGTGTGGTATAGAGAAAGAATGGACGCCACAGAATCTTACCATCTGCTAGCTGTGAGGCATTACACAATTCAACTAATCTTATCTTCAGATTTCTATAGCCACAAAATATGGATATTAGCACCTAATTTATCTGTGTGCTCTAAGAACTAGAGATTTTGTGTATCAGCACACCTGGTGACACATATTGTCTGGTATATACAGACTTGAAAATGTATAATTTGTTCACTCAGTAACAGCTAACACTATGGCCATAATCATTGCGATCTATTGTTTGTATGAAAAGACCCCTGCCCATTAATAGTCTTGCCTGTCTTTGCTCTACATACTGCTCCCTAACACCTACAAAAGACACTTATTTTTTGAGAAGCTGAAAGCTGCCAACATTTAAAGAAAGGTCTATTGCCTCTGTTTGCTCTCTTCTCAGTCTTGTTTTATAGACATACATACTACATTCAAGTAATCCTTGATCCTCGAATACCCTCTAACTTGTCTTTTTCTTTTTTTTTCTTTTTGACTCCAGGGGTAGATAAAAGTTTCATGGGACCTAAAGTTTATACAATTTTGGTGATCGTGTTTCAAAAGGGGTACACACAATTTTGAATATGAAATTATACAAAGAATATTTATTTATAATGTAAAAAGAAATCACAAGTTTGAAAAACCTGACATGCATCATAAAAAACAAAATCCAGAAAAAATATTTTTGTTAATTCACTGCTTGAAACATCTCTATACTGTTTTTCCTAGAATTTAGTCTGCATATTCTACTCCTCATTTAACATGACAAGAATCTTCTATCCTTTTCCATAAATAACAACATGAGAATTCAGTCTTTCCTCTAGCTCAGTGATATATTTTTTAACAGACTATATAAAATGTTTTTCTAGCTTTAAAATTCATACTAGTAATTTTACTTAAAGTTCAGAATTTTTGTCAAATTTGAGATATCTCTTTTAAATGAACTGTAAGGTTTCAGTGTGTATCAAGTTTTCTTGTTCCAACTGATCTTAAATTCTCTTTCAGGAGAGAGGGGGAAGGTGGCAGAAGAGTAAGACACGGAGATCACCTTCCTCCCCACAGATACATCAGAAATACATCTACACGTGGAACTGCTCTTATAAAACACCTACTGAACGCTGGCAGAAGACCTCAGACTTCCCAAAAGGCAAGGAACTCCCCACGTACCTGGGTAGGGCAAAAGAAAAAAGAAAAAACAGAGACAGAAGAATAGGGACGGAACCTGCACCAGTGGGAGGGAGCAGTGAAGGAGGAAAGGTTTCCACACACTAGGAAGCCCCTTCGCGGGCGGAGACGGCGGGTGGCGGAGGGGGGAAGCTTCGGAGCCATGGAGGAGAGCACAGCAACAGGGGTGCGGAGAGCAAAGCGCAGAGATTCCCGCACAGGATCGGTGCCGACCAGCACTCACCAGCCTGAGTGGCTTGTCTGCTTACCCGCCGGGGCGGGCAGGGGCTGGGAGCTGAGGCTTGGGCTTCGGAGCTTAGATCCCAGGGAGAGGACTGGGGTTGGTGGCGTGAACACACCCTGCAAGGGTTTAGTGCACCATGGCTACCAGGAAGGAAGTCCGGGGAAAACTCTGGACCTGCTGAAGAGGCAAGAGACATTTTCTTCCCTCATTGTTTCCTGTTGCACAAGGAGAGGGGATTAAGAGCGCTGCTTAAAGGAGCTCCAGAGACGGGCGGGAGCCATGGCTAAAAGCGCGGACCACAGAGATGGGCATGAGACGCTAAGGCTGCTGCGGCCGCCACCAAGAAGCCTGGGTGAGAGGCAGAGGTCACTATCCACACCTCCCTTCCGGGGAGCCTGTGCAGCCCACCACTGCCAGGGTCCCGGGATCCAGGGACAACTTCCCCGGGAGAACGCACGGTGCGCCTCAGGCTGGTGCAACGTCACACTGGCCTCTGCTGCCGCAGGCTCACCCTGCACTCCGTACCCCTCTCTCCCCCCGGCCTGAGTGAGCCAGAGCCCCCGAATCAGCGGCTCCTTTAACCCCGTCATGTCTGAGCGAAGAACAGACGCCCTCCAGTGACCTACATGCAGAGGCAGGGCAAAATCCAAAGCTGAGCCCCGGGAGCTGTGAGAACAAAGAAGAGAAAGGGAAATCTCTCCCAGCAGCCTCAGGAGCAGCGGAATAAATCTCCACAATCAACTTGATGTACCCTGCATCTGTGGAACACCTGAATAGACAACGAATCATCCCAAAATGAGGAGGTGGACTTTGAGAGCAAGATTTATGATTTTTCCCCTTCTCCTCTTTTTGTGAGTGTGTATGTGTATGCTGTGTGAGATTTTGTCTGTATAGCTTTGCTTTCACCATTTGTCCTAGGGTTCTACCCATCCTTTTTTTTTTTTCTTATTTTTAGTATAGTTTTTACTACTTGTTACCATTGGTGGATTTTTTTTCTTTTGGTTTGGTTGCTCTCTCCTTCCTTTCTTTTTTACTACTTTTTAAATTATTTTTAATATTTTCTTATTTTAATAATTTTATTTTATCTTACTTTATTTTATTTTCTTTTATCCTCTTCCTTCCTTCCTTTCTTTCTACTTTTTCTCCCTTTTATTCTAAGCCGTGTGGATGAAAGGCTCTTGGTGCTGCAGCCAGGAGTCAGTGCTGTGCCTCTGCGGTGGGAGAGCCAACTTCAGGACATTGGTCCACAGGAGACCTCCCAGCTCCACGTAATATCAAACGGCGAAAATCTCCCAGAGATCTCCATCTCAACACCAACACCACCCAGCTTCACTCAACGACCAGCAAGCTACAGTGATGGACACACTATGCCAAACAACTAGCAAGACAGGAACACAACACAACCCATTAGCAGAGAGGCTGCCTAAAATCATAGTAAGTCCACAGACACCCCAAAACACACCACCAGACGTGGACCTGCCCACCAGAAAGACAAGATCCAGCCTCATCCACCGGAACACAGGCACTAGTCCCCTCCACCAGGAAATCTATGCAACCCACTAAACCAACTTCAGCCACTGGGGACAGACAACAAAAACAACAGGAACTATGGACCTGCAGCCTGCAAAAAGGAGATCCCAACCACAGTAAGATAAGCAAAATGAGAAGACAGAAAAACACACAGCAGATGAAGGAGCGAGATAAAAACCAACCCG
This sequence comes from Tursiops truncatus, assembly GCF_011762595.2. NCBI lineage: Eukaryota > Metazoa > Chordata > Mammalia > Artiodactyla > Delphinidae > Tursiops > Tursiops truncatus. The sequence goes on along the minus strand of NC_047055.1, from coordinate 99,997,107 downwards.
ACCTAACAGATGAAGAGGAAATAGGCAGTATATCTGAAATGCAGTTCACAATAATGATAGTAAAGATGATCCAAAATCTTGGAAATAGAATAGAGAAAATGCAAGAAACATTTAAAAAGGACCTAGGAGAACTAAAGATGAAACAAGCAACGATGAACAACACAATAAATGAAATTTAAAATACTCTAGATGGGATCAATAGCAGAATAACTGAGGCAGAAGAATGGATAAATGACCTGGAAGATAAAATAGTGGAAATAACAACTGCAGATCAGAATAAAGAAAAAAAAATGAAAAGAATTGAGGACAGTCTCAGAAACCTCTGGCACAGCATTAAACACACGAACATTCGAATTATAAGGGTTCCAGAAGAACAAGAGAAAAAGAAAGGGACTGAGAAAATATTTGAAGAGATTAGAGTTGAAAACTTCCCTAATACGGGAAAGGAAATAGTTAATCAAGTCCAGGAAGTGCAGAGAGTCTCATACAGGATAAATCCAAGGAGAAACACACCAAGACACATATTAATCAAACTATCAAAAATTAAATACAAAGAAAACATATTAAAAGCAGCAAGGGAAACACAACAAATAACACACAAGGGAATCCCCATAAGGTTAACAGCTGATCTCTCAGCAGAAACTCTGCAAGCCAGAACGGAGTGGCAGGACATTCTCAAAGTGATGAAGGAGAAAAACCTGCAAGCAAGATTACTCTACCCAGCAAGGATCTCATTCAGATTTGATGGAGAAATTAAAACCTTTACAGACAAGCAAAAGCTGGGAGAGTTCAGCACCACCAAAACAGCTATACAACAAATGCTAAAGGATCTTCTCTAGGAAAGAAACACAAGAAAAGGAAAAGACCTACAATAACAAACCCAAAACAATTAAGAAAATGGGAATAGGAACATACATATTGATAATTACCTTAAATGTAAATGGATTAAATGCTCCCACCAAAAGACACAGACCGGCTGAATGGATGCAAAAACAAGACCCATATATATGCTATCTACAAGAGATCCACTTCACACCTAGAGACACATACAGACTGAAAGTGAGGGGATGGAACATGATATTCCATGCAAATGGAAACCAAAAGGAAGCTGGAGTAGCAATTCTCATATCAGACAAAATAGACTTTAAAATAAGGACTATTAGAAGAGACAAAGAAGGACACTACATAATGATCAAGGGATCGATTCATGAAGAACATATAACAATTGTAAATATTTATGCACCCAACATAGGAGCACCTCAATACATAAGGCAAAAACTAACAGTCATAAAAGGGCAAATCGACAGTAACACATTCATAGTAGTGGACTTTAACACTCCACTTTCACCAAGGGACAGATCATCCAAAATGAAAATAAAAAAGGAAACACAAGCTTGAAATGATACACTAAACAAGATGGACTTAATTGACATTTATAGGCCATTCCATCCAAAAACAACAGAATACACATTTTTCTCAAGTGCTCATGGAATATTCTCCAGGATAGATCATATCATGGGTCACAAATCAAGCCTTGATAAATTTAAGAAAATTGAAATTGTATCAAGTATCTTTTCTGACCACAACGCTATGAGACTAGATATCAATTACAGGAAAAGATCTGTAAAAACTACAAACACATGGAGGCTAAACAATACACTCCTTAATAACGAAGTGATCACTGAAGAAATCAAACAGGAAATAAAAAAATACCTAGAAACAAATGACAATGAAAACACGACGACCGAAAACCTATGGAATGCAGCAAAAGCAGTTCTAAGAGGGAAGTTTATAGCAATACAATTCTACCTTAAGAAAAAGGAAACATCTCAAATAAACAACCTAACCTTGCACCTAAAGCAATAGGAGAAAGAAGAAAAGCGACCCCAAAGTTAGCAGAAGGAACGAAATCATAAAGATCAGATCAGAAATAAATGAAAAAGAAATGAAGGAAATGATAGCAAAGATCAATAAAACTAAAAGCTGGTTCTTTGAGAAGATAAACAAAATTGATCAACCATTAGCCAGACTCATCAAGAAAAAAAGGGAGAAGACTCAAATCAATAGAATTAGAAATGAAAAAGGAGAAGTAACAACTGACACTGCAGAAATACAAAAGATCATGAGAGATTACTACAAGCAACTCTATGCCAATAAAATGGACAACCTGGAAGAAATGGACAAATTCTTAGAAATCACAACCTTCCAAGACTGAATCAGGAAGAAATAGAAAATATGAACAGACCAATCACAAGCACTGCAATTGAAACTGTGATTAAAAATCTTCCAACAAACAAAAGCCCAGGACCTGATGGCTTCACAGGCCAATTCTATCAAACATTTAGAGAAGAACTAAAACCTATCCTTCTCAAACTCTTCCGAAATATAGCAGAGGGAGGAACACTCCTAAACTCATTCTATGAGGCCACCTTCACCCTGATACCAAAACCAGACAAAGATGTCACCAAGAAAGAAAACTACAGGCCAATATCACTGATGAACACAGATGCAAAAATCCTCAACAAAATACTAGCAACCAGAATCCAACAGCACATTAAAAGGATCATACACCATGATCAAGTGGGGTTTATTCCAGAAATGCAAGGATTCTTCAATATACGCAAATCAATCAATGTGATACACCATATTAACAACTTGAAGGATAAAAACCATATGGTCATCTCAATAGATGCAGAGAAAGCTTTTGACAAAATTCAACACCCATTTATGATAAAAACCCTCTAGGAAGTAGGCATAGAGGGAACTTTCCTCAACATAATAAAGGCCATCTATGACAAACCCATAGCCAACATCGTCCTCAATGGTGAAAAACTGAAAGCATTTCCACTAAGATCAGGAACAAGACAAGGTTGCCCACTCCCACCACTCTTATTCAACATAGTTTTGGAAGTTTTAGCCACAACAATCAGAGAAGAAAAGGAAATAAAAGGAATCCAAATCAGAAAAGAAGTAAAGCTGTCACTGTTTGCAGATGACATGATACTCTACATAGAGAATCCTAAAGATGCTACCAGAAAACTACTAGAGCTAATCAATGAATTTGGTAAAGTTGCAGGATACAAAATTAATGCACAGAAATCTCTGGCATTCCTATACACTAATGATGCAAAATCTGAAAGTGAAATCAAGAACACACTCCCATTTACCACTGCAACAAAAAGAATAAAATATCTAGGAATAAATCTACCTAAGGAGACAAAAGACCTGTATGCAGAAAATTATAAGACACTGATGAAAGAAATTAAAGATGATACAAATAGATGGAGAGATATACCATGTTCTTGGATTGGAAGAATCAACATTGTGAAAATGACTCTACTACCCAAAGCAATCTATAGATTCAATGCAATCCCTATCAAACTACCACTGGCATTTTTCACAGAACTAGAACAAAAAAAAATCACAATTTGTATGGAAACACAAAAGACCCCAAATAGCCAAAGCAATCTTGAGAACGAAAAACGGAGCTGGAGGAATCAGGCTCCCTGACTTCAGGCTACACTACAAAGCTACAGTAATCAAGACAGTATGGTACTGGCACAAAATCAGAAAGATAGACCAATGGAACAGGATAGAAAGCCCAGAGATAAACCTATGCACATATGGACACCTTACCTTTGATAAAGGTGGCAGGAATGTACAGTGGAGAAAGGACAGCCTCTTCAATAAGTGGTGCTGGGAAAACTGGACAGGTACATGTAAAAGTATGAGATTAGATCACTCCCTAACACCATACACAAAAATAAGCTCAAAATGGATTAAAGACCTAAATGTAAGGCCAGAAACTATCAAACTCTTAGAGGAAAACATAGGCAGAACACTCTAGGACATAAATCACAGCAAGATCCTTTCTGACCCACCTCCTAGAGGAATGGAAATAAAAACAAAAATAAACAAATGGGACCTAATAAAACTTCAAAGCTTTTGCACAGCAAAGGAAACCATAAACAAGACCAAAAGACAACCCTCAGAATGGGAGAAAATATTTGCAAATGAAGCAACTGACAAAGGATTACTCTCCAAAATTTACAAGCAGCTCATGCAGCTCAGTGACAAAAAAAAAAGCAACCCAATCCAAAAATGGGCAGAAGACCTAAATAGACATTTCTCCAAAGAAGATATACAGATTGCCAACAAACACATGAAAGAATGCTCAACATCATTAATCATTAGAGAAATGCAAATCAAAACTACAATGAGGTATCATCTCACGCCAGTCAGAATGGTGTGAAATTGAGCTATTTGTAATGAGGTGGATAGACCTAGAGTCTGTCATACAGAGTGAAGTAAGTCAGAAAGAAAAAAAAATACTGTATGCTAACACATATATATGGAATTTAAGAAAAAACATAAGTCATGAAGAACCTAGGGGTAAGTCAGGAATAAAGCCACAGACCTACTGGAGAACGGACTTGAGGATATGGGGAGGGGGAAGGGTGAGCTATGACAGGGTGCGAGAGAGGCATGGACATACATACACTAACAAACGTAAGGTAGATAGCTAGTGGGAAGCAGCTGCCTGGCACAGGGATATCAGCTCGGTGCTTTGTGACCCCCTGGAGGGGTGGGATAGGGAGGGTGGGAGGGAGGGAGTCGCAAGAGGGAAGAGATATGGGAACATATGTATATGTATAACTGATTCACATTGTTATAAAGCAGAAACTAACACACCATTGTAAAGCAATTATACCCCAATAAAGATGTGGCACATATATGCAATGGAATATTACTCAGCCATAAAAAGAAATGAAATGAGTTATTTGTAGTGAGGTGGATGGACCCAGAATCTGTCATACAGAGTGAAGTAAGTCAGAAAGAGAAATACCGTATGCTAACACGTATCTATGGAATCTAAGAATAAAAATATGTTATGAAGAACCTAGGGGTAAGACAAGAATAAAGACACAGACCTACTAGAGAATGGACTTGAGGATATGGGGAGGGGGAAGGGTAAGCTGTGACAAAGTGAGAGAGTGCCATGGACATATATACACTACCAAACGTAGAATAGATAGGTAGTGGGAAGCAGCCGCATAGCACAGGGAGGTCAGCTCGGTGGTTTGTGACCACCTAGAGGGGTGGGATAGGGAGGGTGGGAGGGAGGGAGATGCAAGAGAGAAGAGATATGGGAACATATGTATATGTATAACTGATTCACTTCGTTATAAAGCAGAAACTAATACACCACTGTAAAGCAATTATACTCCAATAAAGACGTAAAAAAAATTCTCTTTCAATTGATGAGGCTTATTAACCATTTTGCTGGCAATACCTCACTGTGGTGGCAAAAATCCTATATCATCTTTGTTGATGTCAGCATTTTCAGTCCAATCAGCAAGAAATTTAGTTATAGTTCAATATAATCCATATTATTCACTCCTTTTCATTATTTGGCTCATGAGACAAATACGATAGCCTGTTCATTACCTCTTCCTGTTTATAAATTTCTATTTTTATTTATAATGTGAGTTTGTTACTTTTTGTTATATTGTTTTATTTCTCATTATCAAAATTATTTCTATGGAGTTTTCAGATTTTTTTTTTGCTTCATCTTCTCCACATTTCCCTAAAATTTCTCTCTTTCCTTTAATAAAAATTTTAAAATGACAAAAGAAGATACACTTCATATATTCCATATCTGGAACCTATTGCTTTATTTTTCTTTTATCAAGACTTCCAAAATATATCTTTTCAAATTACAGGTAAAATGACATATTCCCAGCTCTGCTACTCTTTAGCCACATCCCCAACAGATGCATAGTTCTTCAGTGTGATTGGTAGTATGCGTGTGTTCAGGAGGATTCATAATTCGTAAACAGTCATATTAATAATATATTACAGTATCTTACTTTTGCATCTTTTACAAACACATATGAGCAGAAGACATTTTGCTAACGGCCCCTTTCAGTACCTAATGTTTGAGAATTTATATTGGGACTCATTTCTTTTTCTTATTCATGTGGATTATCTTTTGCTTCTATATGTTTGTTTGGTGACAAAGCTTCAACCGAAATCACAGTACTATGTTTAAGCAAAAGAATACTTGCTAAAACAACAAATAAGCTTCCTATCAGCTATATCTAGCTGTGAACTGTTAGTCATAGACTTTTCCCAAATGCTTCCTGATTCATCTTTGCTGCAATCAACTCAAGCCTTGCATAAAAGCTCTGAGGGGAGCCAGGAACTGAATCAAAGTTCACTGCCCTATTGACAGCACACAGAAGTCAAGTCTCTAGCTTGATTGTTGTTTTACCCAGTTTCTTACTGGCTGTCACAGATCTTGGAGTGGGGGCTCACAGAGGGAGACAAACATCCTTAATACCCAGTGTGGTGACAACACGTCTCTGTGAAACTATGACTGGCTGCAGTTCAAGCAATGTGGAAAGCTGTGACTGGCTGCAGATGTAGCTATCCTAGCATTTGACACAAGGAGATGATGGGAATATATTATAAGATCTAATTGAGAAATATATCGCTCAGGAAATAATATATTCTTGTTCCTTAATTCCTGCTAAGTTAACTTCCTAATCTCTCGCACATTTGCACCAGGGCCATGTCATACATACTAAAGCAAAGGGCAAGATGGATGTGCCACCCTGGAATTCAGGATTAAAAAATGTCAAAAATATACATGTGTGAATGTATGTGTATGTGTGTGTGGCAGGGATGTGAGAGGGGAATGAGGCAGTGAGGGAGAGGGGGACAGAAGGAGAGGAAGAGATAGAAAGAGGAAGTAAAAGAAATAGTAATGAAGTGAAGGAAAAAGGACAGAGAAAGATTTCAAACTGGCTTTCTGGTATCATCATATCATTCAACACTGTTGCCATCTCCAACTTTTCCAAATCTCTCTCCAAACATCTGTCTTTTCCACACCACCTGCTACTGCCTTAACTGAGGCTTCCATTATTTTGCCTTCACTGTTAGAAAAACTGTAATACCAAATAACCTTGCTCGGAGGTTTTTCTATCATCTGAATCAAGCTATAACATTGCCATAAACTTGAACTTCCTAAAACACAAATGTGTTTATATTACTCCTTTCTCAATTTATTCAACCTATCCCTACCAACTTAAAAATAAAAAAAAACAAAAATTCTAGAACTTTCATATTTTTGCCCTGACATGGGCCTCAATTAACTCAGAACCTATGAGGTGGGTAGGTATAGATAACTAAGGATTTGTGAGTGTGATCAAGTACTTGTTTTACTTAGGGACATATAAAGAAGTGGTACAAAAGCGTTAGGAAAATTTAAATATATGTTTGGATAGTTGCTTTGTATTTTAGACATAAAAATCAGAGTAAAAGTAAGTTATTTAAGCTTCCACTGGCAGAAGATATTTTATCTGTATAATGTAAGGCAGAAAATGAGCAAAAATTAAACAAGAATACAGTATGTGAAAAACATAAATAAGGTGAAGTAAATCAAATTTGACAAAAGAGAAGCTGACAATTCATTTTATATGGCTAGTATGCAACCTTAGTTCCAGAACACTTTAAGAATATTAAAAGAAAGGAAAATTATAGACTAACTTCAGCCATAAACATCGAAATAATATGTTAGTTAAGAATATCCAATGACAATATTTAAGATACACATTTTCAAGTAGAGCTTTCCTCAGGAATGCATTAATAAAATCTATAGTTCAATGTTAGGAAATATATAAAGGTAATTCTCCATATTAGATTTTAAAGGAAAAATATAACTAGAGCAATATAATTCTCATAATAATTTGAATCAAGAAGAATTTACTAAATTTGATACATAGTTACATACCAAAATCTACGGCAAGAATCGTGTTTCTTGGACAAACTTAAGATACATTCCCTTTAAAAGCAGGAACAAATCAAGGATGATACCATTATTCTTTAATACAGTACTATGTTCCTGACCACTGATATAAGAAGAAAAACTCTAAGGATTAGAAAAATCTGTGAGTTTTGTACAGGTTACAATAATAATAGATGGTCAGACTCCAAAAACGTTACTACTAGGAGTTATGTTATGCTTAGAGAAAAGCATAAGATTAATTTCTAACATGTATTTTGTAGAGTAGCTGAGATCAGGAGAAATAACGGGCAATAGCTGGAGTGGAGAAAAAATGTTTGCTTTTATTTGGTCTGGAGTTTCTTGTACTGTGATGGCAATTATTTGGGATGGGGTTGGGAGGAGAGAGAGAGATATAGACTGGGAATGAATCACACCAAAGGTGAAGGCATATGGATACCTCACTGAGAGGAGACAAGCGTGCAGATAGTTTGGTATATGTGTCATCATATTGTGAGAAGCCCAAGGTAAATATACAGGCCACATGTAGGTGCTCTGGTTGACAGCCACAGATGTGTTTTCGGCTGACAGACGGCATCAGGTATCAGCCATGTGAGTGAACCATCATGGACATCGAGCCCATTATAGCCTTCATATGTCTCCAGCCCCAGTCACTGGGTTTTTTCCCCAGCTTCTTTCATTATTTTTAAACCACTAAGTGGATTGAAAACTACCACAGCTCCCTTCAAGTATGGAAACAAATTAGAACTTAGAGGAGGGTAGCGGAGTAGATGTGTTTCAGATTTCAGAGTCAAATCCAGTTTTAGAATTAACTTATATTATATTCTAACATATTGTCTATCACAGCAAATATTCCTTATTTTGAGAAAAATGTGTATTCTACAGTTTTGGGGCTTAGTGTTTTATAAATGTGTATTATGTAGAATTGGTTTATACTCTGTTTATTATTTTTATAAGTATAGTTGATTTACAATGTTTCAGATATACAATAAAGTGATTCAGTTACACACATACACACACACACATATATATACATATATATATTCTTTTCAAGATTCTTTTCCATTATAGGTTATTACAAGATATTGAATATAGTTCCCTGTGCTATAAAATAGGTCCCTGTTGGTTATCTATTTTATATATCTGTTAATGTCTGTATCTGTTAATGCCAAATTCCAAATTGATCCCTCCTCCCCCTTTCCCCTTTGGTAACCATATGTTTGTTTTCTATGTCTGTGAGTCTATTTCTATTTTATAAGAAAGTTCATTTGTATCATTTTTTTTCATTCCACATATCAGTGATATCATATGATATCTATCTTTGTCTGACTTAACTTCACTTAGTATGGTCATTTCTAGGTCTGTCCATGATGCTGCAAATGCCATTATTTCATTATTTTTTATGGCTGAGTAATATTCCATTGTACATATATACCACATCTTCTTTATCCATTCATCTTTTGATGTACAAATTTGGTTGCTTCCATGTCTTGGCTATTGTAAATAGTGCTGCTATGAATGTTGGGGAAGATGTATCTTTTTGAGTTTGAGTTTTCTCCAGATATATGCCCAGAAGTGGGATTGCTGGATCATATGGTAGTTCTATTTTTAGTTTTTTTAAGGAAACTCCATACTGTTCTCAATAATGGCTGCACCAATGTACATTTCCAACAACACTGTAGGAGTGTTCCCTTTTCTCCACACCTTCTCCAGCATTTATTATTTGTAGACTTTTTGAGGATGGTCATTCTGACCAGTGTGAGATGATACCTCACTGTGGTTTTGATTTGCATTTCTCTAATTAGCAATGCTGGACATCTTTTCATGTGCTTTTTGGCCATCTGTATGTCTTCTCTGGAGAAAGGCCTATTTAGGTCTTTTGCCCTTTTTTTTTTTTTGCGGTACACGGGCCTCTCACTGTTGTGGCCTCTCCCGTTGCGGAGCACAGGCTCCGGACGCGCAGGCTCAGCAGCCATGGCTCATGGGCCCAGCCGCTCCGCGGCATGTGGGATCTCCCCAGACCAGGGCACGAACCCGCGTCCCCTGCATCGGCAGGCGGACTCTCAACCACTGTGCCACCAAGGAAGCCCTTGCCCATTTTTTGATTGGGTTATTTTTTTTGATATTGTACTGTATGAGCTGTTTTTGTATTGGGGGGATTAATCCCTTGTTGGTCACATTGTTTGCAAATGTTTTCTCCCATTCTGTAGGTTGTCTTTTCATTTTGTTTATGGTTTCCTTTGCTGTGCAAAAACTTTTAAATTTAATTAGGTCCCATTTATTTATTTTTGTTTTTGTTTCCATTCCTCTAGGAGACAAATGACAGCAATGTTATTTTTGGATCTATTTCAAAGAGTGTCCTGGACATATTTTCCTCTAGGAGTTGTATACTATCCAGTCTTACATGTAGGTCTTTAGTCCATTTTGAGTTTATTTTTGTATATGGTGTTAGAGAATGTTCTAATTTCATTCTTTTACATGTAGCTGTCCAGTTTTCCCAGCACCACTTATTGAAGAGACTGCCTTTTCTCCATTGTATATTCTTGCCTCCTCTGTCATAGATTAATTGATATAGATGCATGAGTTTATTTCTGGGCTTTCTATCCTGTTCCATTGATCTATGTGTCTGTTTTTGTGCCAGTACCATACTGTTTTGATTACTGTAGCTTTATAGTATAGTCTGAAGTCAGGGAGCCTGATTCCTCCAGCTCCATCTTCTTTCTCAAGATTGTTTTGGCTATTCAGGGTCTTTCGTGTTTCCAAATTAAAAAAAAAATTTTTTGTTACAGTTCTGTGAAAAATGCTGTTGGTAATCTGAGAGGCATTGCACTCAATCTGCAGATGGCCTTGGGCAGTATGGTCATGTTAACAACATTGATTCTTCCAATCCAAGAACACAGCATGTCTTCCCATCTGTTTGTGTGGTTTTTAATTTCTTTCACCAGTGCCTTATAATTTTCAGAGTACAGATCTTTTGCCTCCTTAGGTACATTATTCATTTTGGTGTCATGGTAAATGGGATTGTTTCCTTTATATTCTCTTTATTCTCGTTGATCTGCTGCCTAGCTGTTCTATCCATTAGCGATGGTGAGATACTGAAATCTCCAAATACTATTGTGGGATTGCCATATTTCTCCCCTTACTTCTACCACCTTTGCTTCGTGTATTTTTAAGTTCTATTGTTGATGCATTTATCCTTATAATTGTTTTTTCTTTATCATGGATCAACTGTTCATAATTCTAAAATGTTCCTCTTATCTCTAGAAACTTTTTTTTTGTTTTAAAGTCAAATTTATCTAAGGTTAGCATAGCCATTCCAGTTCTCTTATGGCTGCTGTTTGTATATTTTTTCCATCATTTTCACTTACTCTATTTGTAATTTGAATCCAAAATATATCTCCCATAGCTAGCATGCTTAGTGGGTTTTTTTAATCCAAGTCATAATTTCAAGTTTTTGTGAATGTGTCATAATTTGTGTTGATAGTAGGCATTTTAATAAGATAGTGTGGCAACTCTCAATACTAATCCTCACAGGCTTCTTCTAGCTGGTGTTTGCTTGTCTATTTCTATTGATTTGTCTGAGCTAGCTCAACGAAGTGTATTTCTCCTGTAATGTGCAACCTTGATATTTTCCTCAGAGGGCCACACTGCAACATGCATAGTGTCTTCCTGACACTCAAGGATGAGTCAGGTTTTAGCTCTGCCCTCTATGAATCCCTTTTTCCTTTATCTCCAAATTAAGCTTCTGGCTGTTATCCTACTGAGATATTAGCCCCCACTAATTGCCAGCTGATTGCTCTACAGTTTTCAAGAATATCCTCAGGCATACATTGTTCTACACTGAATCCCAACTCCTTGACAGGGGCAGGGTGTTGCCAATCTTTAAGGATTTCTCAACCCCCCCGGGGGAAATTTCTGTGCTTTGTAGCAGGAGCTTTGTGAATGTGTGCAAATGTGTGTGTGTGTGTGTGTGTGTGTGTGTGTGTGGCATATGTGCACACGTGCATGCAAGCAGGGAGTTGGGGGACTGGTGTTGCTCTCTCAGTTGTTGCTACCACCCAGTGTGAAGCTTCTATACCCCAGAGTCACAGGTATCTGCCAAAGGTGACGAGCTGCTAAATCTACCTGAAATCATTCTTTAGTCACAGGGATCTGGAGGTGATGGAAGCTACCACATACCTGCCAAGCCCTCTGGAGCAGCTTTTCTGAAACACTGAACTGTGTGGGAAATGGATCTTCTCACTTCACCTGCTTCCTCCCTAGATCTATTCTACCTAGCAACAGTCGCAGGTAGGGAACTGGAAGTCAGACAGCCACTGCCAGCCACATGATATAAACTTTCCATAGCACAGAGAAGTGAAAATGACATCTGCTGATGTTTGCTAGCTACCAAAATCATTCCAAAAATCTCTTCCACCCCAGGATGCTGAGGGACATTAGAATTGCCACTTGGCAACCGAACTTGCTGGAACAGCAATTCTGTAAGGCAGAGCTGTGGGGATATAATTGCAGTCACTAACTGCATTTAACTAATAACCAAAGCCAGGGCCTCCCATTGTTCTTACCCTGTCTCCATGGATTTTTTAAAATAATTTTTCTCAATTTGTTGTTAGCCCTTTAATGAATCTCCAGAGCCTCTGAGTGATTGACTTTGTTGATTGTTACCAGTTTAATCGATGTCCGTCCAGGGGAGAGTGTTCTCTGAGCTCCTTTTATTACCAGCATACCAGAAATTCTACTCAGCCACTATTGAGTGCAACTGCAAAAGCCACCCCAGTCAGAACCACCTGGGTGAGCCCAGTCGACCCACGGAACTATTAGAGATATCATCTTATGGTTTTAATTTTGGGGTGGTTTCTTATCTAGTGATAGATAATCAGAACATACTATCGGATTTACTTCTAGTTTTTACTTCTAATTTTACTTCTACTATTTTTTTTCTTTTGTCTACTGTCACTGTTGTATGAGTCAATGCTGTAAATCTTTATGAAGAAAGGAAAATCCAATATACTTTTTTTAAATAGGCTGTATTCACATCTTTTGGAAATTACATATCATCACTAGGTTTCTTTGAACATCTTTTCTAGGATAAAGAAAGTCAAACCAAAAGATAGTTATAATCTTATTTTAAACAACTTTCTCTGGATTGCCTATGGGATCAATCATATGAAGTGCCAGATTCCTCAGAATACTTACGATTCTTTATTCTCTATCCACTTACTTCATCCATTATAACAAAGGGCATAGTGATAGTCCTTCTCCCTCAGGAAAAAAAAAAGCAAGTCTTTCTTGATATGACTCTCATGTATTTCCTTCTCCATTATTCTATTTTATAGCTTTCAAAGTCTGCAAACAGAATTCCTATATGTATCTGCCCACCACTTTAAAGGGGAAAACACAGATTTTAACTGCCTATTAAATGTGAATGAACTCCATCTTTGCAGAAAATAACTAATGTATTCAACTTTAATAACATATTTTTCTAACATTTCAAATTACTGCAGATGTCAATTTAAATCAGGCAGTATATAATCAAAATGGTCTGTTAATTTTTAAACAATAATAGTTGAAATTGTTTAAAATTCTATGCATATATTTTCTACAAGGAAACTTCTCATATGTAGAGTGTATTTTTTATACTGACATTATGTTTCTCCTTTGAAGTAAATCAAGAGCTGGGAGCTATGCTCTTAGTGAGTTTGCAAGCAAACCAAGCAGTGACACATCTACGTTTCTTTTTTTAAAGAGTGTAGATTTTAGATCATTATTTGGAGTACAGTTCCAGTTCACAATTTCTTCTTTCTTTGACTATGTAGCTTTACTAATGAGAAAAAAAAAATATGCTTTGGGATATCCGTGCCAAGTTAGCTATATCTGCATATGGGTAAAGAGTGGAAATTACTTTAAAGTGCGGGTTAAATATAATCAAATTATGTGACTCAAGGGATGCCAAAATATAATTATTATGAATTACCTAGGAATATGACAATTTTCTAAATTCCCTTTGAATACCACTGTGAAGAGCCCATTCAAATTGAGAAAGAAAAACATAATTCAATGGCTGTCAACATAAGAAACACTGAGCAGGGAGTGAAAATGCTATAGAAATGATAACTTTCCTGATTCTTTAACAGCAATCTATATCTCCCTTGTTTCCTAGTTCCGTACTTTTTCATACTCAATTTCTGTAAGAATGACTGTATATAAAAATATGAATATGTTAAACTGGAATGTTATAAGAAGCATCCTTCTTAGGAGATATATGACTTCCTGTAGTTTTTAATGTCAACCTTGGTTAGAGGAAATCTGTCATTGGGTTAGGTAAGAATCCTCAACTTCTCTGCACAGTATTTGTCAGGTTGTGGTTTTGCAACTCACATTTCAGGCATCAAAACACCTCAGAAATCCCAATAAATCTGTGAGGTAGACCTACAATACAAACCCTTCCATAAACCCACTGAAAGCAGGACAGTCCCCCTACAATAAGTTCAAGACAGTCCTCTTGAACCTATTTAACTGATTATAAATTTTAGTAATAGTTTCGTAACTCCAGGGTATTGGTTATTTATTTAAAGTAGATATAAGGTTTAAAGAAAACAGTTATTTTTAAAATAAAATATATTTTTTTAAAAAGAACACAATGTTCAACTATAAAATTATGTGATGCATTCTAAAAATCACAACAAAAAATTCTTAAAAATTAAAAAACTTAACAGAACACACATACTGTCCTCCCACTCACATTCAAATTTGTCACTTTAGAAGTCTATATCCTAAAATCTGAATTATGTCCAGAAAGGAATACATGGCAACCTGCAAAGAAATGTGAATTCACAAAAAAAGGTGTTTTTTTTCATATCAGCAGTCCACCCAGATAATTCCACACTCTTCATCTCTCTAGGTGAACATATAAATTATGTGAGATTACTGAAGTTCTTCTCCTCACACCTACTTCCTCTTTGTTTCTAGTTTTTTTTTTTTTTTTAATCTCACTTTCTCTAGCTTACTGTGAATACTCAAAAACTTTCTAACTTTTGTCAAAGCATTTAGCAATCTCTTTCTCTCACTTTCATAAATATAGGCTCTATCCCTAAAACACATGTAGATATGGGGTCAGTCCTTATCAATGAAAAAGCCCACTCTAGCTCAACAGTTATCATCTTCATCAAAAGAACATCATTCCTAACATTTATTGTGCCAATCCCTCTATAATATTAGCTTGGAATCATTAGTCTGTACTTTTACTTGTTCATTTATAATACATGAATAACTTAATTTATTTATACTTATCCATATTGCCTTCCTTGGGTTTAGACAATTTAATAAATGGTAGCAACACATGAAGACTGATCCTCAAATTCTAGTTCATACAGTCTTGTTGGAGAGAGAAATTATAATACAATAAATCCAGTAATACAACTTGATGAGTTGTATATCATATCAACTTGATACAACTTGATATAAACTTCTCTTGATATAGAGAAGTTTAAAGTGTCAATCCCATTCCAGAATAGACAGCATTTTTTTTTTTTTAAATCAAAGACTTCTCTTCTTGGCCAAGATAAAGTAACAGGAACTGAACTGACCCTCTCACCTGAAACAACATTGGACAAGATATGCCAAACAATGGTTTTAAAGGCCCTGGACAAAGGTCAGTGATCTGTGAGAATAGGGAAACTAACAAAGTTAGCCCTATGATTTGCCCCAGCTTAGTGCCTGGAGAGTTTCCAAGTTGTGTCATAAGGTTGAGGACAGCAACAGCACTCTGTCAGTCTTGTCAACATGAGAAAATGAAGCAATGTTCATAGTAGCACTATTTACAATAGCCAGGATATGGAAGCAACCTAAATGTACATCAACAGATGAATGGATAAAGAAGATGTGGTATATATATACAACGGAATCTTAGCCATAAAAATGAATGAAATTGAGTCATTTGTAGTGATGTGGATGGACCTAGAGTCTGTCATACAGAGTGAAGTAAGTCAGAAAGAGAAAAACAAATACTGTATATTAACGCATATATATGGCATCTAGAAAACTGGTACTGATGAACCTAGTGGCAGGGCAGGAATAGAGACACAGACATAGGGAACGGACTTGTGGACACGGGGGTGGGAGAGGGGAGGTTGGGACGAACTGAGAGAGTAGCATTGACATATATGCACCACCATGTGTAAAACAGATAGCTAGTGGGAAGCTGCTGTACAGCACAGGGAGCTCAGCTCAGTGCTTTGTGATGACCTAGATGAGTGGGATGGGGAGGGTGGGAGGGAAGCTCAACAATGAGGGGATATATGTATACATATAGCTGATTCACTTTGTTGTACAGCAGAAACTAACACAACATTGTAAAGCAATTATAATCCAATAAAGACGTAAAAACATTTCAAAAAGAATAAATAAATTTTTAAAAGGAGCTATGATTCTGGAGAAGCCATCCTGACTAGAATTGGCAGAGCACAATATTTGCAAGAAAAGAGTCTGTACAAAGACAGAGCTCTAGAGATGTGCAGAGTCCTCTTTGAATGTTCAGGTGAGTATTTATCAGTACATAAAATTAAGAAAAATAATAAAGGCATGGGAAAAACAACCCAATAGGATTAAAGGAAATAAAAACCAAAACTCACACAGGGCTAGTAATAGTTCATGTTCCCTCCAGGAAGAGTAGAAAACCTCACATGTCATGGGGCATCAAGCAGAGTACTCAGTAGATTTTTTGTCAGTAGTGAGGCAAAATTAGCCATTGAGAAAAGACTGCTTTAGTATTTGAAAACAAATACTAAAATTAATACCAAAAAGGGTCCTGAAAGAGCTCAAGAATGTTTATATGAACATACCTAACACCCACAAAGGTTAAAAATCTCTGTGCTTGGGAACAAATCAAAAATTATCAGATGTTCAAAGAAGCAAGCAATATAACACATAATGAAAGGAAAAGTTAATCTATCAAACAACCAGACATGACACAGGTGAAAGATTAGTAGCCAATGTGTTCAAGAAGCTAAACATAGGTAACATTAGAAACATCAAAAACAGTAAAAAAAACAAAAAAAAACAAAGTTTCACTAATGAAAACTACAAAGGATTAGATGAAAAATATATTGAGGTTAAAGGCATAGTAGACAGAAGAAATGATTAATGAACATGAAGATATACCAAAAGAGACTATCTAAGATGAAACACAGAAAGCGAAAAAACTGGAAAAAGATCTAAAAAAAGAATATACCACTGAGCTTTAAGACATCTTAAAACAAGTTAATACATATGTATTTTAAACCCCCAAAGGAGATTAAGAGTGAAGAAAACAAAATATTTGAAAACATAACAACCCAATTTTTAAAAAATGATGAATATCATGAACCCCCAAATTCACAGGTCAACATAAAAAAACCTGAAAACAACTAAACCAAGGAACATCGTAATCAGTGATAAAGAGAGAAACTTAAATCAGCCAGAAAGTAGAAGATGCATTACAAGTAAAGGAACTAAGATAAGTATGACAGCAGATTTTTTGGTCAGAAACAATGCTAACAAGAAGGCAGTGGAAGGCTTCCCTAGTGGCGCAGTGGTTGAGAGTCTGCCTGCTGATGCAGGGGACACGAGTTCGTGTCCCGGTCCGGGAAGATCCCACATGCCACGGAGCGGCTGGGCCCGTGAGCCATGACCGCTAAGCCTGCGCGTCCAGAGCCTGTGCTCTGCAATGGGAGAGGCCACAACAGTGAGAGGCCCGCATACCACACACACAAAAAAAGAAGGCAGTGGAGCAGTATCTTTTAAGTAGTGAAAGAAAATAGCTGTTATTTGAAGTTCTATAACCAATGAAAGTATTTTTTGAAAAATACAGGTGAAATAAAGCCCTTTGAGATATACACAACCTTTACAAATCAACAAGTAGATATGCACTACAAGAAATCTTAAAGGAAGTACTTCCTGGCAAAAGAAAAATATTAACAGAGAAAATCATGATCTATTTTCAAAAAAAAAACTCTGGAAATGGTCATTATGTGGCTAAGTGTAAATATTTCTAATTATGTAAATATCTTTAATACACAGTTGATTCTTTAAAGCAAAAATGAGTTGTAGAGTACATAATATACATACAAATGTATGACAATAATAGCAAAAGACTGGGAGGAGAAAAATGGAAAGAGAGTGTTCTAAGTATCTTTTTTCTCCCTAAGTTTCTTATACTATACATGAAGTGATATAATATCACTTCAAAGTGTTATAATTTAAAGATGTATACTGTAAGACATAAAGCACACGCTGAAATAACCTGAGAAATAATTATAACGAACAAAGCAAGTAAATAAAATTAAATCATAAAAATAATAAATCAATCAAGAATAAGGAAGAAAAAGTGGAAAGAGAAAAAAATTAACAAATGGGGCAAACAGAAAATAAATCCAAGATGTAAACTTAACCCAACCCTATCAATAATCATATAAAATATAAATGGTCTAAACAACCCAGTAAAAAAGAAGAGACCATCAAATTGGATAAAATAACAAGACCTAACTATATTCTGCCAAAAAGAAATCCATTATACATATAAAAACAAAAATAGGTTACAAGGATGGAAATAACATGCTAACACTAATCATAGAAAAACTGGAATACCTATAATTAATATCAGACAGAATAAATTTTATGGCAAAGAATGTTACTAGGGATGCAAAAGGGCCATTTCTCAATGATATATAAGCCAATTCAGCAAGAAGACTTAATAACCATAAACATCTATGAAACTTAGAACAGAGTTTGTAAATAAGTGATAAAAAAGCATTTGAATTGCAAGGAGAAATAGACAAATCCAAAACTATAGACAGAGATTTCCACACTCCTCTCACTGTGCTTCACAGAACAGGTATACAGGAAATCAGAAATGATATAAAAGTTTTGATGAACACAATGACCAAGTTAACCTAAGTGACATTTGTAGAACATTCCATGTCATGACACAATAATGCGTCTTCTTTTCAACTGAACAAAGAAGATGCACTGAAATAGAACTCACTGTGGTCCAAAAAAACGTATTACCAAATTTGAAAGAATTCAAGTCATTCCAAGTATGTTTTGTGACCACAATGGAATCCAATTAAGAAGTCAACTCTAGAAAGGTATCCCCGCATATTATTTTAAAATAACCTATGCAACAAATAAGAAATCAGAAAGAAAATTAAGATTATTTTAACTGTAAGAAAATCAAAACATCCAGATATATGGGATGCAGCTCAGAAAATGATTAGAGGGCACTTTTTTAAAAGCATAAAATGCCTATGTTAGCAATAAAGCAATGTGTCAAACAACATCCTCAGTTTTTACCTTAAGAAACAAACAAAAGAGCAAGCTAAATGCAAATTACACAGAAAAATGGAGCTAATAATAACAACACAGTAGATATCAGGAAATATATAACAGAAAAAGAGGAAACCCATATAATAAAAATGTCGGTCTTTGCTAACACATGTGAATGGCAAATAAGCAAACAAAAAAGACGGTCTACAATGCAAATTGAAATCACATTGATATACTATGACATACCAAAGAATGGGAAAAACTAAAAATTATAAGAAAACAACAACAACAACAAAGAAACAAAACAACTACCTCTATCAAGTGTTGGCAAGAATGTGGAATCACTAGAACTCACATCTAATGCTGGTCAGAATCCAAAATGGTACAATCATTTTCAAAAGAAGTTCAAAGCACATACCTGCAATTCTTTCCTAGTTATTTATCCAAGAGTAGTAAACTCATACGTCTACAAAAACACTTGAACACAAACGTTCATAGCAGCTTTATGTATAAGAGGGAAAAAACCAACATCAACCCCAAATCCAAATATGTCCCTCAACAGGCAAATGGATAAAGTACTTTTGATATATCTATATAATGGACTATTACTCAGCAACAATAACAATAAAACACAAGTATTTATATAGGCAACAACACTGATGGATCTCAAAATAATTATGCTGAAAGAGCCAGGTAATAAGAGTACATACTGTATGATTCTATTAATATAAACTTCTAGAAGATGCAAATGTACAGTGACAGAAAACAGATCTGTAGCTACCTGAGATGGGGTGAAATGAAGGGTAAGTTGGAAGGGATAAAAAAGGGGCAGGAGAAGAATAGAAGTGATGAGTGCTTTTATGATTGCGATTGTGATGGGAGTTTCACAGAAATACATACTTGTTAAAATTTACCAAAATGTACTAATTAAATATGAACAGTTGACTGTATACCAATTATATCCTAATAAATGTGTTAAAATTTGAAAAGGATCAATCAGTCACACAACTTAAAAATCTTTACACATTTATATCCATAAAAGACACAAAGTGTAATGGAGTGGGGCATGATGGGATGCATGTTGTGGTAGCAGGGACAAATGGGAAAATGAATCTTTCTGAAATTGTATATATTCCCCTCCATGTCTAGGTAGTATAATTGAATGTACAGTGTCTTATAATTCAAAACACCAAAATTGTAATCACATTCTCTCAAATAACTAGCTAAGTAAATTTGGGTAGTTCGTTTCTCCTCTCTATGGATTTGTAAATTATAGAGTCTTCCTCAAGGAACTTTAAAGTTTCTCCCCACTCTCCAATTCCATATCTAAACCTAGACAAGGAATTGAATTTCTGGTTGAGCCATAACCCTCAGCTGATGTGTAACCATGTCAATAAATGCCCACAAATTGGAAATAATACCCTTGAAAAGTGCTATGTGGGCTTCCCTGGTGGCGCAGTGACTGAGAGTCTGCCTGCCGACGCGGGGGACATGGGTTCGTGCCCCGGTCCGGGGGGGATCCTACATGCCGCGGAGCGGCTGGGCCCGTGAGCCATGGCCGCTGAGGCTGCACGTCCACAGCCTGTGCTCTGCAACGGGAGAGGCCACAGCAGTGAGAGGCCCGCGTACCACAAAAAATAATATTAATAAAAAAAAAAGTGCTATGTTTTCCAAGGCCTCAAAATATTCAGTGTGAGATTAATAAACAAAGATTTAAGACAATGGCCTATTTCCAGTAAAGCAACACTCTTTCCGATGATCTTCACATTTCTGTCCTCTCTTAAATAACTTTTCTTGCTTATGTGAGCGTATTTACTTTTGTGGATATACCAAAATACTTTTTATTTTAAACGTTAGTTATGAGATTAGGTTTCAAAATTAAAAATTTTATAATAATCAGAGTCACAAATTGTTACTATGAACTTTTACCAACTGAGAATCTCATGATCAAAAGTCCATAGTTACATATGTCCATGCCACTCTCCGTCTGTGCATATATACACTACCAAGTGTAAAACAGATAGCTAGCGGGAAGCAGCTGCTTAGCACAGGGAGATCAGCTCAGTGCTTTGTGACCACCTAGAGGGGTGGGAGAGGGAGGGTGGGAGGGAGATGCAAGAGAGAGGAGATATGGGGATATATGTATATGTATAGCTGATTCACTTTGTTATAAAGCAGAAACACACCACTGTAAAGCAATTATACTCCAATAAACATGTTTAAAAAAAAGTCCATAGTTTCAAGTATTCACAAGTGACAATTATGACTTTTCAAACTTTTGAAAATTGCACAAGCCTTATGAAGTTAATAACATGTGTGATGAGGAAACTGAAAGAATGGCCACTAAGTTATATGATATGTATCTTTATGACACCCTATACAACAATGAAATTTTCTCAGAAATCAATTCTATCTTTTTACAAAAGTTTCTCTTAAAAATACTCATATTTCATAAACTATAGTTAGAAAAAAGCTTATAGATTTTGATTCTTAGCCTACACCTTCCTATCTCCATTATGCCCAAAAGAAAAATTGATTCTGACCTTGAAGTCAGAGTATTAAAAATAAGCCTCTGCCGCACTGATTTTTCTTTTCTCTGTTTCTGAAATAACTGTTTAAACTCACTCAGGGGACTACTCTAATGATCCACTAGCTTTTTATAAGTACTGAAAAGAAGTAAAAGTGATGTTTGTGCAGTGAAGTGTTTATCAGTTCCTAACACGTTTCAAGGAAAAATATGTGTGTTTAAATGATGCTGAGCCTCACCACACAGATATTCCATGTGGCCTCTATCAGTCAAGATGATATCTACTAATGAGAGAACTTACACCAAGACATAGTAATTCATAATGCTATAAATATTTATTTAAAACCTTTACCTAAAAGCAAACGTGATTTTCAATTGATGGGATATGAAAAAGATGTAACAAATCAAGCCTAGTTATATAAGAATAAATTACATTTTCATGCTCTGATTATGACAATGAAGTCTTGATGTAAATTTAATAGTCTCACAAATATCTACGTGATTTATCATTGCAACACATATTCACCACGAGGTTTGTCAGTTTTCTACATTTAAGTTTCATAAAAATAATATTTTACTTTAGACGATAGACAAATTACAAAAAAAATCATTACAAGGAAGGAGAAAATGCACAACTCATTCTTGTAATACATCAGTGATAGGCAAATCCTACGTAAGAAGTCACTTGAAATCACAAAGAGAATAGAAACTGTCACAAAAACATTACTGTAGAAATGTCAGCCAGCCTTGAAACAACTATAACTTTAAAAAACAAATCTATTGAAAGTTGAGGCTCTCATTAGTAATGACAAAGTAAGACCTTAGCAGAATGGCATCCCTGCAGAAAACAAATTAAAAACTGGACATTATACCAAAAGTAAGCACTGGAAAGTGAACAGAAGCTTTCAGAATGTAATGGTGAGTACAGATTCAAAGGAGTGGGGGTGGTATATGAAGTGAATGTCCTTTTTTATGAATGTTAGCCTGGAGTCAGGCTCAGTCATTCAGTGAATGAGGTGGCAAGGTATTGGAAAACTGCAGCATTTCCAGCCTGGAGAGCCAGAAAACTGAAGATGAGGAAACTTGCTAAAGAACACTGTGAGGGAATCCAGAATGGGGAAGTGCTGATTCTTTCTACCCACATTTCTGCCTAACCCATGGCATAGCCATGCACACAAAAGAATAAAACAGCTTACTTAAAGACAAAGATCTGAACTTAGGCCAGAGCTGCCACTCAAAAAACAAAAGCTTTCAATTTAAGTCCAATTAAAATAATAGTTAAAAGTAAAGAACACCACTCATGTGATAAAAAAAATGGAATCCAAAATCCCTAAAAATTAATATCTGTATGTCCAAAATACAAAATTAGGCAGAAGTAACGGGCAGCTAGGAAAATGCACAAAAAGAAATTCAATTAAGCAAAGACCAACTCTAAGGTGACTCAGATTTTGGAAGTAGCAAACAAGGATTTTAAAGTGGCTACTGTAACAATCCTCAATGAAGTAAAGTATAATATGGTCACAATGAATGAAAAAAAGAATGCCATCAGAAAAATAATAAAGTGGAGATTCAGAACTAAAAAATAATCTGAAGTAAAAAAATAAACAACTTGATTGATTTACTGGACAAATGGAAATGACAGAGGAAAGACTAAGTGAACATGAAGAAAGATCAACAGAAATTACCTAATTGTGTAGAAAACAGGTAAAAAAAAAAAGACTGAAAATAAAAGACCAGAGCCTCAAAGACCTCTGAGGTAATTATATTAAACAGTTTGGCATATATGTAATTGGAATCCAAGAAGAAGTGGAATGAAAAAATAAGGCAGAAAAAATCTGAAGGAATAATGTCCAAAATTTTCTCAAATTTGATTAAAGGTAGAAAATTATAAACAGAACATGAAAAGAACACCATCAAACTGTTGAAAGGTAGAGAAAATAACAAACGTTGAATGTAGGAAGAGGAAAAACGACCTATTACCTACAGGGAAACACCAATTCAATTAATAACTGACTTTTTTACCAGCCACTATAGAGGGCAGAAGAGAGAGGGAATAACACTACTAAAGTGCTAAAACAAACAAATAAAACTGTCCACTCAGAATACTATACACAGAATATTCTATAAAATATCCTTCAAAAGTCACAGCAAAATAAAGACATTTTCAGATTAATCAAATAAACAAGAAAATGAACAAATAAATCAATAAAATAATTTGTTGTCTGCAGATCTATAAGATAAGCAACGCTAAAGAAAGCTCTATAGTCTGAAGTGGAGCAGTAACAGACAGAAACTCAGGTGCTCATAAAGGAATGAAAAACTTCGGAAATCATAAATATCTGGGGATATGCAAATGACCACTTGCTGTTTTCTCTCAATTTAAATATATAATTGATTAAAGCAAATGTTATGACATTATTTTGTAGGGTTCGTAATGTATAAAAATATAACACATATAATAATCATAAAGGGTCAGCTAGCAAGTATTTTAGGTTTTGCAGGCTGTAAGGGCTCTGTTATAACCACTCAACTCTGCCACTGTGGCTCAAAAGCAGCCATAATCCATCAGCGGACAGTGTTGGCTGTGTTCCAATAAAATTTATTTACAAAACAGTCAGTTGAACTGTGGGTCATTGTTTGTCAACTCTGGCAAAAACGTTGAGTGATATATGGACCTATAGGGTTTCAAAGATTCTATAATTTATGTGAAGTGGTAAACTACTGTAACTGTAAACAGTAAAAGATATTTAATTCTCAGAATAACCACTAAAAAATGCAAAGATACGGCAAAAAAGCCAGTAGGAATATTAAAATTCTAAAAATATGTAAAATAATCTCCCAAAGTGGGGGTGAGGAAAGGAGGAATGGAAAACAAAGAGGGAACAAATAATAAAATGGTAGAGACAAAACCACATAAATAATTACACTGAATGGTACTAGGTTGCAGTCAAAAGGCAAAGATTTTAAGAATGGGTTAAAGAAAAAAGAGACCTAACTTGCTGTCTACAAGAGATGCACTTTAAATACAAAGTTACAAATAGGTAGAAAGTAAATGGACAGAAAAAATATATACCATAAAAATAGTACACATGAAAAGGCTTAAGTATCTAAATTAATAGCAGATCAAATACCAAGATACAAAATACTACCAAAGAAAATGAGGAATATTTTATAATGATAAGCATCAATTATACAGGAAAACATAATCAGAAATGTGTAAGCATTTAATAAGAGTTTCAAAATGTAAGAAGCAAAGATTGACATAATTAAAGGAATAAATCAATAATACCAAATCAGAACTGGAGATTTTAACATCCTTCTCTCAGCAGTTGATAGAACTATGCTAAGTGAAATACACCAGACATAGAAAGAGAATTATCACATAATCTCCCTTACATGTGGTAAATAAATAAAGTTGTATTCATAGCAACAGAGAGTAGAACTGTGGATACCAGAGGCTGGGGGATGGAATAAAAGGGCAATATTGATCAAGGGGTAAAACTTTTCAATTGTAAGATGAATAAACCTAACGTACAGCATGGTGACTATAGATACTAATAACATATTGCATATTTGAAATTTGCTTAGAGTAGATCTCAAGGGTCCTCAACAGACACATGAAAAAGGTAATCTTGGAAGACAATGGGTATATTAGTTAGTTTGATTGTGGTAATCATTTCACAGTGTATACATATATCAAAACATCATGGTGCATACCTTAAATATGTACAATTTTTGTCAAAAATAGGTTTAAAATTCTTTAAAATAATTTTAAAAGAACTGTGCAAAAAATCATAGAAAAGAAAATAAGATTCCAATTTGATAGGTCTCAAACACAATAACATCAGAATAAAAATTATTTTCATGTATACCTGGTATGTTACTGTGACAGACAATATGCTGAGCCAGAAATCAAGCCCCAAAATATTTTTACTTTTTAAAGAATGAACTAATCTAGAGTATGTTCTTTTAGCACATAATTAAAGATCAGTATAAATAAGAATTAGAAATATTTGGAAATCAAATAATATATATATAAATGACAGACTGGTCAGAGAAGAATTCAAAAAGGAAATGAGAAAATATATTGAACTAAATGATAATAAACCACATGAAATATGGGAGATTCAGCTTAAGCATTGCTTAAAGGGAAATTTATACCTTTAAATATTAATATTAGAAAAGGAGGGAATTTAAAATCAATTATCTGAGTTTAAGAAATCAGGAAAAGAAAAACAAATTAAATTCAAATAAGTAGAGGGAAGGCATTAATAAAGCTAAGAGCAGAAATCAATACAACTGAAAGAGAAGAACACAGAAAGTAAGTAAAACCAAAAGCTGGTTCTTTGAAAATTTATATGCTTATACCTAGAAATAACAAATCAAAGATATATTAGAAAATACCAATATCAGGGATTAAAGATAGTACATCACTGCAGATCCTACAGAAATTAAACAGGGAATAAGAGAATATAATGGATAACATTATGCCCATAAATCTGACAATGTGGATGAAATGAACAAGTCCTTGAAATACACATATGACCAAATGATCCAAAACTAAACAGAAAACTTAATTACCCTTATGCAGAATACTGACATTGCAATTTCCATAAAAACCAACCAACCAACAGCCAAAAAACACTCTGGACCCAGATGAATTGACAGCTGGTTTCCATAATACATTTAAGGAAGAAAAATACCTATGCTAAACAAATTCTTTCTAGCAATAAAGGAGGAAGAAAGACCTCCCAACTAATTTTATCAAGCTAGATACCAAAACTAGACAAAGATATCCCATGAAAAATATAAATGGATAGCCCTAATGAACATAGATGCAAAATATCTCAATACAATTTTAGCAAATTAAATCCAACAATATGTAAAGATAATACATCATGTCTAAACATGGTTTATCCAAGTAATGCTCTGTTGGCATACAACTCAATAAGATGACAACTCAATTTGAAAAGTGCTCAAAGGTTTTAAATAGACACTTAACAAAAATGTATGCAAATAGACAGTAAGTGCATGAAAAGACAAAAATCCCTAGTCATCATGGAAATAAAAATTGTCCATGATATAATAACACTACACATTTTCAACAGTATGATTAAAGTGAAAACTACTGATGACACCTAGTGCTACTGAGGATGTAAAGAAAGTGGAAATCCCTTACATGGCTGGTGAGACTGTAAAGTGTTTAGCCACTTTAAAAAACAGTAAGGCAGTATCTTAGAAAGTAATTGAAATACCTACCAAAGACCCAAAAATTCTACTCCTAGCTATTTAACTAAAGGAAATAAAAATATATACACACATATTACTCATCCATTATTCAAACAGCCAAAAAGTGGAAACAACCAAAATATACATCATCTGGTAAATAGAATCATTGTACATCCACACTATGGAATATTATACAGTGACAGAAAAAAATGACCTATTAATACATGTAAGAACATGGATGATTTAGCGAGAACTAAAAAAACAAAATACTATGTATATGACGCCACTTATATGAATTTCTAGAAAATCTATAGTGACGTAAAAAAGATAAATGGTTGCCTGTGCCAGTGGGTGCTGGAGGGAATCAAAGGGCAGAAGGAAAAAAATTTAGTGTGATGAAAATATTCTACACTTGAATTGTGGTGGTGGTTGTATCCTATGCACAATTTCTAAAGTTCATGAAACTGAACACTCAAAATGGGTGAATTCTACTGTATATAAACTATACTTCAGTAAAACTAGAAAGTGTTTTGAAGTCTCAAAGTACTTTTGTTAGTAGTCCTAGATTTTTTATGCCCTAGTCTTAGTATTGTGGATACTTTAGATTTTTCAGTTCCAAGCTTTGCCCCTTCCCCATCTTGGTAACCTCATCAATTCCAGGACTTCAGCTACTGAAGTTGTCATATCTAACGCCATAGAATTCACATAATGACTTTAGCTTGTATATGTCTCTTGGATATTTCAAACTCAGCGTTAAAATAAATTGAAAGCAGTCTCAAACCATCCTCAGTTTATCTCCCCAAGTGATGCTAGTATGGTCTTTCAAAAAGAGCTCCTCTCATCACTTAATTCCCCTTGTTATAAGCATCAGTGGCTCCCTGAATCTTTCAGGGTACAATCTCTATTCCTCCAAACATAAAGCGTAAGCATTTTATGATTTTGACCTTGGCTTAACTCTTTCTTGTTTCTTTTATTTATCTTTTTAACATCTTTATTGGAGTATAATTGCTTTACAATGGTGTGTTAGTTTCTTCTTTATAACAAAGTGAATCATCTAGACATATACATATATTCCCATATCTCCTCCCTCTTGCGTGGCTTAGCTCTTTATTGTCTATTTCAGTTACTTCCCTTAGGATCCCTTTTTATCATGGGTCAACAATTAAAATGCTTTAGGGTGTATATAAAGGAGGCGGCATGAAACAAAAACAGCAGCACAAGAGCATTTTAGTCTCCAGGATCAGGAGTCCACAGGTGTGCTGGTTAAAAAGAAAGTGAAGACCTACCTCATCCAAGTATCTTATGCAGCTCTCCTATAGCTCTGACCAAACGCTGCTATCTGGACACAGGTTTAATAGTTATGACTTTTCAATATCTGATTCTTATGTGAAATTGCATGATAATCAATATTTGAAGATAATATTTACAACTTAAAACATCAAACAAATCAAATGAAACTTTTCAGCAATCTGGATTCCAGACCACTAGCCCAGCAAAACACTTTTTTTAAAAAACATATTTCCAAGTCCTTAAGTATTCTTTAGTATTTAACTTAGTTATCAATTCTAAGGGAGCCTTTTGTAATTTCCTACCAAAAAAAGGTGATTTGGATGCCCTTTGTTTATGCTTCCAGAATAAATACCTAATAATTATTAACTATTTGCTCTCTGCCAAGCACATCCTAAGCCCTCTACAGATATTAAACCATTTTATATCCCCAACAGCACAATGAGATAGGTACTTTAATTCTTCTTACTTTACAGATGGTGCAAATGGGGTACATAGAGTTTTAGTCACATTCCCAACATACAGCTAGGAAATAATAAAGTCAGGGTTCAAATCCATGTAATAATGGAGCCCCCATCAGCCACTGTAGTGCAATGATTCTTATATTTTATGACACAGTACTAGAATCACTGGTGTGTTCATATGTTTGCTCTCTGGATTTTAAATATTTAAAGAACAGAGATTATGTTTTACTTTTCCTTTTATCCTCCAGAGCTAGAACTTATTTAGTACCCTATAGGTACTGGTTGAACAAATTAATGAATGAGGTGATGAGGTATTGCAAATTTTCAATATTGTTCCTATGATTTTTAACTTTAAAACGTATTATCCTCATTGTAAAATGTCAAACAATACATTGTAATGTATGTATTATATAAAGTTGCTCCATTCTCTTGCTCCCCCGGTCCTAACCATAAATCCCAGGGATGCACATTTTTACCCATTTCATTATTTTCCATTATTCATTTTTTTAAGAATCCCTATAATTTGAAAAAGGGACTGTAAAACTAACATAACTAAGAATTAGGCTTTATTTTAAGAAAAATACTCAAATGTACAACTCTCAGAATGGATTAGAATAAAACCTCCATTGTTAAGATCAATTTTCTCCAAAACTAATAAGTAGTCAAACTGTAGCATATCTGGAATATTCTATGTAAGGAAATTAAACTGTGATATTTATTTTAATGTTGTCAATGATACCAAATTTAAACTGAACTTGGATGGATTGAAGGGAAATGAGTTAGTCTAAACACTAGTCTAAACCACTCAGACAATCATACCTCATGGGTGTGTGGCAAAATGGAAGGGAAAATTAGGATCTGGCCTTAAAACAGTTGCTATTTAGCAAATTCCAGCTGCAAGTTAGACAGTGAGAAGGAGACCGATGGACTTTAGCACATAAACAC
Organism: Tursiops truncatus; assembly: GCF_011762595.2. Classification (NCBI taxonomy): domain Eukaryota; kingdom Metazoa; phylum Chordata; class Mammalia; order Artiodactyla; family Delphinidae; genus Tursiops; species Tursiops truncatus. Next base: position 99,967,547 of record NC_047055.1, on the reverse strand, counting down.
TTCCACATGGTTTGATGAGAAGCGAGAACTGACAAATATAGAGGCACAAGGCTGGTACATGACCTTATACTACAGACCGTGTGTCTCCCCAAAATTTATACCATAATTCAAAAAGAGTCATGTACCCCAATGTTCATTGCAGCACTGCTTACAATAGCCAGGACATGGAAGGAACCTAAATGCCCACTGACAGAAGAATGCATAAAGAAGATGTAGTACATATATACAATGGAATATTACTCAGCCATAAAAAGGAGCGAAATTGGGTCATTTGTAGAGATGTGGATGGACCTAGAGACTGCTATACAGAGTGAAGTCAGTCAGGAAGAGAAAACAAATATCGTATATTAACGCATATACGTGGAATCCAGAAAAATGGTATAGATGAACTTATTTGCAAAGCAGAAATAGAGATACAGACATAGAGAACAAATGTACGGATACCAAAGGGGGAAGGGGTGGTGGGCTGGAGTGGGAGATTGGGATATACACTATTGATACTATGTATAAAATAGATAACTATTTATGAGAACAGACTGTATAGCAGAGGGAACACTACTCAATGCTCTGTGGTGACCTATATGGAAAGGAAATCCAAGAGGGGATATACGTATACATGTGGCTGATTCACTTTGTTGTACAGCAGAAACTACCACAACATTGTAAAGCAACTACACTCTAATAAAAGAAAAAAGATATATTGAAACCTAATTCTCAATATGATGGTGTTGGAGGTGGTCCTTTGGGGGTGATTAGATTATGAAGGTGAAGCCATCTTGTAAGATATTAGTGCCCTTTGTTTTGTTTTGTTTTGTTTTGTTGCTGTATGCGGGCCTCTCACTGTTGTGGCCTCTCCTGTTGCGGGGCACAGGCTCCGGACGCGCAGGCTCAGCGGCCATGGCTCATGGGCCCAGCCGCTCCGCGGCATGGGGGATCTTCCCGGACCGGGGTACGAACCCACGTCCCCTGCATCGGCAGGCGGACTCTCAACCACTGTGCCACCAGGGAAGCCCCTATTAGTGCCTTTTTAAAAGAAAATACAAATGGCTCCCTTGCCTCTTCCTCTGTATGAACACACAATAGGACAACCATCTATGAATCATGAAGAGGATTCTCACCAGGGAGTGAATCTGCTGGCACCTTGATCTTGGACTTCCCAGACTCCTGAACTGTGAGATAAATTTCTGTTGTTTATAAGCCACCCTGTCTATGGCATTTTGTTATAGTAGCCTGAATGTATGATGACACCTTACATGAGAACCATATGGAAAAAGCTTCTTACTATGTAACACAGAAAGTACTGACATTGAGCAGAATACTGTTGCTACTTCAAAGCTTCCAACAACAGCGAACATATCTTACTCCTTTAGAGGGCCTAGGTCCTAACTAACTGACTGTGTCTGGCTATACATCAACCAAGTAATTACTTCTCACAGGAGCCCCTCCAATCCACTTCCCAAGGGAAGAAGAGCAGTTCTGCATCTGAGCAAAAATGTGTGTCAGATACCTTACATTTTCAAACAGAATGCCATTTCTGCCTCACGCATCGTTCTCTTTTTAGTCAACACCACAGATAATCGGTGCTTTGGGCTTCTGTCAAGGATTTCAACCATAAACTGACAGAACTCAGGGCTTGCCAAAATCTTGTTGGCAGCATCTGTTAGTTATGGGATACATTTAACTATTTATTAAGTGCCAATTAGGTATCCAGGTACACATTGTGAGAAAGCATTAGGTATTATCAAGAATATAAAAATTCTGCAAAGAACGAGTCCAAATTCACATTGTTAATAATAACGGCTGGGGCTTCCCTGGTGGCGCAGTGGTTGAGAGTCCGTCTGCTGATGCAGGGGACATGGGTCCGTGCCTCGGTCCGGGAGGATCCCACATGCCACGGGGCGGCTGGGCCCGTGAGCCATGGCCGCTGAGCCTGTGCGTCTGGAGCCTGTGCTCCACAGCGAGAGAGGCCACAACAGTGGGAGGCCCGTGTACTGAGAAAAAAAAAAAAAGAATAGGGGATAAGAGAATGAGAAAGTTTTGGCTCATGGGAAAAATGCCCACTATAATCCTATTAATAATTTTAATAGTGAAGAAATTATTCAATATATCTTATAGAATTTTACTAGAAAGACTGAACCAGGGATTCCCATATACCTATTACAGTACTATACCACTTTCTACAGTGATTCAGTGAAATTCATGTCTAAGTTTCTTGTGGATATGATGTGTTCATCATCCTATTCCTCTCTCTTCCCAACATACTGCATGAAGCACTTATAAAAAAGAAACAAATTATTTCCTTAAAAAATAGTAGACCTCAATTATAATATCCTGAAAATACTCATTCAACAAATGTGTACTGATTAAACTTCAGGTTCTGAGCATTCTCCTCTATACCGAGTGTAGAGTGATGAAATATAAGCAAAATCCTGTTTCCATGCAACATACAGGTTAGTGATGAAGACAGATAATGCACAATGGTGGTAAATTATATATTTCATGAAGAAATAATTCTATGATAAGTAGTAAGTACGAGTGAAATAATGGGTTCATTGGAAGGGACGTCTCAAGAGTTGCCATTTAAAAGAAGTCAGTCATAGGTGCAAAACCACAGTGGACAAGGAGGATAACTTAAAAATGTTTGATGAGGTATTTTTCTAACTCTAAGATATTTTCTCAGAAAAATTTGTAACAATTCTGAAAATGATATCTATCTTACATGTTTCATATCTAGGAAAAAAAAACAAGTAGAGTAAGCTTAGGAATCATAAGAATGGAGACATAAAAATGCCTGCATCATTGCCCACTCTTTCTTACCACTCAGTGTTTGGCAGTTATAGGAATTTGTGTTGATGAGAAATGCTGGAATTTGCTACCACCAGATACTCCTCCCTATACAGGTAGCATGAAAGAACATTAAAGCCAAGGATTTTAGAAATCAAGCATTATATCTGGCATGTGATGCCATTTTTAACAGGAGGATATGATGAAATTCATTAGTGGCTCCTCCTTACTATTGAAATATGGTTCCCTTTTTAAACACCTGGCTTGATGTTGTGCTTACACCTAATCTGCAGGCACTTTCCATACCCTTCCCTGTGTAGTAGCCATTTGTGTATAAATATTCTCTTTTCCAATAGATTGGAAGTTTCATGAAAGTAGGAATTGGATGTCAAATCCCATTAAAAAGGGCAATGGTTCATAGATAACTTACTCCTTGGATTCTAGTACCTCTGAAGAAATCTGGGTAAGTGCAGAATAATTTTTCTTTTTTTTTTTTTTTTTGAAAATCAGGTTGTGATATAATTGATTGTGCTAATGAGCGTTCAGTGGAAAGGATAATGAACAGGATTTTTTAAAAATTGAAGTACAGCTGAATTACAATGTTGTGTTATTACTGCCGTACAGCAAAGTAACTCAGTTATATGTACATACATATATATCCTTTTTCATATTTTTTCCATTTTGGTTTATCACAGGCCATTGAATATAGTTCCCTGTGCTATACAGTAGGACCCTGTTGTTAGTTGCAGCATGTATTTTTAAGTTCACTCTAATCTGTCTTTTAATTGGTGAACTTAGATCCTTTACATTTAAGGTAACTATCATTATGTTGGAGCTTAAGCCTGCCGTTTTAATTCTTGTTTTCTGTTTGTTGTCTGTTTCTCACTTATTTTTTCTTGTTCCTCTCTTCCTGTAGGTTCCTTGAATATCTTTATCATTTCATTTTATAGATGGTTTTTGAGTGTATCTCTCATATAGTTTTCTAGTGATTTGTCTAGGTATTACATTATATATACTTAACTTATTACAGTCTACTGGTGCCATCATTTTACCAGTTCAATTGAAGTTTAGAAACCTTACCTTTCTTTATATGACTTTACTCTCCCTTGTGTATACTATAATAGTCTCATATATATATATATATATATATATATCCCCTACAAACTATTATCCGACAGTGTTATAATTTTTGCTTCAATCATCAGCCATAATTTAGAAAACTCGAAGGAAAGTCTACATTATATTCTATTTACCCATATTTTTGCTTACTATGTTCTTTCTTCCTTCTGGATGTTCTACTGTTCCTTCTTTTATCATTTCCTTTCTGTTTAGAGAACTTCCTCTAGCGGCTCTTTTAGGGTAGATTTGCTGGCAAAATTTCTTAGTTTTCTTTCATCTGAGGATATCTTGATTTACCCTTCATTCTTGGAGGATATTTTTGCTCAATATAAAAGTCTGGATTGACAGTTCTTTTCTTTCAATGCTTGAAAGATGCTGTGCCACTCCTTTCTGGACTCTATGGTTTTCTTTTTTTTAGGATTTTTTATTGTGATAAAACATACATAACAAAATTTACCATTTTAAGCTTTTTTTGCTTATATATGGACATTTACTTGGATTATTGTTACAGGCTTACTTTTCCATATTTTTTACCATTTTTATTGGAGTGTAATTGCTTTACAATGGTGTGTTAGTTTCTGCTGTATAACAAAGTGATCAGCTATACATATATCTTCATATCTCCTCCCTCTGGCATCTCCCTCCCATCCTCCCTATCCCACCCCTCTAGGTGGACACAAAGCACTGAGTTTAAGCATTTTTAATTGTAAAATTCAGTGGCATTAAGTACATTCACAATGTTGTACAACCAACACCACTATCCATTTCTAAAACTTACCAAGTAGATAATAACTCCCCGGTCTCCCCTCCCCCAGCCCCTAGTAATCACTATTCTCCTTTCTGTCTCTGTGAATTTGCCTATTCTAGGTACTTCATATAAGTGGAATCATACAATAGTTGTCCTTTTTGTCTGGCTTATTTCACTTAGCATAATGTTTTCAAGGTTCATCCATATTGTAGCATGTATCAAAACTCCAATCCTTTTTAAGGATGAATAATATTTCATTGTATGTATATACCACATTTGTTTATAAATTCATCTGTTGATGAACATTTGGGGTACTTCCACCATTTAGCTATTGTGAATAACATTGCTATGCACATTGCTGTACAAGTATCTGATTGAGTCCCTGCTTTTAAATTCATTTGGATATATACCTAGAAGTAGAATTACTAAATCATATGGTAATTCTTTTTAATTTTTTGAGGAACTGTCAAACCATTTTCTACAGTAGCTGCACCATTTTACATTCACAGAGGGAATGTACAGGAGTTCCAATTTCTCCACATCCTCACCAACACTTGGTATTTTCTGTTTTTTTCATACTAGCCAACTAATGAGTGTCAAGTACTACCTCACTGTAGTTTTCATTTGCATTTCCTTAACGATTACTGATGGTGAACGTTTTTTTCATGTGCCTTTTGGCCATCTGTCTTGGAAGAAATGTCTATTTAAGTCCTTTGCCCATTTTTTTAGATGGCTTATTTATTTTTTTCTTCTTAGGTTGTAGGAGATCTTTAATACTCTGGATATTAATTCCTGATTGGATATATGATTCATAAGTATTTTCTTCCACCCTGTGGGTTGTCTTTTTACTTTCTTGATAATGCCCTTTAACACACAAAATTTTTAATTTTAAGTTCAATTTATTTTTTCTCTCATTGCCTGTGCAGAATTTTTCTACAGAAAACTTTTACTTAAAAATATTTTCTATAAAAAAAGACAACAGTAGCCTGGAAATATGGAAAAAATCCATCTCTAGGTTTCATTGTGAACAGTAAAAACTGCGTAGATCTGTTTCAAGGGGAGGGAAACTGGGCTTTTTCCTTTTCATTTGCTTTCCTGTTACGATTTCAGCAAATATAAAATTTGCAGCTGGTCTCTCTTATCCTGTCAGAGCAATTTAGGTTTTCTCTGTGGGTCTGAGAAGAGGGAATACTCTTGTCTTGATTAGCATTAATAGCAATGTTACACATGTACATCAACTATGAATGAATCACAAATGTTTTAAATAGGTCTATGTAAACAAATGTTTGAAACAAAGGATGAAAAGAGAGTGCTACCAAGGGAAGGGGAGCTGCATTTTTATGCTATAAAGTTTTTATACATCAACTGATATTCAAGATCTTCATGACAAAACCCTAAAACATTCATCTTCTGTATATGAACTATTAATTGATCTTAATCACCTTAAGACTAGCTTTCTTTTCTTTTTAAAATAAGGATGTAAGACACTAAGAATGAAACTTGCATGACTACCTTTGATTAAAAAACATCCACTCTCTTACATAAAGTTAAATATTCATAATAAACACCAACATTTATCTTTCTAACGTGTCATCCTCTACAATAATATGTGATTAACCAATGTTTAGTTTTAATGTATTAATATAACCAACACATTCAAATACCATATCTATTACAACACAAAGAATGACGTTTATCATTTTTATTGAACACACCACACAGCAGAACATTTAGAAAAGATACTTGCATTTGATTGACCTAACACTTGAAATGTCTTCTTCATCTATTCATCAAGGATGTAAAACTCTGTTGGAGTTTAGGGAATATATAATCCCTCTTTCAAGCTGAAAAAGCATCCCTTAGTTCTAGCATCATGCGGACCAGATACAGTAAATCCCCTACATATGAACCTTCAAGTTGGGAACTTTCAAAGATGTGGATGTGCCCCTGTACCCCAACTGCTGTACTGTACTACTCTACTTTTCAAGGTACTGTACTGTAAGATTAAAAATATTTTTTACGTTTGCTAGTTTTTTATGTATTATTTGTGTGAAAAGTATTATAAACCTACTACAGTACAGAACTATATAGCCGACTGTGTTAGTTGGGTACCTAGGCTAACTTTGTTGGACTTACGAACAAATTGGACTTAACGAACGTGCTCTTGAAACAGAATTCGTTTGTATGTAAGGGACTTACTGTATCTTCATTCCTACTCTTACTAATTTTAGATAAGTTAAGCATATGTTAGATTTAAGCCATTGCCTTCCATAATACCAAGTTCGTTATTCAAGAATGTATACTCACATGATAGTCCCTATATCCCCACCCTCACCCCATCACTTCACAGTGAGCCTTTCCAGTTCTCTCTCTGGGTTTGAAGGTTGTGTGTGAGTTTGTTTTTTAAAGAGGTGGTAGTATCTAGAGGCAGTATGTCTTAGTGGTCAATAGCACATCCTCAGAATCATGCAGTCTAAAATTATATCTTATCTCTAACTCTAGCTAGCTGCGTTAGCTTGATAAATTACTTAATCTCTCTACCATTCAGTTTTCTCGTCTATCAATGTGCGAAATAGCAGTAACTTCCATGATGAGGTAGTTGTGATGGTCAAGTAAAGGTAACACAGATGACGTGTTTAATGTAGGGAGTGATAACTGTAAACGTTGTATTAAATTACCAAGCATCTTTGTTGTTATTACTATCATAATAAGTGAAAAGCTAAATATCATATAAATGGAAGCTATATACACAATGAGTGCTTTAAGAACATATGGTTAGCCTACATGTGTAAGATTTCTATTCAACATACTGGGGAAGTGACCTGGAAAAAAGTTTTTAAATAATTTTATTTTGTAGATTTTGTTAAATTTAATATTTATAGAACCCTTTTATTTAAAAAGCTGAGTTCTTGGCAGGAGAGGTATATTGTTCTGAAACAACCCTCATTTTCTACATATCACCAGTGTTTAAGAAACATCTAGATTATTTTTCAAAAAGTAGAAAATATTACCAATTCTCTTATTTCCCCCAAAGCAATCAAGTTTCCTTTCACCTATTTGCATAACATTCAAGTTTTACTTTCAAATCACAAATGTTTGGAGGTAAATTATGGTAACAAAGGTTAAATAGAAATATGAGAAGAAAAATTATAGTTTTCTCTTGAACACATATTTGAATTTATTTTCCAAAAGCAAGTATGGAAGTTAACACAATCTAAATCAGGCAATGCTCATCTAATTTTAGAAAATAAAGTTCTTTTTATTTGATAGGAGCAATAAATATTTGTAAAGATGTGACATCTTTCACATGTTTGTAAATTTATTAATTTCCTAGCAATAAAAAGTCATTAATCCTATTGCCAGGAAGAGTTTATCTTATAAAAATATGCAATAAAGATGCTAAACACACAGTTCCTACTTCACATGACTATTTTACTACCTCTGTTTTTAACCAATGTTTTTTTCTACTTTGTTGCTATTAATAAACTGCTGCAGTAGAAAATGATTTTCTATTTCTCATTGACAACATGATAACGTGAAAATAAGACACAAGTAGTGTGGCTTTATAAGGGTTTCCAGCAATTCCTAAATTTTCACTTTTAGTGTTCAAACCACTAGACCAGAAGGGATTAATTTATTACTGCCAAATGATCATGATGATAATGACGACAATGACAGTGATTATAGGAAAGCTCACATGTACTGAAATTTTGCTGTGTCAGACACTGTACTAAACACATACACATATTCTTGCCCCACATCATAACTTTATAAGGTATGTACTTTTATCAATCCCATTTTACAGATTAGGAAATTAAATCTAAAAGAGGTTAATTAATTTGACTTCTGTCATTGAGTGTATTAATAGAAGTGATATTCGAACCAAGACTGTCAATCTATGAGTTCAAGACTTTAACAACTAATGTCTTATAACCGATGACCCTTTGTCAGCAACGGATAAAGGAATGCTCTACAACTCCTGCTGAAGAAGATGACACCCAGTTGATAAGAACACATCCTTGGCCATGCTCACTTTCTCAAAGTTAAAACAATAAGAGTTGTGTGTTGCCTTATTTTTTTCAACAACTAAGGGGCCCTGGCACACTTCCTTTGACTCTGCTCTGCTCAGGCACCCTTCAAGCTGCCATGTAGAAGGTTACTCACAGCTGGAGGTGACTCCAGCCATTCAGCTGTCTTCACGACTGAGGGGATGAACATCTTGTATCAGGCCAATCACCCATTCATGGCTCTCTGTGCTGTGACACACTGGTTGAAAAGATTTGCCCTTACAATAATTTAGTTAAGTACCATTTACCTACCAGATAGTGATGTTGATTATGTTACTATCACAGATCCATACAAAGAAATGTATTCTACCAATTTCAGGATGTGTCTTCTGAATTTCTATAGCTCTTTTTCCTGTGACATAATCTATCATGATTATATATTGCCATACAATTTTATATATGCTTGTCTCTTTTAAAAATTACACTAATTCCTTAAGTACCAGGTCTGGGCCCTCCAGACTTCTTTCATCTCCCCCACATCTCTAAGTGGTCCTGGCCCCAGTAGGTCTTAATAATCTTGCTTGATGACTGTTCCTCAAACCTTTATTTAATGCTCCATCATTCATACCTATTATGAGGCTAATTCTTTGGGATTTTTTTCTTTAATGGTGGAAATGAATTCATTTGTGTATTTTTTAAAAATTCAACTTGGCTTGAAACAACAGCTTTCATTTTTAAGTGCTGACCAGGATGTGGAATGCACTCTTAGAACACAGCCCATCCACCTACAGAAATTCACTTCCTCAACCTAGATGTAAAAGCAGCTATCATGAGTTTGATACTATATTTCGTACGAAAGTAGTAAGAGAGAAGATGTTATCTGCAATCTCATTGGAGAGTACCTTAATACTTTAAAACAAATTATTACAAAAAGCACATGCAAATACTGTGGGATGCATTATGAACATGTCAGCTTGGAGTGACATAAGACTAAATGCATCTATGTAACTATTTTTGTGAGACACTGTAGTCAAAGCTTGTAGCTTTACCGCACAGAACACATATCTGCTTGAACCTTTTTTTGTCTTTTATTTGGCAGTTTAATCATGTCAGGTTGGAGCTGATACTGGAAGCTGCTAGAAGTCAAAAGCTATGCCCCATCTTCTAGCTGAACCAAGTAATGATATCCCAGAATTGAAGGTCCAAACACTTTTCTATTATTCCTTTTTGTATGAGAATTTTAATTTCGATTGATATTCTCCTGAAATTTTATTTTCTAAGCTTTATTGAGGTATAAATGACATACAAAAAATTGCACACATTTATTGTATACATTTTGATGAGTTTGGACATATGTATACACTTGTGATACCATCATCTCAATCAAGGTACTGAACATACCCATCACTTCCAAAGATTTCCTTGTGTTATTATGTGTGCATGTTTGTTTTTTTTTTTTTTTCAACAACTGAGGGGTAAGAACACTTAACATGAGGTCTATATTCTTAATGTGTTTTCAGTGCACCATACCATTTTGCTAACTATAAGTACTATGTTATTTAGCAAATATCGAGCACTTATTCATCTTGCGTAAGTATAACTTTATACCCACTGAGCTACAATTCCCTATTTCCCTCTCCTCCCAGGCCCTGGTGATTCTTGCAGCACCGTTCTATTCTCTGCTTCCATGACTGACTATTTGAGATACCTCATGTAAGTGGACTCATGTACTTTTTGTCCTTCTATGACTGGCTTATTACACGTAGCAGAATGTCTTCTAGGTTCATCTGTGTTGTTGCAAATGGCATGGTTTCCTCCTTTTTAAGGCTGAATAATATTCCAGTGTTTGTATATACCATACTTTATGCACTTACTTAAGGGACATTTGTATTGTTTCCATATCCTGGCTATTGTGAATAATGCTGTAATGAAATGAGGGTTCAGCTATCTCTCTGAGACCTTGATTTCAGTTCTTTTGGATATATACCCAGAAGCTGGATTGCTGAATCACGTGGTAGTTCTAGATCTAATTTATGAGAAAACCTTGATACTGTTTTCCAATGTACCCTTGGTACACTGTTGAATGGAATATAAATTGGTATAGCTACCACTGAAGACAGTATGGAGGTTCCTCGAAGTACTAAAAATAGTACTACAGCATGACCCAGCAATCCGACATGTGGGTATTTATTCAAAGTAATTGACATCCAAATCTCAAGATAGAATCGTGAATTTTGAGAAGGCCAAAGATAAAGGAAAGATTCTAAAAATTGTCAAAGACACAAAACCTAGAGGTACAGAAAACCAAAAAAGGAATAAGAACCAGCCTGTAATCAGTCTTCTATCTACCAGCATTACACAGTTGCTTTCAAAGCTCTTGTGACAGTGACTTTGAAACTGGATTTTAGATGCATATAACCTACCTAACAAGTTTGAGGACAAAGTTAAGGCATTTTCAGAAATTCAAAAACTGAATTAAGTTACACCTCAAGCATCCTTTCTGATGAAAAAAAAATTTCCAAGGTACCATCTCTAAAGTAAGTTTGGAATGTTAATAACAGCCCCTATCTCCCCCGCCCCCAGAAAAAGATTGCAATGAAGTTAACAGATACATAAAACCAAGAAAACCATAGACTTTTGATATATTGATAGAAGCCACATTATCCCACTCAGAGTCTGGCAGTGTTTACAATGTACAGGGAAGATTTCCTTTGATCAAAAAAAATTTTCAAGCAATCTTCTGATACAGAGATGTTAAGTAAATCTTTATAAGGATTTGTTTTCTCTGATGTACACCACCACACCTGAGTTGACTTCCAGAATAATCCATACAATTCAATTAAACAGCAATCAGCAATCTGAACCTCAATGCTCTTCCATGTTACTGGTTTATGCCATTTTCACTCCATATGAGAAAGAATTACAGATCTCTCCAGTCCTTTAATTAAGTGTCCAATCTATCCCAATCCAAAATTAATTTAGTAATAAACTGTTTTCTTTTTATTTTTTTTTTAGGGGAGGGTGTTATCTTTACTTCCAAGCTATAGCTACCTTCAGAGCACAATCTCTACAATAAACTTCATGATCTCCTTAAATAAAAATGTAATAATTACACATTAAATAGTCAAATGTCTCTAAGAATAATTTATTCAAGATGATGACTGGACTGGATTCTGTAACACAGTGTGGATAAGAAAATGTAAGTTATGAATGATGCTGTGAAACATGCTTTTCCCCCTGATCTTAATGAAGAAAAAGAGATCCAGTGAATTCAGGGGTGGGGAGTAGCATGATGAGCAAGAAAGTCATGGTTTAATTGTGAAGCAAACTAAAATGTGTCAGGATTGACTTAACTGAAAAAGAATCCATTGGACCTGGAGGAAGTATTTTCTGTCAAGTGACACATAGGTTATGATACTGGATATATGCAGATAAAAAACAGTCTTAGCACATTACTGCACTGCATATTGAGCCACAGTTACAAAATAAAATTCACTTAACTAACTACTTGTTTTAATTTTTAAAAATCAGCACAAAAAATAATACATGGACCATTTATAGTATATGATTACAGAAATAAAAGTAAATGCTATTAACCCTGATAATTAGAAGTAATGATATGTGTGAGAAAAACTACAAGACAGAGAGGATACAAGAAGTAGATGAAAGGGTATGTTTGCTATTCTATCACCCATGGAGTAGAATTGGAAATCCTGGCAAAAGTCAAAGAAATTTAAAAAAAATTATGTTTTTTTCCGATTACAGAAGTAAACAAAAATCAATCAACAATACAAAGTATACAAGGTAGAATGAGAAGTGAAATATGAGATTTATCTTTGTGGCACAGACACAATAGATATTGCCTAAATTAACAGAAAAAAAGTTGTATTAAAAAAATCCCCTTTTTAGAGTTCGAGAGTTACTAACCAGAAAACAGAAAACAAACTGTTAAAACAGTTAAAAGTGTCATATTCTCATATGTGGAGACAGTTGGGGGAGTTTGGAAGAGGACAGCATACTGGATTTCTTGCCTTGTGCGCTATTACTTACTTTTTAATTTAAAAATAGTAAAATTTATAATATGTAGTTCTATTTAACCTGCTAGGCAAACCTGAATTAAAGGTACTATTTGTGATCCTCTGTATTTTGAAGATGTCTTAAGCAATTCATGTTTTTGTGCAAATAAAATTGCCTCCATTATGTCAAAATTCTAACACCGGGCTTCCCTGGTGGCACAGTGGTTGAGAGTCCGCCTGCCGATGCAGGGGACGCAGGTTCGTGCCCCGGTCCGGGAGGGTCCCACGTGCCGTGGAGTGGCTGCGCCCATGGGCCATGGCCGCTGGGCCTGCGCGTCCGGAGCCTGGGCTCCGCGACGGGAGAGGCCACAGCAGTGAGAGGTCCGCGTACCGCAAAAAAAAAAAAAAAGACAAAAAAACAAAACAAAACAAAAAATTCTAACACCATGTAACTCAAAAGAAATAAGATATTAATCCCTAGAAATATGCTTTAGTAAGTAGAGATTTTAAAAATACAAAGCACTTTACACTATGGAAAATTATTGAGTATGGAAATAAAATGTGAAATATTTTCTTGGTGAAAAAAATGAATATGTGTTCTCATTTTTAAATGTCTCAGACATAAAAAAGGATTGGGAACAAGTTAAGAAATGCGTATAAAAATATAGGTATATTAACACACCATTGTAAACCAACTATACTTCAGTGAAAGAATAAATTTTAAAAAGTAAAGGTACTAAGTATCTGTAAAAGGAAATATCACTCAAAACCACAGGTTCATCTTTTCATGTGCCTCTTGGCCACCTGTATGTCTTCCCTGGTGAAATGTCTATTTAGGTCTTCACCCATTTTTTAACTGGATTGTTTCTTTTTATGATCCTGAGCTCCATGAGCTGTTTGTACATTTTGGACATCAAACCTTTGTCTGTTGTTTCATTTGCAAATATTTTCTTCCATTCTGAGGGTTGTCTTTTTGTCTTGTTTATGGTTTCCTTTGCTGTGCAAAAGTTTTTAAGTTTACTAAGTCCCATTTGTTTATTTTTGTTTTTATTTCTGTTACTCTAGGAGGTGGGTCAAAAAACATCTTGCTGTGGTTTATGTGAAAGAGTGTTTTTCCTATTTTCCTCTAAGAGTTTTATAGTGTCTGGTCTTACATTTAAGTCTTTAATCCTTTTGGAGTTTATTTTTGTGTATGGTGTTAGGGAGTGTTCTAATTTCACTCTTTTACATGTAGATGTCCAGTTTTCCCAGCACCACTTATCGAAGAGGTTGTTTTTTCTCCACTACTGGGCATATACCCTAAGAAAACCATAATTCAAAAGGAGACATGTACCACAGTGTTCACTGCAGCACTATTTACAATAGCCAGGACATGGAAGCAACCTAAATGTCCATCGACAGATGAATGGATAAAGAAGATGTGGCACATATATACAATGGAATATTACTCCACCATAAAAAGAAACGAAATTGAGTTATTTGTAGAAAGGTAGATGGACCTAGAGTCTGTCATACAGAGTGAAGTAAGTCAGAAAGAGAAAAACAAATACCGTATGCTAACGCATATATATGGAATCTAAAAAAAAAAATGGTACTGATGAAACTAGTTGAAGGGCAGGAATAAAGAGGTAGACATAGAGAATAGCCTTGAGGACATGGGGTGGGAGGGCAAAGCTGGGGGGAAGTGAGAGTAGCATCGACATATATACACTACCGAATGTAAAACTGTTGGCTGGTGGGAAGCAGCAGCATAGCACAGGGAGATCGGCTCTGTGCTTTGCGATGACCTAGAGGGGTGGGATAGGGAGGGTGGGAGGGAGACTCAAGAGGGAGGGAACATGTGTATGCATGTGGCTGTTTCGCTTTGTTGTGCAACAGAAACTAACACAGTATTAGAAGCAATTATACTCCAGTAAAGATCTATTAAAAATAACCCACATGGTCCTTAAATTGAATGTATTACTATATACATACACATACATTTATACATATATTATACATATGTGCATGTGTATACATAAGTGTGTATATATATGTACACATATATACATATATACAGTTGACCCTTGAACAATGCGAGTCTGAACTTCGCAGGTCCACTTATATGCAGATATTTTTCAATACTAAATATTACAGCACTGAAGTCTGTGATTGGTTGAATCCAGGAATGTGGAGGAACTGATGATATGAAAGGCCAACTATAACTTATACACGGATTAACCACCGTGCTCAAGGGCCAACTGTGTATATGTATATATTACATATCATACATTATTATACATTATATATTATATATAAATAAAACAGAGAGCACAGAGAGCAATTATGCCTCAAATTTACCTGACCTATGCTTTCTCAAAAAGTTATAATGGCAGCAAACATATGATGATTCTTTTAAGAAGGGACCAATACTTGAACAATGATGCTTTCTACGAACTTCTCTTAATCTAAGAAATAGCATAACAGATGGTCCTCCATAATCAAGTGTACATAGGAAATGAAAACCCAAAGGCTGTTTCATAGTCTTTTTTTTTTGTTTTTTGCAGTACGCGGGCCTCTCACTGCTGTGGCCTCTCCTGTTGCGGAGCACAGGCTCCGGACGCGCAGGCTCAGCAGCCATGGCTCACAGGCCTAGCCGCTCTGTGGCATGTGGGATCTTTCCGGACCGGGGCACGAACCCATGTCCCCTGCATCGGCAGGCGGACTCTCAAGCACTGCGCCACCAGGGAAGCCCTGTTTCATATTCTTAATCACATTAAATAAGTACTACTGTGGAAAAAAAGCCATTTGTGGTAAGCAGCATGAGCAAGGGCTACTGGGGTCCTCCAGCTACCCTTTTTCCCTGGGGGGAAGTTTCCAACAACCAGCTACTTCTTGACACTGGGGCATGGGGCACTGGTGCATACACAGTGGTGCCAGGGGTGTGTGTGGTGGCTATGTCCCCAAAGGATTTCAGTGATGTGGATTCCAGGCAGCTCCCATAAGCTGGGGTCAATGTCAGTGAAAACTACAGAGGTCGTTGCCAACATATGTGGGTGTCCGTGGTGGTGATGTCTGTTGACATCCTCCTGCCCTCCTTTTCCCTTGCTTGGGGAGCACTGGCTGGGGCAGTTTGTGTTCCAGGATCCATTTCTAAGATACTTTCTTTAATGTTTGGTGGCTCAGTGTTATTTGTCCTGTCGTCTGTCTGTCCTTGTCTTTATAGAGTATGAATCCCCCAGTCCTCTCTACGTATCACAGGCTTCCTATGCATATGGGTCTCATGACAGACATAATTCTTACAATGGCAACTGGATTTCAAGAGTAAAGAGTTCAAAATACAGGAAGTGTAACGTTTCTGGTATCTTAAAGCCCAGGCCTGGAAAATGCCACAGCACCACTTTCACTATGTTCTACTGTTAAAAGCAGTCATAGGGCTCTCTGCACTTGAAGGGGATGCTAAAGCTCACATCTCAATGGGAGAAATTTCAAATAATTCGTGTCCATCTTTAATCCACCACAACATCCTAATGCTTCCAATATAAAATTCAATCTCTATACGCAGCATTCATCATTGGGCCACTGCCTACTTTTCCAGGCATCAGATCACATGACAACCATCCACCTAAACCAGCTGTCTCTCCACACAAACACACTCCACTAATGCACCATGTCTCTCCAACGCATCATGTACTCCCAGTTATTCCTATATATTTACACTTCCCAGTTCCACTGAAAACTACAACTAGCTAATAATCACTCCACCACCAAAGTCAGTGTTACTGCCAAATGAGCTATGTTCGATTTTCAACTTAGGACCATATAAAATAAACTACTCTGTCTGTATAAAATCACTTTTAAATCAGTAAGGTTCAAGCTTTTAATATCAACATCCAAAACCACAAATCCGTAATTCTGAAATAGAGTTCTAGCTATTCCAAAACAGGAGACAGACTCTGAAAAACATATAACCTTTACAAACTGATATGATGTGTCTTTACGGTGCCATTCTTACAGTCACTGTGAATATGTGCATTCTCTGAATACACGGGTATGGAATGCAAGCGCAAATCACCTGAAAATATCACCAAGAAGCAGAGAGGGACCCTTGAGTTCAAAATATTCTACTCATGAGCTGTGGGGATGATACTAAGTTTGTAGAACTCTGTAAGATTTGTCACAGTGTAAAGCTTAAGGCTCCCAAAACAGAAATCTGCCGTGGAGTCTTCAATATTACACATATAAAGGTTAGCCCAGGCACCACACCTTGTGGAATACTAAACTTCCTTTCTATGCTTTGCCTTTATCACAACCTACACTGAAAAAGAAAAGCATCCTGAGAGAGTCATGGACATATACACACTAATAAACGTAAGGTAGATAGCTAGTGGGAAGCAGTCGCATGGCACAGGGATATCGGCTCGGTGCTTTGTGACCGCCTGGAGGGGTGGGAAAGGAAGGTTCGGAGGGAGGGAGACGCAAGAGGGAAGAGATATGGGAACATATGTATATGTATAACTGATTCACTTTGTTATAAAGCAGAAACTAACACACCATTGTAAAGCAATTATACCCCAATAAAGATGTTAAAAAAAAAAAAAAAGAAAGAAAAGCATCCTATACAACTCCAATATGTACAAGAATAATTCAGCAATAGAATAAAAAGTTCCTGAAAACTGTGAAAACTGATTGGGTAGATTTATGATTTCATATGAATTTTTATGCACTCCTAAGGCAAGTTAACTAGAAACACAAGAACCCTCTTTCGTTATGAGATTCCTTGTTACATAAATTCTCCCTCAAAGAGTTCCTCTCTGCTGTGAAGATAGCTGTAGATTTGCACACATACACTGCTGAATGGCAATTACCTATATGTGGATTATGTAGATAAATTCTAACCCTTATCTGCCCCCAAGGGGTCCTCAATTCTCTTGTCAGGGTATCTGGCTGCAATGAAATGGCACTATAACTTAAATTCAGATTTTGAAAAATATGATCTGCACACATTCAGACACAGGTAACACAACTGAGAAAATACACAATCAGAATAATTTCAAAGATTCTTAGCCCTACCTCACAACTTTTCCGAAGTTTATTGAATTGCACCAACAATTCAGTGGAAAGGAGGAGCAGGATATCACTAATTTAATATGCTCCCCAGGTGCGTAACAACGTTGGAGACCTGCACCTCTTGTAAATTATCAGGCGCTAGTTTCAGACTGAACAAGTTTGAATGCAACTTTTGTGACTTACTGGCTAAGTGAACTGAGGCAAATTACTTTAATTCTCTATTCTGTAATCTCTCAACTCTAAAATGTATATCATAATATTATCTGTCAGGATTATTTATTGCATTAAAAAATGTAATTCATGTAAAGTAGTATCTAGTAAGTATCAATCAACAGTAGCTGTTTTATTATTACTATTTATTTTGTGGTTATATTTTTACATCTCTATTTTTGTCTATAATCTGTAAGTATGACAGAAACAATATTCACCTACTCTGAATTTACTTACCACCTACTATACACAAGGTACTGAAGATAATACGTGAAGAATAAAAGTCCCTGCTCACAATGAATACCAAATATGTGCAAACTGCTTTGCCGAAGTAGACTACTTCTGATCCTGTCTTCCAACATGAAGTTTTATTATTATTATTGACTACTTTCTAGATGAGGAAACAGCCTCATACATGTTGAGAGTTGTCCATGATCTAATAGCTAATAAATACCAGCAACAGTTGAGGTAAGTTATTCCAGCTTCTAACCCTCATTCCATTCTACCTTTCTGATTTTGACTCTCAGCAGAGATAGCCACATAACCACCCATATTCACGCTCCCCCTTCCACAAGGTATGACCATTGCTGGGAAAAGGCTGCCAAACAAGGGGTTAGAATTCTCATCCCCTTAGGCTATGGTGGGGCATATGTCTTATTTTGCCTTGTTAAATGTTAGTACCATGGTGTGTATCCCTCTTGAACAAAAGGGAGCTGGAGCTTTCCCTATGCTTTCTCTTCAGCAGCTGCCTTGGAGTCCATGTTTAAGAAGGCAGCATTATGAGACAGAAGAGTAAAAATTCTCTAACAAACTGCACAAAATCAGGATGAATATAATCACTCCCTGACTTTTACTTAAGACTATATTATTTGTGTCCCAAGTGCAAAATGTATATGATTTGCGGAGGGTTAAAAAACAAGAATTTCAAGAGACAATGGTAAGCCCTATAACAGAGTTGACCATAAAGTGAGGACAGAAAAAGATGGTGAACTCTGACACGGGATTCAGAAAGCACTCTAAAAAAGAAAAAGTTAAAAGAACTAATAGATTTTTCCAGGTACAGAAAAGAGACACTCAATAGAATAGCATTCAAACAGAGTGCACTGTCTGTGACAGTCTTATTTTGAGCATGCTCTATGTGAACATGGATACATTTATCTATTGATGTACAACAAACCACACCAAAATCTAGTGGCTTAAAACAACAGTCATTAATTAGCTCAGGACCCTACAATTTAAGCAGAGCTGAATGGGGAAGGCTGACATCTGTTCCATGTGGCATCAGCTAAGGGTGACTGAACCAAAGTGTGGGAGAACAGAGCCAGTGCTTCAAAACGGTCCATTCACATGGCTAGCAAGTTTATGCTGGCTATTATATGGTGCTGAGCTAGGTTGAAACCTTTGGATCCTCTTCACTCAGGCCTCTCCATATGTTCTATAATTCCTTACAGCATGATGAATGAGTTCTAAGATCAAGGCTACCAAAAGAGAGAGCCAGCTGGAGGCTGTATCACCTATTATGACCTAGCCTGCAAAGTTATATGGTGCCACTTCCACCATAGTGTATTAGTTAAGATAGTCACAAAGGCCCATACAATTTCAACAGAAGGGGATATAAGCTGTACCTCTTAATGGAGCCATGGCAAATTATTATAAAAAAACAATTTGTTATAAACACCAAAGATTGAAAAAAAATTAAGGATGACAAGGTGAATTATTATCTACCTGAAAAATCTCTTCTAATCCCAAAATGTCTTGTCAAATTGCTAAAACATGACTAAGTATGTGTTTCAACTTGACTGTTCAGCATTTCAGGTCTGTTTCATATTACCTTTCACCTACAGGGCATGAGGTTGATAGTATCTGATATAGCACTGAAACCTATCAATATAGACCTTCCAGTGTGATATGAAGCTTAGCCAGCTGTTTGAGAAGGTTGTGGTTGATGGTTCTCAGCTTTCAAGAGGACAAAATAATCATTTAACCACTATGTCCTATTGAGTTAGAGAGAATTTACAGAATAAGCAGTTGTAAGGCAGAGTAAGCTCCTGACACCCTTCTAAAACAGGTTGACGTCTAGATATCCTCAAGAAAATCTATGAACTCTTTGAATTATTTCAGATATAATCTAAACTAGAATCAAAGAATAGATGAAATGGCCTTGATCTTCTTAGAAATTCATGTTTAACATCCTCACTGGTTAAAGTTTATAGGCATGCTACAGATTCTGTGTATTCAAGGTTGCCTAAGACCTCGTTCCCTTCTTCTAGGGTTTATAGTTTTGGATGTATAGGAGACCAGGTAACTGTAAGAGAATGCAATGAGCACTATAACATGGTGATGAACGGTGTTCTAGGGGACAGAGAAAAAGTGGGTGGGGATTGAGCCTCAACACTATGCTGTATCTTTAGCTTACAAATGAGGAGACTGAGGCAGAGAGAAGTTGATTAACTTTCCCAAAGTTTAACAACTGTTAAGTGTTACAGTCAAGATTCTAATTCAGGATTAAAATCCAAGCAGCATCAAAATTTCCTGAGAACTTTAAAAAAAATAAAACATTCTTGGGTCCCAACCCAGACCTACTAAAATAGATACTGGGGGTGCGCCCCAGAAGTTTCTGTTTTACCAAGTCCTCCAGGTGGTTAACTGGAGATTTAGAAAAGGTTCTAAAAATAAGAAGATTTCACTTGACCCTCAAAGAATGAATAGGATTTGCCAGGTCGAGAAGGGAAACGAACACTTAGTAGAGCAGCAGATCAAAGACACAGTCTGTATGCTGCACTGAATTTGTGTGAAAACCAGCTAAATACATTACATGAAGCAATTTTACTATTATCACCATTTTTCATTACATAGTAAAAAGGAATTATTTGCCATGAGACTCTGGAACTTTGACAGCTTTCCTGCTCAGAGGCCCTGTTTGATCTGAATGCTCTCTGTGGTCCTGGACATGCAAATAAGTAAATGCTGTGTGGTGACACCAAGGATGGCTAGGAGTACATGCAGGTTCACAACTTTAAGCAATCCGGACTGTGGAAATGAAATTGCATCAGGCGGCTAAAGAAAAAAGCAGTGCCATAAAAGAGATACAACTCTTCAGGCCCTAAAAGGACCTACTCTGTTATCAAGAGGAAACATTGCCAATCATGTTGTCAGGAGTAAACTGTCCAGACTAAGGGAAAATGTACAGACACACAGATGTATACTGACATGTGTGACAGAGACAAAGATTCACATATACAAATGGCAACTGGTTAACATTCATTCTCTACCATGTATAAAAGAGGGAAACAAATGAAACCGGACAAGGCTCTACTTATAGCATTAATATTCTATAATGTAAGGTATCAGAGCACAAGACTTGGACTAATGGTTTTCAAATTTGAGAGTTCACTGGAACTGCCTGAAGGACTTGGTAAAACACAAACCTCTGAGTAGCAACCTGCTTATTAAAATATTCTGTATTCTCTTTATTTCCGTTCCTGTCTCTACTCTCCACACTTCCCCTACTGGTGATTTCTAGGATCACCCACCCACCCACACACACACACACACACACACACAGAATAAAGTACATATACTTCAGTCCTTCCCTCAGTATCTACCTCTGTGGGAACCTATTATGTAAAAACTGATAGTAATATTGCCTATGTCTCGGAGTGGCCAAGATAGTAGAGCAGGAAGACCCTGAGCTCACCTCCTTTAATCAGCACACCAAAGTTACACCTATTTGCAGAGCAACTATCTCTGAGAATGACCTGTAGACTAGCAGAAAAAATTTCCACAACTAAAGATATAAAGAAGGAATCACAACAGTATGGTTAGGAGAAACGGAGATGTCATATAATCAAGACCCACGTCCCTAGGTAGGCCACCCATAAGCAGGAGCATGATCATCATTTCAGAGGTTCTTCCCCAGGAGTGAGGGGGGCCAAGCCCCACATCAGACTCCTCAGCCTGGGTGTCCTGCACCGGGAAGACAAGCCCCCAGAACATCTGGTTTTGAAGGCCAGTGGGGCTTGCGTATAGGAGAGCCAGAGGGCTGTAGGAAAGATTTCGCTCTTAAATGGTGCACACAAAATCTCACATGCTCCGATGCCCAGTGCAGAGGCAGTAATCTAAAAGGATCCGAGGTCAGACCCACTTGCTGATCTTGGAGAAAACTTCCAGAGAGGTGGGAGGTTACTGGAATGCCCCTGGGGACAAAGACACTGGCAGCAGCCATTTTGGGGAGCCATATTGGAATCCTCCCTCTTAACTGTTAGTACTGGGATGAGGCCCCAACCACCAGTCACTTGGCACCAGCCCTAGGATACAGCACTGTATGTCAATTGTATCTGAATAAAACTGGAAGAAAAAAAAGAAACCAGAAAAAAAATTGGCAAAGGACCTAAATAGACATTTTACAAACACACACAGTTGGCCAACAGACACATGAAAAGATGTTCAACATCACTAATCATCAGGGAAATGCAAATCAAAACCACAAGGACATATCACCTCACACCTTTCAGAATGGCTATCATCAAAAAGACAACAAATAACGAGTGCTGGGGAGGAAGTGAGGAAAAGGGAACCTTCGTGCACTGACGTATTTAAATCAAATCATTATGCTGTACACCTTAAAATTATACAGTTCCATATGTCAATTATATCTCAATAATACTGGAAGAAGAAATAAATAAAACAAAGAGAAAAAAAACTCCTCTGTCTCATAGGGCTATTGTGCAAACTACATAAAAAGTGTTTAAAGCAATGCTCAGCATGTATTGAGATGCTAAAGAAAATTAATCTACAACTATCTTTCAATTACTAATCATAATGACATCAATCTAACAAAAATGATTTAATATCTGGATATTCTAAATAAAGTGCAAAAAATCAAGTAAGAATTGTCTTTGGATTTTGAAAGTAAGGAAGCAACCACAATTTAATCATAGGATCTTAATAGGTTCTTTTTTTCCATAATTTTCATCTTTCTGATGTATAAAATCTATTGTAGTTCAACTAACTCTCCATATTCTTTTGTCACTGCTGGCATTTTTTATTTAGTAATTGTGGCCACCTTCATAGGGAACACTTTTCCTAAACATTCATCTGTATAAACCTGTAAACTCGTGCTCATCATTATGTATTCAAAAACTTGCTTCAGTTGGGAAATTTGCTCTTTTATTTCTGAGGTATTACTAAGAAATAAAGCCCATGGCAATGTCACTCTGGCTTCCTGAATGCACCTGACATTTGGGTAATTTGACATGATACTATATAGTAATTACCTTATAAGTGAGCCCCAAAGTAGTTGCATCTCCTTTTCTGACAGAAAGATTCTTTCCTGTCATCTCTGGCTTGAACTCCCACACAGACATTTGCCAGAATGAACATTCACCACAGGGAACAGTCTCCAGCAGGCGTCTAGAAGCTATTTCATCAACACGAATGATTCAAAGACAATGCACTGAATCTGCCAAATGATCAAATCCTCCAAATTCAGAAAGGGATTTCTGAATTCAGCAGCTTAAATAATATGGGATATATTGAGAATTTTATTTGGAGGTGTAAAAATAGTACAACAAACTCATGTATCCCATAAAACTAGCTTCATCAATTGTTAACATTTTGCCAAATTTGTATCATATCCCTCTCCTTACTCAATATACACATTCACACACACATGCATACACACACGATTAATATTGCTAAATCATTTAAGAGTCAAAGACGTCAGGATCATTTACTTCGAAATTCTTTTTTTTCTTTTTTTTTTTTACTTGTAAATTCTTGAAAATTTATCTCCTAAGGCAGTGGCATTCCTTTTACTCTTTAAACAAATATTTTGTAACACTTTTTGGTATTATCATGAAATTCTTGTACAAAATACCTGTCTATATGTAAAATTTTTAAGAAAACCCACTATATAAAGCCTCAACTGTACTATTATAGTATATATTACATATGTATAGTGTATATATATAGTATATATAAAGCCTCAACTGTACATATATATATATAGTACATATAAAGCCTCAACTGTACTATTATAGTATATTATAAGGAGAATAAATATCGTGGAAAAATTAAAGGATAATCATCTACACTTGATACCCAAATGAAGACATCATTTTGGTGATTCAAATATTATAACCTATGCTATCACCATCAGTGGCATTTTCAAAATCCTAAATTCCTGGTAAATATCTGAACTAAGTACAAGCTTCTCTATATACAATCACTGAATTACTGGAAAATTCAGGTGATATTAAGAGTGTAAAAGAGCTTTAT
This sequence comes from Tursiops truncatus, assembly GCF_011762595.2. Taxonomy (NCBI): domain Eukaryota; kingdom Metazoa; phylum Chordata; class Mammalia; order Artiodactyla; family Delphinidae; genus Tursiops; species Tursiops truncatus. The sequence continues at coordinate 99,943,335 of NC_047055.1, read as the reverse complement.
GTTGATATATAAAATAAAGTTAGTGCCTGCATTCAGACATATATAAACAGCTTTCTCACTTACACGGATATCTGGCTGTAGGGCATTGTAAAGTTGTATGGAACGAAGGGACAGCTCTCTACTGTGCAGGAAAAGTAATTATAAGGTGCATTACAAGATGCCTAGCATACCTGACTTGCCCACTTATTTACCCCACAATTTCCCAGATACCTCTTAAGGAAGTACAACTCTCAATGAGAATAAGTGACTTAAAGAAGAACAAGCACAAAAATGTTAAAAACTATAAGTCATTAATTTTTATTAAATAATAATGATTTTCTTGAAGTATTTTGTTTCATATATTTTCTTATTCAAGTCACTAACAAAACCCAGTTTGTAATCATTTGACAAAAAAAACAAATTGAAGGCTTGAGAAACTACCTTCTCATTATCCCTGTAATACTGGTAGCTACAAGCAGAAATTTTTTTCTACGATCATAAGTACCAGTGATGGGCCTCCAGATGGAGCATTAGTACAAAAGATTCAAGAAACACAGTAGATCCTTCAAGCTACCTTAATTTATTCGCTAAAATTATGCCACCCATTTCCCCCGGCTTGCAACAATTCCTTTAGAGAGTATCTCTATAAAATGAAGATAGAAATAGTTCTCCCTTAAGTAACTCCAATGTCAAGATTATGTGGTCATACAAATATGAGCCATTATATATCAAGCTCTAGTAATTTATCACTAGGACATTAAGTACATACTCAATTTATATACCAGCTACACATCTTCTTAAATCATAACTACATTCTTAGTTATCATGTGTAACAGTCTGGTGTACTGGTTTGAAGGGAAATATACCAGTGGTCTGAAAGTAATTTATTTGAATCATGATGATTTTATATAATGTTTTCTCTCTAAGGTACATTTTAAAAAGCTAGTTTTGGAATACAAAATTATTCTATAGTAACCAATTAAAAAAAATAAAAAACAGTAAAAAAATACAATAAGTGAAACATACAATGTTTCAGTAATATGCTCTTATCTAAAAATATCATGGAGGTAAATAGTGAAAGATAATACTACAAATGTCTACTTCCAAATTTCAACTAAAATCACAAGCACCTAATAGAAGTGAAAGAGGAATCTTAATTACAAAACGGTAAAAGGTGCCTCTTTGACCTAGTTTAGGTGTGACTAGATAGTACTAACTGTGCTATGTAACTTATCTACTGTATTAAAAAATCATGAAGTAGAATAGATGATTCCAAGGGTTTTTCAAAATACTTTCAAGTAAAAAAATGTCAGTTTACTTAGCCACTGACCTCTATTCTTTCCTAGTTAGGATTGGGAAAAGGATTAAATCACAAATGCAATGCATATACTTTGTCATCCAAGTTAGTCTTTTGGATAAAAGAAAAAAAAGACTGGGATTTATGCCCAGTGGTACAAATGCCAATACTTGAGACATCATATTTTAAAACAATATAAGAAGTAAAATAACACTCTGGAGAAAAAATTTATAATAGGAATAGATGAGATTTATCCAAATGCCTGCTTCAATTTTGACACAGCTATTTTTAATAAGTCATTTGGCTTCCAAACGTGTACTAACTCTACCAAAACATGAAATTCTCTCACACGTCCTATATCTCGAAGTCCTTGTTCTATGTGTCTTCCGCTAAATATAAGTGAAGAAGATATAAGCATCCAGTTTATGTATACATCCCTAAACTTTCCTGACACCCCAGGAAAACAGAACTGTCCAGAAAACATCACCTTTAACTACATGTATGTATGCATGTGTAGTACATATGTCAATGTGCACATACCTACACATTATATGTGTGTGTATATACATATTCTTGAAAAAGAGAGAGATTGAGCAATTTGGAGTCTGACTAGAAAAAGCACATGATAACTCAGTCTCTCATCCATTCTATGGAGTGGCTTCCTTCATCAATGTCAAATGAGATTTTGTGTCATGTTAACACTGGATAGTAGACTGCGTGCAACAGCTTTTAGAGCGCAGGTTGTGATACGGCTGTCAAATATCAACCAGAATCACATTAGAATTTACAACCTAGAACTGAAATGTCTTTTCAACCCTTTGAACCGAACATGGGAAGCAAAAGGTTTAGAATGCATTCTGACTTTTGAGAGTTGATACATTAAATAAAGCTTTGTGAAAAGGAAATAGCTATAAATAAACAACATATTCCATGATATTACTAAAAGAAAGTTTCTAAAGAGTCCATTTATGGCAGGGTATCATTTATCACTACAAACTATGAAGACCCTGTAGATGAAACTATCCAAAAAGAACAATTTTTGTGAGTTTAAAAAAAAAAAAACTAAAAAATGATTTGTAAACATAGTCACAATTATTTATGACTACAATATTTAATTTTAGTACCAAAGTAATTAATGTGTTTTTCTTGAATCCTGAAATTTAAAAATACTAGTTATTGGCATAGTCTTAAAATCATAATATTCAGTGTTTTTTTTCTTAAACTCTTTATTGAATTTGTTACAATATTGCTTTTGTTTTATGTTTTCAGTTTTTTTGGCCACGAGGAATGTGGGATCTTAGGTCCCCGATCAGGGATCAAACCACACCCCCTGCGTTGGAAGGCGAAGTCTTAACCACTGGACTGCCAAGGAAGTCCCCAAATCATAATAGTTAAATGTAAAAATTTTATAAAGCAGCATGCAAAATATATTTTAAAATATAACACATACAGAGAATATATAACATAGTAGAAAACGTAAAACTTCAATAGACATTCCTTATGGTGGTGAAATTACAGGTAATCTTCATTTCCCTTCCCATGCTTATCTGCATTTTCAAAATTTTATACAGTAATCTGCTATTATTTAGTAACAAGAAAAAAAACAACACACACAAATACCTATGAAATGTTATTCCCTCCCTCTGAATATGTCCAACTGTATGGATATCTGTAGTTGGTAATAAATCCACCAAAAATTGACTAAATTCAAGACCAAGATAATATCAAGTTAATAAAGAATAAAACTAGGGACTTCCCTGGTGGTGCAGTGGTTAAGACTCCGTGCTCCCAGTGCAGGGAGCCAGGGTTCGATCCCTGGTCAGGGAACTAGACCCCACATGCATGCCACAACAAAGACCCGGTGCAACCACATAAACAATATATTTTTTTAAAAGAATAAAACTATATCTAATACACCCAAAAGGAACCATCAGTAATTTAACTAACTGCCTGAGTAAAGCTCAGTACACTTTAAAAGATGATGCCTCTTCACAACATTTCACTCACCATGTCCATTACACACACACACAAAATTTTTAAAACAAATCAAGGCATGGAAAGAAGTAGGAAAATGCGTCCCACAATCAAGATCTGGAAGAGATGATCAATATCCCTTACAGAACAACAACTCATGAATGTGTTTACACAAGTAGAGTGTTTTCTCTCATCGTAGTCCAATCTTTGTCTGCCATGTCCCTGACCCTTTTTAGTGGATAGCAAAAATGCATTATCTGGCAAATAGCTGCATTCTTTCATTAAATGCATTTTGCTTTGCTCAATCTTTGGGAACACATTGCTCATGGTACCCCCAAATCATATCACTTATTCAGCAAATCTGAAAAAGTGATTATCATACCCTAACTTGAATCTGGGCTTCATGAGGATGGTACTGTGGCATTTTTACCCCAGTAGGAATCTTTTAAGCCTCTAATTAGAACGCTGAAGAGGTCGGTATCCCTAGCTCACGGTCCTAACCTTCTACTCTGATACAAATTTAACAACGGTTTAAATTTAGCTGTAATCATAAATTTCTGACTCAGTCATTCGTCTGCTAATTCCTATATATCTTCTAACATCTTCATACGTATATGATCATACAAGTAGATATTGTTTTAATAACTTGTGTTTTCTTCTTTATCAATTAGCTATTTACTACCAGTCCTGTAACTTATTAGTTAATTTTCTATTATTATTTTCTCCAATATGCTGTCCCTTTGGCCACATCTTACAAGCCAATTAGCCTAAAACAACTCTCTCATATTTTCTAAGCCTCGATTTTCTTTAAACACTTTATGCTGAGGAACATTCTTACATCTAGGACTTTAAACTCTGTAGACAGAACTCTGGCAATCAGACAGCAAGCCTAAAAGCTACTTAATAAACCTTTCCACTAATTTAGATCCTATTGTTCCTACAGCTGTAAAGAAAGCTGTTCCTATTTTCTGTGATTCTCTAACTCTTTTAGTTATACCAGAGAGACAATATCAGATAATGTCCAAATTTCTTTCAATGGGAAGTGCATGTTTCTACAATCTAAAATAAAACAATGTTCTCAAATTTCAAAATCCCAAATGCTATACACTATCATGATAACACCTAGCTTGTTACCATACTCTGCCTCTGACCACACTATTTTACATCATTGCTGTCTAGATTTCTAAAAATTTCAAGAGTCAACTCAAATCTCATCTCCTCCTAGAAGGCTTCCCTTCTAACATATACCTTTCTCTGACCATTTTCTCTCATCCAGACCGCAAAGAATTGTCCATATTATTTTCCTGATCCAGTCACTAAGTTGATAATTATGTACAAAAAATGTAAGTAAAATTCAATATATGAAATCTCTCAGCAACTAGATACAAGAGACATGAGAACAAAGATCATTCTTATTTCCTTATATTCCCTGTGAATAACGAAGTATACTGCACCTAATGGCTCCCAACACACACATGTACCTACACATCTTGATAAGAAAGTTATTAAATGAAGCCACTGCAAATGTAAAATATCTACTTAAAATTTTAATGGATCCACTATGTTTGAAATTATTTCTAAATAAAATAATGAAAAAGTAAGCCTGTTCTAAATATTTGGTTCACTATCTTCAATATCCACTAAAGAGGAAGTACCTATGTAACATTTTATTCTTTTTCTCCTTTCCTTACCCCTACTTATTTTTCAGTTCTTCTCACCTTCTCTAACCAAAGGCAAATGTAAAAGTTCAGAACTGTCCTACGGACAGTTAAAGCATACTATAATTTGTTCCAATACATTATCTAAGTAGAACAGCTCTGTAACTCTAGTGATTTGCTTTTTCTCTGCACAGAAGCTAAAGGCTAGTTTTATAGTAATAAGACTGATAGAACTTGTATATACTGATAAAATTGAAAGCTTTGTGTTCCCTCTTTGTTCAGTTGTCTCTCATCAGACGACAATATTTTTTTCTCTAATCCGTGATCGGCTGCATCTCGGTAATCTATCCAGGTTTCACATGCTCTCTCCTGAGCTTCAATTTTATTCAGTGTTCAGGATTATCTTATCTGTTGCTTAAAACTAACTTATTTAGCTGCATTTTTCCTGGAAGAAGCCTATCAATAAAGGGGAGAATACTGTTTTTCAGTTTCCCGTTGGGAAGATAAAACTCTAATCTTTTTGCATAGCAGAGATAAAAAACAGACAAGTGTAGTCAAGCCAGAACAATACGCAGGAGAATTCAATTTGCAGTCGCATGAGAGCTAGGAAAAGTAGATGCATTCATTCTCTCTGCTCAACAGTTTAGATCCAATCAAGACAAATTGTACATTTACATGAAAAGGCATGGTAGATAAAATGGGATATTTACTTTTAGTTGTCAGATACTTCTGATTCAGGATAACAGGAGTATTAGTCATAATATACTTCAAAATATAATCCATTTAACAAACTCTTACTGTAACATACGAAGGCTTCTCAAGGAGGAAATTTTGCAGGTTTTGAAAAACTAAATTGAATCATGCCTTTAATGTTGAACTCCTGTATTTTTAAAGGGCATGGCCCACCATTGAGATTCAATACTCAATAATCTTAAGTCTCATTCCACATCTAATGATATCCTTTCTCCATCAACCCTGACGCACCCACAAGTTAAATCCTAGCAGAATCATTTACTCAACTGCAGAAAAACAGACCTTTTATGTTTCTTTTATTCCACTTGGGTAAGATCTGAAAAATGTCCACCTCTTCTGCAAGCTTTCTTCAAGGCTCCCTTTCAGTAAATTACCATAAAAGCCAAACCTGGGTGAATCAATAGGCTTTACCCAACATATCAGAAGTGCTGAAGTGGAGACAGATAAAAAAGCATCACAAGTCATCAATAATAAATTAGTTTGTCTGCAGTAGTGACATCAGGCCAACGTGAGAAAGGACTTACTTCTGAGCTATTTAACCCCTCCAGCATGAAAATTTCCACTGATAAAAGACACAATTAAGAGAACAATAAAATGGTTCATGCATAGAAAGTAAGAGGAAACTCATTTTAGTGGGTGGAGGCCACTAAAATGATTTTCCTCTTACCTTTGATGGCTAAGGTCATCAAATCCAAACTGCATCTACCCAGTAAAATGAGTTTCCTCTTACCTTCACCAACTGATTAAATTTTTTAAAATCTTTAAGTTTCTTCTTCCTTTCTACTCAACTTTTTATTTTAGGCGCTTTTGCCAAAAGCAACAAGACCACCTTTTGATAGCTGGATCACGACACCATTTCCTACATGAATTTCATCAAAAACTCTGCGAGTCCACAGAAGAAACACTGAAGTTAGGGAAGATTGGGAATTTCAAAAGGAAGCAATTTGTTAAGGAGATGGTACGTGGAAGGCTGACTTCAAAACTGTAAAATAAGCTGTGGGAACCCATGTGTCAGAGATGGGTAATTAAAATATATTATTTTGAATGAATATAATAGCCTCTCTGATGCTAGTCACTGTTTTCACCCTTTTCAAAAATTTCATCAATCTTCTATTTAATAGTCTGAGCACAAGCAGAATGACAGTCAACATAGTTAGGCCCCTGGCAGAAGGCATGCATGGACTCAATCAAGTTTACCAAGTTCCCTTCAGATCCTATATTCTCACATACTTTATACCCTTATAATTCTTGAAACAACAAATACCTTCAGCTCTCTTTACTACTCATGGCTATTGCCTCCATAAATTTTCATCAGATTTGCCTTCTGTATCCTATCTCCACAGTCCTTAAATACCTATTGCATAGCCAAAAAGAAAAAAAGAAAAAAATGATTCTTACATACTCTATTTTTCAGAATGCTCCTTGACTCCAGTTTTCCCAAAAGATTCTACTTTTCCAAGTGTTCCTCGAAAATAAAGGCTGCCTCTCCCATACACCTCGCCCCCCACAGGTTTGTGGTTCTCCTATTATTAAACTTGTCAATGTCTATTCGAGATTATTATTCTTTCACGCTTATATAAAATATTTTTGAGAACTTCGGCACACCACACAACACTGTTCATGACTCACTTGCCTTATTTTCATCTTTGAAATCCTTGTTATTCCATCTTCATCTAGGATTTGGGATCCTAAACTGTAGCCTTCCCAGCAACTCCAAATCCTTCCATCAAAATAGAGAATTTCAATTTATATTTACTGTACACACGTTCTCAACTCTCATTTAGTCCTCAATCCATGAAAATCTGTTACTCCACTGCATTATGGCTACGGTCATCAAATCCAAACTGCTTGCTTAATCTAATATCCATGCCTTAGTTATTGCCTTATTCGACCTCTCTGCACCATTTATATTGCAGGCCACTGCTGGCTTCTTGAAACTCTGCCATGTAAGATCCTGAGACATCACTCTTCTGATATCACCCTTTTCCCTGTGAACGCATCTTCTCATTTTTGGTTGACTTTGTTCCTTGTAAATCAGAATGCCCAAGTATTCCATTCCATCTTCAGATCTAATCTTTACTCAATTTATCTTCCTTTTTTGTTTGAATTCATACCCAAGACTGCAGCAATCATCTTTATGCTTACTGTTGCTAAAATATAATAATAGTCTTCACTAATTTTTGAGCCTCAGACACATATAACTAACTTTTCAAAAGGGTATCTCCATTTGAAGGGATCATGGAGATATAGAAATCAACATATCCAAAACTGAACTCTTCAAACCTCAGTATTCTTTCAGTACAATTATTCTGTGAGTTGTAAGCTCGGTGAACCATAACATCTTCCAATAATAAAACATAGAAAGCTTTGGCAAAGCACTGTAAAAATTAGATTTACCCAATGTTAAGTCTACATCATTTCTTAATTAACTGATTAGTAAGTCTATCAAAAGGAAAAACAGTTAAATGCTGACCCTTATTAGTAAAACCATTATAGACCCCAACTACTAACAATGTCATAATACACTTAATATAAGAAATATAATGCCTAAATCACAAGAAACTACAGCCCTCTCATTCCCAGAACCAATCAGCCCTTATCTAGAAAAGTTATCTTCAGATTTATTTTGGCTGCCATTTTATAAGTATGGATAGAGTGATGAATAGCCTAGTATATGAACACTCGAAAAGATAGGAAAATCTCCAACACTGGAAGGGTGGTTATATGTTGCTTCTAAATGTAGAAAAAAGGATCATAAGGACAACTTTAATGGTAGGAGGGGGATACAGTTCATATAAAAAATAATTCTTTCACAGAGAGCATTGCCTTGCACAATGCCATGGGTTGGTTGTCTTATTACCTCCCAAATTCCATCTCTCTGAGGTTGTTCAAACAGAGGCTAGTCAGCATCTGCAAAGCTTACTGTGGAAGAATTTGCTTCTCTAAATGACTTTAATGTCATTAACAGAGATTATGTTTCAACACCACATGAATCAATAGCGATTTACTACTCTACTTCCTATCAACTTTAAACAAAACAGGCATAACAAACTGAACATTTTCCAGAGATTTTTTTTAAAAGGTTTTCTTTTAAGGTTAGAAAATAATTTAGTTTGAACTAAAGTTTCACTACGATTCATGATACTTAAGTTTCTTCACTACCGTCTCCGACTTCCCTCACCAACACTTTAGAAAAGCTAACAGTCTCTAAATCAGGATTTAGTAATTCCCTCTTTTTTGAGAAAGGTAGAAAAATAATAGCTTCTAAAACAAAAAGAAGTACCTTTGCCTCTAGTCATTCACTTCACCAGAAATTCCAATATTTCATCAGTACCTGTGAACAATACAGAATGCTCAGAGAAGGCGAACCATTTAATCTCCTCCCTCTGCTCTAAGGCAGAAATGCTTATTCAAACATTATAGACTCTGGATAAAGTCAAATTACAACCCCACTTTACCAAAACATTAACCATTTGGTGGCCCTTCCTTGGCTTTAATCCTGAATCAGGTTCTTAAGCACGGCACTCCCTGTATTGTGCACTGGACAGAGAACTCTGTTGTTTTTCACATTATTTTCCTTTGCTAATTCAATGCACCTTGTGTTTCAATGTTTCTGGTAAGAACAGCAATAAATTTTAAAAAGAGGGGCATAACTCTTTGCTTACATATACTTTTGGCAAGCTACAAGCATACTTAGGATTAAAACTGAAAATTAGGGCTTCCCTGGTGGCGCAGTGGTTAAGAGTCCGCCTGCCGATGCAGGGGACACGGGTTCGTGCCCGGGTCCGGGAAGATCCCACATGCCGTGGAGCGGCTGGGCCCGTGAGCCATGGCCGCTGAGCCTGCGCGTCCGGAGCCTGTGCTCCGCAACGGGAGAGGCCACAACAGTGAGAGGCCCGCGGACCGCAAAACAACAAAACAAAACAAAACAAACTGAAAATTAAATACCTATTTTATGAGTCATGATTTCAAAGACCTTCTTTCCTCATTTGTGAGTTAAACAAACATGGATCTTGTCAAAGTTATTTTTACTGTTGATCTAGATTACAGTTTATAGCAACAGTGCCCTCCAGAGCATCTCTTAGTTTCCTTTCATCGACTGCCCTTTTCTAATCTCTCTCTCTGTACTGCACCCAGAGTGATATATTCAAACCTGTGGATCTGATGAAGTCAAGTCCCACCTTGCTTCACCTATTTCAATAGCTTTGCCTCCCTCCAAGGTTCCACACAACCATATATGGTTTTACCTACTCCACCAGTCTACCTTAAAGCTCCCTCTCAGCTTCTGTCCTATTGCTATTAATTCCTTTTTCCTCAAACCATGAGCCCTTCTGTCTGGAACCCTCTTCCCCCCATTCTGTGCACAAAACACTTAATCTTCAGATAAACTTCAGATCAATTCCTCAGAGAAGACTACAAGGACCCCAGTTTAGGTCAAATTTCTTTGCTATGGGCTCTTGTAAAACCATGTTTCCTTTCTTTCAAAGAGCTTATCTTGGATGTTATTCATGCATTTAACAGTGGAATTGTTTAAGCAATGCCTGTTTTAAATACTAGCAAAGTTTTTCAACTGTGACATCATTGGCATTTGAGGCTGAATAATTCTTTGTGGTAGGTGGCCATTCTGTGCAATGTAGGATGTTTAGCAGCATCCCTGGCCTCTATCCACCAGATTCTAGAAGCACACTGCCTCCCCTCCAAGTCCTGACAACCATAACGTCTCTAGACACACTAGTGTCTATTGGATTGGGGTATAACTACCAAACCATTAAGTTCATGAAAATACTGACATATGTTTTTAATCACCATTTTATGCCTATGCCAAGCATAGTGCTGGCTTTCAGTGGGTACTTAATAAATATTTTAAATGATAAATATTGGGCAATGAAGTTATTTCATAGCATAATCTGAAAAGATATTTCATGGAAAGATGAAAGCATGAAAAAATCCATCTAAATATTTATTTTAAAAGCTTTCAAATACTAAGGAAAATATACATTATTAAATACACAAAAAAGAAAGAAGCCAATTGAACTCAGCTTTAAGTACTTTTCAAGAAGCTAAGCGTTTCTATAATTGAGATATTAGATGTAAAAAAATCTGAAGTTTAACAGCGTTTCCCCCTTTCAAATTACTCTACCACTACTTGAAAGAAGACCTATAGAAGTGCTCAGGTTGATAAAGGTAAAATATTATACTTAATTCCTGCATATTCCTTAGTTTAATCTGATTTAAAAGCAATAAGCTAAAACTTATTTTCTACATGACTGGATACAGAGATTAAGTTTGGGCTACTAAAATTAGTAGCTGGTCTTGCCAGTGTTTAATGTTTTTAAACTTTTAACCACTGAACAAAAGATTGATATTATACTTCAAGGGAATTATTCCTTTATATATCTTCTGTTCTTTTAATTCAAAACAGAAGCTATCAGCTAATGTCCACAAAAATATTAATAAAAACTCAAATGGCTTAAACCAAAAGACTGTGTTAAGAACAACTTAAAAAAAAAAAGAACAAGTTTAGCAGTCTATCTTTAACTCATCACATAGGAGCCAGCATTCTGGAGTTGTATTCCTGGGTGTGTTATCAATATATTAATCATGGATATAATAGTTGTGATTTAGTTGAATGCATCCACTCAAACTATTCTCCCAAGCCCTAAGAAATTTATCTGTCTTCAGACTCCTCTTGTATTCAGAATAAGATTTACACTTCAGACAAGACAAGATACAGTTTTCATAAAGGTTACATGAAGGGTTCTGGGATACAACATGGAAACCACATATTTTGCTGTATACACTGATACCAGCCTTTAAAAGGATGATCTCCTGAGATTAAGGGTCTCAGTGATAATACCTGAGTGTATAGCTGTGATTTCGGTAGAATAGTAAAGAAGACAAAAGTTAGAAATTATTTTTTTCTCCTCCTAGTCTACCAGACTTCAGTGCTTTAACATTTCTTCCTTGAACACTTCTTCTGTTAAAGTATGTTATCTATCAAAAAAATGATCTGATATAACCCAAGAGGTGCATAATGCCATTTGAAAAACAAAGTATAAGGTAATTGGGTCAAAGGAAACCAAGCTGATTATCAAACGTAATTTTTAGTTACAATCTCATTTTACACTAGGTAGATCGATGAAAACTATGCTATTTTTACTAGGAAAATGCAGCTAGATATTAAAAATTTGCTTCTGATATTACAAGAAAAATATATACACACTAAAAATTACCATTAAAAATTCCTCAAGAATGTATCATATTGGGAACCAGTATCGCTCAGTGAAGGCACTATATTGGGGACCAACATTTCACATGAAGTTCCACCAGACAACATTTTCCTTCACGATGGGTACAGATAGCTGTTTATTCAGTGGGGTACCAGAAGAAATAATCAACTGGTTTGGTCTTAGGGGCCATGCTGTGTATGACTTACATGCAGCAAAGTGAAGTACGTACTCCCATTGTGAGATGCACATGGAAATTAAGTATTCTGAGCAAAGAGCAGGTTCACATCTCTTGCTCAGCTTTCTCTAGTATATGTGCTCAAAAATGAGGAGGACAGTGTGTATATGTCAATCTCAATCTCCCAATTTATCCTTTCCCCCCCTTCCCCCCTGGTAACCGTAAACTTTTTATTTATTAAGTGTATGTTTTACCTAACTCCAGAGTCACAGAAATGGGTTTATATTCATTTATATCCTCCAACCTAAACCTAAATTGGCAAAGTATATAAATTTTTAAATGATTTACCAAGGTAAGAGTTTAATCTGAGGTTTATGATTTCAACCTATTTAAATTTGGCTTCATAAAATACAAAATTCAATTAGTTACAAGATTATAAAATACGTAGACCCTGAATTTATAGGGTCTCTTACAAATTTGTATTTCTTTTCCTGACTTCCAATCCTTGAATCCTGTAAATCTAGTCCATCTACCTCTGTTACTTAATAACTTTTATGTTCTCCACTACTCATGGGTTCACTATGCCTTCTGGTATTTTGCTTTTCACAGTCTGATCCTAACTTTACTTTTAACCTTATATATCACTACTTCTATATATGTAGTGGTTCAGCTCTCCTATTCACCACAAAAAAATATCATTTTATTTCTTGCACCTTTGAAACGTGCTTATCCCATCTCTTTGATCCTGAATGCTCCCCCATCAATAATTTCCCATCGGGCTTCCCTGGTGGCGCAGTGGTTGAGAGTCCGCCTGCCGATGCAGGGGACATGGGTTCGTGCCCCGGTCCGGGAGGATCCCACATGCCACGGAGTGGCTGGGCCCGTGGGCCATGGCCGCTGGGCCTGAGCGTCCGGAGCCTGTGCTCCGCGGCGGGAGGGGCCGCGGTGGTGAGGGGCCTGCGTACCGCAAAAACAAAAAAACAAAAACGACAACAACAAAAAATAATTTCCCATCTACTTACTCTACTATAACCAAAGTAAGTCATATATTCCTTAATTGTTTCACAATATCTCCCTATTATCTCATATGACAATGATAAATTCCACTTTTATTAAGAATCTGTTTCAGTTAGAGACAAATGTGTTTATACACTATTTTATTCAACCTTTAAAACAGTGAAATATAAGGATGACTATTCTCACATTACAAGCATGAAAATTTAGGCCAAGTAACTTACTCAAGGACAAAAATCACTAGTGCAGAGGAGCTGTGACATGAACCAAGAACTCTTTGACCCTAAAGGGGTGCTCTTTCCATATATACCATAAGGTCTCACCCTCAGCCTGTGCCTTCCATTTTGGTTGATTAAATTTACTTTGTTATTAATTTATTTTATGTGAGTAATCGCTCATCCCTTAGATTTTGATTAATCAGAGGAATTTTCTACTGTTCTTAATCATGATCCCAAGAACATGGAGAGTTTTTAAAAATAATGAAACCATCAATTTCTAAAAAGAACATATTGAGCTTTGTTTTTTTGCTTATTTCTCTGATGCCACCAGTAGCAAAGGACAGCAATTTAGTTAGAAACAAAAAGGAAGAAACAATTAACATAGAATTGGTTTTAAACCTTACTGTGATAAAATTTCCATAGGCCTCAGGTTCCATACTGATCAAATAAGCTTAATTCTGAAATCATTTCTACTTTTAAAATTCTGGGTCAAACTCCCAGGATTATTGGGCAGTTCAAATGAGATTAATGTAAACAGATTTAAATATAGAATATTATAAAGACAAAGAACTATTAATTCTGATATAGTTTTAGTAAATAAAAAATAGATTCATTTTCAATATGTGCTAGTAAGTAGGGGAGTTAACTATTTAAGGGCTCTAGTTCTCAAAATGTGCCAGAAATTTGGAGGATTGAAAGGTATTTTTAAACTGAAATGCCCTAAAAACATATCACAATCAGATTAAAAGCCAAGCAAATATTACATATACTGTTACCAACTTTTGATTTTAAATATTAGAAAATACATTATAGTAAATATTTGTAATAGTTATGTCTGCATTATCTTAATTATACAGTGTATATGGCATTTGGCACATTGACAGCATGTTGGCTTTTAATATTTCTAAATTAAGTGTCTGTACTTAGTTTTTGTTTCTGTGTTTTACTTACTTTGTAATAATTTCCTGCAGAGGAAGAAGTCCCAAGTCTTCTCTGAGAACTTGACTTTCCCCTCTGATGTCTATACTTTATGAGAAAAATAACTACTTATGGAAATGCAGTATTTCATATTTTGGTAATCAATGAAAAGTAATAAATACTGCACAACCAGCATCTTAAGAATGCACTTAGGTACCGTATTGATCCTCAGAACATTAAACCTCTTACCTCTTACCAGCGTTACGACTATATTCTGCTCCTGGATGCACGTGCTGTGCCCAGTGACTTGATTTTATAAAGAGCTGTGTTCATATAGGCAAGGGAAAAATTATACCTAAAGATGGACTCTGTAACTGTCTGTAAATGCATTTTAGGAATTTTTAATTTTATTATCTTTGTGGGATATAGTATACATACTCTATATTTCACTTTAAGAACCTTACTACCTAAAAAAGAATGAACTTACTATTTAATACATATATTTACTCTTACTAGTGCATTTGGAGGTTGCCATTTTTGGTTAATAGGAAGTTACTATAAACAACATAAAGTGCAATAGCCCTTAGGGATTCTGTAGAGATATTTCCAATATGGTAGATGTATTAAATTTGATGTTGTTTGAATTTCATACAAGTTTACACATCGTACTCCACTAGAAATATAAGTAAAGCATACCCACTCAGTGAACTGCATTTGGAATCTATCAATACTGGGGGCGGGGGGAGGCAAAAAAGGGATTTACATTCAGTTCTGCTATAACACTTGTTCTGAGAATGTGAATTTGTTTCAGTGTGATTGATATATTAGGGAACAACATAAGAATAACACAAATTATACATTGCCTTTGTGCAATGTCATCCACGAGAACTACTAGGTAAACTCAGAAAAATGCATCTCATCAAATGGAATTATGTAGGAATTCATAAAGCATACACCTCAAACATATACCAGCTACTTTGGTTTACCTCCATCCACACATCTGGTGTTAAAACTTCACTTCTGACTTCACATAGTGTGAAATGATAGAAGTGGGCTAAGTAACAAATGCAAACTCTTCCCACACCCATTTCCAAAATCAAGTGTCAGGTTGTGTTAACTATGTAACATGTATAAAACAATAATACCATTTTCATTAAGTCCCTGTGTATTTTTATGTAACACTGACAAAGTATTTTTTAGTGTTTTTCCTTTAACTCCATTTTCCATAAGCCCTGTGGTCTTTATTACATAATATTGCACAGTGCAATGATTTTTAGGAACACCTATGTTATGTGATACCAGTACTGAGTGTACTGTGAAACTAATAACTTCTGACGGTCTATATTGATCTGACAGAGAAAATTATAATTTCATAAAAAATGTAGTTATCTATGTATGTGGTATAAGTTTATGCAGAAATCCATTGATGCTCTGGGCTTCAGGAAAACATAGTTATAAAGTGAGTGACTAGCAGAAAATGTTTACATTTCTGTCCATCTAATGTAGTAATTTTTTAATCCTACTATCAATACTACACAACAACAAATGGAAACATTTAATGTACAGGTGTCTTTTTTAAAAATTTAATCTTATTGTGGTAAGAACACTTAACATGTGATATACTCTCTTTATACATTTTTAAGTGTACAATGCATTATTGTTGACCAAAAGTAAAATGTTTTAAGTCAATCTCTAGAGGTTATTCATCTTGCTTGACTGAAATTTTATGTCTGTTAATCAGTAACTCTCCATTTCATCCTCCCCCAGGCCCTGGAAATCACCATTCTACTTGATTTTATGAATTTGACAATTATACATACCTCATGTAAGTAGAACCATGCAGTATTTCTCTTCCTGTAACTAGCTTATTTTGCTACTTAGCATAATGTCCTCAAAGTTCATCCATGCTGTCCCATATGGCAGAATTTCTTTCATTTTTGAGACTGAATAGTATTCCATTGCTGTATATACCACATTTTCTTTATCCATTCACCCATCAATGGACATTTAGATTGTTTCCACATCTTGGCTACTGTGAATAGTGCTGTGATGAACACAGGAGTGCCAAATGCTCTCTGAGATCCTGATTTTAATTCTTTCAGATAAATACCCAGAAGGGGGATTGCTAGATCGTATGCTAATTCTTGTCTTAAGTTTTTGCAGAATCTTCATATTGTTTTCCACAGCAGCTGCACCATTTTGCAATCCCACCAACAAAGTGCAAGGGTTCCAATTTCTACACATTCTTACCAACACTAACTGTTTTCTGACATATATAGAATCAGTCCTAAACCGTACTGTGTTAAAAGTTCATTTCTTCCCTTCTAGTATCGCTTATGCCAAGATCTGTTTAGATGCTCTCTATTTTCCTCTGTTGGTCTACTTGTCTACCCTTTTGTGAATAACACATTTTCTTGTTTACCACAGTTTTATATGCCATTTTGTATTATAGAGGTTCTTCCTGTTTGTTTTTATTCAAGAATGCCTTTGCTTTCCTAGGACATTTACAACTTGCTATGAATTTTAGAATTGGCTAGCTGAACTGCAAAGCAAAATATAAAACAAAACACCTGTTGTGATTCTTATTTTGATTGTTTTACAATCAGTTTTCAGAGAATTTTTGTCTTTTTAATACTGAGCATTTCAATTCATGAACAAGGGAGGTTTGTCCTTTTTTTATTCTTTAATCTCTCTCTAAAATTTTATTATTTCCTCTGTGATGTTTGTGTATCTCTTTTCTTAGACTCTCTACTAGGTACTGATGATTCTGATGTTACTGTAAATGGCATCTTTCTTAAAAATTTCACTTTCTCAATATTCACTATTAATGCATAATATACATTTAATTTTTATTAAGATGTAATTCCCATACCATTTAACTCACCCTTTTAAAATATACCATCATCAAAAAGCCTACAAACAATAACTGCTTGAGAGGGTGTGGAGAAAAGGGAATCCTCTTACACTGTCAGTGGGAATATAAATTGGTACAACCATCATGGATAACAGTATGGAGGTTCCTTAAAAACAAAAAATAGAGCTATCATATGATCCAGCAATCCCACTCCTGGGCATATATCCAGAGAAAGCCATAATTACAAAAGATACATGCACCCCAATGTTCACCGCAGCACTATTAACAATAGCCAGGTCGTGGAAGCAATCTAAATGTCCACCGACAGAATAGATAAAAAAGATATGGTATATGTACATATATATATATACACATGTACATATATCTACATGTAAATATATATACATACATATATATATACACACATGCGCAATGAAATATTACTCATCTGTAAAAAAGAATGAAATAATGTCATTTGCAGCAACACGGATAGACCTAGAGATTATCATACTAAGTGAACTAAATCAGAGAAAGACAAATATCATATGATATCACATATGTGGAATCTAATTTTTTAAAAAGTGATATAAATGAACTTGTTTACAAAACAAACAGATTCACAGATTTTGAAAACAAACTTATGGTTACCAAAGGGGAAAGGTGGGGGGGGAGGGATCAATCAGGATCTTGGGATTAGCATCCACACACTACTATATATAAAATAACCAACAAGGACCTACTGTATAGCACAGGGAACTTTACTCAATATTCTGTCGTAACCTTTATGGGAAAAGAATCTGAAAAAGAATGGATATATGTATATGTATAACTGAATCACTTTGCTGTACACCTGAAAGTAACAACATTGTAAATCAACTATACTCCAATAAAAAAAAATCAAGTGTACCATTCAGTGATTTTTAGTATATTATCAAACTTGTACAAGCATCATCACTATGTAATTCCAGAACATTTTGATCACTCCAAAAAGGAACCACATGCTCACTTGGTATTCACTTCCCATGCCCACCCATGGGCCCTGGAAACCATTAATCTAACTTCTGTCTATAAATTTGGCTATTCTAGACATTTTTTAATTGGGATTATACAATATGTGGACTTTTGTGTCTGGCTTCTTTCACTTAACATGTTTTAAATGTTCATCCATGATGTAGCATGTGTCAGTACTACTTCTTTACTTTTTATGGTTGAATATTCCATTATATGAATACAACACATTTTGTTTAACCACTGTTCAACTGATGAACATTTAGACATTTTCCACTTTTTGGCTATTATGAACAAAGCTCCTATGAACATTCATAAATCATTTCTTTTGTGCTTTCAACTGTCCTGAGTACCTAGAAGTGGAATTATCAGGCCATATTGTAACCCTATGTTGAACTTCTTGAGGAGCTACCAAGCTGTTTTCCACAGCAGCTGCATCATTTTACATCCCCACCAGCAATCTATGAGGATTCCAATTTCTCCCTAACCACACCAAATTTGCTAATGTGCATATTTTTTTATTCTAGTCATTCTTGTGGGTGTTAAGTGGTATCTAATTTTTATTTTGATTTGCATTTTCCTAATGGCTAATGATATTGAGGATCTTTGCATGTGTTTATAGGCTATTTTTACATTATCTTTGGAGAAATATTTATTTGAAGCATTTTCCCATTTTTAACTGGGTTCATTTTCTTTGTATTATTGAGTTGTAAGAGCTCTTTATGTATTCTAAATCCTAGACTCTTTTCAAATATATGACTTACTAATATTTTTTCCCATTCTGTGGTTTGTGTGTTCACTTTCTTGATATCTTACTTTGAATCAAAAGTATTTTCTATTTCACTATAGTCTATTTTTCTTTTGCTGTTTGTGGTTTCAGTGTTATATCTAAGAAATCATTGCTTAGTTCAAGGTAAGGAATAATTGTGTTTGATTCCTCCTAAAAATATTATTTTAATCTTTACATTTAAGTTTTTTATACATATTGACTTAATTTTTGTAAATAGTGAGAGAGAGCATTGCAGCTTATATCTAACTGTCCCACCACCATTTGTTGTAAAGATTATTCTTCCCCCATGAAATCTCAGGACTCTGATTTTTTTTAAAAAATCAACTGATCAGGAATTTATGGATTTAATTCTGGACTCTAAATTCTTTTCCATTAATCTGTATGTCTATCCTTATGACGGTATAACACAATCTTGATTACTGCAACTTTGTGGCAATATTTGAAATTGGGAAGTCAGTCTTCCAACTTTGCTATTCTTTTTCAACATTGTTTTGGTTAGACTGCATCACCTGTATTTCCATATGAAATTTAGGATCAGCCTGTACATTTCTGCCAAAAAAAAAAAAAAAAAGAGAGAGAGCTAGAATTTTGACACAGCATGTGCTGAATCAGTAGATCAATTTTAGGAATTTTACAATCTTAAAAAGATTAAGTCTTCCAATTCATGTTCATGGAGCAATTCTTTACATCCAGAAAGGGGATTCTCCCCAGTGTCTTCAAAAAGGAACAAAGGCCAACTGATACCTTAACGTTATTCCAGTGAGGTCCAGTTTGAACTTCTATACTATAAAACTGTGAAGTAAGAAAAAAATGTGTTGTATAAGTCCCTAATGTTATGGTAATTTGTTCCAGCAGCTATAGAAAATATACTTTTTATTTCTAGTTTGTTGAGTGTTTTTTCTTTTACTCATGAAAGGATGTTTGATTTTGTCACATGCATTTTTGGCATATGTTGAGATAATCATGTATTCAATATTTTTGATCCTTTAATCTCTTAATAAAATGAATTACATAATTCGTTCCTATGTTGAACAAACTTTGCATTCCACTTGATCATGGTCTACAAATTCTTTTTTATATGCTTCTGGCTTCAATTTTCTAGTATTTTGTGTAGGATTTTTTGAAAAATCCTTATACTGTCATTTATATTTACCTGTTTATTTAGGTGTGTTGACCAGTGCTTGCTCTTTCTTCATGAAGATTCAAGTAATGGTCTAATTTCCTTTCATTTCATTCTGGAGGACTTCCTATATTTTGTATGGCTGATCTATTAGCCATGAACTATTGGTGTTTATTTGGGAATGTTTTAATTTCTCCATCTTTTTTTGAAGGATGGTTTTGTTGGATATATAATTCTTGGTTGATTTTTTCTGCTATCACCATTTTTGAATACGTTATACCACTGTCTTTTGACCTCCATGATTTTTTATCATAAAATAGCTGTTAATCAGATTGAGGACCCTTTGTACGTGAGGAATACCTTCTCTCTAGCTGCTTTCAAGATGTGTACATAAATGGATCTCTTTCAGTTTATCTTACTTGGAGGAGGTTGAACTTTTGGAGTGTGTAAATTAATGTTTTCATCAAATTTGAAAACATTTTCAGCCATTATCTCTTCAAATAGTCTTTTTGACCTTTTCTCTATTTCTTCTTCTTCTGGAATATCCATTATGAATATGTTAGTATATTTGAGGGTGTCTCACAGGTTTCTGATGCTCAGTTTATTCTTTCATTCTTTCTTCTTTCTGTTGCTCAGACTGGATAATCTCAATTGATCTATCTTCAGGTTGGCTGATAATTTCTTTTGCCCACTCAAATAACCTGTTGAGCCTCTACAGTTAATATTTTAAGACGTTTTTCAAGAGCAATGTTAGGTTCATAGGAAAACTGAGTAGAAAGTATAGTTATTTCCAATATGCCTGGACACATGCATAGACACTCCCACTTGTCAACATCTCCCACCAGAGTGGTACACTTGTGACAACTGATGAATCTACATTGGCACATCACAATCACCCTAAGTCCATTGTTTACCTTAATGTTCTCTCCTGCGGGTGTACATTCAACGGGTTTGGACAAACGTATAATGATATGTATCCACCATTACAGTATCATAAAGAATATATTCACTGCTCTAAAAATGCTCTGTGCTCTTCCCAATCATTCCCTGTCCCCACCCTAACCCCTGCTAACTACTGAACTTTTTACTAGTCCCATAGTTTTGTCATTTCCAGAACAGCATATAGTTGAAAGCATACCATATGTAGCCTGCCTGGGTAAGATACGATGGCTCTAGGGGCTGGAGTCGAGTATTTCCCTTCTCCCATGTGGAAGTCTGGTGCTGACTGGATTGGGTATTTCCCTTCCTTTAGGTCAGTTAGTCTTTGGTTAGTTTCCCCTCAGGGCAGGCCTTACTAAAAATAACCGTGTGTTATTTTTATATATATAACAATATATGCTGGAGAGGGTGTGGAGAAAAGGGAACCCTCTTACACTGTTGGTGGGAATGTAAATTGATACAGCCACTATGGAGAACAGTATGGAGGTTCCTTAAAAAACTACAAATAGAACTACCATATGACCCAGCAATGCCACTACTGAGCATATACCCTGAGAAAACCATAATTCAAATAGAGCCATGGACCACAGTGTTCATTGCAGCTCTGTTTACAATAGCCCAGAGATTGAAACAACCTAAGTGTCCATCATCAGATGAATGGATAAAGAAGATGTGGCACATATATACAATGGAATATTACTCAGCCATAAAAAGAAATGAAATTGAGCTATTTGTAAAGAGGTGGATAGACCTAGAGTCTGTCATACAGAGTGAAGTAAGTCAGAAAGAGAGAGACAAATACCGTATGCTAACACATATATATGGAATTTAAGAAAAAAAATGTCGTGAAGAACCTAGGGGTAAGACGGGAATAAAGACACAGATCTACTAGAGCACGGACTTGAGGATATGGGGAGGGGGAGGGGTAAGCTGTGACAAAGTGAGAGAGTGGCATAGACATATATACACTACCAAACATAAAATAAATAGCTAGTGGGAAGCAGCCGCAAAGCACAGGGAGATCCGCTCGGTGGTTTGTGACCACCTAGAGGGGTGGGATAGGGAGGGTGGGAGGGAGGGAGATGGAAGAGGGAAGAGATATGGGAACATATGTATATGTATAACTGATTCACTTTGTTATAAAGCAGAAACTAACACACCATCGTAAAGCAATTATACTCCAATAAAGATGTTTTAAAAAAAACAAACAGAAAAAAACACTTGCCCAAGTTAATGAAGTTCTCCCCTGTCAACTCTAGCAGGTGCATGGAATTAAACAATTACAGTGATTTTTGACAAGTTCTAAATTTGTCATATTCATTATAACCTTTGTTGACTGGAAATCATGTCAGTAATATTAAAATATTCAAATAAGCCCCATCTACATGTATATTCCAGGGTTAAAGAGAATATACATTGTTGACAGATTACCTAGGTTTGAAACCCAGATCTGCCACTTAGTAGCTGTGACTCTGGGCATGGCTCTTCTTTGCCCTGTACCTCAGTTTCCTCCTCTGTTAAGGTAACATTAACACTGTCTTCGAAGAACTCTTACAAGGATTTTATATGTTATGTGGTTTAAGTCCTTGGAAGAGACCCTGGGAATAGGAAATGCTACCAAAGTATTAGTTATTATGTATTTTCTGCCTACGTTAAGAGTACTGCCTAACATATGGATGGGTTCTATCACCGATATTACCACCCATTTTTATAACCAACATAAATCTTCAGTCTTATTAACAGTTAACCTATTGCTATTTAGATTGCTAGTATAGTATAATGTCTATTATAAGAAATCAGAATTATGACTGGGGCTTAGTTTTTAAAATTATGTCTCTGCTCCCAACATTTTTCAGATCTATAACTAATATATTAATAAGAACTTTAGTTGATCAAAGACACATTATAGGACTTTAACCTGGTTAAAACCTTAAGGATTCATATTTTAGTATTGCTTATATTTTGACTTTTGTTCAAAATTAACTATAGGACAGCTTTAGGAATAATAAGATTTGATGTTTGGACTTTAAAATGGGAATTTTCTGTGTCTTTTTATATAAAGAATTCTCAGGTTATAAATTAAGCTCTGCTTAAAACACTACTATAAGTTATTCCAAAGTTAAATAGCATCCCTTTATAATCATAAAGAAATTTAATGCCAGTCATATAGAAAAGCAGAAAACAGAGGTGAATGGGTCCACTACATTAATGATGCAGAAGTCATTCATGGTAATTTAAATCATGCCAAGAAGTCAAAGGGCATTAGAAGCAACAATAAAGAGGTTGAGAGCTTTCTAGAGGTGAGAGAACTTCCTTAGGGGAAAGCTCCCTCTGACTTTCGGTCACTACTTTGAGCAATGACATCTTATAAGATTATACACCTGACCTGCCAAGATTTCATTCGACCTTCACAAGAAAAAAACAGAATTGGTCAAAATGATAAGGGACACCATGGTAGTGCTTGAAACAGAGTTGGTAAATACACGATATTCATTAATTTGTTCATTTGTCCATTTTTACTTTCATTCAGGAAATATTGTTAAGCACCTGCTATCCAGTTGTGTCAAATACGTAAGAGCAAAGGACTGATATGGTACCTTTCCTCACAGAGAGGGGTAGGCAATAAACAAGGAAGCAAGCAACAAGCAGACAAAATAATTTTAACACATTTAGTGATTTCAGTAAATGCTAAGAATAAAATTATCAGTCATATTCTAAAAAAACAAAAACAAACAGGAGGCAGGTATATTTTAAATGCTCTCACAGAGGAAGTGACAAGGGAAGCATTTGAGCTGAAACTTGAAAGGTAAGAAGTCAGCCATAGCAAGAGCTACTGCACCTTTGCCTGCACTCACATCCTACATGCCCAGAGATTGCACCTTCAGCAAATCATGACACAGTTTCTGGAAACTCAGTATTTTTCACAACTTCCTGCTCCCAAATCCACATCACATTCCTGCTGGCAGGCAAGATGAAAATTACTTGCATTCTGGGTCTCAATCTCTTATAGTAGTAATTTCTTTTCACCACAATTCCTAATTCTATCTATTCCCCATTTTCTTGCTCAGAAAATAGTCCTCTCCAGGACTATTTTCTCTCCTGATGTTTTTTGATCAAATGTTTTTTGTCTTTGCAGTTAGGGACTTCCACAGTTCATCTGTGTACAGGCAAGAAGTCCATCAATGCAAGATAGATTCTTGAAATATTCTTCTTAATTTTCACACACAGGAATGCTAATTTTCCCACCAGCCTATCTGGTCCCCTTATTCACCAGTATCCTAAAGGGGAAGAACCTAACAACACAGACTCAAATTGGTTGCTCAGTCCAGTTGATAGTTATATTTTTGAAGTACTGTGCATTTATTCTCCTATCTCAATGACCTATTTACAAAATTTAAAAATCACACTCTCATGCTGGGGACAGGACACTTGATTCTGCTGGCTATACTGCCCCTCCATCCTTGATGGTAGTTCTGAGCCACTCTGCAGCAGACCTCAATTTCTGTGAACACAGTTGCAAGCCACAGATTCATGTATAAATACCAAGTGGATCACGTTTTTTTAAAAATCTCATTCTTCTACACAGTTGGACTTAACAAGTGGCATTTAGGTGTTAAATCCTGCCATTGGTTTAATAAAATATAAGGTACATCCTTAAGAAATACCCTATTCAGTTTGCCAGAGGGAGACTGTTGAGGCGTTACCTGTCGACATTACTCCTACTTGAAGCCTTATGTACAAGGTTTGGAAGAAAAGTCTCCTGTGCCCTTTATGACTAGAATATCTTTAATATCCTAATATCTTTAATAATTAAGACATATATGACTGAAACTCCCTTCGCTTTGCTTGTGACCAACTCTGAACATATGATACTCGTGTCTATGAATTATGTTTTCTTTCTGCTTTGATTTGCTGGATGACTTATGTTATTTACTCCACAAATTTTTTTTTTAATTGAACACTTACGAAGTACCAGAGCTTGTGGTGTTTACAGTTTAAAACTATGCTTTGCAGGTCATGATTTGGAACCTGGGAAATCCTGGAAGAGAGTGATTTGTCAAATGAAAGGGAGTAGCTCTCAAGTCCAGACCTCTCCCCACTTTACCCTCGCCACCTCTACCAAATACTTTCATGTTGGTTCCTCCTTAGTAAAACAAATGTTAAACTCTGAATTCTGATTTAATAATGTCTGTGATTATGGTACAAAAATTTTATTTAGCAACCCAGTGGATTTGTCAACTTAGCAGCTTTATTAAAAGCCAATTTATTTAATAGTATTTACCCCAAAATCTTTCCACTTCAACATAATGTTACAGTATCAACAAAATGTACTAAATTCAGAAAGAAACAATAAGTAGTAGTCACATGTAACACCTTCCACTGGATTTGCTCAAAGATTTCCCTCATGTCAGATGAAACAGCCACCTTTTTCTTTCCCAAGAATTATGTCAGTAAGCCTTCTGTTTTGTTCTGGGCACTCTTCTATAGATGGGTTCATTTTTATACATATTGTGTTGCCCATATCCACAAAGACTTCACACTGCACTCAACTGACCTAATATTTCATTATAAAAGGACTGGCAACAGCAAGACCAGTGACATAAGAACAGATTTGAATAGCCTACTTGGTAAAAAAGAACCTCTGTGCTAGTCATTGTACATAACAAACCTTGTCCATCCACAGATACATTTTAAGTAGCAAAAACCGTATTTCTGTCTCACAATAAGATATCCTCCTTTTAGTGTTTAAAGCAAAAATTTCTCCTTAAATACAGCTTGATATAGTAGAAAGAATAGAAATGTTAGAGTTTCTAACCTGACTGTAACATATTCTTCTAGGAAATAATTGAAAAATCCATTAACTCCCTGGGTATCTCTATTGATCATGGCCCTGACACTATCAGCTGTCACACCACACAATGGGATAAATGAAGTGAGGTGGGCAGGGTTATATTAACCAGTAAGAACCGTGAAGCATGCAGGGACTAGTAATAGTAGAAAGCCCTTATCCCCCATAGGCCTGAAGGGATAATGGGAAGGAATGTTAATAGTAGAGCCCTGCGAGAGCTGAGCTTTGGAAGAGAGATTTCCAACAGCAGTTGTAGCTATGGAGAGAAAATTCAGCACTGTTACCTTGTAGGTTAGCAGGGAGTGAGGCAAGGCAATAAATACCTCTTGTTCCTCCAATACTGTCCTCTCTTGCCAGTAATTTCCATTTGGGTGACACATCCAGAAGCCAGAGTTAGAGACACTGGTTGACATAACCCATAAAGATTAGTCTCCCTGTTATTAAGTAAGCAGGGTAGAGAAAGGTATGGAGTAAAATTGGACAGGCAAGCAAAAAAAGAAAAAGAAAATACTTGCCTAATAATTCTATTATTCGAGGAATAGTAGAAATAATAATTCCCTGGGTTGCCTGGTTTACAGGGCAAGTTTAAGACTAAAATGATATGCTTAGGATAATAATTTATAAACATTAAAGCATTTTACAGTAAATGAAGTATCAGAAAAAATGTCTCTTTAGATTCAGGAAAGACAAGCCAATGAAATCAGTTTAAGTCTAACTTATTTTTTATAACGAAGAGTTTAAGAAATGGTAAGACATTTTGGAAACCATGGTTTCCTAAGACATCTCCCGCTGTAAGATACTTGAATTGTTTCTACTTTTCACATATGTTAATGAAGCAATAATGAACACGTTGGTGTCTAATTCTCATTTCTGTGATTTCAATTCCTGGGCATTTGACACCTTCAATTTTTTTTTACATAAAGG
Organism: Tursiops truncatus; assembly: GCF_011762595.2. Lineage (NCBI taxonomy): Eukaryota > Metazoa > Chordata > Mammalia > Artiodactyla > Delphinidae > Tursiops > Tursiops truncatus. Next base: position 99,916,635 of record NC_047055.1, on the reverse strand, counting down.
CTGCACCTGTTAACACTATTTTGTAACAGAAAATTGATCTCTGATTGCTTTGTTAGACATTGATTTTCTTACTGGTTATACCTATTACAAATAAATATACACACGAGGTGCTTTATGCATTTAAGAATTAGATTCTCAAAATTCAGTCACTCTGACGTTTTAAACCATTTACTTGGAATAAGTTTTATACATCTTCCTCAATGTTTATTCTACACTATCACCCCAGTTTTATATAGCAAAAATGTTTCCCCCTTCAATCCATTTGAAATTGATTTTGGTAGTACAAAATAAAGGTCTATATAGAAAAGGTCTAATATTTTACTGATTAGCTTTCTCAGTATTACTAATGAGGAATATTTTACTTTCAGACTGATTTATGGTATTATGTTATTAAAGCATAGTTTGTATTATTTTTACATTGCAGATAAATAAAGGACACATTTTTATTTATCTTACAATTATCCACAACATATTGTGATTTTTCTGGATTGTTTCTGTTTTTCCTGAGTCACTGAATATTCAAGTAAGTCTGTGACCTTTATAAACAAATAACAAATTGATTATGATTCTTTTCCAATTAAAATTTAGACACTGATTCAAAGTTTTCTAGTGTTACTGTTACAGAGAAGTCTAAAACTACTTGATTTTTATTCTTAAGTACACATCTTTTGTTTATTAACTTGTTTTACTTAGATGTCTGTAATTGAAATTTTTAAAATACCAGAATAAGTCTTCAAAAAAATTATGAAACTTTTTTTTTTTTTTTTTTTTTTACAGCTCAATTTAATTTTCCTCTCTTCAGTTGGCTGTGGTTTTGTCTTTGGCAAGCATAACTGTACAATGAAACATTCTCCTTTTTTTTCCCCACATTACTTTCAGGTTTATATTCCTTTTTTTGTCTGCTTTGCAAAAGGATTAGTTCCTCAATTGCACCCTCTATAGATTCAATTTTCTTTGGCGTTATTTTTGTTAAAAGCATCCTGATGAAATTCTTAATTCCACTGTTATGTTGTTAGCTTCCTTACAGTTTTTAGTTAATTTTATTGAAGTTCTTTTACTCTCCACTTATATTTTACATTTTTGTATTTTAAATCTATTATCTCTATATGACATTTTGAAATTTACTCATGGAATTCAGGTTTATGTCATTTGAAAATACATTTTTTATAAGTTTTATTTTTGAATTTTTAAGACATTACTTTTCTAAAGCTTTTGAGACTTTTCCATAGGCACCAGACTGCTTTCTTTCTTTCCTCTATTCATCCTTCCCTACAGAACAATGGAGTATGTCCAGACATACTCTTTACCAATCTTTGGATTGCCCTTGGAGCCACTCACTGTCCCACAGGACGTTGATATAATCCTGTCCTAAATTGAAAGCTGAAATGTAGGTGGATGTACACATCTCCTAGCCCAGTTAGGGTCTCAGTCAGCGGTGCAGCACCATGATTTTGTGGGCTGGAGGTGGATGTGTTCTGACAGTTCTCCACAAGACCAGTACATGTTGTTTTCACGCTGTGCACTGTGGATCTGGAGCAGTTTGCGATACTCTGGGCCACTCCAAGGAAGAAGCAGGGGCCTTGATTAGTGTGGGCCTGGCAATCCTGCCTCCACTTCCAGCAGAGATGCTCCACTTTTTTTTCCCACTTATAGAATACTGTATTTTGGAAAAAAAACAACGAAGAAACTGGGTATGAATTAAGTTAATAAATCTGAAAATAAATGGGATAAAAGAGATTGGATCCAGGAGGTTCTATCCAACAAAAAGACTATCTAGTCATTGCCATGAACAACACCTAATACAGAAAAGTTCCTTAATACATATTCATGTAAAGAAGAATGAATGAATGACTATGACCTTGAGTATATAGGAGATGCTCCACTTTTACAGTTTAAGTATTTGACTTATATGTACAATTTGATGAAAAGGTTCTATTAAAAAACAGTATCTCATAGAGCTGTGCTGCTCAAAATCTACCTAGTAAGCGTTTTAAAATGCAGATTCTGATTTGTACATCTAACTGAGGTCAGAATTCTGCATTTCTAACAAGCTCCTAGGTGACGATGATGTTACATTTGCGTGGACCACACTTTAAGTAACTGAGTGGTCTGAGGGTATATGAGTAGTCTCAGCTCTGCTTTAACCAGTTTAGCCATATAAAACACTATACATGCCAGTATGCACTCTTCTCAGAGATCTTTGTGTCTCTGTTAACAGTATTTTCTGTGAGGAACTATGTGTTTTTAGAATGCCATGTGTTGCAAGCCCTGCTCTTGGACTCCTATCGTGTTTCTTACTATTATCTATAGTTTGCTTGCTTTTTGTCTTTTTGTGGTGATTTGTCACAATGGTCATCTGTCCATCATCTCTTAAGCCAACATACTAACTTTGGAAAACTTCACACATGCATCCTATCCCTCCAAAATTGAAGCAATATACTTTGCAGCCTACTTTGAAGCTAGAGCACGGACAGCAATGTGTTAGCATATCCCCATTCAGATGCAATGTAGCACAAGTCTTATTCTTAAGAGAGTAAGGTTAAGGGAGCAGGTGACAGTTTCTGCTCAGGGTGGTGCTTTTAGAAACAGAACTGGTAGATGCGCAAGGAGGAGGCACCATCTGTACATAAGCAGAAGAAACTGGGTTCTACTCCGGATGCAGAAAGTTCACCAATGAAATAGAAGCACAATATCTTAATTTGGATACTGTTCCACAATGCATATCCTTCAAGCCTGACTCTTTGCCCTGTTCCTCTCACCTTCAAAACTTCCTCTCAGGAACTAACTAGGAAATATATAATGTCTTTTTGCCAATCCGTTTTCCATTTCAATGAACGAGCATGGTGTCTGTTGCAGACAACTAACAATCCTGACTAATACAGTCTTCCCAAAAAGAAATATTTCATGTTAAACAAAAAGTGTTTTGATCTGTTCAACGATAACAAGCCCCTACAATATAAAAATACATTTTTGCGTTAGAAGGTATACTAATTTCATGAGAGAGGGGAGGGCACTATGAACAGATGAAGTTTGTCTCAATGCCTAGTTTTCAAAAGACTGTGAAAGATGATTAAAAATAAAAACATAAGAAACAGCAGAAATAGAAAAGGCAAACAATTAGATATATTTCCATGTGTAAAATTCATATGAGATGAGTTTGGTCCATCTACCACTCTATGCCTTAGTCTGAAAAGGGGCATTCTGCATTGTTAAGGATAGTAAGTCCAGGAAACAAACAACTTCCCTTGTTTTGCAATAATACTGATGGGTTCTTCACTTTCAGTCCTAGTCTGCTCTTCTTAAATTGACGACAAATTAAACTGTGGATTGCTTGAAGATCAACTATGTCTGTAACAACATTTCTGAAACAACTAAATTCATAATGATTTCGTATTTAAGATGTTTACCATAGTAATATAAGGAGAAAACCAAATCATAAGCATTTATTTTTGTGCTCTGAAAAACGAAGTAGTTTTGATCAATGAAGAAGCAAAAAACATTATTAAACAAAGTTTTGGTTTTTTCCTCAACATATCTCTGTTATATACTTTCTGGTGTTTGTTCCTCCCACAAAAGTAGGGAGGATATTTTCCATGCCTTCAGATTTTCTTGAAATTGTGCTATCTCTAGTCAGAAATCAAAGAGGTGGAGAGTACAGTAGAAATATTTCTAAAGTAATGAAAAACTATCTTCTGCAATGAAAAGAAAAGATATAAGATGCTTATTATCTTCACACTTTACTCTGTTTAGGTTCACCTTCAGTTTTCCTTAAATCATATGTAAGAAAATGAGGTAGGAAGAAATTATAAAAGATGCATCTGTTATTCATTTTAAAGGTAGTAATCAGTAAAATCTTCTCCAAATCTCAGTTGTTCTTTTGAACACCTAAGATATTGTTTAGAGAAAAATTCTTATTAAAGATGTCACCTGTGTATATGAGAAGATTATGTCCTATTTAAAACACCTAATTTAACACTGCTCAAATAAGAAATAATTTACAGGAAAAATATTTAACCACCTCTATTTTCCTGTTATGGCTATTCTTCTCAAAGTGAACTGTGATTTTTAAATTGGAGAAAGGGTTCACTTTCCATGCTATGTTATTTTCTACATCTTTTGAAGAACACAATCGATACTCTAGCTGATGATTCCTGACTTATTTTACCATTTTTCCATAAATTAAGCAACATTAAAAATACAAAGTTTCATAAGGTATATACAATATCAGGATACATTCCTATCCTGCTATTTGGCCACTCCTTTTGAGAAATATTTCATTTATGATACCTCCATAATGGTACTGTATGAGATATATGGCAACACTACTTCCTCTGTGGATTCCATCCAGGGATGACTGCATTTAAGAAAGGTTTATGCCTATGGGACTATGTTACTTCACTCATTCATCTTAAGATCTCTCTTGATATGTATTTTTTGAAGACACACATGAAATTCCACCTTCAGGCTGAAGACACAAATCTCTGTCTAGAAACATGCTCACCTAATTTAAGAAATAAACTATATTCAGGGGGGGAAATGAGGAATTTGCCTCCACTAAGGGCACATCTCAGTCCTCTAGATATTTGGAAATAGGATAAAAAATCAAACACCAGAAAAAAAATGTTGACAGGGAGAGCTAAGAGTGAAATATTACTTACTTTTGTGGACATTTTAATGGGTGTTTTTGTCTTAACTCCTTCAACTAAAGGCACTCACACTTAAAAGAATGTAAACGTACTTCCTACTTCTTTGTTATTTATGTATTTATTTATTAGCATCTTTATTGGGGTATAATTGCTTTACAATGGTGTGTTAGTTTCTGCTTTATAACGAAGTGAATCAGTTATACATATACACATGTTCCCATATCTCTTCCCTCTTGCGTCTCCCTCCCTCCCACCCTCCCTATCCCACCCCTCTAGGCGGTCACAAAGCACCGAGCTGATCTCCCTGTGCTATGCGGCTGCTTCCCACTAGCTATCTATTCTACGTTTGGTAGTGTATATATGTCCATTTGATTTCTACTAGGATGCTGAGCACCAAAAGGAGGCACAATAAATGCTCACAAAATGTGCAGAAAAAGCTTTATAGTTCTATGAAACTGTAAAATAGAGGTTTCTTGTTGGAAAAAAGCAAATAAATTTAAGTCTAAAATGTACACATACATACTTTTTTTCAAATTAGAAATCTGTCAGAATTCTTAAAGAATAATGAGCCACTGAATATAAGTACTCTTAATTTCTCATTAATGTTGCCTAATAGATAAAAACAAACCACAAAATGGTACATCTAAAGGTTAATTTTCTAAGAATGTTTTATTTACTAAAGAAGTTCTGCTAGCAGCTTAATAAGCTTACTTAATTCACTTTTTAAAGATATTTAAGTAAAATATGTCAAGCCAAAGAGCCAAGTTTTGGGGTTTTAACAATTATTCTAAAAGTGGACATATTTTTATATTATTCACCTAACTTTAATTGTATGACTATAAATAAGTTCAAATGTAATTTTCTCCAGAAGTCTTAATTTCCAATTAGGTATGATTTCTCTCATTTTCCCTCCAATTTTACTTCATAACTTTAATGACAGACACATCAAATTCTTTTTTGTAATATTAATTTGGTTATCCCGCTACAGAACAATCAGCTTCCTGAAAGTAAGTCATGGATCTGATTCTTCATTGCATTTTTCTATCATGACTATTGTGGCAGACTCCACCAATAGCCATGATTCATTTCCTCTTCCCTGTACCCACACCCTTTACTTTGTAACTTTACATTTCTCTCCAGTCACCAGCAGGGTAACAAGCTCAACTACAAGAGACGTGCTTTGACCAACTGGATATTATCAGATGTGGTATAAACCGAAGCTTAAAACAAATTTACACACGGGGGTTGCTTTCTTTTGTATCTCTACCACTGACTCGAAAACATGACTAGTCTTCCTTACTGGAGGAAAAGAGGCATGTGGAGCAAAGCTAGGTCATTTAAATCATCAAGGCCAGCCTAGTTAAAATGATAGCCAGTTGACCTTCAGATTTTCAAAGAAGCCCTATCAAAAACAACACAGCTGCTCAACTGGCCCCAACTTAGAAGAGCTAAACCCTGTACGCAAATGGGAAAAAAAAAGTTTGCTTGAAGCCACCCAGTTTGGGGATGGTAACAAAGCCACAGGTAATAGTTTAGTATATGTTGTAAGTAGCCTGTGCTCACAAAACATATGAAAAAAAAAACGCTTCAGAAAGTGGGCAAAAAGGGAACATACCTCAACATAATAACGGCCATATATGGCAAACCCACAGCTAACATACTCAACAGTGTAACACTGAAAGCATTTCCTCTAAGATCAAGAACAAGTCAAGGATGCCCACTCTCACTGCCACTTTTATTGACCATAATTTTACAAGTCCTAGCCACAGCAATCAGAAAGAAAAAGAAATAAAAGAAATCCAAATAGGAAAAGAAGTAGTAAAACAGTCACTGTATGCATGTGATATGACACTATACATAGAAAATCCTAAAGACTCTACCAGAAAACTACTACAGCTCATTAATGAATTCAGTAAACTTTCAGGATATGAAATTAGTACACAGAAATCTGTTCCATTTCTATACATTAACAATGATATATCAGGAAGAGAAACTAAGGAAACAATCCCATTTACCATTGCATCAAAAAGAATAAAATACCAAAGAATAAACCTACCTAAGGAGGCAAAAGACCTGTACTCTGAAAACTGTAACAATGTGATGATGACAAACTCTACTTCAATAAAAAATGGTTAAAGATTTTAAATAAAAACTTTATTTAGAAAATTTATCTTAGAGAACAACATGGATGCAATAACTAAAATGCCAGACCAATCCAAAAATTTGCATCAGATTGTGGTTTGAATCAGTTGCCAGTACTGTATAAAACAGTAAGGCTCAGGCATATTCAACTACAGGGCTATCCAAATGACCCATTCTGAACTGGGTACTACAACACCTCGGATACGCTGATTTGTGGATGGGTGGATAATCTAAACAATGGTCATACAGAATTTTTTTTGAAAGTTACTTTTTATCTTTGAGGGTACAAGAAAATGGAAAATATACACACGCTAAAGGTGATTTTTGCCACTTTGAAGAAGATGCACCAGTAAATCAGAGATACAAAATATGGCACCAGAAAGCTATTTGGTCATTTAATAATATTAGTACAAATATGGCTGTAGTACAAGAGAGAATATGGTCTGAGTTACAGAATAAAATGGGAGGCAGGAAGAGAAATGACAATGTACAAGGAAAGATAATGTGAGTAAAGATGAAGGATACATAGAAATAATTTTAATGATGTCACTTTAAATATTGTATCAAGCCTTGACTGAATTCTGTTTTCACTTTTTTGAACTAGTACATCCCCTTCTTTTCATGAGCTAGTTAGAAAGTGATTAGTATTACTGAACAAATGAATGGTTTCATTAAAGTGAACTGAGGTCCTATTCTCTATTCTTTACATAATAACCAGTTGACAGTATATTATGTGCCCAGCTACAGCATCAAAGCTTCCATTTCAATCTCTAATATCCATGATTACAATAGGTAAATATGGAACAGGTAAATTTTGATGGAAAATAAGAAGAATTTCAGAAAGGTAAAAGCACAGAATTCAGCCCCAGAATCATAAAAAATATTTGACCAATGCAGGGGCCAGTAAGGCATGTATGAAATATTTCAACACAATGACTTTACAATCTAGTTGTACAGAGAAATACTATAAATCCATCAAGTAACTAAAGAATTCAAGGCTACATATTCTTCTACAAGAGAATATGACAATTGGAGGCCTTTCATTCAATGGGAGAGAAAAATAAAACATAACTTGATGTGGGCTATATAATAGAAACATAAATATAATACTGGGTCCCAGTACCCAGATCTTGATTTCTATTACCATTCTCCAATAGAACGAATCGGGGCCTCTTATTCTACATACGATTCTGGGGCTGAATGTCTAAGATAAGCCTGGAAACAAAAAGTAAAAAAGTGTTCCCCCCTACATATGGGTATGTCAAAGGGACACAGAGGCCAATTAAAAAAGCTTCCAATGACCAAAGGTTGAAAATTTGGGGCAACAAAATTAAAAAGATGTATTGGATTATAAACATAAATGTTAAAAGTAAAAGGTGTCAATAACACAATCAATAAATGAGGGAAAGGAGACAAACATCCCATGCAGAAGAATTCAAAATAATTTATGTAGACACCTCATCTTCAAGGAGGTGGAACATAGTTATTCACTCCTTAAGTACGGGCTACTCACAGTTACTTCTTTCCAAGGAGGACAATATGCAAAGCGTAAAAGAGTAAACTTACAGTGGAGAAACCTGACAAGCACTACTTCACCAAGGTGATCAAGGGCAACTCAAATCATGTTGATAGCATGTACCCTTGATATCGTGTGATGAGAATGGCACATTAACTGTGATATACATCCCCCCAACCAAACCCATAACCTCCAGTCTAATTTTGAGAAAAACATCTGACTAATTCCAGTTGAGGAACATTCTACAAAATACCTGACCAGTGCTTCTCAAAACGGTCAAGATAATAAAAAATAAAGAGTCTGAGAAAATGCCACAATCAAGAGGAATCTATGGAGACATAACAACTAAATATAATGTGATATCTTGTATGGAACCCTGGATCAGAAAAAGGGCAGTCAGGGGCTTCCATGGTGGCGCAGTGGTTGAGAGTCTGCCTGCCGATGCAGGGAGAGGCCACAGCAGGGAGAGGCCCGCATACTGCAAAAAAAAAAGGAAAAAGGGCAGTCAGGAAAAACTAAGTAAATATCAATAAAGTATGAACTTTATTTAATAAAAATGTATCAATCTTGGTTCACTATTTGTGACAAATGTACCATACTAATATAACATGTTAACGAGGGAAAGTGAATGTGAGGTGTATGGCAACTGTCTTCTATGAAAGTTTTCTGTAAATCTAAAGTTATCCTTCTCCAAAGAGGACATGTAGATGACCAACAGTCACATGAAAAGATGCTCAACACTGCTAATCATCAGGGAAATGCAGATCAAAATCATAATGAGATATCACCTCACACCTGTCAGAAAGGCTATCATCTAAAAGAATACAAATATGCTCAACATCACTAATCATTAGAGAAATGCAAATCAAAACTACAATGAGGTATCACCTCACACCAGTCCGAATGGCCATCATCAAAAAATCTACAAACAATAAATGCTGGAGACGGTGTGGAGAAAAGGGAACCCTCTTGCACTGTTGGAGGGAATGTAAATTGATATAGCCACTATGGAGAACAGTATGGAGGTTCCTTAGAAAACTAAAAACAGAACTACCATACGACCCAGAAATCCCACTACTGAGCATATACCCTGAGAAAATGATAATTCAAAAAGTCATGTATCACAGTGTTTATTGCAGCTCTATTTACAATCGCCAGGACATGGAAGCAACCTAAGTGTCCATCAACAGATGAATAGATAAAGAAAATGTGGCACATATATACAATGAAGTATTACTCAGCCATAAAAAGAAATGAAATTGAGTTATCTGTCGTGAGGTGGATGGACCCAGAGACTGTCATACAGAGTGAAGTAAGTCAGAAAGAGAAAAACAAATACCGTATGCTAATAAATATATACGGGATCTACAAAAAAAAAAAAGTTTCTGAAGAACCTAGGGGCAGGACAGGAATAAAGATGCAGACGTAGAGAATGGACTCGAGGACACGGGGAGGGGGAAGGGTAAGCTGGGATGAAGTGAGAGTGGCATAGAATTATATATACTACCAAATGTAAAATAGATAGCTAGTGGGAAGCAGCCGCATAGCACAGGGAGATCAGCTCGGTGTTTTGTGACCACCTAGAGGGGTGGGATAGGGAGGGTGGGAGGGAGACGCAAGAGAGAGGGAATATGGGGGTATATGTATATGTATATGTATATGTATATGTATAGCTGATTCACTTTGTTATAAAACAGTAACTAACACCCATTGTAAAGCAATTATACTCCAATAAAGATGTTAAAAAAAAAAAAGACAAAAAAGAAACCTGCTTTCTTGGGTCTGCACAGTTAGCAGTGCCTATTCCAGCATGAGTGTCAATCCCTCATGGAGTTTACTGAATTAAAAAAGATGATGGGAGAGGAAAAAAAATAGTTGGTTATAACAATAGAAATAAAGAAGATCACAGTTTCCGTATGAGACTTAGCCATAAGGCTTGTTTATTTGATATACATTTCAATTTTTCTCACCCCTATTTGTGTGCCTACATATTAGATAACACTTATTTTTATTCAATAAATATATCCCTTCCTATAACTAATTTCAATAAATAGCTTTTAAAGTGAGCACATATGAAGGATAAAACCTTATCCTGCCCAAGAAACTTTCATTTTCCATGGAGATCAACAACTGGAGAATCTATATAGTATGTCATATGTAAAGTTCCTTAATTACAAACATTGCTCCAACCCAATTCACAGCCTATCTTACCTAGATAGGCGCTACAGTATCTTGGTTAAGTACTGGACTGTATTACCTGGGTTACTATCATATCACTACTAGCACGTAACTTTGGGTTTGTTAGTTTTTCTCTCAGTGTCTCACTCTTCTCATCTGTTAATTAGATCAACCTTCATGAGCTGTTGAGATGATTACAACATTGCCAGGAACATACTAATCGATCAGTGAATATTAGCCATTTATTACCACTAGTATTATTCTTCCTTGAAATGTCCTTCATTTGGCAGAGAGGAGAGTTATAGCAGTAAAAGATGTTTTAAAAAACAAATTTTGACACAACTTCATACTATAAAATGAACTTCCATAAACATAGAATTATTAACTTCTTTTTCAACAGCCCTATTTGATATATAATATGGATTGTATTAGCTCCAATTTTTAGGTATGGAAATTGAAGCTCAGAGTACCTAAGATACTAATGTAAGGTTACAAAGATAGTAAGTTACAAATCCAGGTGGAGACCCTATGATTTCGGTATCCTGTTCTATTCAACATTCTTATGGTTTTAAAATTTTGCCTGTTTTAATAGTAACTGAAATACAGTAGAGTTTATCACTGGTACTTGTTTAGGCAGATATGTATGGGTTCGGATTCTAGCTCTGCCACTTAACTATCCAGATGATTTTGGAGGAGTTACTTCTCTAAACTTCAATTACATAATCTGAAAAATGGAATAACATTTGCCTTTTAAGGTATTTTGGCATTGATTAGAGCAACACATATAAAGCACTTGGCAAGTTGTTGCTATATAGGAAGGACTTATCATAATCTATTTATTATCATTCTTATGCGAGTCTTCTAGCATAAATCTTGTCTCTTTGGAAGGACACTAATAGACTTGCTGAAAAAGAAGAGTTACTTAGTCCTAAAACAATACCTAAAAGTATTGTTACTCAAGGCACCAATATCCTTTATAAGATTGTTATGTTCTCAAGTGGCCCACCAGGTATTCCATCTTCACTACGATAAATCACAATTTAGTTAATATCACTCTTATTGCTATTATTACACAGAAGAACAATTATGGATAGCTTGTATCCAGGAAAATCACTATGAATATTAACATCACAGGCTGTACAGTACATGATCTCCAATTTTATACTTCAAGAAAACAGCAGAAAAGCCACTATGGTTCATTAGCTTCTCAGTTTGTATCACTAAGCACTTTGTCAGTGTCTCTTCCGAAATTATCTTACTCTGATGAGATGGCAGCATAGAGGTGGTATCCTATGTGTTACAGCTACACTTATTTCAGAGTAATATATACTACTTTAGGAAAAAAAAAAACCCAAAGAGGTGAGGTAATCTCATTTTGGGGGCAACTGTTGATAAGAATACAAGTTTAAAAACAAAGCCAAATAGCAGAGTAGCACATACTATCTTCCCCCCACTTGATTTATGAAAGATATATGGTGAGCCCCTTTTATGTACAAATTTATGTTACATCTTGTTTCAAAGATGCTTAAGGCATGTTCCCAGTACAGAAAGGGCTCACCACCTAGGCAGGAAGACAGAAAAAAAATAAAAGTATAGAGTGTGACAAGAGTGGAGATAAGAAAAATCTATTTCATTTACACAGGGAAAGGGTTATCTATGTCATGTTAATGAATTTGAATTTATAATAGTTTGTTTTTGTTTGGTTTTGTTATGTTTGAAAAGCAGGACAGTTCTTACATGACCTCAACGACCATCACAGGTGACACAATTAATTGTTCTTATCGTAAATAGAATGTTGTGGCCATTTTTCTGAGAGTGCATAATGATAGTGACAGCTATAAATATTTCAGGGCTCAGTATGTGCCAGGCACTGTTCTTAGCAAATCATTATCTCATTGGATTCTTACAACAGCTCATATTACAGATGAGTAAACAAAGAACTATATGATCACATAACTTGCTCGAAGTCCCACAAGTTGAAGATTGGGGAGTCAGGATTTAAAATCATGGAACACAATGCCAGCACTAAGAGGTTAATATTCTGGTAGATGGAGAACCTTTCCCAAAATGGGTACATATAAAGCTAAGAAATTAAGCATATCCCAAATGCTCACAATTGGTTACATAGGAGACCCTCCTGCCCTGGCTCTCCTTGCTTGTCCAAAGATATGAAGAAGGGATATGGCTCTTCACATTTCTCCTCCCTGAACCTCCATAGGTCTAGTAACAGACACAAAAATAACATTTAGGCTGTATTATGTTCCTCTAACATCTCATTAACTAGACCAGCATTAAATGGTAACCATGGCTCTTCCACAGATGAGCACTTCCATAGGCTATTTATTAATATATGTAAAAATAGAGCTGTTATAAAACAAGCTTGGAAATTACTAAGATATAACCACTTCAGCATGCCTCATCCCAATAATATTTCTCAGAACGTTTAATATAAACTGTTAACTTCCAATAGAGGGATATACTATGCAACATATTCCAAACTTACTTAATAAGGAATTTGTATTTCTTCAAGGACATTTAATGGACCTAGTGTTCTACGGGATGCACTTTGGGAAACCATTGTAGAAAGTGAATTATATAATTTTACAATATAGTAATTATCACGGCAGGCATTCTTATTGCTCTCTTGAGTAAATCAGGTGTCTTTCCATAGGCCCTGTTGCTTAGCAACAAAGTAACCAGAGTGCTTAATGAATCATCTGAAAATCAAATTATCAGTAAAGTACATTATCACTTTCTCTTACTGGGATAGTCATTTGGCTTTTCTCATATTAGGAACAAAGAGTCATATTTAAAACCTACAAGGTAACACAGGCTGCCTGATAACTTAATTAAGTAAGCATTAGAGCACATTTTGGGATTGCTTTATTGTAAATAACAGAATTGACAACTGTGTTACAGGATCTACATGAACCATTCCTGTAAAAGCACCTCCCTAGAGGATCTCAAGTACATATTCACTCAAATACCAAATAGTATTTTACATTTTCTGAAAGAGTAGAAAAGCTATCAGAAGCTTATATCTTGCATGTAGGATATGAGTTATTTGCTTCCATTAATTTTTTAAATTGTCAGCAATGTTTCCCTTTTGAAAAATATCTTATGGTCCCCTATATTATGCATTCACAGTATTTTTTTTGCTAGTTCGATCATTTCCCTCCATATTGTATCCACCATAATTTCTTAGCTTGATACCTAGCACAGAGTAGATACCTAATTAATATTTATTGAAAGAATTTACGAATTACTGATTTGTACTTCCCAAGAGAAAACCTTTTCTAACTGCTATTGACCACATGGATTTTTATCTTCTATTCACATTACCCTGTCCTCAATTTTCACACCTCTTAATGCCAATCCAAGTGCTTCCTCCCTCTCTACACTCAGTCACACCTCAAATAATTGCTCTCAGCTTCTGCCAATAGTCACTACCATGGCTGTATCTATCTAAACACCAGTAATCGCAGCATTCTTCAGAACAGCCAAGAACTTGAAATAACACAAATATCCATCAACTGGTGAATGGCTACACATATTGAGCTATCTCCAGATGATGAGATAGTATTCGGCATAAAAGAACCAAGTACCTGCAAAACATGATGAAAACTGAAAACTTCATGCAAACTGAAAAAAGTCAGCCACAAAGACCACTTATTTTATTATTCCATTTAACTGACATGTTCAAAAATGACAACTCTCAAGATATATAAAGTAGATTAGTAGATTTCTAGGGCTGGAGATGAAAACAGGGATTAACTATAAATGGGCATGTGGGATCCTAAAATGTTCTAAAACTGTACTGTAGTGATGGTTGTGCAACTTGGTAAACTTATTAAAAATCAGTGAATTGTACACATGAATGGATTTTATGGCATGTAAGTTACACTTCAATAAAGTTGTTAAATAACTAGTGAGCACCACTGTACTTAGTCAAAATGAAGGTTCTGACCAGCATCAGCTCATGAGCTAGTATCTTTGTTACAGAAAACTTCTTTCTACATATACATTCATTCTGTACCAGAAATGCTTTTGACGTTATTAGTACTATTATTCTAGTAACTATTTGAGAGTTGTGATAACTATTTTAGAAGCGCCCATTTGTCAATATGCTTCTACCATCAGGAGATACACATTTCATTTTCAGCACAGCTGACTGTATTATCCTGGATTAATCTCTTTTTGTTCTTTGATTTCTTTGTCTGAAAAAAATATGATGCCCCCCTCTTTATAAAGTATTTAAGTATTCACAAATGGAATATCTTCTAAACACAGAGTATCTTCAATTACGCTATTTAAATAATGTTCTGAGATGATTATTGCTCTAAGAAAGCTTTTTAGTAAAGTTAGTTCCATTTGATTTTGTTCAAATGAAACTGACAGCTACTTTGCCCCATTACAAATGCATCAAATTGCACCCTTTTCTAAGACAGAAACAGGTCAAAAGGTATTATAAAACTAGGAAAACATATTGTTTTATAATAATACATTCATCCATGATTACTAAGGAATATTTAGAATGCAACATTTTTTAAGCAATCAAGTAGTTGAAAGAAACAGATTTCCTTATTCTTGAAATGAAAAAAAATCCATATGATTTGTGTTCAATAAAATTCTTCACATACATTAAAATAGCTAATCTGAAAACTATTTTTTTGCGTTTTAAATCAGGTTGTAACACAGAGTATTTGTAATGTAGTACAACCACAAGCTTTTCATATATATGGTTTTTAGAACCTGAAAATGAAATATATAGATTTTTCACTATTCCTATTATTTGATTTTCCTTATCAGAAGCTGAACGCAGTTGTCTTTCGGTATATTTTCCTAAGAACACACTTATGTTTTCCCACCTGAATTTTTGGAATTTTTCTTAACCAAAGAAATATTAACAATTGAAAGCATCTGAAGGTTTATCAGATAGTGTCTCAATACTTTTAAACAAAAGAAAATTTCAAATTCAACTAAAATCTTAGGGAATCAATATCAAGAGAACTTTATCTTTAAAATGGTAATTCTATACAACTTGGAGATCAAGAAGGCCACATTTGACAAGGGAGTCACTGTGCTCTAAATGCAATATTAGGCTGAATCCTAATTTATCTTTGAGCCTCTGCTCTTTATTCTTTGATACTAATGAATCTTTGAATTTTAAAAAAAATTAAGCAATAAAATCCAAAAACAATCAGTAACAGAGTAGCTGAGAATATCAAGTTGATGTCAGCCTTGATAGGTCAAATTAAATAAAGTATTTAAATGATATACTTCTTGATTGTATGACCCTGGACAAGTTCTTACCATCTTTGAATGCCAGGTCATCAGTAAAATGGATTAACAGAGTTACAGTATGGAGTAAATGAATTAACATGTCAAATACTGTGCACACATATATACAATGGAATATTACTCAGCCATAAAAAGAAAAGAAATTGAGTTATTTGTAGTGAGGTGGATGAACCTAGAGTCTGTCATACAGAATGAAGTAAGTCAGAAAGAAAAACAAATACTGTATGCTAACACATATATATGGAATCTAAGAAAAAAAAATGTCATGAAGAACCTAGGGGCAAGATGGGAATACAGATACAGAACTACTAGACAATGGACCTGAAGATATGGGGAGGGGGAAGGGTAAGCTGGGACAAAGTGAGAGAGTGACATGGACATATATACACTACCAAATGTAAAACAGAGAGCTAGTGGAAGCAGCTGCATAGCACAGAGAGATCAGCTCGGTGCTTTGTGACCACCTAGAGGGGTGTGATAGGGAGGGTGGGAGGGAGACGCATGAGGGAGGGGATATGGGGATATATGTATACGTATAGCTGATTCACTTTGTTATAAAGCAGAAACTAACACACCATTGTAAAGCAATTATACTCCAATAAAGATGTTAAGAAAAAAATATTGTGCACATTGCCTGATACATGGTAAGCATTCAATAAATGAGGAAGAGACTTAATCCTTTATCTGTCCAGTCAATACCAACAAACTCTAACCTAGAACAATGGTGACAGTACAAGATATTCTCTATTCCTTATAATTTTCTGTTTCAACTTGGACATACAGGAACAGCACTGAACTTAATATTTCTAAACAATATTCTCAAAATTTACCCAAACCATTTACTGAAAAGTCATTGCTAAATGACTGCCATAAATGGATAACTAAAACTAAAGATTCTCTTTAACAGAAAGTTATCCTATATAAACAGACTGTAGTTCTCATGATTTCACCATTCCAATTCTTCCCTTTTTTTTTCCCCCTCAAAGCCACAGTCTAATTCAACTCCAGTGACTTTTAGATATAGTAGGTAACATTAAGTGGCAATATTTTGTCCACAACTTAGTTCACACTATTTTGCCTTACACTTTAGAAATCAATCACATACTTCATGGAACATATTATTAGAAATATTCAGTGACTTTTAGAAGCCACAATTCCATAGTTTCTCTTTATTTCCCTCTAACTTAGACATCTAATAAAATATTTCAAAAGAATCCCATCACTACCAAGGATTGAATGCCACGAGGAAGTACTGTGTATGCTTTCTCCAGCCACTCATTTTCTTGAACGATTAAAAGTTCATGTGAACAATGCCTGACAACCATAAAGAAATGAGAAACAGCACACTCTCAATTTACGATCTATTATCATAATGTTCGTGGGATACACACATTTGCAGCAACATTTCATGCTAGGTGATAGATGTATTGTTTCAAGATGTCCATTCAAATAACAGGCCACTTATGATAAGTCTCTTTGCTCAAAGTGATACACTGACCAAGAAAAATCACCCAGTGCTTTAAAAATCACATTAGGATCATCAATGTGAGTTACACACCATTTCTAAATTTGAGAGTCAAGTTTCACTTTCCAAACTAATTGGTTATGATTTCGGTTAATTGTCAAACTAAGTATGTACTGAAAATTTATATGACTAAATTCTCCAAGAGACTTACGAGAAAGCAAATGGACTCAAATCAAGAATCCCTGTCTTTTAGACCAGTGCTCTAAATACTTACTGTTCATAAAAATCATCTGGCATTCAAATTTCATATTCTGATTCAGTGGATTTGGGGCAAAGCCTGAGATTCTGTGCATCTGATAAACTCCCTGGAGATGTCAAGGCTACCAGTCCATAAGACTACACTTTGAGTTGAAAGGATCTAGGTTACTGTCATACTGAAAAAGCAAAGCTTAAAATTTAGAAAAAAATTAGATTCCATTATGATGTAAATATTAAATCCTGCAGGGCAAGTTAAAGAAAAAAAAAACTTGGTGACAGGAAAGAACATGGTATGTTGGAAAACCTTTAGCCCTTTCTCATCACTCTGTAGGACTAACTATAGATTATTTTCTCTCTGCTCACCTGCAGCCCTTAAATACATTTAAATACATTAAATACCTTAAACACATTCTACAAAGTCTATGTAAAGCAGAATCAAATTTAGAGGGGAGGGAAATATGTAAACTTAGATGGGAATAAAATTTACATCTTTATTTACATTAACCTCTATCATTTTCTTCAATTACAAATGTAGACAAAGAGCAATACCTGCAATTTGATCTGTATAGACATCCCATATATAATACATATTATGAAGTTATGGCAGTTAATAAGTCTATGAGTGGCTAGATCTAGTTATATAATACCAAAAATGTGTGTATATTATATTACAAAATTTTAATGTTCTACTAATTGTATTACTATATAATTTCTTTTATAAGCCTTTGTATTTTATTTTATGGATTTAAAAGCATTTTTCTCAGAAGGGATTCCTAGCTGTTACCAGACTGCCAAAGGGATTCATGTCACAGTCATTTCAACCATAACGTGACTACCTCCACTTTAACCCTTCTAACTGATTAGACTGTAATCCTCCCAGCAACAATCTGATGCTCCCTCATTCCTTCTCACGTTGACTAGGTGTCTGCCCTTGATTTTCCTTTAGAAGCCTCTGCACACCTCCATCATTGTATTTATCATATACATGCAGTATATTTCCTTGCATGTATCTCTAACACACTTCAAAAACACCAAAAGGGAAGGAAATATCACTGTTCTCGAGGTATCTTCCACATCTGGCACATAATAATTACAGTTGATACTTGAACAACATGGGTTTGAACCATGGGTGTGGGTTCACTTATACATTGATTTTTTTTTTTTCAACAGTAAATACCACAGTACTACCTGGTCCGTGGTTGAATACACATGCAAAATCACAGGCATGGAAGAACTGAACTGTGTATACTAAGGGTGGACAGTAAGTTATAGGCACATTTTCAACTGCACAAAGGGTCAGCGCCCCTAACCCCATGTTGCTCGTGGATCTAAGGAAATAAAACATGTGTAACTCAAAGGACGCATAGGGACTGAACCTAATGCAGGCAGGGGAATATTTTCAGTAAAAAAGGATATAACCAGGATGGCCTTTGCAATACATAAGTGTATCAAATCAACACACTCTATACCTTAAACTTATACACAATGCACTATGTTGTATGTCAATTATATCTCAGTAAAGCCAGGGGGGAAAAGGTCTAGAGAACAGTGTTGAGACAAGCCTCCTTGAAAGATCAATAGTATATCTGTACAATTGGAGAGGTGCAGGCAACACATTGGGTCCCACTGAAAGTGAGAGGTCTTAATTGGGTCATGAGTGCTTTCCTGTCTTAGGAGCTCCTTATTCTTCAACGATTCCTACCCAGGAGGTAAAACAAGAAAGGGAACTCTCTGAGTTCAATCCTTTAATTAGAGCAACTCTATTCTATGAAGAGCTAAACATTTGGTGTTGAACCATTTAGCAAATACAAGCCAGATATAGCTTTTTGTACATTCTCCAGTTATCTGTTTAATTTCAAAGTTCTGAGGTGTTCTGAAAATACACATTTACTAGGACTCAATTTATCATGACAACTCATTCAGTTTGAAGACATCAGCATCCTAAACAATTGAGAATACATATATTCATGAACCTAGAAAATCAGCAAAAAACCTACCAAACACCAAAGTGATGTTTTCAAACAGAGGCTGGCTTCTATATGAAAAGCTGCATACTAGACAAGTATGTCTGAACTCTGAAAAAGTTTCCCCAGCTCCATTATTACCACCCTCTTCTAAGCATCAGTGATTGTCTAGTTTCTAAAATGGCCATCTACCTGGCCTTCCTGATTCATCCCTTGTCCCTTTTTATCTCTTTTTAACACCACATCCAGGGTTATTCTAGAAAAATGTAAGCCTGATCATGTCACGCTCTAACTTGAAACTCTCCAATGATTTCCCCATTCAATCAGAATAAAAGCAAAAATCTTTACAATGTCCACCCAAAGTCCAAAACCAGAGGGTCTCCTATTATCTCTTGATCTTGTCTCTTCTCCTTTCCCCTTGCCTCCCTCTTCTACAAACATATGGCCCTTCCTTGTTGCTCCTTGAACCCACTAAGCTTGTTTCTGCCCTAGGGTCATTTCCCTTACCATCCTCTCTATATAGAGAACTCTTCCCTCAGATGTCTGCATGACTGCCTCCCCTTCACAGTACTCAAGTATGTGCTCAGAAGTCAGCAACTTAATAAACCTTTCCTGAAACAGGTTTTATAAAATTTATATTACCCTAATCATCCCTGGGACCCCTTACCCACCCCTCCTGCTTTATTTTCCTCTATAGTACTTATAAATACTTGAGATATCATCTCTATTATTTAGCCTGTCTGCCTTATTCTATATGAATCTAAAGTTCATAAAAACATGGATATTTGTTTATGTTGTTATTTACTGCTGTATCCCCAAGATCTAGACCAGTGCTTGTGCTCTAAAGTCAACACTAAGTATAAACTCTTCATAGAAATGAAGGAGGACAATAAGAAAGCAAGGAAGCAACAAAGGAAGTGTCCCAAGTGTGAAGCACTGAGATATACATACATAAAAGAAATATGTTATTGGTTCTGTTTCTCTGGAGAATCCTAATCAATATACTTCCTAATATTCAGTACATGCAGACTGGACCCTTACAATCCATTCTCCTGCCATGTGAACCTTTCTAAAAAGTACATTAGGGCTTCCCTGGTGGTGCAGTGGTTGAGAGTCCACCTGCCGATGCAGGGGACACGGGTTCGTGCCCTGGTCGGGAAAGATCCCACATGCCGCGGAGCAGCTGGGCTCGTGAGCCATGGCCGCTGAGCCTGCGCATCGGAGCCTGTGCTCCGCAACGGGAGAGGCCACAACAGTGAGAGGCCCGAGTACCGCAATTAAAAAAAAAAAAAGTAAATTAAAAAAAATCTATAAATTTTTTTTTAATATCCAATGGCTTCCTGAGAATTTCAGGATAAAGGTTCAGCAAAGTTATTCACTACCCTGCCCCTGTTCTGCCTCATCTACCATAACTCTCCCCTAAACATTCCAAACTCACATACATATTGCTCCAGATATACTTATTTGTAGCTCCATGAGTAAAGACCGATATTTCAAACATCCATGTCTTCACATATGCTGTTCCTTCTTCCAGAAATGCCATTCCCCTTGTCCCTCTGTTAGAAAATTTATTTCTGTGCCTCATCAATATTCCTAGTAAGTCCTTTTCAGAAGTCTTTAAGCACTGCCATTCATATGGTTATCTGTGCTTACTTCTATCAGAGCATTAATACTCACTCTTCTGAAGTCTTTTGTCTACTGCACTAGATAATACCATGCTCCATTGTAATCACCTGCCTCCTTTTCTTTCAGGTCCCCTAGTCCTATTACAATACCTCAGAAATCAAGTATAATGTTTGCTAAATGAATAGAAAATAAGTAAAGATTCAATTTTGAATATATATATATATTTTTTTCAGGCTAACAAGGTAAGTTAGTGCATGATAAATATGATGTTTCATATCAGTAGGGAACATAGGAATTATTTAATAAATATTACCCATTTGGGGGAAAAATAGCCCTACATAAGCCATTGGTTTCAATAAAGCACATATTAAAGATTTTATCGTAAGTAATAAATCCATGAAAATATTACAGTAAAGTTTGAATGAGTGTTTTTTTTTTAAATTTTACAATAGGAAAATATTTCATGACAATTACTCCAAAAGGGAATTCAACAAGACAAATGATAGATACAACTACATAAAACATGTATGTGTCAAAAACAAAAGCATCATATGGAAAGAAAGATTAAGACTATGTAAATACATACACATATGTGATAACAATTTTATCATACAAAGACCTCATACAAATCAATTTAAAAAATACTCTTGGTAGAAAATAAAAAGCACTGAGAATTTTTTAAAATTATAAATGGCAATATAAAGTATGTTCACTCTACATAGTTATCAAAGAATATACAAATGTAATGAGATGCCTTTTCTCACCTGTCAAACTTGCGAAGATATAAAGGAATCACAGTATCTGATGACAGATATAGTATGCAGAAAGAATACATAGAAACAGCGCTTGGAGTGCAATTTGGTAGTACTTGTTAAGTCTTAAAACTATGTATTTTCTATGAATTCCAGATACAGAAATTTATCTTAAGCATGAGCTCAAAGATCACAAAGCTTTATCACACTGATATTTATATTACAGAGTATTTTAAACTAAACTGTCCAACATTAGGAGGTTCATTAAAAAGATTATGACGTATCCACCCAGTGGAATATTAATAGAGTCAGTACAACATTGTGGATGAGAGTCAGACTTATGTCTGATACTCATCTGTGTCACTAGGTACTTGTGGGTCCTTAATATACTTTTCTTAATTTTTCACCTTTAGTAGTCTGATACATGCAATAGAAATACTAGAATTTAATGCACAGGCTTATTTAAAGGATTAAATAAGTCAATGTGTATAAACCATATAGCATAGTGTTTGATGCATAATCAGCACTATGAAATAATATTACTAAAATACTATTGAAGAAGAATGTTTTGCGACCTGGAAAGATATTTATGCTCTAATATGCAAAAAGAGCATTATAAAACTGACAAACATTTCATTTAAAAATATGTATATGTATCAATTTGTAATATTCTGGTTTTCTTTTTAATTACCTAAATTTGTTACTTTTTTCAACAATATACTTTTCCAGTAAGGAAAATATTAAAAATTCTTAACAGAATGTATTTCTTTTCTATTTTCAACACAAGGGCAAATCCATTCTTAATAAGTTATTCCTTAAAAACGATGCATTCGAATATTAGATAAAACAATAGTAAAACAGTTAGCTTTTGACTTCTATTTGTGTAATCCATGTTCTAATTTGCATAACAGTTGACATAAAAATAAAATATAAAGTTAAATATATAGAATGTGAAAATACAGCATGTTTTCTACCAGGATATCTTTTGTTTAACATAAAAATAATAACTGAAATAGATTGAGAGCAACTACTATCTTCCTCTGTACAACAAGGGTAATCTTTGCTCAGTCCACTAAGAACCACAATGCAAACCCAAAAGAAAACCAAATAAATTTAATATGTGAAGTGGATTTATATAAGATACTTATGATGAGTTCATTTCTAAGAAATTACCACCAGCAATTATTTTGTCATATTACTGTTGAAAAGCCAGTGAAATCGCCAAGGGGATTTTCTGTGTTCAGGCCCTGCATTATATTCCTCCCAGTTGTTCAAAATAATGTAAGAACTTTGTGGTTATGGATGTTCAAATCACATTTTAAAATAAATGGGGAAACTGAGTTGAGCAAACACTAAAATACTGTATTCAATGTGGTACTCCATAGGACACTAAAGTTATAAGATGTGTGGGAAATGACTTCTATGCTCAAATAATTATGGGAGTAACATTGTATATTAGGTCTCTCTTAGCCCAGGGGTCAGATACTTTTTTTATGTAAAGGCCAGATAGGAAACATTTTTAGCTTTGCAGGCCATATGGTCTGTGTCACCATTATTCAGCTCTGTCACTATTAACATGAAAGCAGCCACAGACAATATATAAATGAATAGGCATTGTTATGTTCCAATAAACCTTTATTTATAAACACAGAGGTGGCTGGATTTGACCCATCCTGGCCACAGTTCGCCATCCCCTGATGTAGCCTACCAGAAGAGCAGAAAATTATACAGGACAATTTTAAACAAAATTTAAACACCATGTTCCCAAACATATTTGAACACAGATCAACTTCTCTATGTTCCAACAAAGAACACACATCAGGACACAGTATCTAAAGTATTTTATATGCTCCTACATGTATGTGTGTGTGGTGGGGACAGAGGATTGTACTGAGACTGAATAGAAGTGGTCAATCATAAAGCTGAATTTTTATTTGAAATTGTATTTAATAGAAAACCATTTATAGGAATATCAACTCTACTGCTTGAGCAAGCAATATTTAATTTAGCTCTTAAATATTATAAAAATTAAATGCGTCTCTATGCATTTTTAAAATTTCCATATGCCTACTCAGTTAATAAATATAAGAACCCCAAAATAGTTGTATATCATATCTACACGTGACACAAAAGACATCTATCCCATTTATTTTAATAGCTCTAAAATCAGGGTCCAATTAAAGAAAAGTGAAGTACAGGACAGATTAGCTGAGTATAGATTTCAGCCCAGGCCTGTACTGACAGACTTGCCCAATACTCACTGATTTTCTCAGAATTAAACAGCTGAATCCTAGAAAATGACCCCCCCTCCTCATTTCAGGGCTTATTTCACCAATCTTCTCTCATCAAATCTCTCAATATTTTATCTCTTGTATGACTGGCATAATTTCATTCAAATAAAGTGAACTGCACTATGTAAACCTTGTTAAAAGAAATGTTCATTTTCTCCTTGTTCTCAGTGAAAGAAAAAAATAGAAGAATTTAAATGGCATCATTATTCTGCCTTAACTTTGTATTTCTTTATAATTGTTCAGTTTCTTGCAAACTGTAGACACACACAGGCATGCAACTCACAGAAGTGTGTTACGAGTACTAAATACTTCTCCCTGAGAGGAAGCATCTATCTGGATGATGCCTGATAACTAAAGCGTTTTATCTAGCTGCTACCCATTTATACTAAAGCAACATCAAAACTCTAGTTCAGGGACTGGTATGATGCAGATATCTGAAACCACATTTCTAAATTCCTAGAAATCTAAATTCAGGTTGAAATTAATCTCCAGGATCAATATCCTCTTTCTGTTTACTATCCTTCTTCCTAGATTCTGTGTGTTCTTTTAAACATGCTTGCTTCTTCTGCATCTGGATTTTTGTAAGCATAAACTTTTTCTCCATAAAGCAATATGGCTCTTAAAAAACAGATGAACAGAAAACTGTTTCAGGTGCATAATATTAAGTGACAAGACTTTTTAAAATAATGTGTCCATTATATACAAATGGTTACTTGTGCTTAGAAGGGAAAATAAGTAGGAAACAAGAGACTTAACGTTCATATGATGAATGTATGTCTACACAAAACACAGTTTCATTCATGCTAACTCAAAGAACATGGGAATGACAGGAGATGAGTAGTAAGTGCTATCTTAGTTTGAGAAGACCTGCAACAGGAATCTGAGTGTATGAAGTTTATTTGGAAAGTATAGGCAATGCCAGCTGGCCAATGGATAAAGAAAAGGGAAGGAAGCTAAGGAAGGATGTGATAATAAGCAAAATGTCACAGTAGTTGAATGGAAATTAATCCTGCGTGAAACTCTGAAAAAGGTGTAAAGTTTACCTCTCAATGTTTGCACTGGAATTGTTAGGAAACTCCCAAGAACCATTGGTTGAGTTTCTCAGAGTATTAATCCCCTATTTTTTTTTTTGGCTTGTTACATGTTGAAGAGCATAAATTTTAGGGTTCCCAGAGGTAAAAAATATCAGGCACAGAGATTAAGATCCTGGCATAAGGATACTGACTGACTCAGGAACCTGATATGAAAGAGCTCCATACAGGAGGAAAACAGAGAGCTGTGTCATAAAGGATGAGTAGGAGGTTACTATGTGGAGAAGAGGACTAATCAACGTATGCAGAGAAAGTACACAGAAAACTTGTCAAAGGCAAGGGTTCAGCATTTTCCTTAATATTGGTCCTTTGACTCCCTGGAAACTCTTACATTTGATAGTGATTATGGGTGATATGTCACTTGAGAACACTGAGCATTTAATGCATATAGATTTCAGGGATTTTCTAGATTATTCATCTCTGTAGTATACAAAAGTGTGGTCTCTTTATTTATTTTTTACATCTTTACTGGAGTATACTGCTTTACAATGTTATGTTAGTTTCTGCTGTACAATAAAGTGAATCAGCTATATGTATAAATACATCCCCATAACCCCTCCCTCTTGTGTCTCCCTCCCACCCCACTAGGTGGTCACAAAGCACTGAGCTGATCTCCCTGTGCTATGCGGCTGCTTCCCACTAGCTATCTATTTTACATTTGGTAGTGTACATATGTCAGTGCTACTCAAACAGCCTCTACCATATTCAAGGATCGCAAGACAATAAAGTAAAGATGACCATTCTCCCCAAGTTGATCAAAACATTCAGTGCATTTCCAATCAAAATCCTAGCAGGCATTTTTTTTTTGTAAAAATGGGCAAGCTCATTCTAAAATTTATATAGAAAGGCAATGGACCTAGAGTAGCTGAAGGAATTTTGAAAAAGAATAAATTAGGAGGATGTATGCTATCTGGTTTTTAAGATTTATTGTAAAGTGACTGTGATCAACGCAAAATAGCATTAGCAAAAAATAAAGATATAGGTCAATAGAAAACAAGTCGAGAAACAGATCCACACACATATAGTCAACTGATTTTCAAAAGATGTACCAAGTTAACTCAATGGAGAAAGAAAAATCTTTTCAGTAATTTGTACTGGAATAACTAGATATCCATGCGGAAAAAAATTAATGTTGACTCTTTCCTCAGACCAAAAGCAAAACTTAATTCAAAAGAATCACAAACCATAAATTTGAAAAAAAATAAAAATATGAGAAAATTTGTATGACCAACAGCTAGGCAAAGATTCCTTAGATATAAGACAATGAAAACTCAGACAATTAAAAAATGACAGACTGGACTTGGTCAAAATTAGATACTTTTGTTTGTCAAAAGACATCATCACTAAAATTGAAAGGGAGCATTCGTGAAAATCGCAGAGGAAGGAAACAAAAAGCCTACCCCCTGCTTCCCCATAAAAGAAAGAAAAAAAAAACCTACACATTAACTGTCAGACTCAGCTTTTTCCAACTCTGGAAATTAACTATACTATTTCAGTAACTAGGGGAATGCTTATTCCAAACACGAGGACTGAGTTTTGCTAAGAACAACAAATTTTGTGGTGTTTTAACTTACCCTAGTTCCATCACACACTTCCCAGCTTGGCAGTAGACTTGGTGCACAACCTGGCACCGAAGACAGCAGAAAACAGACCTCATATTGCAAATACCTGGACCTAATGGTCTATTGTGACCTGGCTGGTAGCTCTTTAGAAGACCAGCTCAAAGGCTTGGCTTGGCTTTATTTTTATTAACTCTGAACTAGCCTAGTATTAATGTTACATATCCCAAGAGTCATTGGTCAAAAATATTTACAGTCTAATGTCTTAGCATCAACCTAAGATAAAGTTGGAGCAAACAATAGATGAAACAAAAACCTGGGTAGGAAGGGCTGGGGGACAACAATTCTATAAGGACTTGAAAAACTCTAGTCAATTCCTGGAAATCTAGAAGTCCATGTACAGGCTCAGATGTGTGTGTGCACTCATGAAGGACCTGAGAAGGCCATAGCTCTACCCTACTGCTGACCTTGAAGATCTAAAGAAGCCAGAAAATAAGGCTAAGGCAGGACTGCAAACTGCCTGGGCTAAGTGTTGAAAGCATGCTCCAATACACACACAGAGACCCTCTGCAAGTGGATCTGATGTTGAAGGGAATCTCTGTCCAAACATGAGCTGATCACTAAGCTAAGAGAACAGAGACCTCAGGGGCCACAAATGATAAAGAATATAGACTTTACAGAATTGTTTCAAAAAGTCACTAAAACAGCAATGAAAATAAGCAGCAACAACAACAAATCCTAGGGAGAATAGAGAATTTGATTTGCAAAGTTGCTACATTATAATAAGAGGTCTTGTTTCTAACAAAAATTATGAAGCATTCAAAGAACAAGTAGTATAGCCATAAAACACAGGAAAAGAAATAAATCAACGTAAGCCGTGAGTGAGAAAGTCCAAATGCTGGACTTTATAGACAAAAACTTTGAACAGCTTTCTTAAATATGTTCAGTGAGCTAAAGGAAACTAAAGAAACAAAGGAAGCATGAGAATGTCATCTCAGCAAACTGAGAAAATAATAAATAGAAATTATAAAAAGGGAATCACATTTTGGAGTTGAAAAATATAGTAATTGAATTTAAAAATTCACTAGAGGAGCTCAAAATCTGATTTTAGTAAGTCAGACAGAAGAGACAAGTACTGTATAATACCACTAACATGTGGAGTCTAAAAAGGTTAAACCTGTTTAAAAAAAAAAACAGTAAAATGGTGGTTGCTGGGGGATGAGATGGGTAAGAGTGATGGTGTTTAAGAACAGAAACTTCTAACAAGTAGTAAAGAAGCCATATAGATCTAATGCACAATACAATGAATATAGACAATACTGTCCTATAACTGTTATGTGATAAGTATTACCACATTGGTAATAATATATAAATATATCAAAGTAACACATTAAACTTACACAATGTTCCAAGTCAGAAAAAGAAAAAGGAGAACTAAGACATCCAAAAATAAACAAAAACAGAGTTTATTGCTAGTAGTGCTACCCTGCACGAAATGCTAAAGGAAATGCATCAGGCTGAAATGAAAGGACAATGGGCAGTAACTTGAATCAACATCAAGAAAGAACATCAATGACGGTGCCCACGTATGAGAATGCAAAAGTCAGTATTAATGTACTTTTGACTGTAACTCCTCTTTTACTCTTACATTATTTAAAATATAGTATATAAAATAATTATAAATACATCAACAATGTGTAAAGCAATGCATACAATGTATAAAATGTTTACAATGTATAAAAATGCAATTTCTGCCAAGAACAACATAAGGTGGGGGGACAGTTACACCAGAGTAAAGTTTGCTATGCTATTGAAAATGGGCTGCTATTAATGCAAACTAGATTATTACTAACTAATAAGATGATTGGCATCACCTGGGCAACTGCTAAGGAAATCAGTTTAAAAATTATAGTAAAAGAAACACGAAGGGAATCAAAGTGGTATACTACATTATATCTATAACAAAAGAAGGCAATAATGGTGGGAATGAGGAACAAAAAGATACAAGACATACAAAACAAATAGCACAAATGCTATTTGACACTGACGTATTTGACAAATCCTCCTTTAATGAAATGTAATTTCATTAAATATATATGGATAAAATTAACTAAAAGCAACCTTAAAATAGGCAAAACTGATTTAAAAATGATGAAACCAAATGCTGTCTACAAAAGACTCACTTTAGATACACATATACAGTTTTAAAGTAAATATATAGAAAATCATATTCTATGCTGAGTAATATTTAGTAAATCACAGAACTGTAATGGCTATACAAATATCAGAAAGAAGAGACTTTAAGGCAGAAATTTTTACTAGAGCCAGTGAGTAATGAAGAGAGTAATAATTTATCAAGAAGGTATAATAACCCTTATGCACTTAACAATAGAGCCCTGAATATATGAAGCAGAAACTGATGGAAATGAAAAGAGAAATAGCTCAACTAAGGTTGTTGAACACTTAAATACTCCGCATTAAACAATGTATACAACAACTAGACAGAAGATCATCATAGAAACAGAAGACTTGAACACTGTATAGCAACAACTCATAATAGACAGCCATAGATCACTCAACTCTAAGTGAGGAGAATATACATACTTAAGTGCACCTGGAACATTCTCTAAAATAGACCATATGTTAGGTTGTAAAACAAGTGTCAAAAATTAAAAAAAAAATGAAATCATATAAAGTATGTTCTATGATCACAATTGAAGGAAATTAGAAATCAATACCAAAAGGAAATATATGAAGAAATTCAAACAACCCAATCCTAAATATTAATGGGCCAAAAAATGAATCACAAAGGAAATTAGAAAATAATTTGAGGACAATGAAATCCAACACAGATCATATCACAACTTTTAGCATGTAGCTAAAGCAGTGCTCAAGGGGAAAATCATAGTTATAAGTGCTTATATTTAAAAGAAAGATTCCAAATCAACACTGAACTTTCCACCTTAAGAAACTAGAAGACAAACTAAACCCAAAGCAACAAGAAGGAGATAATAATGATTAGAGAACATATGAATAAAACAGATTAAAAGATAATAGAGATGATTAACAAAACCAATAGTTGGTTCTTTGAAAAGAACAACAAAATTAACAAAACTTTAGCTATCCTAAACAAAAAAATAGATCCAAGATGCTACAATCAGGAATGAGATCAGACAGTAGTACTGACCTTATGGAAATAATATTAAACATAGTTAAAAGAAGATCTAGAAATTCAGCTTTAAAGTATGTATCAAGGTAAGGGAATACATATGTCCACAAAAACATCCTACATGATAGTATTTACAGAAGTATTATTATAATAGCCCAAAATATGAAATATCCCAAATGTCTCTCAACTTATAAATGGATAAAAGTGTATCAATATAATGGAATAATTATGGAATAAATCTCAAAAACATGTTAAATGAAAGAAACCAGATACAGAACATGACATACTATATAATTTCCTTTAAATTATATTCTAAAAACAGAAAATCAGTAGTGACAGAAAGATGATCAGCTATTAGCTGTGGCTCAAAGTGGAGACGGACGGAAATTTGGAGGGTGATAAAATTTTTTAAATCACTGTGGTAGTTGAATCATGTCTTTATAGTTATAATAATTCATTGAACTACACACTCAAAAGACATTAACTTCATGGTATATAAATTATACACCAATAAAACTGCAAAAAAATACCATTTATAATTCCTCCCATCACTTAAGGTACATCTTTTAGCAATGCGAGTTTGCCACTCTTCCAATCAAGCGATGGAATTTCTCCACCCTTTAGTTCTGGGCTTCACCATGTGATTTGCTTTGGTCAACAAGACAATAACAAACGTGACACACCCAGATGCTTTGAAGAGTTCTTCCACATTTAGAATTGCCCTAAGTCACTGCTGGGAACTCTGAGACCACCATGTGAATGAGTCCAGGCCACAGTGCTGGGGGATAAGACCATTATCCCAGATGACATCAGAGTCAAGCTCTCATAGATCATTCAGCCCCAACTGAGACAGGCCATAGGTAAATAATCACACAGCCAACTAACATAACGTCAAGAAGCAGTAAGTGCTTGCCATTTATTCTAAACCACTAAATGTCAGGGTGGTTCTTTACACAGCAAACAGTAACTGATACAGTAAGTAAGGCTGCTTAAATAAGAATTCAGATTTCTAGAGATTACCTATTAACAGGTAACTCCAGCATGTAGAAAAGATAGTATTCACACTATCTGAAATGCACAATAATTTACCAGGATTTCTGTCACATTGGTCCATCTCTGAGCACAATGGTGGTGTTAAGTATCCTGTACAGCATTTTGAAAAGGGAAATATATCACTAGCTAATAGAATCTTACTTGAAAGTCACGCATATAACATCATTATTCTCTTCATACTGTCTCCTAATTGTCCTGATGGAAAGGGAACTTTGGCTAGGCTACTTACATTTTTATTCTCAACACAATGCTTATTAGAGTGTATTTTACAATAAAATTCATGCTTTTTAGGTGTACAGTTCAAGTTTCAACAAAATATATTCAGTCCCATAATCTCTACATAATTCAAAATATAGACTCTTTTCATCACCCCAAAATGTTCTCTTGTATCCCTCTGTGCTAATTATTCAGCCCTACTTCTAGCTCTTAGAAACCACCAATCTGGTTTCTGTTCCTTTACGTTTATCTTCTCCAGAATGTTACAGAAATTTAATCATACAGTATAGAAGGTTTTTATATCTAGATCCTTTCACTAACATAATGCTTTTGAGATTTATGTTACTGTAAGCATCAGTTTGTTCCTTTTTATTGCTGCGTAATTTTATTTTATGTTTTATTGAAGTAAATAAAAAATTGCACAAATGTGTGCAACTCTATGATTTAATACGAAGGTGACAGATCACCTTTGTAAACGTCACCTTCGTAAACATCACTTAGGGCAAGAAAAGCAGCCAGTTACCAGCAGGAGAGAAGTCCTAGTGGTATATGGCATGTCAAACTCAACAACCATCCTCCTCTGCAATGGTAGCCAGGAGGCTGATATTTAAAACTATGTTCGCCTTGGAGACTGACAGCAGAATGGTGGACTAGTAAGCTCCAGGCTCTCATTCCTCCACAGAAACAAAGTTGGAGGGCTTACACTATCAGCTTGCAATTTTGTAAATAAAATGATTATATGTACATATATTTACACACAATGAAATAATATGCAGCCATAAAATGAATGAAGAAATGAAGAAATTGAATTTACAGTTACCAAAGGGGAAAGGGGGTTGGGGGGAAGGATAAATTAGGAGATTGGGATTAACATA
Organism: Tursiops truncatus; assembly: GCF_011762595.2. NCBI lineage: Eukaryota > Metazoa > Chordata > Mammalia > Artiodactyla > Delphinidae > Tursiops > Tursiops truncatus. The sequence continues at coordinate 99,884,533 of NC_047055.1, read as the reverse complement.
TACACACTACTATATATAAAAAAGATAACCAACAAGGGCCTACTGTATAGCACATGAAACTATACTCAATAATTTATAATAACCTACAAGGAAAAAGAATCTGAAAAAATATATATATACACACATATACACATTTGACTGAATCACATATATATATACACAAACACATATAACTGAATCACTGTCATGTACACCTGAAACTAACACAACATTGTAGATCAACTATACTTCAATAAAAAAAGAATGAAGTTCTGATACGTTCTACAACATGGATAAATCCTGAAAACATCATGCTAAGTGAAATAAGCCAGACATAAAACATCAAATATTATATGGTTCCACTTATATGAGTCACCTAGAATAGGTAAATTCATATAGACAAAGTAGAATAGAAGTTACTAGGGGCTGAGTGGATGGGTTATGGGGTTATGGGGATTTATTGTTCACTGGGTACCGAGCTTCTGTTTGGGATGACAAAAAGTTCTGAAAATGGATAGTAGTGATTGTTGCACAACTTAATGCCACAGAAGTGTACACTTAAAAATAATTGATAAATTTTGTTATATATATTTTATCATAATGAAAAACCATAGTTGCCTTGTTTAAAATTTATGTAAATTGAATCACACAGGCTATACTTTGCTATGGCTAGGTTATTGTTGTCTGTGCTGTTTGTAAAGTTCATCCATGTCAGTACATATAGCTGTAGTCCATTTACTTTCATTGTTGTACAGTATTCCACTCTGTGGATATAGCACTATTTACATATCTATTCTACTGCTAATAGATATTTTGGCTGTTTCCAGTGCTGGGCTATTATGCATAATGATCCCATGAAGCAATATTTTAGCCTCCATAATAGGAGAAAAACTAACTTGCTTTTGTCATTACAAATTGCAGCTAAATGAAAAAAAATGTAGACAATTGGGACAAAATACCATAATAATTCTCAGAGGTGATTAAGCCAGTGAGAGAAATCTTAAGGTGCCTTATGTATAGGCTATTATATATTTTAATTTAAATATTCCCAACTTATCTTCAGCCTATACCTGCCTTTCATTAATTTTCAACCTCATTCTTACTTGATTGCTGTGTGTGAGAAAATGTAAATGCCTTCCCTAGATACTTGTTTTTGCCCCAAATACCACAACAGAGTTCTGAAAATTAGGTTCAAAAGCGCAAGGAGAATATTTCACTAAGTCAAATTCTTCCTGCTTCAAGACTCAGACAAGCACTGTATTTCTAGGAGATATTTATTTAAGTGTTATAATAGAGATTTACATACAAATATATATGTGTATATACACACAGAGTTTTATGGGTTAAATAATAATTAGAATTTTTTTTTGGTTTGGAAATTTGTTTATTTACCAAAGCATGCGAGGAAAGGAAAGCAAATACAGCAATGGTATTTTATAACCATCGGACGCACTAGGCTATCTCATATGTTACTGTGAGGATTAAGTTATATATATCTGTCTCTTTAAGTAGAAAATTTCTTTACATCATCTTGCAATTTTTAGAACTAAATTTTTATTTCAAGATTGCACTTTATAAGACAGATTGTCAATGCAATCCTGTCAAATATATGTATAATGACAAATCTAATTTCCTTTCTCCAGGTTGTTATGAAATTACTTGTCCAGAAGTGAGAAAGTACCAACTTCTTAGAAAGCATTTTATTCAGTTAAATTAGTTTTTGAACTTTATTGCCTCCACTTTAGGCTAAATCTGCTAAGTTAACATTGGTATGTCTATACAGACACTTCAGTGATGATGGTTTGGATAAGATATGTTGACTTTCAATTCTAAAGTTACTCAGCTTAGAATCCCTCATCTGTCTGGTATCCATGGATACCATAGGCTGGCCACAACATCTTCCATCATCTGAGTAAACTCACGTGAATGGAGATAACTATATTAATTACCAATACAACAAAGTTTAACCAAAGTAAACAAAGAGAAAGGCAATTCTACATATTTTTAAATCAAGCTGGTAATTCATGTAATGTTAAGAATTTCTAAAATATGTCATTTAGTACTAAATATATAAAACACTGATTTTAAGTAATGATTAGAAAATTGTTTTCAGTATTAGCACAAGGAGGTAAAAATTATTGAAGCTATATGGCTATGTCATGAGCTCTAATGACTCAAAGGATAGATATGATATTTACCTTTTCAAATTGGAATAAAATCTGATTGTAATATACTCATCACCTAGCACTTTTGTGTAAATCAAAGTTTCTAACATAGAATAAATTTCAGTTGTCCACATATTTATGTATTCCCATTGTTATAAAATTAATTTTTCTTATTGTAATTATCTTGGTATTCTTACCTTTGCAATAGTTAAAGATAGAAATGGAAGCAATTCATTATTAGCCCTTGAGCATCTGCTCAAAATGTATTTTAGGTACTTAAAGAAATGGCAATAAAGAACTTTTAGTCTTAGAATAAAGTGATTACTAATTACTTTCCCCAATAATCTGATTCCAAACACTAAATCTATTGATAAGTATATCGTTGTTGAAAATTCTATGATTTACTGGAAAATATGAGTTGCTAAATAGTTTTACGTAAAATTATTCTGGCATACTTTTAGACTTTATTAATTATGTCAGTTTTTATCCAAACCAAGATGCTGTAGCTCCTGGGAAGTGTGTAAAATAGCCTGACACATGTAGCTGCAGAGCTCATGGTTGTAGACAACAGTAGGTATTCAGTGATAGCAACAGCATGTATCTTAGCAAATATTCTACAGTTTCCCTTTCATTCCCAGTTTTGTGTGAAACACATCTCATCATGTCCTATTTTCACCTGAATCCATGGGTTTGTCACTAACAGGATGATGAAAAAAGTGTATATAAAAACTCACATTACTATAAAATTTGAGGCTTGTTGAGTTTTAATTTTTCTCAATGACACAGCATTATTTCCAGCATGAATAGTGCCTGCTGTGCAGGGATCCAACAATGAAGGTTTCAAGGGCAATGAGATTATTGATTACTCTGCTAAATGACCTAAGAATAACCCTTATTTCTTAAATTGTGTTTAGAGAGGTGTTACCAGTCATTTCCGTATGTTAGTTTTCCATTGCCAAATCAATTTGAAAAATGAAGATAACTCTGTCCAAGTCTTGGACATTAACAGAGCCTATTAAAGTCTCTCAATAGCCAGTAATATGTAATTTTATTTAACCTATAACTTCTCTAACATTTGATCTCAGATACCCCTTTTTATCAAATAGCTATTATCCTTTTATAAAACACGGGAATTCTAGTCTAGAAGAGTATGTTTTTTTTACAATTGTCACATACTTAAGACTATTAATTATTGCTAAAAATGTAAAAATAGAAGTATACCCCAATACTTAGTGGCATAAAATAATCACCATATGTGGGTGAGCTGAGTGGGCTGATCTTGGCCGATTAGAAAAGTCAGCTGTGCTCCATGTGTCTTTAATCCTCCTTAGACTAACGGGTTATAAGAGGCAAATTCTTTTCACATTGATGAAAGAGGCACGAGGGAGCAAACAGTAACACGTAAGGTATATTAAAGCCTAGGATTGGAACTGACACATTTTCAAAATTGCTTCATTCTATTTCTAATACAAGTCACATGGCCAAGTGCAAAGAAATATAATCTGCTTCAGGGAGGAACAATAAAGTTACATGAAAATTGCATGAAGTAAGAAAGGGTGAAACATTAGGACCAATAAGTAACCTATCACAACTCTTCTCCCTCATTTCAGACTATCAGCTGTCAATTCATATCAGCATCACTGTCATGGTTTTCAATGTACTTATTATAAGATTTAGGCGGGGGAAATAAATTGCTAAAATATATGTAAAGTAAGGATAGACAGGTTCTCAGCAGAGGCTGTGTAGGTGTTTCCTTATGAATAAAATCCACTATGTGTAGGAAATAAGCTTGGTGGCATATATTTTCGGCAGCCCAGGCTATCTATTTGTTTACCTACTGGTTCTGCACCCTGGAAAAGAGATGGTATGTGAGGTTTAGGTCTATGTAAGTGAAATGATTTTATTATCAATGTTTACATTTTTCTTATTGATCATTTTTGCATACTTAATTTATTATGATTATTACCACTCAAATGAGGATAGGTCAAGGAAGAAATCAATGCATGGCAAATTTTAAGAACCATCATAGTAAACAGAAACCAACCAACTCTGGAAACCACAAGGATATGGTATAGATCATTATTTTTGTTAATTATTCACCTTCTCCTTCCATGTAGGTGGAGTTAAAATTGGCCTTTTTATTTAGCCAACATGACTTATTTTGGCCAATGGATCATAAGTGAACACAATGTCTGAAACATCCAAAACAGAAATGTTTAGAGGCATTACAAACTTCCACCTATCTTCTTCTTCCCCTCGGTCCTCTACATGAAATGAGAAAATTCCAAATTGCACCTCGCCCTTCAGTCTAGAGCCTGGAATGAAACCACATGCGAAGCCAACTTGATCCCAGCCTACAGTGTGAAATAAGTTGAGCAACAAGCATGTAACAGGAGAGGGATAAATATCTGTTGTTACAGGCTGAGATTTTGGAGTTGCTTATTACACGTCATAACCTACAGAAAAGATTAATACAGGAGTGTGTAGGAATTCTTCATTAGACTGCAACTGAGTGCTGAGTACAGAAAAACAACCCAAACAGAGAAACCTGAGAAGACTAAAAGAAGCACACAGCCCCTTCTTAATCACGTTTGGTGCCCCGCTTAGGTTTTTCTATTCTCAACATTTTGTTCTAAACTGAAATATGAGCTAAATGGATTTGTGGGAAGTATCTTTTGCAAAAAACTTTTGTCCCATTATACCAAGAGAATCTAAATATATCTGTAAAATTCCAGTGTTTTGGCTCTATGCTCCACGTTTTAGGCCTCTTTCTCACAATTAGAAGCAGCCCAAAATAATTGTCAGACTTGATTTTTGATATACTGCTTACACAATTCATTATCTTTATGAACTGTATCTTTTTTTTTTTTTTTTTTTTTTTGCAGTACGCGGGCCTCTCACTGCTGTGGCCTCTCCCATTGTGGAGCACAGGCTCCGGACACGCAGGCCCAGCAGCCATGGCTCACGGGCCCAGCCGCTCCGCGGCATGTGCAATCCTCCCGGACCGGGGCACGAACCCATGTCCCCTGCATCGGCAGGCGGACTCTCAACCACTGTGCCACCAGGGAAGCCTTATGAACTGTATCTTAATAACAAATAAACCCATTCCACATGTGTAAGCTTTTCCGTCTGAATGAACTAAACTCCCTGGCCTCAGTACTCCCTAATCTTAAGAAAGAAACGAAAAATAAAATGGTAAACAACCTTCCATTTACCATGTACATATACTGCACTATCTAAAGGAAAAACTCCAGTGTACTTAGTTTTCAATTTTGGGCTCACTGTGGCCTCAACTACTTTTCTAACATCATGAACTTTTATGAGAATTACTAAGAGAAAGTTAAAGTATATCATTTGTTAATTTAAGCATTTTAATAAAGCACTACATACATAGCTTAATATACTTTGCATTGTACATTTTCATTACTAGTAAGTAGATTAAGCTTAAAGGGTCCTATGGGTCAGTAGCTTTTTTTAAATTAATCTTTATTGGAGTAGAGTTGATTTACAATGTTGTGTTAGTTTCTGCAGTACAGCAAAGTGAATCAGTTATATATATATATATATATATATCTCCACTCTTTTTTAGATTCTATTCCCATATAGGTCACTACGGAGTATTGAGTAGCGTTCACTGTGCTATATAGGTTCTTATTAGTTATCTATTTTATATATAGTAGTGTGTATATGTCAATCCTAATCCCCCAGTTTATCCCCCCTGCTTTCCCCCTTGGTAACCGTAAGTTACTTCTGTTTTGTATTAAGTTCATTTGTACCCTTTTTTTTTTAGATTCCACATATAAGCGATATCATATGATATTTGCCTTTCTCTGTCTTACTTCACAGTAGTTTTTAAACTTTGGGGATTAGCCACCCTTTTATAAATAATACATCCTCTACTTCCCGGTCATGGGCTTGAAGCATGGCAGAAGTGATGGAGGCATAGTCTTCTTAAATTACCGCTCAGTCGAAACTTTGCTGGTACTTCCTGAGTAGGGTAAATATTGCCCCCACCCCTTAATAGAAAAACCCAGCTGTTTAAGTTACCATATGCCCTTGTGAAAACGCATACCGTTTTACCTTACAAGTGGAAGACATCACTTTAATTGAAAACCACACAGATACATCACCCATTTATCTAAAATTTACCCTTACAGTGCACAGAAAATTACTAGGTTACCAATCACTGCAGCTTTTGATGTTGGGTACCAAATCCCACACCCCAATTCACTATATCCGTATATGAATATATTTCATTAGATGCATACTTTATTTTGAACTGAACTATAGGAGATTATATTGCTGCTCACATAGCTTGAAAAGTATTGTCTGAATCATTATTATAATGCATTATATATAGTGATAATTTTAGACATATGTCTTGTTTTTAAATAAGGCATTAAAAAATATTTAAACTATAAGAGGGCAAACATTTATTAATATTCTCTAAGCATAGGCCCTAAAAATAAAGTACTGTAATGTATTCTTTAGAAACAAAAGTTTTAGAGTCAGAATCAAAAAGAATATGTTATCTGCAAACTGAAAGAATACATCTTTAAGCATCACTTTCCACATAGACAGCAGTGCATTTTAATTTTATGAAGTCAAAGTAATTTATGTTAATAAGTAAATCATCTGTGTCCAAAGTTACTCTGTGCAATCCTGAATAGAAAATTCCCAATAAAACACATATTGCTCATAATATTCATCTCAATGTCAATGAAAGCCTATAAGAATAGCATGTATGCCCATTTTAATTTCACACAGTAAGAGACATGTGGTCTCACATAAAGTCCTTCACCAGAAAACGGGGATAAAGCCATAAAATGTCCCTTGAAACTAAAGGAAGTTTTCTCAATATAAAAGGAATGAGAGATGCATCACCTATTACATCACCTACACACAATGAGAGATACATCACCTACATACATCATAAAAGGAATGAGAGATATCCACAAATGTAGATTTGTTTATAAATGACTTGTGGAAAGACTCCTCATGTTAAGTAATGTCAGACATAAAATATTTTAAAAAGTAGAATGGCTGTAGTGTTAGAGAAACAGAAAAATCTAAGTTATAATCTTTTGAAACTGACTAGCTTTGAGACCTTGGATTATTTAATATCTGAGTGCCTATTTCTTTAACTAAAAAGTAAGGGAAAATTAATGACTTCTCTGAGAACCTTTGTAAATATTAACATATGTCTTATCACAACATGGCATACACCAAAATCATGTCATAGACATAATATGTGAGAAAATCAAATCTGATCCAGTATATGGTGGGGGGGATGGGCAGAAGAGGTACAGGAAATCACGTCTTTGCCTTGAATTTAGACTCCTATTAACAGAACACTTGACTCATTTCCCTGTGGTCTTGCAAGTTTGCCTGATACTCTGGTTCATATAAACCTGTGGCTTTGCCTTGGAACTTCTCCTTAAACAGGGATTTGAATACCATGACTGAGTTTGATGTCCTGATATCAGTTACTACTAGCAGATTCCTAAATTCCCCACCATCATGCTTTACCTGTCCGAAAGGATGCTCCCCTTCTACTCTTTTATAAAGATCTATCTGGTTCCCTCTTCCTAACACGTTTTACTCTCCATTCTGGAAATGGTTCTACTGTCCATCTAGACTTCTAGAAATTATTTATTGCAGGATGTGCCTTAGCATCTTTACCTCAAAAACTAGTTGGGATGTCTAATCTCAGAGCCACACCTGGGTGCACTTATATTCAAAGATATTATGATTCAGGTTTGTTGGTCTATTCAGCCATGATTTTGGAAATGATATTTCTTTCTAACTATTATGCACTGGTTGAGCACCTCAAGCTTGTTTACCCATGTCATTATCTAAGGATGCAAAGCTTTAAGTATGAAAAGTGACAGGATTATCCTAATTTTACTTCCAAAACCCTACTGTAATATGTTAGCCTATTCTGGCAAGCCTCTTCCTGGGAAAGTTGGTGCAAGTAGGTAAGACAATAACTCACCATCTCTTGGTCTACCAAGGTACAAACCAACAGCAAACAAATCTTCATTTTAATACTACCTCTGCTACTAACTCGGTTTCCTCATCTATACATAACGATGGTGAGAATCAAATGGTATTGCTCAAGTAAAAATGGGTAGCACAGAGACTAGTCAGTATAGATAGGACACTTTAAAAGAAAGACAGGATCTGGCCCATTCCTTAAAGTACTTAAAATCCTCCTGTGTTAAGATAATGTAGAATATGAATCAACTGGATAATAATGTAATTAGTAAATAATTAAGGGCTAGATGATGAGCTATAGAATTCATCAAGTACTAGACACTCAGGCAATTTCTCTTTTGAGATAAGTATGCGTACTAAAGATTTAAATATAATGACAAAAATAGAGGAGGAAAATGCAGATGATAAATATGATCTTACCATGAGTAAGATATGGTAATAAAATCCCAAGAAATTCAAAATTTTCATTCACATTCCTTATAGCAACATGACTTACTTAAAGTTTATAACACTTACTCTAAGAGGATAACAACTGTTACACACTAAGACAGCTTAGAATATAGATAATTAAAAGATAAATGAAAATAATGCATCTCTTAATAGCTTAAAATCAAGAAAAATATATCAATTAGGTTAGAGGCCTAAGGAATAATGCTCACGAATTAATTAAAATTCTATTTACCAGTCCTGGATCCTAAGTTTTTGGCAAAATAAAATTTATAGAAACACTTCACATATTCATATACATATTCAACTGCTGGAAACTAAGTAGGAACTGTACTATCATAGTCCTCCAACTCTTTTGCCATCTATAAATTTTAACCTTATTACAAAAAACATATATAGTACTATTCCAAAAAGGAAAAGAAAACCAAAACGTGTGTACAACTGAAGTAACACACTAAAAGATGCGTTTTCAAGTTTCCAAACTTTTCTTAACGTACATTAGGGACAACCCCTTTTAATCCTGAAAGGCCAAAAACGAACATACTTGTACCCTGAGTTTTTTAAATAGACTTGCTGCAAAGAGTTTAAAGTTCATGCTGGTTTGCTTATTTAGCTATAAATTTTCACAGCGGGTTTTTACCTACTTCTAATTGATAGATCACAACAAATTTGTTTAATAACCCATGCCATTATCCATGGGCACAAATCTGCAAATATTAAAAGTGACTTAGTTTTCCCGATTTTATTTTTTAACAATTTAATGTAATCTGCGTTAATCTTTTGTGGCAGCCAACAGTAAATCCTTCAAGGAAACATTTCTTCTATTGATTATAAACTCAACATAAAGTCATTACACTAAATTTTCTTCATTCACATCTACAGGCTTCTTTTCAAGAGGAGAACATATTATTAAAATATTCTTTGATGCATTCTTTCTAAATATATCTTTGTTCCAAGATGACTGTTATGAACATCCACTGGACAGACATTATATAAACCTTTTGATTAAAACCAAATATGTGTACATTTAAATGCACACACATACATCTATATTCATGTATATAACATGTGCCTTCTTACATATACACATATCTAAATATGGCAATACGGACTTCCAGTATTTCCTATTTTTTCCTTATAATAAAATTCACACAAAAGAAGTATTCTAACAGGTCATGAATCTTTATCATAACTTCTAATTATAGGGAAAAATATTTCTGACTGGAATGAAACAGGTGTGGGGTCTCTCTATGGTAATTCAGTGACATAGAACTGTAGCTTGTACCCATTTAGAGAGGAATAACAAATTCAAAACCCTGAAAGTCACATGGAAATGTATTGTTTGAGTATTATAAAGTTGGCAGTATTAAACCCTTTCTGACTATATGAAAAATTTTAATAAGGGTATAATATCTGATAAGGGGTTAATATTCAAAATACATAAAGAACTCATACATCAATAGTGAAAAAACAAACAAACCGATTAAAAATGTGTAGAGGATCAGAATAGTCGTTTTTCCAAAGAAGACATACAGATACCCAACAGGTACACGAAAAGGTGTTCAACATCATAATCAGGGAAGTGCAAATCAAAACCACAGTGAGGTATCACTTCACATCTGTTAGAATGGCTATTATCAAAAAGACAAAAACTATCAAGTGTTGGTGAGGATGTAGAGTAGAGGGAACCCTTGTGCACTGTTGGTAGAAATTTAAATTGGTGCAGCCATGATGGAAAACAGTATGGAGGTTCCTCAAAAAATTAAAACCACAACTACCACATGATCCAGCAATCCCACTTCTGGGTATTTATCAAAAAAAAATTAAAACACTAACCTGAAAACATATCTGCACCCCCATGTTTATAACAGCATTATTTAACAATAGCTAAGACATGGAAACAACCTAAGTGCCCATTGATGAGTGAATGGATAAATAAACTATGTTATATACATAAAATGAAATATTACTCAGCCATAAAAAGGAGGAAATCTTGTCATTTGCAACAACATGGATGGAACTTGAGGACATTATGCTAAGTGAAGTAAGTCAGACAGAGAAAGACAAATACTGTATGATCTCCCTTATATGTGGAACCTATAAACAAACAAACCCCAGAAAACTCAGATAGGGAGTACAGGTTGGTGGTTGCCAGAGGCAGGGGGTGGGTGAAATGGATAAGGGTGGTCAAAAGGTACAAACTCCCAGTTATAGAGTAAGTAAGCCATGGGATCTAATGTACAGCATGGTGACCATAATTAATAATACTGTACTGTACTGGATATTTGAAAGTTGCTAAGAGAGTAGATACTAGATGTTCTCATCACAAGAAAAAAAATGTAAGTGTGGTGATGGATATTAACTAGACTTATTGTGGTGATTTCACAATATATACAAATATCAAATCATTATGTTATATACCTGAAAATATGATATATGTCAATTTTAACTCAAAAATTAAATAAAAATAATACTCGCCTAGAGGGCCAATTAAGTCCTAGTCAATAACTTTCCCAAATTTTTCTAGTAGTGTATGGTCTAGGGTAGAGATTCCTATTTTCAAAAGGGCAATAAGCACTCAGAGTAGGTCTCTGGAGAGCAACAGAGACAGGAGGGAGTGGGGGTATGGTTTAGTGATGGAGGCCACAGACAAGGAAACTGTAATTTGAATTAAAGTTCTGTCTCAGAGTTGTCCACCTAAACACTGTAGAAAAAATTAAACATATCCTACCCAGAAAAATGTTTGTCTCTGGCTACTTCATCACCAGGTTCTAAATACCAAGGCCTTTGCTGACGATGATTTTTATGGTACTCTCTCTACTTTATGTCCTTAAGCAAGCCCTCTAGTTTTCTTGCCTCAACTAGAACACACTTACCATGTTTATGTACCTCTAAGTTAGAAAACGATCATTCTGTACCTCTTCAAATTTTAGAGAAGCATACACAACCTCTCTGAATGCAAAATAAATATACACCCTGTGCCCTACATCCTGTTTTGTTGACATTGCCAAGTCTGGGAAAATGTAATCTCATCACTACTGTGGTAGGCAGAATAATAAGATGACCCCAAATGAGGAATCGCGCTCTTGTATAATCTCTACTTCTTCAGGGCAGGAAGAACCTATGACTTGCTTCTAACCAATAGAATATGGCAAGGGTGATGGGGTAGTCATTCCTCTGATTAAATTAAACTGTGTAACACTTTCTTTGAGCAGAGGGAAGCGAGAGAGAGTATCGTAATGGCTTTGGAAAAGAAAGCTGTGATTTTGTGAGATGGCCATTTAGCAAGGAACTGCAGGGGCCTCTAATAGGTGAGAGTGACCTCCAGCCACCAACCTGTAAGAAAGGGGACCTCGGTCCTACAACTACAAGGAACCAAATTCTTCCAACAGCCATGGACTTCCTAAGATGATGCTGAGTTCCAGATTTGAACTTGTGCCATCTGATCCCTTAATTACACATCTGTGAAACCCTGAGCAGAGGGTTCAGCTAAACTACACTCAGATTGTTGACCCATAAAAACTATGAGATAATAAATTAAGGTTGTTTTAAGCTTCTGAATTTGTGGTAATTCCTTACCCAGTAATAGAATGCTAATGTAACTGCAAAGTTAGCTGTTTTTCCATGCAGTGAGAGACTCCACCACTCACCTCTCTTCTACTCTACCCTCATCCCTATCTGAGCTAGGTTTCTTCCCTCAGAAATCCCTTCCCAAAAATGTCACTGTTATCTTCATTCTCCTATAACCTCTCCGATAGTTTCAACCTATAGCATGATACTCTTTGAAACATAACTTAAACATGCCTCACTCATTCCTGAAGACAGTTCTAATTTTCATCTACTGACTTCCTCAGTATACAGAGACATAACTGAAGGGTATCCTTCTGGTGATTCCCCTCTGCTACATTTAGATCCCACTCATGCCACACTTCATCTTCCTTTGAGAGTTACGTCAACATGCCATTCTACTTTACCCATTCTAGTCCCCCTTCCTTCAACTTTCGTAAGTCACTGGTACCTGAATTCCAGTCATCCTTATAATCTCAGAACTTAGCAGAACTCAGCAAAATTTTAGATTTCAATGTTCACAAATAATTTTAAAAACTCAAGTAGCCTTTAAATTACTGATAATCTTCAAATCCACTTTCCTTTACCTAACCTACTTTTCAGTCAACCTTGTGATTAGTTAGAACACGTGTACCTCAAAACTTTCATCCTGTAACTCTATACACTACTTATCTTTAAATCACGTTCTCCTTTCAGCTCACTGACTATCTAACTTGAATGAATATTAAAATTACCTGGGAAACTCTTTAAAAATCTTGATGTCTCCATCACATCAAAATAATTAAATCATACTCTCTCATCATGGGCCACACAGGCATAGAAATGTATTTTATATATTTCAAAATCTAATTAAGGCCATTTTCATGCTGAAACTATTCAATGTTCTCCCAGCTAGAGAATAAAAATCTAACCACATGACTTCAAATACAGCCAAATCAAAATATCTGCAGATTCCATTTATTTTTCGCTTCTGTGCTTTCTCTGCATAGGCAATTCTACTTTCTCACTATATTCTCCCCTCCCTTATTTATTTTGTAGTACCCTGCTCATACAAGACTCACCTCTTCTAGGAAGTCCTCTCTGATTTGTCCTAGGAGAACGAAGGGCTTTCTTCCCTGTGAGGACACTGATCCTTACCCATGGTATTGTCCCAGAACTTTTCACACTTCTGTAGTAATTGGTTTGTATAACTTTGCCTATGTAAATACACTCATTTCTAAATAGACTCTTGGTTTCCATCATTTTGGGGTCTCTAATAAAATATAAACTACCATTATTTTGCAAAATATAAATGTAGTCTAAATATTTTAATATTTTATTTCACTTACACCATATAAAAACTCATATAAGAGGTACAATAAATTCAAATTTATAGATAAGTATGGTGGGTTTTTTTTGTTTATTTCCTAAAAGAAAAAAAATCTCCTTCTCCTCTCTATGGGAGAATTATATTCCCTTGCCTCTTTGGTATCAGGCTTGGCCATGTGACTTGTTCTGGCCAATGGAATATTATTACAAACTTGAAATGTCTTGCAGGGTTTGGCTGTGTACCTTGTAATTCTCTCATTTGCTTTGGGAAGAGCACTGCCCGAATAGCTCCTGTTTTCAGAAGGAGGTGCCCTAGAGAACAGAGATGAGCACTCACTGTCTGGAGTCAAACCCAACCAAGTTCAGCTGAGACCTAGCCTATACACAAACCAATGAATGAGAAAGCAATGTGTGTTGCTGTCAACCGCTGAGATTATTGGTTATGATTCTACAGCATTATTGTTGCAATGGCTGACTAATACATGAAGAAAACTAAAGATTGCAGGGGATTGTTTAAGATCACACAGCAGAAAAATGTCCGAGCTGGAATATAAAGCTGGGATATCTTACCTCTACAGCTCCACTATTAATCCCTAACCTGTTGGAAAATATCATTAGTATAGATTCTGAGTAACTCATATAAATTTTAAAAAGCATGAACGAGTAAAACTGTCATCTGCAAAGCAAGTAACATTTACTTTACAATTAACACCATCAACTGAATATTCGAAGACAAAACATACCAAAAACAGAGTAACGCCACTTCAACAATTTTTATACAAATTCTGTGTTTACGCAAGATATTTTCCTTAATATTTGTCTCACTATGCTTCATGTTAAATAGAGCTTGCATTCTGCAAGCACAGACAGACAAATAAGCATTAGGTAGACCATGCGAATGCTCTGATCAGGGGGATGCAAGTCATGTATGGATCTACCTACTTCCTGTAATTCAGACTGATGATAGTGTCGATCACATCACTTAGATTTCTTGAATTCTTCACACATTACTTTAATCACTACCTGCAGATCTATCATGCCACATTTGTTTCTTTACTCTTATCAGATTCTTTCTAAAAGGAAAAAGTGTTTCAGTTACATCTTTTCCTCCCAATAACTATCTTTTTCTCTGAATCTAAAGGGTAGGTAGGTATAATTTTTAAAATACAAGGTAATTAAAGATTAACAACATTTTTAGCACAGTGCATTAATTTAATGTAATATTTTAATTTTTTTGAGATTTTAATTTTAAGAAGCCTCAGCTATTATAGACACAAAATACGATGGATTAGTATAATTATTTACTGATCAACAAATGCAGCAGGAAATATATAAGACAATAATTGAAAGATCAAGGAAACCACAGGAAAATAGGGAATTAGTTTTTCGGTTTAGTGAGAAGCTCCTAAATTTTGCTGGAATACAATGGTTGGAGGCACCCCAAGTACAAAGGGAGACTCTATACACTTGATGAGTAAACTTAAGAGTTGTGTGTACTGTCACACAGGTAATTGCCAGACTGAAGATAATTCTGTCCTTTGGGTCAGGATATAAGTCTTAAGAAAGTCAAGAAAGTTATTCACTCAGTCCTAGAGAAAAACTGATGTTCGTTGACTAAATAATACTTGCCTAACCCAATGCTGGATGCACCTATAGGGCACAACTGCATTTATCACCTATGACATAGTATATATTTATTTATTTCCTCTCTCTTTGAATGTAAGCCATGTGAGAGTGCGAACTTTTACTTTGGTTCAATGTTATATATACTGTGCCCAGAAAAATGAAAAAAAGTATCGTATCATAAATGTACAGAATACATGATCATCAAAACATAGCACTGGAAAGAAGGAAATTGAGGCACAAAGGTATTGGCCCCAAAACAGAATTAGGATTATATTCAGGACATAGATTTAGATTTCTTAAGTCTCAGTCAATTCTAGTCTTCCTTACACTATACCAAAAAGATATGAAATGGGAAAACTAGTACAGACAAAATGATTTTTAAAATGATGTCAAGGGCTTTATTGCACCACATAGAGAACAGAAATAAATATATTGTTCATGATATTGAGCATAAGGCACAAGAGGATTTTTTGAAAGGATGAGGAAAAGGTGAATACCTAAGATATGTATAATGCCAAAAAACATTTAACTTAAAATGTCATTTTCAGCGTAAATGTATAAAATGAAAAAGTGCTTCATTCTGATAATGTCAATATTGGAAACAACGTACAAATGGGCATGGTATTATATGCTTCAGAAATATCAAATATTCTGTATCAACACATGATAAATAAATAGCAACATTATGAATAGCTACTAATAATTTTAAGGCATAGAACTATAAAAATCCACCAAAAAGGAAACTCTTAAATATTTTTCTATGTTGTGACAGCTTGTAAAAAAAAAACAACACTGAATTACTTTATTAATATTTATGAAATGTGCTACGCACTAGCCCTCCTTATTCCAAAAAAAATATCTTGTAAAGGAGGATGAATGAATAAAGGGATGATTAGAGGCAAGAGTGATGAAGTCAGAGCTTTTCCCATGATGGTATGAAAACTGTCAAGAGGCATCTAACCCAGACATGGCGGAAATGGGCGTTTGGCAAGGTTTCTTGGAAGGTATGAAAGATGAACTGAGTCTTAAAGGGTAAGTAAGCATTATCTGAGGGGGCAAAAAACAAACAGGTGAAGGGCAACCTGCAGAGTTAGAACAGGCGGTCATGGATAACTCAGGGGAGCATGAAATAAGATGGGTATATTCAAGGGACTTCAAGCAGCATGATATAGAAAGCATATGATTTGAAATGGATAATGCTGAAACATGAGACTGAAGCAGTCATGTCCAGATCATATACAATGCTAAGTAGTTTGGACATTATCCACATGTCACTGGGGAGCTAAAAAACACCTTCGACAGCAAGGTGATGAAACTGAGCAGGACCATATCCCCCCGTTTCTTGTTTGTAGGAAAAAGGCTTCAGCCTCCTAGACCTTCCCTCGGTTCCCAAAGGCAGATTCAGTTACTAATTAGGGAAGTGAGAGAATGCAGAAACAAAGGAAAAGTGGTCAAAAAACAACGCTGCAGTGATAAAGCAGAGTCCTAGCTCCTTCTCAAGGGATATACATAACAATCTGATGCATCTCTCTGAATTCTTCCATAGGAACTAAGGCCCCCACCCAGGTGGAGGATGGTAACTTCACTGGACCCCAGACGGGTTGGATTCAGAAGCCTGAAGATTGATATTCCTGGAACACCATCCTGCTACCTTAAACCACCAGCCAATCAGAAGCAAGTCACATACCCTGCAGCCCTCACCCCAAGGCTGCCTTGAATAACTCTTCCCTGAAAACCCATTGGGGAGTTCAGGTCTTCTGAACACAAGCTGCCTGTTTCCCCTGCTTGGCCCTTGCAATAAACATTTCTCTGCTCCAAACTCCAATGTTTCTGTTTGTTTGGCCTCACTGTGTGTTGGCCAAATGAACTTGGGATCAACAGCAGTGACAGGACCATGTATCTGTTTTAGAAGTGAAAACCTAGTGGAAGTATGATATAAACAGAGCAAGAATGGAAAGAGTGCTTGATGAAGACCTATAATAAGATAAGATTAAAATAGAAAAGAAAAAAAGGAGGGTAGTAGGACAGATCCAAGAAATACTAGAGAAAATAAGCTGAAACTCTTCAGTAAATTCCTTAGAGTTGAAATAGAGTAGGAAATAAACAAGATTCCTTGTTGTCTTGAATGGTCATCTAAGTGAGTAATATTGCTGTTTGATGAAAATATGAGAAGACAGGTTTGCAGAAGGGGCTGAGTTGATGAGAGTACTATTTATAAAGTATAGCATTTTTGAGGTCTGAGATCATTCAGTTAGAAATATTCAGTGGGACATCCCAGTTCTGGAGCTTTTGAGGCAAAAGATAAAGCAGAATGGATTCATAGAATTCAAGACCATCAATGTAAAGTTGGTAACTGACACAGAACTGAATGATAAAGCCTATGTAGAGTGACAAAGGTGATTAGAATAGAGCCTTAAGAATAACCAATATTTAAAGGTGAGACAAAGGAATCATAGTTAAGACATAAGTCAAAGTGAGAACCGCCAAGAAGATGGAAGAAAACCAAGGAAGAGTGATTTTTCATAGGAGTCAAGAGATGAAACATTTTCAAAGACAGTTGTGTAGGAAACACGTGGTGATTTTGCCACCCAGCATGCATTCAGCTCTAGTCTTTGGATAAAAGCACACAATTTCATTTGGGAAACTACTACCTTTTACTCTCAGGCCAAATTTTTGGACGGTCTTGCCATTTATCAACATAGCTCTAGTTTCTGGGTATGTGCCTGATTTGCTTATGTCTATTTGACACACCTAATCCTCCTTTCAGTTCTTGATTCATGAATGATCATGTGACACAGTTAAATCCAATGATAATGAGTCTTTATCTGAGAATTCTCCAACACAGGGTACTGCTGTGATTTTGTAACCATAAGTAGAGACCATACTGTTTCTGAAAACCACCAAACTGAGACAAAAAGGAGGGAAGCAGGGCAAAGATACCCTATAACCTGCCCTGACACTGCTGCTTATATTATAGGAATCAATGAATTCCACTTTTGTGTAAGTAGGTGTCTGAGCTGTTCTTTGTTTTGTTTCCTGTTTTGTTACTTTAAAAAGAAGTGTTCTATAGTATGTAAGGGGCTGTATAAGAGTGTCAATTACTAACAAAAATAAAAGATGAAGAGAGACATATTTAGCAACAAAGAAATTTGTAAACTTGGACAGATATTTTTCATTGATGCTTGTGAATAAAAGCAAAAGCCAACATACACTGCTCTTCTAAGAAAGTTAGGAAATAGGACAATTGGAGAAGCAAGTTTTATGAGGAAGTAGGAAGTAATAGCATTCAAAGTTTATGTCTAAAAATAGAGTCTCAATCTTAGAACTATAGCCTCCTAGTAAGAAAGGTCTCATTAGGCATTAAGTTTACTTGTAGTACTCAACTATAAAACATGTGGCAAGTATTAGTGTAAATGATCATTCCTATCTTGTATTCACAAAATTTTATTTTCTACCACCAGAAATACTCTTTTTTAAACACTCCTAATACCTCAGAATTTTCCTATTATTTTCAGTTATTTACATGTTTCATTTTTAGTTTTTATTTCAAATAATGAACTTTTAGCAAAACAGGATAATGAAATGTGTATACTAATAGATACATTACAATATAAATCATAGATCCTTTCTTGACACTGTCAACAATGATGAATAGCCTTACATTCTATAAGATGTTCTTAATTAAGAGGTTATGATTAGATGAACAAAAAAATAGAGAAATTTAAGCATAAAATCATGAATAATGAATGTTAGCATCTATTTTACAGAACGTCTACAAAATGTGCCTATTTTTTTCTATGGTAATAAAAGAAGTTCATTAATTCAACTGAAAATACTGTAGTCCTTTATAAGGGTGAAGACTGTAGCAATCTTGTTTCTGATCACCCTAAGTTCTTACCTTAATAGTTTAAGTACCTCACATATCCTTCTACTTATTTTGGATAACTGGAATCTAGTATCCAAACTGAAAGTCTTTGGAAGAAGGCACACAAGGGTATAAGACAAGCATCCTATCAAATTAATGTATTTTACAACACTTTATAATGAGCCTCATGGAAGTGTTACTCGGTCTCAAAACATATTAGTGTTATGCAATCAAAGCAATACGGTACTAGCATAAAGACAGACGTATAGACCAATGGAAAACAATAGAGACCCCAGAAATAAATCTGCACATATATGGTCAACATGTCTTTGATAAGGGTTCTTGAACACACAAAAAAGATAAATCTCTTCAACAAAAAGCCCTGGGAACACTGGATATCCACAAGTAGAATAATGAAATTCAATCCGTATCTTACACCAGACACAGAAATCAACTCAAAATGGGTTAAAGACTTAAATTTTATACCTGAGACTCTAAAACCTAGAAGGAAACATGAGGGAAAAGCTTTATAACACTGGTCTTGGTAATGGTTTCATGGATATGACACTGAAAGCACAGGCAAAAAAGGCAAAAATATACAACAGACTACATCAAACTAAACACTTCTGCATAATATAGGAAACAAACGAAATGAAAAGTCAACATATGGAAGAAGATATTTGCAAACCATATATCTTAAAAAGAGTATCTCCAAAATATGTAAGGAACTCCTACAATTCAACATTGAAAAAACAAAACAAAAACTAACAATCTGATTTAAAAATGGTTTAAGGAATTAGGCATTTATCTAAAGAAGTTATACAAATGGCCAACAGGTATATGAATAAATGCTCAGTGTCACTAATTCTCAGAGAGATACAAATCAAAACCACAATGAGATATCACCCTATACATGTCATATTAGAACCCATATATAATTTAAATTTATACTGAATAATTCTACTTGTGCCTCCCCATTTGATGCAAGTCCACGGAAAGTTCTCTGTCTTCCAGATAACTAGTCTTCCAGAAGCTTTCATCTGGCTCTTCAACTCATCCACCTAGTGAGTTCTTATTCTGACTACCATGTATTCCCATATTTCTTATTTCATATTTCATATTTCTTATTCTGACTACCATGTATTCCCAATATTTCTAATTGGTTCATTTCTTTTAATAATTGTTTTTCTGTTGTTTTTTCTGTTTCATGTTATCACCATCTTCTTTCATCTTGTTGAACAAATTCATCACACTTATTTTACATTATTTTTCTATTTGCTCCACTAAATATGTTTGTCTAGTATAATAGTCTTCTTTGTTTTCTTTTATAATGCTTGGACACCTGGCATGTCTTGTTTTCCTAAATGGGCTGATATTCCTCCTATTGTATCCAAAACTTGGTTTATAATTTACATCCAGTAATAAGGACTAAAGCTATTATGAAGTTTATGTCTCTATTGATGAGTTTATGGAATAGGTCTGAAAATATATCACAAGATGAAATAACTCTGGAGGTATAATCTGGGCTCAGTTTCCACCCATCACTTCTCACTATTGGTGTTTTTCAGAGACTTTGCCCATGACCTCTCTGCAGGGCCATGTCTGCACTGGGGTGGATGAAAAGTGGGACGTCCGGGGACCTGGCTAGCATGGTTTATCCTATTATCCTTTCCTGTTACAACCAGATTCAAGAGCCACTTTGAATCTATGAGCAGTACTAGCCCTTTTCTATTATTTCTCTGCCAAGTAGGCTGTCAACAGAAAAGGGGAAGTTTATAATTAACTATATAAAGCATTCCATTTCAATCTAAGACATTTAGAAAATACTCAATTTTTATAAAAGAAGTGAGTAGACTTGAAAGGAATTTTTACCAACTAAAGCAGTTCTGAAATTCACTCTAATTTGTTGCCCATACACTAAAGGAAAAAAAGCCTTCGATAAAATATTTACCTTTACATAAATAAATGAACAACCCCAAATTAAGGATACAGCCTAAAACTCAGTCCTACAACTATCACAGCTGGGAAAGTCATTAAGAGGCAGCTGGTGGCTGAAACCCTGCCAACCTGAGTCTATCATTCTCATTTTTTGTGGTATTAGTTGGAAAACTTAGTTCCCAATAAATACAATCTCTAAAGCTCAACCAATTCTTCCAACTTCTTGACCTTTAACAAATTGGCAACCTACTGTCTTTAAGTCACTTGATGATTTTGATGATCTTTGGCAAGGGAATATTTAGGCCTCAGACTATGACTTCAAAACCTTATAGCCAATACAACTTAATGACTAACTTACAGTCAGGCTACTAATTAACTTAGACAAACATTTACTTAGAAATTATTTAGTATATTATATGCTTTTTCCCTTTTCCAGATATACTTTTACTATTATACAATTAATACACAACTGAAGAGCACAGGACTGTTGATAAACTCAGTCTTTATAGCAAGTTATTAAAATTATGTCCAAAGCAGTACTCTTTGAACCCTGAAGCTAGTAATTAAATTATATAAGTATAAAGAAATGCCACAACTTAAGCAGTTGGTATTCATCAAAAAATACATTAAAAACATGGAACATGTGGACTTATTCTGAGACGCTACCCTAATAAAAATGTTCATTTAAATTGTCTAATAAGGTCAATATGATTAAATCTACAGATGTAATTAATAATTTACTGTTATAGAAATACTTTTTCATCTCTAAAAAATGAACTTGCATTATATTTAAAGGAGAATGGGAAAAAGGTGAAAATCACAAGTATATACCCCCAACAACATGTTTTCTTCTATATACATCATTTTTTAGGATGAAATGTACATCATTAATTCATAAACAAAACATGCAAATAAGTTCAGCTTTTTTTAACAGCTTTATTGAGGTATAACTGACATACAAAAAACCTGGACATGATTAAAGTATACAATTTGGTGAGTTTGGAGATATGCATACATATGTGAAACCATCACCAAAATCAAGATGATAAAGATATTCATCACCTTGAAAGGTTTCCTGCTGTCCCACTGTTTTGTTTTTGTGGTAAAACATTTAAACATGACATCTACTTCCAACCAATTTAGAGATGTACAATACTGACTTGTTAGCTATAGGCACTGTGTTGTACAGGAGATCTCTAGAACTTGTTCATTTTGTATACCTGCAACTTTATAATTGTTGAACGGCCAATACCCCAATTCCCCCTTATCCCCACCCTCTGGCAACCATCATTTTACTCTTTGGTTCTTTGAGTTTCACTATTTTAGATTCTTCCTAAGTGGAATCATTCAGTATTTATCCATCTACAACTGGTTTATTTCACTTAGCATAATGTCCACCAGGTTCATCCATATTGTCACAAATGGCAGTATCTCCTTTTTTTAATGGCTGAATAATATTCCATTGTATGTATTTACCACATTAAAAAAAATCTATTCATCTGTCAATAGACACTTAGGTTGTTTCCATGGCTATTGTGAATAATAATGCTACAATTGACATGGGAGTGCAGTTATCCCTTTCAGATCCTGATTTCAGTTGTTTTGGCTATATACCCATAAGTGGGATTGCTGGATTATGTAATGCCATTTTAATTTTTTTTGAGGAAGTTCCATACTGTTGTACATAGTGGCTGCACCACTTTACATTCCCACCAACTGTGTAGAAGCATTCCAATTTCTACACATTCTCATCCGCACTTATTATCTTTATTTTATTTCTTTTAGGATAACAGCCAACCTAACAGGTGTTAGGTGATACCTCATTATAGTTTTTATTCACATTTCCCAGATGATGAATGATGCTGAACATCTTTTCATATACCTATTGTATGTATATTTGTATGTCCAACATTGAATTCAATGCTATCTCCACCAAAATCCCAATGGCATTTTTAGAGAAACAGAAACACAATCCTAAAATTCATACAGAACCACAAAATACCATAAATAGCCAAAATCAATCTTGAGAAAGAACAACAAAGGCATCTCACTTCCTGACTTCAAAGTATATTAAAAAGCTACATAATCCAAACAGTATAATACTGGCATAAGGACAGACATATAGATCAGTGGAACAGAATACAGAGTCCAGAAATAAACCCATACATATAGAGTCAACTGATCTTCAAGAGTGAAGAACACACAATGGGAAAGGACAGTCTCTTCAACTAATGGCCTGGGGAAAACTGGATATCCACATGCATATAAAATAAAATTGGATACACAAAAATCAACTCAAAATGGACGAAAGAGTGAAATGTAAGACCTGAAACTGTAAAACTCCTAGAAGAAAACACAGGAGAAAAAACTACTTAACAATCTTTACAATCATTTCTTGGACATAACAATAAAAACAAAGGCAACAAAAACAAAAATTGAAAAGTGGGACTACCTCAAACTAAAAAGCTCCTGCACAGCAAAAGAAACAGAATGAAAAGGCAATCTAAAGAGTAGGAGAAAATATTCGCAAACCATATATCTGATAAAGCATTAATATTCGAAATACATAAAGAACTCCTATAACTCAATTGCAAAGTAAACAAAAAGCTAAAAATGAAAAGGACTTTGACATTTTCTCAAAGCATTTTTTTTTTAAAAATTGGTACCAATGTTGGTTACAAGAGAGGCATCAACTCCTCCCAAATATATACATCAATTTGTTGTTCCTTAGAGAGAGGAAAAAAAAAACATTGAAAACTGTATTAAAAAAAAAAAGATTGTGTAAAACATTTTTTTCAATTTACCAAGCTATTTACCCTTTACAAAATATTCACTGTAGCATTATAACACAATACAGTGGTTATGTTTTGTCAACTTCTCTTCAAATTCTACGTTTTGTTGAAGCAAATTTTATATCTATGACACTATTATATTTAGATCCTACTGGTTGTTACAGGATTGACTTTCTGTTATCCTAATTGACTATTTCTGTTATCCTGATTGCTCTCATATTAATGAAATTCCCTTGAAAACTATTCATTTTTGATTCATAAACTTATGGACAAAAGGCTTGACATGAAAGGTACATTTGTCTCACAGCAAAAGCCTCTGTTTTGTGTAGTATCACTCACAGATTTTAAGGATTCATTAAGAAACATAAGCCTCGTTTCTGAAACTACCTTTTAGCACTTTCACTTATAGTGTTCTGTACAAACAAAAGAAGCATTAGAATCCTAAGTTATGACAAACTGGCCCATGGGTTTGATACAATTTGTCCTGCTTCTCCTAATCCTCTCTACCATTTACCCCCTCACCATGAATTGTCATCTAAGTAGGATAGATTATTCCACCAAGCTTCTCCAATTGAGTAATCCATGGAGAATATTATTTTTAAAGACCTACTCAGAAAGGGAAAAAAACGCAGAATGCTGGTTTTGTAAATTCTATAGTCATTTAATCCAGTTTATAACATGTATTTATTACCATGGACTCTGATGCCAGCCACATTGTAATTTTTTTTTTGTGAGGTGGCCTATTAAAAGACTAAAGAAAATGAGAAGAATGTATTCACAAACTAAAATGTCAACTAGGAATATTTAATAGGAAATGATATAATCACCATAGTTTTACCTGTGTAAAATATCCAGTACCAACACAAATGATGACAGTATATTGCAATAATTAGGTGTGCAGGCTCTGGACACAGACTGTCTGGGTTGATAGTCAAGGGCCACCACTTACAAATGATATGCCCTTGGGAATGTTAATTGCCACTATGTGGCTCGATTTCTTTAAGAAAAGGACATATACTATCTTGAGTATTAAATGATCTAGAACTTAAAAAGAGCATTTAGCCTCACTGTAGACTAGTAGTAAGTAATCTAATTATGATTAATTTATTTATGAGTCAAGGTATGACATTTTGTTTAAACGTAATCATGAAGAGCACATATATTGTATTAATGCATAATATATGTACAATGTATTATGCATAATATATTAATAGGTCCTTTAGAAGGTCACATGGTTAAGACAAACATTTGTAGAATATTACCATTGTGATTTCACAAGGAAGAATGAAAAGCAAGCACAACTCATCAAAATACTCAGAAGGGGCTAGTGTTTACCACCAATTCTGCTTTCCCTATAAAATGATTTCAGGAACAAAATGAAAACTGAAAACTAATCCATTCATATAAAATGTCAAATAAAGTTGCTACCTCATCTGACTTACTAAAATGCAGTTTTTATTCCATAAATTTTAACCTAACAAATATTAAGCCTTCCATCTTAACAAGGTTAAACAGTATAACAGCTGGTCCACTAGAGCAGGCAGCAAGAGACATGGGGTTTGAGACCTTGTTCCACAACTGACTGACTGCACAAACCTGAGAAAATCATTTCAGGTCCCAGTGCTTACTCCTAAACTCTAGGAACAGTTTTAGGATATATGAGCATAATTCTCCAATAGATGAGAGATCATGGTCTTATAAACCTGTGGATGATCAGATAAGCATTAAAGAATTATGACATTAATCAAATTCGATTAAAAATTACAAAACAGATTTTAATTTTAGTATTTAGGGAAACCAATATGAATTTCATTAAAATGCTAACAGCTGGAAATAATATGAAACTAAGGATTACAATGTTACTATTGAATAATATTTGAGAAAACATACTCACATAACATACTTTTACATGGTTTCAAAGTATGTCACAAAAGAGTGTGGAACACAAACTTAGTAAGATTTTAGAGGTGTCTTAATAGATTTTGAAAATTTTCTTCGATGTTATTTTCAGAAGCCAAAAAACTTAGGGTCCAATTTTTAAATGTTTAAATTAGAAACAATGTACTTTTCAAAAATTTCAAAAGAATCTGCTTCAGTTAGAGGGAAAAAGAAATCAACTATTCAGTCTGTCAGGTTTTTTTCTGAAATATAAATGCCATCAGTTTTTGTGTGTCTCTTTAAAAGTTATTTACCGGGCTTCCCTGGTGGCGCAGTGGTTGAGAGTCCGCCTGCCGATGCAGGGGACACGGGTTCGTGCCCCAGTCCGGGAAGATCCCACATGCCACGGAGTGGCTGGGCCCGTGAGCCATGGCCGCTGAGCCTGCGCATCCGGAGCCTGTGCTCCGCAATGGGAGAGGCCACAGCAGTGAGAGGCCCGCGTACCGCAAAAAAAAAAAAAAAAAAAAAGTTATTTACCATCTTAAGACTGAAGTTGAATCTGAGTAAAAAAGACTAATTTAAAATAAAAAAGTTTCAAGAATATGCTTTGTGAATAATAAAATATGGTAACAAGGACTTCCTAGCAAATTATTGAAATGAATAAAGCAAAGAGAGAAATCCTAAATGGAATGCTTGATAGCCAGATATTTATAAACACACTATTTCTTAAACGTATTGGCCCATGAATGCTTTTTTCTTTTAACACTGATTTAATATGTGCTTCACGTAGGGAAGGTTTCAGAGTAGCAGGACAAAACCATACATGTACATGAATACGCATGATGAGACTGTTTCCAATTTATTTGGCCATAGATAGAGAACCTCAGCAGAAATTGGGTAGCTATTCAGGTCAGCACTAGATGTACGCCTGGCTTCCTTGAGCCAACCGTCTCTAGTGAAGGAACATTACCCATGGGGGACTTTCACTTGATCTGAGAAGCTTCTGAAGCTTTTAGACTCAGGCCTTATACTGTAGCTCTAGAATTGATATCAACAGTATATGTTCTGCTGATTCAGTGTATACTGGTTCCATAGTATTTCAAATCAACTCAAAAAAGGCCCCATCATCCATCAGGAGAAAATAGAACCAGTGCTGAGATAGTCTCAACTAGGAGTTTTCCACCAGTTTGTAAAGACTGTTTCTCAAGAAATATCTTCATAATTAATATTCCAAAAATTTGTTTTGAGTACGGCTACTCTAAATATTTTGAAGTTTAGCCTTGGATCATGACAACATGGTGGGGGAGGGGGAGTGTGCACATAAAACACAGAATTCATTTCACTGTATTTCATCATGAACTTTTACGGTAAGAAACAGCCATATGCAATATACTACTGTAATTATTACAGGGCTCTTGAACAGTGTTACACAGCACACAGTACATCTTAATCTCGGTACCTACTAAAGTTAGGGACTTTAATGTTCATCTACATATAATAGAAGCCTCATTCATCTGAAATGAGAGCATTTGATTTAGTCTTGCCTACTATGCTACAGTTCCAACTTAGAAGCTGAGGGAATTAACAGGGAGAATGTCTACTTTCAAATTAATTCTGATTCAAACAAAAGCTGATAGCATGAAAGCTGTAGGAAGCTTGTAAAACTGTGTTAAAAAGGAATGAAATGCTAGGAGTAGATATATGTTATAAATATTAGGAAAGCACATTCAACAGAAAGTCAGGTAAAACACAGATTTGAAAGCATGGATAGGCAGTGTAGTACCAAGAATAAGGACTCCGGGGAAAAAAGAAATCTATCTCCAGAACAAAATGCTGAGTTCATTTCTAGCGGCATACTGAAACAAGATCCCATAGAGAAAAAAGAATAATCTGTAGAAAACAATATAGCTATTCTTAGATTATTTATTAGCTAAAATTTTAAGTGACAGCCAAAAGGAGGCGGAGAAAATGACCTCAAACAAATGTAAATAAGAATAGCGTAAATACACTATGGAAATAAGCACCAAGAAATGTAACCATACAAAGTGATCGGGCAACCCACAGTAACATGACAGCAGAGAAAGTTAGGTATCAAGCAAGGAAATGAATATGAAAGTCCTAGATCAAATGTCCAAAAGAGTTAGATTCTATTTAACAGCAGAGATAATGAGTCAGTCCTTATCTGACTTACCTACTGTCACCTAGGGAGAGCAATCATCAAATTCTAGAGCCCAGAACACACAAAATTAAGTGGAGACAGATTAAAAGTTATCAAAGGAATACTCATCTTCTTTCAAGAAGACCAGAGGTCCAGGTCTTCATTAATCCAATTTCATGGCATAGAAGAACTACCAAACGTTACTGTAAACTCATTATTGGTAATCTATATGAAATTATGAATCTTTCATGAAGCATTAATTCTAGAGCCAAAGAAGTTTTTCAACTTTTACAGTAGAAAGAAATGTGGCAGGACAATTTAGTTCAACATAGAGTACTATTTGGAGTAAATGCTTTGTGTGAATTTAGAGAAGGGAGCAGTTGATTCACTAATAACAAATCAAGGGAAATTGGCCTTTCTTTTTTGATATGGATAGAGATAAGTGAATCAAAGGGAATACAATATAATTTTCTATTGCTTTAAAGAAAGATTTTTATTCCAAGAAAATATATTTTAAAAGATTTTTATGATAACAACCTTCAACAACATTTATGTACTGAATAATTTTTTCATCCATTTACTGATCAGTCATAGCCAGAAGTGCAAGACACTGGTCAGAAGTACATATTCTTGAATCAGACTGCTCAGGTTAGATTCCTGCTTCATGCTTCTTAACCATATGAAGTTGCACAAGTTATTTAACCTTTCTTGCATAGGATTATGTGAAATGACTGATGGCCAAAAGTCCTTGTTCAATATCAACTTTATTAACTTATTTAATACTCAATTGTCACAAATGCTATGAAATATATAACACCATTCTCCCATTTTATAAGAAAGAAAAATGAGTTGCAGAGAAGTTACAACCTATGTCCTAGGTTATTCAGGAATAGCTCATCCCATTTTTAGTGTACTTCCTGGGATGTGACAGCATATTATTTCTGCAACAGATAGAAAATTTGCAATTTTGGTTCTCAGGTCTAATTATTCTAATTTTAGTACTATTAGTGTCCCCATATATATATAACTACCTTTGCATTCCACTAAGTAGTATCCTATATTCTCTCTAAAATTATGATTGAAAAATAAATTTAAAAAACATTAAGCAAAAACCGAAATTTTACATTGGCTTAGATTCCTACCACCATCAAAATATGAACATACATTTACAAATCATGTTAAACAGTTTATATTTACCCTTAAAGACAACATTCTTTTTGTCATTGCTATTGTTGTGCACTGTTGACTGAAATACTACCAAAGAATATATAGTTAAACTACCCCTCTTTACAACAAATGAATCATTTTATTTGGCTTTCATTAAAAATTTAAGGCAATGTTTATGAGAAGCATTTAATGTGAAGTTGTGGGTATCCCTGGGAATCTTTTCTTTGCTCTCATCCTGTGTTTCAATATTCTCTATAGTGGTAGCTCTATGTTTGCCTGTGACTGGCGAAGAGTACTGAGTTCTGGAAATAAAGCTATCCTCCTGGCTCTTCAAATAAACTTAGGGTTAGCTCAGAGAAAATTCAACTAAATAACTTCCCTCTTAGAATGTACATGTGGCATACTTGATACAAAATCTGTGTAAGTATAAACTGTGTAAGTATAAACTGGGAATCTCAGCTTTGATAACTCCTTGGTGGTTCTGAGACATTATTATACATATGCTCAGATTCCAGAGTATGTGTGGCAAAGAAACAAGAGGCACTTCCCTAGAAGGGAACAAATAGGGGTTTTAGAGTTGGAAATACCTATGTTGGAAAACCATTTTATCCACCAGTTTGGTGTTTGAATTGGTAAGTTACTTGGGATTGAATATATTTACTTGTGAAATGAATGTGAGGAATGATGCTCACTTCAGAAAAATGTTGAGTGCAAATAGATAAATGTTACCCATAATACAATAGGAAGGGGCTCAGCACAGGCTAGTTTTCTTCCCTTTCCTTTCTCATCCACGCCCATACCTAAAGGTCTGTCTTCTCCTTTGATGAGATTTCAAGCAAAGTACCGTTGAACAACACATGTTTGAACTGCAAGGGTTCACTTTTATGCATATTTTTTGGATAAATACATACTACAGTACCACACGATCCGTGGTTGGTTGAATCCACAGATGTGGAAACCCAAATACGGAGGGCTGACTGTAAAGTTACCCATGGATTTTCTAGTGCGTGTGTTTCTTGGGTGGGGTGTCCACTGTATAAGGAAATCAGAAACTACATCCAGACAAGAAAGAGTTAAAATACTAGGAAAAAGTATGATATTAGTAATCCTAAGTAATATTTACTTAAATTATACTATGAGTTAGGCATTGTACTAAAGTGCTTTGCAGGCATTATCTCATTTATCCTTTCAAAAACCGTAAGTTAATATGATGGTTAATTTGTCTATAAACTTGACTGGGCCGAGGGTACCTAGACATTTCGCCAAACTTTACTTTGGTGGAGTCTGTGAGGGTTTTTGTGGATGAGATTAACACCTGAATCAGGAAAGTGAGCAAAAAAGATTGGCCTCCTCAATGTGGGTGGGCCCCATCCAATCAAGTGAAGACCTGAACAGAACAAAAAGCTGAGTAAGAGGAAACTCCTCCTGCCTAACTAAATGAACTGGACCTTGGTCTTTTCTGGTCTTTGGACTCAAACTGAGACACAGATTTTTGGGGGGTCTGGAGCCTATCAGCTTTCAAACTGGAACTGTACCATCAGCTCTCCTGGGTCTCTAGCCTGCTGACTGCAGATCTTGGGAGTTGTCAGCATACATAACCCTATAAGGCAATTCCTTACATTCTCATATGTTCTCTCCCTCCCCTCCCTTCCCTTCTTCCCCTCCCTCCTCCACTCCCTCCCCTCGCCTTCTCTGTATATTCACACCCACACACCCATCCACTCTACTGGGAAAACCTACTAATAAACTTAACTACTGCTGCAAACTCAATTTTTTTATGTAGCTTTTAAAGATATTATAGATCACAGTGCTAGTAAGTGGCAGAGCTGGAACCTAAAGCTAAATCAAGTATACATCCAAAGCTCATGCTGTTAATAGTATATACGGTTCAGGCAATATAGCCCATGTGCAACTCACTACATCTGCTTTCCCACAATCCAGAAGTTAGGACCTATATGAGTAAGTTACAAAAAGATTAGAACAGCTTAGGCGTAACACAGAGAAGAGCTCAAAGGCAATGGTGAATGATGGACATTCTATTTTAGCATGTAGAGAATACAGGGAGTGGTAGAAACTGTGAAGGATGAAGCCACATTTCCCCGGTTTGAAGAGAGCTGCAGGGAACTAGCTCCATTAAAGTCTAACAGTGTGAGAAGGTGGGCCCAATGTTGCCAGCTCTTTCAACTTTTCAAGGAGAACCAGAAATCTAAGTTTTATGAAAACACATACAGTTTTTAAATGTTGGCAAATAACACAATTTATGTTGAGAACTAGCAAAACGTGTCTATAGGCCAACTGGAGGCAAAGACTAAGGCAGAAGGAAGATGAAAAAAAAAAAAACTACATGCATACCATACACACACACACACACACACACATACACACACACGCGCATATACATGCATCCATGCATGCAGGCATCCGTCCATTACCTGAAACCCTTTTCTTCTTTGGCCCACAGGAATGTCTACTGTTGCACTACTCCTACTCTGTCTTCTTAATCCTTGTGTCCCATACCCCTTTTCTCAGAGGCAATATCCACCATTTAAGCTGTATATAATGACATATAGGAAGAAAGAATGGAAGTACATAACACATAGAATCTAATGAAAAATGTTCAGGGACAATGATGTATACTAGGAACCAGTAGTTTCTATTGTAAAATACCACAACATCTTTTTTTTTAATGTTAATATTTTAAAACCTCTAATATAAATTATACTTTTAATAGCCTTTTATTACAGTATATGCATGATTACAAAAAGTGATACTAACTCAGTGATGTTTTACAAGAACTGACACTTCTTAGTAATAGCACTTTTGCTATGAAATTCCCTCAAAAACCTACTTTTGCTGTTATCTTATACATTTTGAACAGTTGAGACAAATGAAAATTGAAGCACAAGGCATTTTTTAATTTTCTCATTGATTTCTTCAAAGACCCATTGGTTTTGTTGCATAGTTTCTTCAGTGACCCACTGATTCAGTAGCATGTTGTTTAGTCTTCACGTGTTTATACTGTTTCCCATTTTCTTCTAGTCGTCGATTTCTAGTTACATGCTGTTGTGGTCAGAAAAGATACTTGATGTGATTTCAATCTTCTTTAATTTACAAAGACTTGTTTTGGGGCCTAGCACAGGATCTATCCTGGAGAATGTTCTATGTGCGCTTGAAAAGAATGTTTATTCTGATGCTTCTGGGTATAAAGATCTCTTACGTATCTATTAAGTCCATCTGGTCTAATGTGTTGTTTAATGTCAGTGTTTCCTTATTGATTTTCTCTGGATGATCTATCCACTGATAGTAGGAGACTTAAATAACCCACTTATATCATTGTACTGCTATTTCTCCCTTTATGTCTGAAATACTTGCTTTCCATATTTAGATGCTCTTATCTTGGGTGCATAAATGTTTAAAAATGTTATATCCTCTTCTTGGATTGACCTCTTTATCATTACATAATGTCCTTCCATGTCTTTTGTTAGTCTTTGGGGTTTTTGTTTGTTTTTTTTGCAGTACGCGGGCCTCTCACTGTTGTGGCCTCTCCCATTGCGGAGCACAGGCTCCGGACGTGCAGGCTCAGCGGCCATGGCTCACGGGCCTAGCCGCTCCGCGGCATGTGGGATCTTCCCGGACCGGGGCACAAACCCATGTCCCCTGCATCGGCAGGCAGACTCTCAACCGCTGCATCACCACGGACGCCCAGTCTTTGTTTTAAAATCTATTTTGATTGACATGAGTACTGCTACCTCAGCTTTCTTCTCATTTCCATTTTCATGGAGTATCTTTTTCCATCCCTTCACTTTTACTCTGTCTTTAAACCTGGAGTGAATCTCTTGCAGGCAGCAAAGAAATGGGTTTGTTTTTTTTTAATTCATTCAGCCACCCTACGTCTTTTGACTGGAGAATTTAGTCCACCAACATTTAAAGTGATTATAGACAGGTATATAATGATTGCTATTTTGTTACTTGTTTTCTGGTTGTTTTCGTAATTCTTCTCTCTTCTTTTTCCTCTTGGTTTCTTATTTTGTGGTTTGATAGATTCCTTTAGTGTTATGTTTGGATTCCTTTCTCTTTATGTTTTGTGTACCCTTTGTAGGTTTTTAGTTTGCAGTTAACACGAGGTTCATATTTATCAACCTACATATATACAGACATATATTTTAGGCTGATAGTCATTTAAGTTAAAAGGCACTGTAAAAGCACTACATTTTTCATCTCCCCTCAAGGTTTTGCATTTTGATGTCGTATTTAACATTTTAAAATTTTGTTTACCCTTATCTACTTACTGTGATTATAGTTGATTGTACTACTTGTCTTTTAACCTTCAGACTACCTTTTCAAATAGCTGATCCACTGCCTTTACCATATACTTACTCTTAACCAGTGAGATTTTTCCTTTCATGGATTTTATTTCTAGCTGTGGATTTTTCTTTTCCATTTCAAAAAGACTCATTAACATGTCTTTAAAAAGAGTTATTGATGAACTCCTTTAGTTTGTGCTTGTTGGGGAAATTTCCCTTTCAATTCTAAATGATAACCTTGCAGGATAGAGCATTCTAGGTTATAAGTTTTTTGTTTGTTTGTTTGTTTTTTTCCTTTTGACACTTTGAATATACCCTGCAACTCCCTTCTGGCCTGTAAAGTTTCTGAAGAATCAGCTTATAGTTTTATGGGGTTTCCCTTGTATGTGATTATTTGTTTTTCTCCTGCTACCTATAAGGTTCTCTCTTTAACTTCTGCCATTTTAACTATGATATGTCTTCGAGTTCATCTTGTTTGGGACTCTCTGTGCTTCCTGTACCTAGACGTCCTTCCCAAGCAAAACAACTTAGGGCAGTTTTCAGCCACAATTTTTTCAAATATGTTTTCTGTCCCGTTATCTCTCTCTTGCCTTTCTGGTACCCCTTTAATGTGAATGTTACTATGCTTGATGTTGTCCCAGAAGTGTCTTAAACTGTCCTCCTTTATTTTCCTTCTTTTTGCTGTTCTTATTGGGAAGACAGAATAGTGGAAATCACCCAATCACTTTTTTATTCTTCTGTATCATCTAATCTTTGTTGATTCTCCCTAGTGTTTTTTTTTTTTTATTTCAGTTATTGTATTACTCAGTTCTGATTGGTTCTTTCTTATATTTTCTAAGTCTCCACTGAAGTTATCCCTGAGTTCCTCCATTCTTCTCCTAAGATCAGTAAGCACCCTTATGACCATTTCTTTCTTTATCAGGTAAATTATTTATCTCCATTTCATTAAGGTTTTTTCTTTCCTTGAATTATATTTTTTCTTTCTTGGGTTCAATTTTAGAACATATTCCTCTGTTTCATTTTGTTTGACTTTTGTTTTTTTGTTTCTGTGAATTAGGTACAACAGCTACCTCTACCTGATCTTGAAGGAGCGACCTTCTGTGGAAGCATCCCCTGTGTAGACTACTTGCACCTGGTGGTTTTGGCAGGCTGGCTGGAGCAGGCATGGGCCTTGGGAAGTCCCTGGGGAGCACTGTGCCCAAGGATGCTTTGGCAGGGTGGCTGGGGCTGGAGTGGGCCCAGGCCAGGGGCAGTCTCTGGACCTAGGGGGCCTTGGTGGAGCAGCTAGAGTGGGTACAGGCCAGGGGGACTCCAACCATGGTACTTGCTATTTCCACTGACCCCACAGAGGACTCCAGCAGTTCCCTGCTCATTTGGCAGAAGCTCTAGGGTTAATAAATGGATTTCCTTCCTACATAGTCTAGGTGCCCTTTATAATGCTGTTTTTTCACTGTGACCCAGGGCAGACAAGTCTGCACTTGGCCCCTCAGCAATATTTCTCCTGACTACAAGTTGTCAGGGGTGGGGTCACCATGAATATCAAGTCTCTTTCTTATCTGTCTCTATGTGGTCCTCCTATGTGTGGTAGCCATTCCATCAGGCCCCAGGTTTTCTTCAGGAGGAACTATCCTGTATGTAGGTGTAGATTTAGTATGTCTATTGGAGGAGGTGAGAAAAAAAAAAAGGCATTGGGATGGGACCTGCACCCCTGAGAGGGAGCTGTGAAAGAGGAAATGTTCCCTTACCCTGGGAAGATCCTTCACAGGTGGGGAGATCAGCTGAGACAGAAAGCGAGTTCCAGAGGATCAAAGAAGAGTGCAGCAGCTGCCCTGTGGCAGGCAGAACAGGGAGAGAAGAGCACAGAGGGTCGGTGCCACCTCCCTGCACTTCGTAGACCAAGACACGTGTCTGTTGGTGTGTGTGGAGGTTGGGTACTGAAACTTGGTCTGCAGCCAACAGACCCAGGAAGAGGGCTGGGGTTGGCTGCTTGGAGACAGCCTGAAGGTGCTGGAGTGTGGTCCAAACTGCAACCAGGGGTGTGCGCATGAAGGAGTCTGGGTCCACCACTGAAGCCCCATTGTTAACATGAGCGCTCAAAGGGAGGGGTAGGGCCTGCCATAGCAGCCTCATTTTCTGAATGATCACACTGGGCACAGCTCTGCCTCTACAGGTTTGGGGAGCATGCAAGCACTCACAGGTTGTCCACATACAGAGGTGGGGTTCAAATCCAAGCCAATCTCCAAGGGCCTCACAACTTAGGAAGCAGGGCTGAAATCTGAGCCCTGTTCCAGCAGTGCCGCCTGCAGCTTTGTAAACTCAGAGACTGTGGGATATCCAAGTGGATTACTGATGCTCCCCTGGCTGAGGTGGATCCAGTGATAGTGGCTGCAGGCTCCATGGGCCCACGCACACAGAGGCAGAGCCAGGGTCTGGGCTGACCCAGTAGCTCACATGGCAGATCCAGGTGCACAACTATGGCACTTCCCATGCCTGACTTCAGTGCTTCTGCACCAATGGACCTCCACTAGTGGCTCTGTGAGCACAGCACCTGAGGGATACCCGGGTAGATTGCCTCAATTCCCACAGCTGAGGCGGGGCCAAAGGCAGTGACAAAAACAGTGTACTTTGTGAGCCCACACAGTGGGTGACAGGCTACACCACAGAGTGCAATTCCCAGTGGACAGCTCCTGCAGACAAAATACTCAGTGTCTCCTCTCCCAGCAAAAGCGCTCCAGTCCTGCCTACCTCATACTGCAGTTCAGAAAGTGATCTGGGGGTATCTACAACAACTGGGGAGCAGATCCTGCCCCTAGCAGGGCTGTGACAACACCAGAACAAAGAGGAGTTCCCACTCAATATCGAGCACAGGCTCTGGTCACCACAACACCAGTCACACCCCCATCAAGGTGATAATGGCCAGCACACACTGAGGAAAGACAAGGCAGGCATCCATATTAAAAAAAGCTCTCACATCAAAAATATCAGACTCATGGTGGTTACATAGGGACACTGCCAAACAAAAACAGCCCTTCAAAACCACAGTCGATAACTGTTTCTCCTACACTCAGAGTCAGAGAAATACAGGTAAAACGAAGAAGCACAAGAAACACTCCCAACTAAAAGACTGAGAAATCCCCTGAAAGAATAAACAATGAAACAGAACTCTCCAGTCTACTAGACCCCGAGTTCAAAGAGGACGTAATGAAAATACTGAAGGAATTAAGAAAGGCTATCGAAAGAAATGGAGATTACTGTAATAAGGAACTAGAGACTATAAAGAGGAGCCAATTAAAATTAGAAAACTCATTTTCTGGGACAAAAGCTGAGCTAAAGGCAATTAATAGCAAACTGGATAATGCAGAAGAATGAATAAGTGAACTGGAAGACAGAATAATGGAAATCACCCAATCAGAACAGCAGAAAGAAAAATGAAAAAGAAAAGAAAAAAGAAAGCAATATATGAGACCTATGGGATAATATAAAGCATCCCAATCTATACTTAATAGGGATCCCAGAAGGAGAAGAAAGAAAAGGTGATTGAAAATGTATTTGAAGAAATTATGGCTGAAAACTTTCCAAACCTAAAGAAGGAAACAGATATTTGGGTACAGGAAGCACAGAGGGTCTCAATCAAGATGAACCCAAACAGACCTACAACATGACATTATAATTAAAATGGAATAAGTTAAAGAGAGGATTCCAAAGGCAGCAAGAAAAAACAAAGAGTCAATTATAAGGGAAGCCCCATAAGGCTATCAGTTGATTTCTCTACAAAAAAGTTGCAGGCCAGAAGGGAGTGGCAAGATACATTCAAAGTCCTGAAGGGCAAAATCCTGCAACTTAGGATACTCTACCCAGCAATACTCTACCCAGCAAGATTAACACTGAGAATAGAAGTAGAGAAAGAGTTTCTCAGACAAGCACAAACTAATACAACAATACTAAACCTATCCTAAAAGAAATACTGAAAGGTCTTCTCTAAATAAGAAAGAAACAAGAATCTATAGGAAAGAGAAAA
Organism: Tursiops truncatus; assembly: GCF_011762595.2. Taxonomy (NCBI): domain Eukaryota; kingdom Metazoa; phylum Chordata; class Mammalia; order Artiodactyla; family Delphinidae; genus Tursiops; species Tursiops truncatus. The sequence goes on along the minus strand of NC_047055.1, from coordinate 99,847,324 downwards.
ATCAATTGGAAAGTAAATCATTTAAGCCAATACACAGATTTAAAAAAATTAAAAATTTTGTGAAAGCAATGGTAACTACAATGGACAGCAAAAAGATAAACATGAAGATGTAAAGGAGGACATCAAAATAATAATATATGGGGGGAGGAGAGTAAGAAAATGTTTATTTTTTTTTTTAGAATGTGTTTGAGCCTATATGACTACCAGTCTAAAGCAAGTAGACATAGTAATGAGTTAACATAGTGGAAAACCAGGAAAACCACAAATCAAAAGCATACGATAGATTCACAACAGCCAAAAAGAAGAGAACACAAGCAAAATACAAAATAAAACCATGAAACCACAGAAGGAAAAACAAAAAAAGAAGAAATGAAGAAGAACTACAAAACTGACTGGAAAAAAGGCTTAAAATGGCAATAATAATAAATTACATATCAATAATTACCTTGTCAATGGACTAAATGGTCCAGTCAAAATACAGAATGGCAGACTGGACAAAACAAGAGCCTACAATATGCTGCCTACAAGACACCCACTTTAGGGCTAAGGACACACATAGATCGAAAGTGAGGGGATGGAAAAAGATATTTCATGCAAACAGAAATGACAAGAAAGCAGGGGTAGCAATACTCATATCAGACAAAACAGACTTTAAAACAAAGGCCATGAAAAAAAGATAAAAAAGAACACTATATAATGATAAAAGCATCAATACAAGAAGAGGATATTATACTCGTTACCATATATGCACCCAATATACAAGCACCCAAATACATAAAACAAATACTAACAGACATAACAGGAGAAACTGATGGGAATACTATTATAGAAGGCAACTTTAACCCTCCACTGACATCAATGGACAGATCTTCCAGACAGAAAATCAATAAGGCAACAGAGATCCTAAATGATATAATAGAACAGTTAGACTTAATTGATATTTTCAGGACATTATATCCAAAAACCCCAGAATACACATTCTTTTCAAGTGAACACGGAACAATCTCTACGCTTGACCACATACTAGGACAAAAAACAAGCCTCAACAAGTTTACGAGGATAGAAATTATTTCAACCATCTTTTCTGACAACAGCAGCATGAAACTGGACATCAACCACAGAAAAAGAAACATGAAAAAAATGATTACATAGAGACTAAACAACATGTTACTAAAAAAGCAATGGGTCAATGATGAAATTCAAGAGAAAATTAAAAATACCTTGAGACAAATGACAATGAAAACACAACCATACATACAAACTCTATGGGGAGGAACAAACGGACTTCTTAGAGGGAAGTTCATAATGATACAGGCCTTCCTCAAAAAGCAAGAAAAACCCCAAATAAAAACCTACCTTATGCCTACAGGCTGGGAGAAAACATTTGCAAATAATGTGATAACAAGGGCTTAATTCCCAAAATATACAAACAGTTCATATAACTAAAGAACAAAAAAAAAATCAAACAAGCCAATATTACTCAGCCCTAAAAAGAAACGAAATTGAGTTATCTGTAGTGAGGTGGATGGACCTAGAGTCTGTCATACAGAGTGAAGTTAAGCCAGAACGAGAAAAACAAATACCGTATGCTAACACATATATATGGAATCTAAGGAAAAAAAAAAAGGTCATGAAGTACTTAGGGGTAAGATGGGAATAAAGACACAGACCTACTAGAGCACGGACTTGAGGATATGGGGAGGGGGAAGGGTAAGCTGTGACAAAGTGAGAGAGTGGCATGGACATATATACACTACCAAACATAAAACAGATAGCTAGTGGGAAGCAGCCACATAGCACAGGGAGATCAGCTAGGTGGTTTGTGACCACCTAGAGGGGTAGGATAGGGAGGGTGGGAGGGAGGGAGACACAAGAGGGAAGAGATATGGGAACATATGTATATGTATAACTGATTCACTTTGTTATAAAGCAGAAACTAACACACCACTGTAAAGCAATTATACTCCAATAAAGATGTTAAAAAAAAAAAAAGGGACAGAAGTCCTAAATAGACATTTCTGCAAAGAAGACATACAGATGGCCCATAGGCACTTGAAAAGATGCTCAACTTTGCTTATTATTAGAGAAATGCAAATCAAAACTACAATGAGGTATCACCTCACACCAGTCAGAATGGCCATTATTAAAAAGTCTACAGATGATAAATGCTGGAGAGGGTGTGGAGAAAAAGGAACCCTCCTACACTGTTGGTGGCAATGTAAGTTGGTGCAGCCACTATGGAAAACAGTAGAGAGTTTCCTTAATAAACTAAAAATAGAGCTACCATATGATCCTGCAATCCCAATCCTGGGCATATATCCTGAGAAAACCATAATTCGAAAAGATACATGCACCCCTATGCTCATAGTAGCATTATTTACAATAGCCAAGGCATGGAAGTAACCTAAATATCCACTGACAGAAGAATAGATGAAGAAGTGGTTATACGTACACAATGGAATATTACTCAGCCATAAAAAAGAATGAAATAATGCCATTTGCAGCAACATGGATGGACCTAGAGATAATCATACTAAGTAAGCCAGACAAAGACAAATACCATGATATCACTTATATGTGGAATCTAAAATATGATACAAATGAACTTATTTATGAAACAGAAACTGACTCACAAACATAGAAAACAAACTTATGGTTGCCAAAGGGAAAACGGGATGAGGGAGGGATTAATTAGAAGTTTGGGATTAGCAGATACAAACTGCTATACATAAAATAGATAAACAAGGTCCTACTGTATAGCACAGGGAACTATATTCAATATTCAATATCCTGTAATAAACCATAATGGGAAAGAATAAAGATATATATATATATATATGAATATATGAATCACTCTGGTGTACACCAGAAACTAACATTATAAATCAACTATATTTCATTAAAAATATAGTGTATATATGTATACATGTCAAACATTATGTATATGTATACACATATGTACAATATGTGTGACATCACATAGTATGCGTGCATATAGTATATATGTGTGTATACTGATATATACACATACTATATTTATAATATATACATATATAAATATGTACTATAAATTTCAGGTATAATTTAATCAGTGGATATGTAACTCCTTGGTATGCATAGAGATTCTCAGTTTTTTAGATTCTTCTAGGAAATGTATGGCTTGATGTCAGGAATGTATTAGGCTTTTCATTAGTGATGCATGTTAGGTTAGGGAGGTAGGTATGGTCATATTCATTTCTCATGTCACTTAAATGTTTTCTAAGGCAATGTTTTAGGCACAGTGTATAGAAACAAACATATTACCTCCTGGAGAATTCTAATTTAATAGATGTCAAAATAATGATATACTCAGTAAGTATAATAAGAGATATGGGTGTGTCAGGAAGATGGTGGGGAAAGAGAAGAATGAACATCACAGAACATGTACTGGGAGTGTGCATCTACTAAATTGATCATAGGGGACTTGACTTTTTTTTAAAGGTTTGAGCTCAGAAATGAGGAAGATGGACAAGAGTATTCTGATGCCTCTGTAAGATCAAGTCATTGGTAGTCACATACTCTGTCTACATGAAGGGTGGCTGCATTTGATTCTAGTTATGGTCTAACAAGAAGAGCCAAGAAGTATACTGAAGACAAAATTTGGTGGATGTCTAGCAACTATTTCCTTATCATATTCTTCCTCAATCAAGAAATGAGCTGCAGGGGAGGGAAGGGATGGGAGTTTGGGATTAGCAGAGGCAAACTATTGTATGTATGAAGGATAAACAACAAGGTCCTACTATATAGCACAGGGAACTATATTCCATATCCTTTGACAAACTGTAATGGAAAAGAATATGAAAAAGAATATATATAACATATGTATAACTGAATATATATATATGTATAACTGAGTCACTTTGCTGTAAAGAAGAAATTAACAACACTGTAAATCAACTATACTTCAATAAAGTTTTTAAAAAGTGAGCTGCATGATAAGGGAGGGGAGAGACCCCCCCCCCCCTTATTTAAAAGTCTTGGGAAATAACTATAATGTCCATGTGACTATCTCTGTAGAACCCCATATGCATTGCACATTTCACTTTAAATGTACTCCTACAGGGACTTCCCTGGTGGAGCAGTGGTTAAGGATATGCCTGCCAATGCAGGGGACACAGGTTTGATCCCTGATCCACGAAGATGCCACATGCCGCGGAGCAACTAAGCCTGTGCGCCACAACTACTGAGCCTGTACTCTAGAGCCCACGATCCACAACTACTGAGTCTGCGCGCCTAGAGCCCGTGCTCCGCAACAAGAGAAGCCACTGCAATGAGAAGCCCGTGCACTGCAACAAAGATAGAGAAAGCCGGCGTGCAGCAACGAAGACCCAATGCAGCCAAAAATAAATAAGTAAAATTTAAAATAAATAAATAAATGTAGTCCTACAATGATCCTGTTGATGAGGAATGACTTAGGGATTGATGTGTTCAAAGATAATATTTGTAGTGGAAGAAAAACAACTTCAGAAGCAAAGGCTCTTCGGTAAGAGGAATCAATATTCCAAGCAGCACTCAGGCCTGGAAGATTGATTTCCTCACCCGAAGCATATTAACAGTGTTTCTCAAAAGTGGTATAAAGAACATGTACGCTCCAACATTGTCACTGGTGCCTTCTAAATGCAGGTTCGTAGGCCAAACTGTCTGTTTCTAAAGTTGGGCCCAGAAAATACTACTTAACCAAGTATTTGTGGCGATTTTTATGCATTCCAATATTAGAGTCACTAAATTAGAGAAATAAACTCTTCCTCCACTACTATCACAGAGGGCAGTCATATGCAAAAGTTATGTCAGAAAGTACACTATCATATTCTGATTTTTGAAGCACTGTTTAAAAGAAATGTATTTCTGCATTAAATAACCTCTTATAGTAGAGATGACAGAAATAAAAATGTCAGTAACATTAAAAAGTCACTCTATTATTTAGAGACCAAATTTCAAACTCTTAGCAACCATTTAGAAAATCTGCTTTTTAGCCATTGCAGATATAGTTTCAGAGCTAGATTCTACTGTCATATCTGTAGGTATCAGGAAGTTACAAGACTATGACAGACATTCCTGGCAGACTACTCAAAAACTACATTCATCCCCCGACCACTATTTCTTCCTTAATGAGAACCAGAATTTGTTCAGGTATCATCGACTTATTATGAAGGACAACCGATGCCTCTCCTTAACATCAGGAGTGAATCTTTTATTCCATTCTGATTAAGATAATTACATTCCCCTTCTGTTATTAATTTAGGGAAATGTGATATACTTAGGCATGTGATACACTTACAACAAATGAAACACTAAAGGCTATCTCGTGGGGGAACTTCTGAGAATGGTCGCCTTCGCATTCTGACCTCTACGCTCTTGTGCGAGGATATGATCCTTGGATCTGTGGCAACAATTTTGTAAATATGGAAAACAAGCCTAGAGACAAAAAATACTAAAAGGATTTCAGAAAGAAGAGGAAGGAGGAAGAGAGGAGGAGGGATTACAAAGAATGTGAAATCATGGCCCTTTATGGTATTTATGAGCCCTTGAATAAACCAACGAATAACCTACCATGTGATTTTGCAGGCTCAGTTACCAGAGAAGGAACTAAACCAGCCAGACTACTACCCATCCCCTCCTTTTACTAAGGGAATGCTTCTAGAAAAAGAAGGCAGGTGACATGGTTTATTTTCCTTGTAAATCTGCTGATAACCAGGCCTACTTTAAAAAGGCTAATGGAATTTGCTATGATAAAGGGCCCTAATACCTAGAATGCTCTTAAGCATGATGTCTGTGGATAAGGATAATCCATAATCCTTATTATTAACCCATCATCTATGGAATTATGAGGCACGACTTCCTTAAATTACTTAAACCAGGGTCTAAAAATGGAGATATTTCATAGCCTAACCACTTCTTCATTATCAAGTAATGCATAACCCTCACTTGACACCTCCTCTTTTACTGTGCATGCCGAATGCAGAAAGACAGGAGGAACCACACAGGATGTCCCAGACTTCTACCATATTTGTCTGATCCTCCCTTTTGTCTGCATCCTTGAAATTATTAGTAATGCTGACACTGCATAAGACCCTTGATTCAGATGATTCTGATCTGACAGTCTTAGACTCTGTGTTGGCTCATCTTTTTAGGTAAGATAATAAGTCTCCGTTTTGCATGCCATTGTGAACTGGGTCTTCTGCGTATCAATTGGGATGCTTTCTGTGGAAAGTAACTACAATGGCCAATGAAAGAAGCAAAAGCATTAATGAGACACACGGCACTTAATAAGGGAAATATAAGAAGCATAGAAAAATCTGAAAGAGAAACTGCTCTAGCTAAGAATTTCATTGACAGCTAGTAAGAAGAGACTGTTAATTAGCACAATAACCATGCCAATGTTTTATCTGTACTTTTAAAATTTACTATTAAGTAGATACTCTTTGGGGGTTCTTCCAGCCTATAAGCACATGCTACTTTTCTCCAGTTCACACAGATGGGTACCTATTGCCTTGGCCAGAGATTATCAGACCATACCTGAATACCTGACAAGGGTGCACCAATCACATACTCTTCTCCATTAAATTTTCAATAGGGCTAAGTCTGCAACCAGTCTTTGTGCACTGCTGGAAATGTAACATGCAAACATGGCAGCTGCTGGAATGACATTACTTACCTGCTATGGCACTTAGCAGAGAAAATTCTTATGCTGAAAAAAAGTAGGTATGCTGTCAGAAGGAAAAGTGAGAAGTAGACAGCTCAAGCACAATTCTCACTAATACACCTGCATATATTTATGTACAACAAAAAGGTTTAAAACAGGATGTGGTTGATTTAGTTAGTGCAGTATGGTTTCAGTTTTCCTCAACCAGGCTTGTAGCTTTCCCTATTAAGCACTGATTTTAAAAACTCATTTCAAATATTGTATTGGAGAACCGACAGTTAAGTTCATTTTCCTGGGGACCAAAATGAGTTGACCAGAAAATTTCTCCTTACAGTCAAGGACAATTTCCGCTTGCATGAGTTAGCTCACGTGCAGTGTTCTGACTCAGAAATCAAATGTACAGAGACAAACTACCATGTGGAGGTTGTGCATAAATCTGAACACATTTGCAAAATATCAAAGACAAACATATGGGATTGAGATACTGCAAAGATGAAGAAATGAAAGTCTTGTATAAAAATGTTCTCACCATCTGTGTGTGTGTGTGAGAGAGAGAGGGAGAGGGAGAGAGAGAGAGAGATGGAGAGAGAGCAAGAAGGAAAGATTTTAAGTGGATCTTTAAGTGGGAAGAATAACGCTAGAAGCTGCAAACAGAGACAGGAAAAGCATCAACATGATACAGTAGTTGCCTCTAAGATCAAATATTGTGGTTTTGAAACTCAATTTACTGCATTAAAATAGACTTTAGCTTTACTCAACATCATGGAGTAACACTATGTCCTCTATCAGTCCTTCATTTATCTCATTGGTAGAGAAAAGTACTTGTGAGACTCCTTTGGTTCTAATTTGCATAAATTCCCAACTTTAGGGGAATACACTGGAGCGGCATGTCCATGCCTGACCTCCAAGTTAATGCTAGTTCCTTAAAATAAGGACATGACAAGAATGTCAAAGTAGTCAATGAGTTTAATCATGATATAAAACAAAGGACAAGATACAAAATGCCTGGAAGAAAAAAGTTTTAATAAAGTAAAATGGCAAAAGAGAAATCCTACACTGGATCAAGATGGTGGAGTAAGAGGATGTGGAGCTCCCCTCCCCTCATAAACACATCAAAAATACATACGCATGTGGAACAATTCTTACTGAAAACTAACTTGAAACTGGCAGAAGGGCTCCTAATACACCTAAGGCTATAACAAAGAAACGCACAGAATTGGGAAAGAAAGGAAGGAAAGTGATTGGGCCAGGACCTGTGCCCCTGGGATGGGACTCAGAGGAAAAGGGAGATTGCATGAGTAGACACACTTCCTGGGGAGTGAGTGTTTAGAACCACATATTGGGCACCCCAGTTCTAGGGTCCTACATGGGGGAGATGAGCCCCCTTGGCTGGTTGGAGAACCACTACGACTAATAGGAGAACTGCGGGAAGCCTGGACTCTGCTCATGAGGATTGCATTTGGGCTGGCTTGCTCTCCAGGCAGGGCAGAAAGAGGTCCGCCTTAGCAGCTGCTGTGTTTTCCACGAAGGCCTCAGTGAACACCCTAGCCAAGCAAATACTCCCGCCCTGCACACTTGACATCACAGCACAGGATGTGAGGTAGCCATGACTGGGGAGGAGACTCCAGCATAGGGTGAAGAAGTTACCGGTCCCAGGGCTGAGCCTGGGTGGGGCGGTATCAGTCATTATTGGCACTTACCCAAGTAGCACAACAAAAGCAGCCAAGATCTCAAACAGCAGACACTACACCACAGCTCAACCCCATACATCCTGAGAGTCTATGCGGGCCCTGCAGACCCCACAGTGTGACTCCACCACAGGCTAGGGGTGGCAGAGGCTGGGGGCAGTGATCTGCTGTCAGGGACAAAGGGGACATACACCCGAGGGTGTGTCTGAGTGGAGCAAACAATTGTGGGTACCTGGACAAGCATCACATTGAGACAGCTCAGACCTCTGTCTGTGGCCAAAACAGGCTGAGACTTGGCACAGGTCCCACCTGCTTTAGCAATCCCCACCTCTGAGGTAAGTCACTGGGTGTAAGGAGATGGGAAAACACACTTAAAGAGAACAGAGGCAAGTAGGGCCTGAAACTCAAGGCTTCTGCTCCAGCAACTTGGGATCATATCCTAACTCTGACAAGGTGTTGACGGGCACTGTATAGAGAGGAAGTCCCACCTCACACCCAGCTCCAGCTCTAGCCCCTCAATCTCCAGCTCCACCCACTACCAAGGTGATAGCTTCCGGCACACACTGAGGAAAGAGGTGACATGTGCCCATGTCAAATCCAGCTCTCCCACTGAAGGCACTGGGCACATGCAGTCTGTATAGGGACACTCCCACATTAAGAACACCCCTTCGAGACCACAATAGGTAACTGTTTCACCTAAATTCATAGAGGCAGTGAATGTTAACCAAAATGAAAAGGCAGAGAAAGTGCTCTCAACTGAAAGAGCAAGAGAAAACACCCAAAACTGTATCAAACAGAAATAAACAATTTACCAGATAAGGAATTCAAAGCATTAGTAACAAAAATCTTAACTAAAGTAGGGAAAAGATGTACAAAGTGAAAAATTCAACAAGGAACTAGAAAATATTTAAAAGACCCAATCAGAAATGAAGAATTCAATAGCTGAAATTAAAAATACACTGGAAGGAATGAATAGCAGACTAAGTGACACAGAAGAATGCATAAGTGATCTGGAAGATAGAATAATGGAAATCACCTAATCAGAACACCAAAAGAAAAAATTTAAAAACTCAAACAGTTTAAGAGATCTCTATGGTACCATCAATCATATCAGCATTCACATTACAGGGGTCCCAGAAGGAGAAGAGAGATAGAACGGTATCACAAAATATCTTTGTGGAAATTACAGCTGATAACGTCCCAAACCTGAAAAAAGAAACAGATATCCAGGTATAAGCACAGAGGATCCCAAAAAAGATGAACCCAAAAAGACCCACACCAGGACATATGATAATTAAAATGGTAGAAGTGAAAGATTAAGAGAATTCTAAAGGCAGCAAGAGAAAAACAGAGTCATATACAAGGGAACCCACATAAGGCTATCAGTTGATTTCTCTGAAGAACTGTTACAAGCCAGAAGGGAGTGGCATGATATATTCAAAGTGTTGAAAGGGAAAAACTTGCAACCAAGATACTCTACAGAGAAAGATTATTATTTATAATCAAAGGACAGATAGAAGAACTTTGGAGACAAGCAAAAATTAAAAGAGTTCATCAATACTAAAGCTACTGTAAAAGAAATGTTAAAGGGTCTTCTCTAAGTGGAAAAGAGCTAAGAAGCTATAAGAAAGGGAAAAATCCCACTAGAAAAGGCATATATATAAAAGGATTGTAGATAAAAATATAGATGCATATAGAATAATAAGATATAGATAGATATAGATTGAAGATATATAAAAGGACTGAGGATCAACAACTTAATAAGCCAGTTCAAAAATTAAAAGCAAGAAACTGTAAAAAGCAATTCTAACTACAACAAACAGTTAAGAGATAGACATGAAGATGTAAAATATGACATCAAAAGCACAAAATATAAGAAGGAGTGAAACAGATTTTTTAGAATGTGTTTGAACTCAAATGACTACCAGTTAAAAACAAGTAGAGTAGATATGGTTATAGGTCAACATATATGAATCCCATGGTAACAACAAATCAAAAACCTACAACAGATATACAAAAGCTAAAAAGAAAGGAACACAGGCATACTACTACAGAAAGTCATCAAACCACAAGGAACTCTCAAAGTTGGTAGAGAGGGAACATATCTCAACATAATAAAGGCCATTTATGACAAACTAGCAGCTAACATCATACCCAAAAACTGAAAGCTTTTCCTCTCAATTTAGTAACAAGGATGCCCACTGTCACTGCTTCTGTTTAACATAGTATTGGAAGTCCCAGCCACAACAATCAAACAAGAAATAAAAAGCATCCATATTGGAAGGGAAGAAGTAAATCTGTCACTACTTGCAAATGACTTGATACTCTATAGAAAATCCTCAAGTCTCCACCAAAAAAATATGAGAACTAATGAATGAATTCAGCAAAGTTGCAAGACACAACATTAATATACAGAAATCTGGTGGGTTTTCCATACATTAATAATGAACTATCAAAAAGTTAAAAACCAACCATTTAAAATCACATAAAAAAGAATACAATACCTAGGCATAAACTTCACCAAGGAGGTGAAAGACCTATACACTGAAAGCTATAGAACGTTGATGATGCAAGTAAATGGAAAGATATCCCATGCACTTGGATTACAAGCATATTGTTAAAATGGCCACACTACCCAAAGCTATCTTCAGATTGAACGCAATCCCTACCAAAATACCCATGACATTTTTCATAGAACTACAACAAATAATCCTAAAATTCATAGAGAACTACAAAATACCCTGTATTGCCAAAGAAATCTTGAGATAGAACAAAGCTGGAGGTACCACTCTCCCGGACGATCAAAACAGCATGGTACTGGCACAAAAACAGACACATAGATCAATGGAACAGAATAGAGAGCCCAGAAATAAGCCCACATGCTTGTGGTGAATTGATTTGCAACAAGGGAGGCAAGAATAAACAATGGAGAAAAGACAGTCTCTTCAATAAGTGGTGCTGGGAAAACTGGACAGCTACATGAAAAACAATGAGAACATTTCCTCACACCATATACAAAAATAAATTCAAAATGGATTGAAGACCTAAATGTAAGACTTAAAACCATAAAACTCCTAGAAGAGAACACAGACAGAACATTCTTTGACATAAATTGTAGCAATATTTCTATGGATATGTCTCCTTAAGCAAAAGAAATAAAAGCAAAAATAAACAAATTAAACCTAATTAAACTTAAAAGCTTTCATACAGCAAAAGAAACTATCTACAGAAAAGACAACCTATGAAATGGGAGAAAATATTTGCAAATGATATGACCAACAAGGGGCCAATATCCAAAATATATGAATGGCTCATACAAGTCAATACTAAACAAACCAAACAATCCAATAAAAAAATGGGCAGAAAATCTGAATAGACATTTCTCTAAAGACAACATACAGGTGGTTCACCAGCACATGAAAATATGCTCAATAGCACTATCATTAGAGAAATGCAAATCAAAACCACAGTGACATATCACCTCACACCTGTCAGAATGGCTACCAGAATGTCTACAAGTAACAAATGTTGAATAGGACATGGAGAAAAGGGAACCCTCTGGGAATGTAAATTGGTGCAGCCACTATGGAAAACATTATGGAGGTTCCTCAAAAAAAACTAAAAATAGGACTACCACATGATCCAGAAATTCCACTCCTGGGTATATATACGAAAAAAATGAATACCCCAATGTTCATAGCAGCATTATTTACAATAGCCAAGATATGGAAGCAACCCAAGTGTCCATCAACAGGTGAATGGATTAAGAAGATGTGGTAGAATCTGCCTGCTAATGCAGGGGACACGGGTTCGAGCCCTGGTCTGGGAAGATTCCACATGTCACAGAGCAACTAGGCCCGTGAGCCACAACTGCTGAGCCTGTGCGTCTGGAGCCTGTGCTCCTCAACGAGAGGCCACGATAGTGAGAGGCCCGCACACCGCGATGAAGAGTGGCCCCCGCTTGCCGCAACTAGAGAAAGCCCTCGCACAGAAACAAAGACCCAACACAGCCAAAAGTTAATTAATTAATTTAATTAAAAAGTAACTGTACCATTAAAAAAAGATGTGGTATACACGTACAATGGACTATTACTCAGCCGTAAAAAAGAAAGAAATTCTGCCATTTGCAGCAATGTGGATGGACCTAGAGAATATTATGTTTAGTGAAATAAATCAAAGTCAAATACTGCATATCATCACTTATGTATAGAATCTAAAAAAATAAAACGAATGAACATCACAAAACAGAAACAGATTCACAAATATAGAGAACAAAATAGGGATTATCAGCAGCAGCAAAGGGAAGAGTGGAGAGGCAAGAGAGGGGTATAGGATTAAGAGATACATACAAACTACTATATATAAAATAGCTAGCAACAAGGACATACTGTATAGCATAGGAAATTATAGCTGTTACCTTGCAGTTAACTTTAATGGAGTATCATCTGTAAAAATACTGCATCACTATGCTGAACACCTGAAACTAATATTACTGTAAGTCAAATATACTTCAGTTAAAAATAAAAATAAAGTGATTATTGATATAGTTGGAAAAAAAGAAAAACAGAAAACCTAATACACTGAATGCAGAGAAGAGGAAACGTAATGTAGATGAATACTAATTTGTTGTATCTTGATGTTGTAGGTTTTGAAAAACTAACTGCAATTGAACATATCACTATGCTGTATTTGCATTTATTTTTATTTCAATATAATTAAGGTAATCCATTCTATATATTATTTGTATATTTTAGAAAAATTCATGATTTTTTTTTTTTATCTACAGAAGAGCACAACCATAGCTAATATAGGTCTACCTTTTTGTTTTGTTATCTACCAGTATTACTTGACAATGACAGAAATACAGAGTGGCACTGACCAGCAAGGGAAACATTAGAAAACCCTCGTATATGAGTTAACTGTGCACATTTTGGTTCTACAAAATGTATTACAGCATTGTACATGGAAATCCTGAGAGAATTAAATGTAATTTTAAGCTACATGATACTTGGGTAACTATGCTAAATCATTTATGAAGCTACATTTAAGAAAAAAAAAGCTGAATGAACTCTCCATCTTGACGACTCATAAACCATGATCAACATACAGAGGGTCAGCAGTTATTCTTTAACAGGACGGCCTGAACATGCAAGCACTTCACCGCTAGTTTTATTCTGAACCTCTTCTAAATTTTACCTGAAACTTTCTCTGGTTCTGAGCAATAATTATCTAATGATCATCCACATATTCCAGAATTTGATTTTAAGAGGCTTACATTTTTCATTCAAGCTACTAGTACCAGCACCCTTTTCAATAGTCAGTGCCATTTTCAGGGTCCAAAAAAAATTTCAAACAAGACAGAGATTTAGCTTGCCTGAACTTTGGGTATTTTTGTAGGCCTCTTGTCAGTCAGCCACAAAGAAGAGCTACAACACAGCAGAAAAACCTTCCTAAGATTTGCATAGTTCAAAACAATTAAATAAACAACTACAATAAAACATTCTCCTCGCTGGAGCATTTCAAATTTCCATTCCAATTTCCACTTCTTCCCACCACAATATTTAGCCACCCATATATCATAACATGGAAACTGGAGGGGAGAAACATCAAGGGAAAGAGTGGAGTAGCTCAAACTACAGAAACTTTTAGACTTTGTCATGAGAAAGTTCCTTTTATCTTCTGATGAGCTCTAGGAATCTTGAGTTATTTAGTCCAAGAACTCTTAATGATTTAGTCTTTAACCCACATCTCTGGGATTAGATTTCTTGCTCATCAACGGTTCAGCTGAAACACGCTCACCTATCAACTAGGATCTGCTTGGATAGGGAGAGAAAATAGTTAAGAGCACAGGCTTTGACAGAGCAAGTTTGAATCCTGGCTCTACAACTTTAGCTGTGAGACCTTACATAAATGATTCATTTGCTCTGTGTCCCAATTATTTCCTTGCAAATTCAGAATAAAAATGTTATTATCATCATATAAGTTATGAGCATTACATAAGATAATATTGGTCAAGTGCTGTGAAAAGTACCTAACAAATTATTATGAGGACAATGTGAAAGCTATTTGTAAGAAGGGAATGAAGGTTATCGAGTGGTCTATCAAATGGTGGGTCTATTCGATATGCATCAGGGGCAAAGTGTCATTTAAAGAGCTTCCTGGAATAGTGATGTCACAAAGATGGCAATATAGGTGGTTCCTGACTTTGGTTCCAGTCACAAGGGTGGGGGAGGTGGGGGGGGTGAGGCTGTAACTCAGAGACCCAGACAGACTGCATTAGACAGTAAGAGAAGCTGTTCCTGGTTGACTGCATTGCCCCTCCCCCAGGCCAGTGCAGCACCATGTGAAGTTCATCAAGTGGGAAAAGGGAACCCAGGGGAGTCAACCAGCTCCCCCCAGCATTGTGGGTCGTCTTGCAGAAGACCCTAACAATGATCCTGTACCTTGATCATGGCAGGGGAATCCACAGGATTCTCCAACTGTGATGGAGAAGGGGAGAGGGGCTTTCAACAACCAGACTAAGTTCCTACCTGCAAAGCTGAAGTAGTAACCCCAACAAATGGCTTTCTTCATCTGAGAACCAAGTGGCACTCTCTGACCACAGAACTCTGCAGGTTGCAGATCTGCCTAATTCAGACCCTCAAACAAGGAGTCCTGCCAGCCCTAGAGCCTGATTTGCCCACGCCCATGCAAGGAGCTCATCACAGCCCACCTAGTGTGGAGAGTGTCTTCCAGCCTCATCTGACCAGAGGACTGGCAACAACTCCTGGAAGCAGTGTGGCCCAGTAGCACTTGAGCCAAGAGGCAGGCAGGCAGAGCAAATCACCCCCACAGAAAAGTCACTACCAGGCATGGAGCATTCCAGTGCTGTGTAGACAGGGGGACTAATTCAAAGCCAAGACTGAGAGAAGCTCCCAGGCCCTCCTAACTGGAGATCCTTGTTTAGGAAACAGAGTGCCTGGAGTGGCCCTTATTCACCCACACAGGCAAAGGAGCTAAGACATAGCCCCACCCACTGTGCAGTGTCTTCCAGCCCCATCTAACCAAATGGGCTGGAGAGAAGTTCTGGAAGATGTATAGCTCAGCAGCACTTGAGCCAAGAGGTGGCCAAGCAGAGCTTATAGTATGTAGAAAAAAGTCAGGGGCCCTGTTTGGCCAGGGAACTTGGGTTGCTGTTCAGCTTGAGTTAAGACAACAAAGAGTTTTACTGGCTTCAGAGCTGCCTCTCCCACTGTGCCTGGGCAGGGAATCTAATTTGTAGCCCCACTAAACACTGAATACTTCCTTCAGCCCACTTAACCAGAGCACACAGGAAGCTGCACAGCTCATACAACAGCCCTATATACAGTAGCAATTGAAAAGAGAGCACTAGGGACCTTCAAGATGGCGGAGGAGTAACACGTGGAGGTCACCATCCTCCCCACAAATAGGTCAAAAATACATCTACATGTGGAATAACTCCTGCAGAACACCTACTGAATGCTGGCAGAAGACCTCAGACCTCCCAAAAGGCAAGAAACTCCCCACGTACCTCAGTAGGGAAAAAGAATAAACAGAGACAAAAGAATAGGGACGGGACCTGCACCAGTGGGAGGGAGCTGTGAAGGAGGAAATGTTTTCACACACTAGAAGCCCCTTCGCGGGCGGAGACTGCGGGTGGCGGAGGGGGAAAGCTTCGGGGCCGCAGAGGAGAGCGCAGCAACAGGGGTGCGGAGGGCAAAGCGGGGAGATTCCCGCACAGAAGGTCGGTGCCGACCAGCACTCACCAGCACGAGAGGCTTGTCTGCTCACCCGCCGGGGCGGGCGGGGCTGGTCGGATCGCAGGGAGAGGACTGGGGTTGGCGGCGTGAACACAGCCTGCAGGGGGTTAGTGCGCCACGGATAGCCGGGAGGGAGTCCAGGAAAAAGTCTGGAGCTGCCGAAGAGGCAAGAGACCATTGTTTTGGGGTGCACGAGAGAGGATTCAGAGCGCCGCCTAAACAAACTCCAGAGACAGGCATGAGCCGCGGCTATGAGCTCAGACCTCAGAGACCAGCATGAAATGCTAATGCTGCTGCTGCCACCAAGAATCCTGTGTACAAGCAAAAGTCACTCTCCACACCTCCACAGGAGCCTGTGCGGCCCACCACTGCCAGGGTCCGGTGATCCAGGGACAACTTCCCCGGGAGAACACATGGCACACCTCAGGCTGTGGCAATGTCAGGCCGGCCTCTGGCGCAGCAGGCTCGCCCAACATTCCAATTATACCTATCAAACCCCTCCCTCCCCCAAGCATGAGTGATCCAGAGGCCCCGAATCAGCCGCTGCTTTAACCCCGCACTGTCTGGGCACGAACAGAGGCCTGAGGGCGACCTACACGCAGAGGTGGGGCCAAATCCAAAGCTGAACCGCAGGAGCTGTGCGAACAAAGAAGAGAAAGGGAAATCTCTCCCAGCAGCCTCAGGAGCAGCGGATTAAATCCCCACAATCAACATGAGGTACCCTGCACCTGTGGAATACCTGAATAGACAATGAATCATCCCAAAATTGAGGCAGTGGACTTTGGGAGCAACTGTAGACTTGGGGTCTACTGTCTGCGACTGACTTGTTTCTGATTTTTATGTTTATCTTAGAATAGTTTTTAGCACTTGATATCATTGGTGGATTTGTTTATTGGTTTGGTTGCTCTCTTCCTTTTTTATTATTACCTTTTTTATTTTAATAATTTTAAAAAAATTATTTATTATTATTTTTTTTCTTTTTTTCTCTCTTTTCATCTGAGCGGTGTGGCTGACAGGGTCTTGGTGCTCCGGCCTG
The DNA here is from genome assembly GCF_011762595.2 of Tursiops truncatus. NCBI lineage: Eukaryota > Metazoa > Chordata > Mammalia > Artiodactyla > Delphinidae > Tursiops > Tursiops truncatus. The sequence continues at coordinate 99,830,158 of NC_047055.1, read as the reverse complement.
AGCCTCAGAGGTGGGAGAGCCAAGTTCAGGACACTGGACCACCAGAGACCTCCCAGCCTCACATACTATCAATAGGCGAGAGCTCTGCCAGAGATCTCTGTCTCAACGCTAAGACCCAGCTCCACTCAACGACCAGCAAGCTACAGTGCTGGACACCCTATGCCAAGCAACTAGCAAGACAGGAACACAACCCCACCCATTAGCAGAGAGCCTGCCTAAAATCATAATAAGGTCAAAGACACCCCAAAACACACCACCAGACGTGGACCTGCCCACCAGAAAGACAAGATCCAGCCTCATCCACCAGAACGCAGGCACTAGTCCCCTCCACCAGGAAGCCTACACAACCCACTGAACCAACCTTAGCCACTGGGGGCAGACACCAAAAACAACAGAAACTATGAACCTGCAGCCTGCGAAAAGGAGACCCCGAACACAGTAAGTTAAGCAAAATGAGAAGACAAAGAAACACACAGCAGATAAAGGAGCAAGGTAAAAACCCACCAGACCTAACAAATGAAGAGGAAAGAGGCAGACTACCTGAAAAAGAATTCAGAGTAAAGAGAATAAAGATGATCCAAAATCTTGGAAATACAATGGAAAAAATACAAGAAACGTTTAACAAGGGCCCAGAAGAACTAAAGAGCAAACAAACAGAACATTTTTTTCTTTTTCTTTTTTAGATTCCATATATATGTACCAAAATGTTCACTGCAGCTCTATTTACAATAGCCAGGACATGGAAGCAACCTAAGTGTCCATCAACAGATAAATGGATAAAGATGTGGCACATATATACAATGGAATATTACTCAGCCATAAAAAGAAACGAAATTGAGTTATTTGTAGTGAGGTGGATGGACCTAGAGTGTGTCATACACAGTGAAGTTAAGTCAGAAAGAGAAAAACAAATACCGTATGCTAACACATATATGGAATCCAAGGGAAAAAAAAAGGTCATGAAGAACCTAGGGGCAAGACAGGAATAAAGACACAGACCTACTAGAGAATGTACTTCAGGACACGGGGATGGGGAAGGGTAAGCTGGGACAGTGAGAAAGTGGCATGGACATATATATACTACCAAATGTAAAATAGATAGCTAGTGGGAAGCAGCCGCATAGCACAGGGAGATCAGCTCGGTGGTTTGTGACCCCCTAGAGGGGTGGGATAGGGAGGGTGGGAGGGAGACGCAAGGGGGAGAGGATATGGGGATATATGTATACATATAGCTGATTTACTTTGTTATACAGCAGAAACTAACAGAACACTGTAAAGCAATTATACTCCAATAAAGATGTTAGAAAAAAAAAAAAGGGAGCATGACCTATGGCTTCCCCCAACTGTTGAGTAAAACCAGTAGCCTCACTTGACCAGAGAATTCAGTGTACTCTGGCCAGGTTCAGGTCCCAAAACAACAAGCTGTACAGGCCCTGGGTCCAGTCCTGCTGCCCTGCCTGGGGAAGGAAGCTAACTCACAGCCTCAACTACTAGTGAATAAAATATCCAGTCCCTACCATCTAGTACACATGACCAGAGAATCCAAGCAAAAATGGAGCTCATCCTACAGCCTTACTTGGGTAGGGAACTGAGCCGGCACTCCAATACAACTACTCTCAACGAATGACACACACCCCCATCCCCATTCTCAGAGCGTGAATACTTCCCTTGCCTCAAAATAGACCATAATTGCAGGCCCCACCTGCCCAAGAACATTACCAGCAGACATACCCAGAACTGACTTGACTGAGCTGACTGGTGAAGATCTGTTTCAGCCAAAGCAAACCTGCAAAGTCTGCAAGAGAAGCCCGATTACTCAGATGTACAAATACCAATGTAAGGAATCAAAGGATCATGAAAAATCGGGTAAATATGACACCAAACAGAAGTAATAAAGTTCCAAAAACTTATCGTAAAGAAATGGAGATCTGTGAACTGTCAGACAAAAAATTCAGAATAATCCTCTTAAGGAAGTTCAGTAAACTACAAGAAAACACAGGCAAGTAAGTGAAAGGAAATAGCAACCTTCAAAAAAAAACACAAAAACAAAAACCCAGAAATCCTAGAAGTGAAAAGTACAATAACTGAAGTGAAGAACAGTAGAGAATTTCAAAATCAGACTCAGCCATGCAGAAGAAAGAATCAGTGACCTGGAGGATAGGACATTAGAAATTATGCAGTCAGAAGAGCAAAAATAAAAAAGAATAAAAAAGAGCAAAGAAAGCCTATGGGAATTATGACACACAATGTAAAGAAACAATTCCAGAAGGAAAAGAGAAAGGGACCAAAAGTATATTTAAAGCAATAATGGCTGAAAACTTCCTAAACAAGGGGAAAGAAATGGACATCCAGATCAATAAAGCTCAAAAGATCCTAAATAGACTGAACCTGAATAACGCTAGACCAAGACATACTAAATGGTCAAAAGTCAAAGACATACGGAGTCTGGGATTGACATGTACACACTGCTATCTTTAAAATGGATAACCAACAAGGACATACTGTATAGCACAGGGAACTCTGCTCAATATTATGTAACAACCTAAAGGGGAAAAGAATCTGAAAAAGAATAGATACATGTATATATATAACTGAATCACTTTGCTGTACACCTGAAAATAACACAACATTGTTAATCAACTATATTCCAATATAAAATGCAAAGTTAAGAAAAGTCAAAGATGAAGAATTCTAAGAGCAGCAAGAGAAAAGAGGTTACATACAAGGGATCCCACATAAAACTATCAGCAGATTTCTTAACAGAAACTTGGCAGGCCAGGAGACAATGAGATGACATATTTAAAATATTGATAGAAAGCAAATGTCAACAAAGAAATTTATACCCAGTGAAGCTGTCCTTCAGAAATGAAGGCAGGATAAAGACTTTCTCAAACAAAAGCAGAAGGAGTTAATTACCACCAAACCTGACTGACAAGAAATACTAAAGAAAGATCTTTGAGTGGAAGTAAAAGAACAATAATTAACATCTTAAAAACATAAAAAGGTAGTGTAAATATCACTGGTAATGATAAACATATAGTCATAGTTAGATTCTGCAATAAGGAAATAGTGGTGCATAACTGACTTACAACTCTTTTTTTTTTTTAATGAAGGTAAAGAGCTTCCTGATATTTGTGACTTATTTTAATGATACAGATACTAAAATCTAACTTTGGATAGATGCTTCCCTTGTTCTGGGAGGTAGCACCTTGATACCTCTTGGTCAAATGTTCAAGTTATATTCCTATGTACAAACACAGGAAAGTGTCTGGACATTGGCCATGTAACCTAATACAACCTAGTACAATCTAATATTGTACACATGAAACGTTACAAACCAATGTTACCTCAGTGACAAATAAAATGAGAATAGTAGTACTTAAAAAATTAACCAACTTCTGGTTTCCCATCCAGCATGTAAGAAGCTTGGAAGACGCCATACCATACAAACAAGGAAAAATGCTAAACAAACAAAATCAACAACTCTACCTTGGTCTGTAAGAGAATTGAGGTCACAGAGCAAACTACTGCCCCCCAAATTGAAGAGATACGTGAACACAGGGAGTCAGGCCTTACTGGAGCAACTATCTGTGGGTTCTAGTGCTGGGGTCGGAAACCTGAACTGTAATTGATGAATGGCTGGAGGCTCAAGTCTGAGAGATGAAAACTCCAGGTGGACCCAATCATAGGGGGCTCCCCACAATATTTTAAGATTTACATCTAGGAGCTCCACCAGGTTCTCACAGACAATATCAGAGAAAAAATCCTCTTGTGCTTCCGGCAGGGGGAGGGAAAATGATCCGTTGTGAAACAGAGGAAGATATACCACGTTCATGCTAATCAAAAGAAAGCATGAGCTTTCCCTGGTGGCTCAGTGGTTAAGAATCTGCCTGCCAATGCAGGGGACATGGGTTCAATCCCTGGTCCGGGAAGATGTCCACATGTCGCAGAGTAACTAAGCCTGCGCACCACAACTACTGAGCCCACATGCCACAACTACTGAAGCCTGTGTACCTAGAGCCCATGCTCCGCAACAAGAGAAGCCACCACAAGTGAGAAGCCTGCACACTGCAACGAAGAGTAGCCCCATTCGCTGCAACTAGAGAAAGCCTGCATGCATGCAGGAAGGAAGGAAGCAGGAGTAGCTGTACTCATTTCAGACAGAGCAGACTTCAAAGTAAGGAAACTTATCAAGGGAAAGAGAGACATTAATAATGATAAAGTGGTCAATTTTCCAAAACTACATAATGATCCTGAGTGTTTAGGCACCTAACAACAGAGCATGAAAATATGTGAGGCAAAACTGATAGAATTTCAAGGAGAAACAGATGATTCCACAGTTGCAGTTGTAGATTTCAATACGCTTCTCAGAAACGGACAGATCCAGCAGGCAGAAAAATCAGTAAGGACATACTTGAACCCAACACCACCATCAACTAACTGTATTTATCCCTAAGTATTTAATTTTGTGATGCTATTTTAACTGGAAATGGTTTTAATTTTAATTTCTGATTGTTCTTTGCTAGTATGTAGAAATGCAATAGGTTTTTGTTTACTTCTCTTAAATTCTGCAAACTTGCTAAACCCACTAATTAGTTTTAGGAGCTATTTTGTAGGTTTTGTAGGATTTTCCACACAATCATCCTGTCTATGAATAAAGATGGCTTAACTTGTTATTAAAAAAAAAAAAAAGATACCGAACGTTGAAACCACCAATCTCCTTTCCTGCTTGATGGCAGGAACTCTGGTAACCAGATTTATATCCACCACCCCTACCCCTCAAGCAGGAAACCAGATTTCCCTCTGGGTAAACAGATGTCCCAAAAGAAAAGACCTCAACATACAGACATTTGGGGACCTCCTGAGGAAACAGCTGGGACTGCACCCAATCATTCTACAGTAAAGCAGACCTGTTGAAAAGACCTGCCCACGTGTAAGAAGATGTGAATTAACATTTTAGTCTCTGTCTTAAGCCTAAATTGGCAGCCAAAGAAAACCAGGTATTTGAGGAGAGCCCCAATTTGAAAGAAAAATCAAATCTTAAAAAATCAAACAGTAAGGCTTCCCTGGTGGCGCAGTGGTTGAGAGTCCGCCTGCCGATGCAGGGGACGCGGGTTCATGCCCCGGTCCAGGAAGATCCCACATGCCGCGGAGCGGCTGGGCCCGTGAGCCATGGCCGCTGAGCCTGCGCGTCCGGAGCCTGTGCTCTGCAACGGGAGAGGCCACACAGTGAGAGGCCCGCGTACCGAAAAAAGAAAAAAAAAAATCAAACGGTAAAAACCACACTTGTAGTAAAGAAAATGTAAAAATTGAAGAATGCTTTAAAATTGTAACAGAAGTTGAGAGATAGAAGATATTGCATAACAGAAAAAACATGAGACCATAAAAAACAATGTTGAGAAAGCTAAAATACTTCTTGGATATTATATATATGATAGCAAAAATAAGAAAAACAAAGCCAATAGAAATGTTTGGAGGTTAATATGAGGATGCCACTCAAGGTGTAACATAAAAGGACAGATGAAAAATAGTAGAGGAAAAAAATTACTAAGTATGTGCATGTATAAATATCCAATAATGCAATTTCAGAATGAAGGCGGAAAATGCAGGGCAGGGAATATATCAATACTAAGAATTTTAGAAAATTGCCTCAAGTCTACCAAGAGCATAAGTTTGTAGAATGAAAGGGACTCAAAGGGCCCAGTACAATGAATAGAAAGTGCCGCTCCAAGGCAGAAAATCATGACATTTCAGGACACCAGGAACAAAAGTTACAACCATAGAGGGAGAATGATAGATCCAATCCCTTTCTTCTCTTTTTTAAAGTTATGGCCACTAACTTCTATGCTACCTTACAAAATAAAAGAATAAGCATCAACTTTTTAAACAAGTGGTCCTCCTAAAATATTACCTGAAGATTAAGATAAATTTAACATTTCCAACTTCATGATTCCACAGAACTGCTACAATATAATTCAGAATTTTGTAGTTAATCCTTCCTAAAACAAAATAACTCTTAATGGCCTATGACCAAGGCAGTATTTTTACCTCGGTCCCCCCTTTCCTTCACTTCTTACTTGGTGACAAAACTGATACCAAACACATATAAATTATACCAACTATTTTCTTTAGTGAGAAAATCTGGTCTGTTTTAACTGTTTTGTATTTTTACTTATTTTTGAAGTCTAGATATGTACACATTTTCTCCAAATAACTGAGTATAAAATTCTCATTTCTCAATTATTATGAGTTCATATATTTAATTTTGTTTTTTATCAATTTAAGAAAATTTCATTTGCCTTTCTCCTCAATAGGTCCAAAACTATTTGATTTTTTTTCCAACATATGCCTAGCACACATGACCACCGGTATCAATTCATCATCAGTGTGAGAAGCAATGAGCCACTGTTAGCTCATGGAGCTTTACTCTGCAGATGAAAATTTACTTAGACTTAGCCAAGGTGGCATGAAAACAATTACCTATAGTAAATTGCATTTATTGAGTACTTTCTTAAGCCACTATTCTCTGACCAAGGCATCTCAGGAAATTTCCTCTTAAGAGGGACACAATTTCCTCAGCAATAGAAAGCTTTTCCTCTAGTTTTCTCTTTAAAGTAACGAGCTTACAAAAATTAAAATGAAACAGTTCTTTATACTGATATTTAGTTGTACAGAAACACAAGCGGCAGGCTTTCAGATAAGTGAAAGATCTGACTTTATCTAAATAAAGTTTAAATAGAACTGTTCAGCTCCAGAAAACCTATCTAGATGCACAGTCTGCCAGTAGGAATGAACATTTAAAATTGAATTTATCCCTGAACATTTGGGAAGTGTAATTACCTATCTGTAGCTATAAGGCAGGCTCACAGACAGGTTCGCAAATAACAAGTCATTTTTAATAGTGAAGATTTCAGCAAGTCTAGAAAGTGTAAAGGGACCTGAAGGAAAAAAAAAAAAAAAGATACACAGAGCTCCTAGACTCAAGTAGTTCCCTTATCATAAGCTCCAGATGTCTTCATTCTTAGTCATGGGACTTGCTCATCTTTTTGTGCTACCACATCAGGACGAACAAGGGAACAAGTTTATGCTGAAAAGAAGTGCCATTGTAATGGCTCTGCAGCCAGATAACGTAGAAGATAGCAAGTCATGTTCACAGTGCAAAAGGACACGTGTTTTCTAAAATAGGAATTCTAATCCCACTGGGCTTCTGTCTGTGTGAATTTAACCTTTAGAATTAGAATTTTTGAACCCCTGGAAATGAACTAATGCTTTGTGTAAAGTACAGAAAACAGATGGGAGTGTGCTCCAGGTAACACATTTAAATACAAAGACCACTTCTGTACCTGCAAAAGCTGCTGTGCTACCTCGAAGGATAAATCTGAGTTTAACAAATCAAATGAAGCTAGCCTACAACATGGCTCCAATTCAGAGGAGACAAGTACTACTGTGATTTCCAAACATTCACATTATCACAAAAATGAGAAGCGTACACTTGATCTGACATAAAGAATAGATATTTCTTATTCTCAAAGCATTAAACTCGATCTTCATGGGGCTAGAAAAAACTTTTAAACTGCTTCATCACCAGATTAATTACAGGTTTTTGCAGTTTTCAGTACTGATGGTTACCAACTGAAAATGGATAGCTACTTGAAAAAGCACCTTGAGTTCAATCACTTTTGTATTTAAAAGGCAACGTTTTAGACAGGTGAAAAAATAATGTTTTATTGTGTTACATTCATAATTTTTTAGATATTTATTGTGTTAAAATACACATTAAATCTACTAACTTAAAAAGGTTAAGTGTACAATTCAGTGGTGTTAAGTACATTCATATTGCGCAACCATCACCACCATCCATGTCTGTAACTCTTTTCATCTTGCAAGAGTGAAACTCTATACCCATTAAATAACTCTCCATTCCCTCCTCCCCCCCAGCCCCTGGAAATTCACCATTCTACTTCCTGTCTCTATGATTTTGACCACTCTAGGTACATCATGTAATTGGAACAATACAGTATTTATCTTTTTGTGACTGGCTTATTTCACTTCGCATAATGCCCTCAAGGTTCATCCATGTTGTAGCATGAGTCAGAATTTCCTTTTTAAGGCTGAATAATATTCCATTATATGCACTTACTAAATTTTGCTTATCCATTCATTCATCAATGACCAACTGGGTTGCTGCCATGTTTTAGCTATTACAGATAAGGCTGCTATGAACATGAGTAATATTTAAATGAATGTTTAATGTAATTCATTTCCTAAAGAGAGGTAGGTTCACGTTGAAACAAAATTAGCAGCCATCTATATGATATACCTTAAAATCACCTCATTTTTGTTAACAACGAGACACAGTAATTGTGATCACCATAACTATACTGAGAACCCTAAATGGAGATATACTAGCAGCAGGAAAAGAGATGCAATTCCAAATAAAAGGGTTAAAGTTGAAGGTTTTTATTTCTCGTGAAAGGATGAAATTCAATGAATGAGGGAAAATGAGTCCAAGTTAATCACCCACACTGTGTGGATCCCCAAAACACATACACAACACTAAAACCTATGCTAGCAAGAAAGGAGTAAGAAAGGGAAAGGCTACAGGGTATATTAGGTGGTGGAGATGGGACAATTTTGTCCACATAATAAACCCTAAAATTTACCCTGTGATTAATTACATTGCCTTCCTCTTGACAACATGGGCCACATATTAAAATAGAACAGAACTAGGAGTTGACGTTTCGCAGCTATACATGTGCTGTTTTGACTTCCTTTATAAACTGTCAAAATGCATTTCTGATACAAAGTTTCTGAATCTTACAAGGAAACAGAAGATGGTAGACACATAAACTTTCTTTTCCCACTATTTTTAAAGCTAAGCCCGAGTTAGAAATTTTTCCATTTTACTGCTATAAAGTCTCAAAGTCCAAAGACTTGCCTTTTGCCAGCTTTAGTGAACAATTTTAGATAATCATGGAAACATTTTTTGCTCCTAAAAATTACAACTCATTATCTGCTCTCTCCAGCACTCAACCTAAACCTGGACTACTAATTTTAACTTCCCATGTTATTTAAATAAAACCCCAAAGCAGGTATTAGTGTAAAGGACATATAAGTTATTGAATCAAAACACCTTATAGATAATCACCCTACTCCCAAAAGATATATAACCCCAGAAGTTTAAGAACCTGAGCAAACTAGATATCAAAATTCATGCATCAAGTTCCATCTTAAAATTAATGATGTAATGTTTGATGTAACAATCTTACATACCAAAGACTGAACAGTATTAACTGAAAGCAGGAGTCATAGGCTACATGGTTTATGTGTAAAAAGATGTCACAGGGTTTGGCAATGACCACCTTGCTCCCTCTTATCCACCACACCATTTCTGCTGAGAGTTAGTTGAGAGTTTACAAATTCCCAATATATATTAATCTTTGGGATCTGAGAACAAGAAATCAGAGTTCCCTGGAATGTTCATCAACTCCTAAAATCCTAAATTACTCCTAACATATACTTCCAATGCTCTACATTCTCTTTACTCAGTAGGAATATATAAAACATGATTAATAAAAATACTCACTTTACAAAGAAACATAGCCGACTGAATATTAAACCATTGGAAAACGTCAGTGAACAGTACTGGGTAGTATTTTAAGAGCTAATATTCAGACTTCCTGGCTAGGTTAACATCATCATCACTACACAGAATCATGCGTTGAAATTGCCAATTTGAGAACTTATTTGTTCCCAAACTCATTATTTCTTGGAACATGACTCATAGCATTTCTATGAACTATACTATGCATATAAACTTTAATATTTTATTTGCAAGAATGTCTTGTTAGCAGCAGGCAGATACACATACATACATACGTACAAACACACACACACACACACACCTTATACCACGGCAATAGCTGAAAGAAAGACTGTTTAGATCTCGACCATGCTTCTATCAATGTTCTGAACCTGGTTCCTGGAAATGTCAACCATATCTTTTGACTTGGAGAGTCTATATTTCCTGTTCTTGCTAATTTCCACTTGGTTACACATCTTTCAAATGTGTAACCTTTTTAATATTCATTTTCAGCTCTAATTCCCTTAGACGGATTATAACACATTTTCCCTGTGTTCCAAATATCCTGAATGATTTTTCTTGTGATTTGAGACTCAAAAAAACAAATTTCTCGAGAAATACTGTGAAAAAAATTTCCACATGGAAACACTACTGAGAATCCTTTGTGACTTGTTGGAGAATGTGTGGCTATCTTCTTTAGCTCATTAGAATTTAAGGCCAGCCCTAAAGGTGGACCTCCACTCATGGGGTTTAGCTTTTAACATGGCTTCACCTCCATTACAAAACACATGACTTGAGAAGAAAGGAGGTTACATTTGAAGCATAAAATTTTAAAATTTCTTAATAGTAGAGAAATAATCTGTATTTCTTTGAACATTGAAACTATACATAGACCAGAGGAGAAAAGTAATGCAGCACTTATAACCTCACTACCTGAAGACTGTCCACAATTATTTTGACACTGTCTCCCACATCCATACTTGATGTTACACTCTACAGACACAGAAATATTACACATGTTGATTAATCACCAATTCTGTCAATGAATGTAGAAGATATATCAATTGCTCTTATGATTGCATTATATTTTATTGCATGGACAACAAAAATTGAATTATATTCACCTGTTTTCTAATGTATCATTATAAAAAAGGACTTCAGAAAGCCTTTTTGCATCTATAACCTTTTGTACTTTGCACGGTCAGCAGATATTGAAAACTCATGTGCAATCAAATATAATTTATCTTAAGTATTTTTTAATGAAGCAAAGCTTGGTAATTCTTTGTATCTTCTTGATTTTTGTTCCTGCTCTAGTTATAATTATTTATTGTTTCACATATCAAAATCATCACTTTGTGGCAGTATTATTTTGTCTTATTTTAACTTTGACAATTTTTGTCTAAATGAAAAATATGTCATTTGGTAAAGAGTTGGATTATGTTACCTTTTAATGTCAATTTATTTGATATGATTTAAGAAATATGCTAATGTTTTACATCATACTATATTTAGCAATTAGGATTAACATTTAAAGATGAGGCCATTTCTTACAGTGATATTTCTACTTCTAGGAACTTGCTTCATCCTGTCTAAATATTTATTATTGTGAAACTACATGGCCTGAAACAGTAACTTCACTTTTAGATAAAAGGTAGAGGGCCGTATTTGTCAGAAACAACACAAACCGTAAATTACCATCTTTATTTAGGCGAGCAGGGCCATTGAAAGTTATTTATAACTATAGATTAATCAGTAGTAACATTTTTAAGATGTCAGAGCATATACTTAATATTGCAGGTCTATGCTGTCATGAAACTTTTATTGCCTATAAGAAATGCTAGTAGTTTTCCAAGGTATAAACTTTTGCTTCTAGAGAGTAGAGCACATTATGAACATGTTTTTAATAGGACTTCATTTTCTGATGATTGCGATAATACAGATGTACACTCCCACTTTTTCTGCCCTAGGCCAGACACCTTTGGATATTACAGATGTTTCACCCGAGAAAATTTTTCAACCGACTTTAAAAGTAGGTTATACCTAATTAAAATGCAGATCTTCCACTATTTAAAAAAATTTAAAGATAGTGGTGCATAAAGAAACAAACCAATGCTTTGAGAGGTAGGATGGGAAACAACTGAAAAGGAGGTAGTTTAGTAAGCCCCTATAGAGAGTGATATGGATCTTGAATACAGGGCTTCTTGATGACAAGAAACCTCCCAATCTAGGAAACATTCGATAAGAAAATACTTTTTGAGGGCAAGGGTCAACCCTAGGTCAATGAGGACAATAAATGGTAATAACCATGTGCAGTACAGAATTATACCATCCAAGTTTACCATTTCATCCGTGTTATAATAATGATGCATCTGATAGCAAAGCATACCAATAGACTGGTCTAGTACAAAGTACAAGATTAAATTCTTAGTAAAGTCTGCTTCCTATGTTTTGTCTCAGACCTAAAATTACTTCATTCTGGAATACATGGCTAATTGATTTACTTTTTTAAAAAATTATTATTACTGGTCAGGTTCACTGGGAAACCAGCTCTTAAAGAGAATGCAGGGTGTTTGTTAAGGAGTGCCCCTGGGTTCAACGCCTATAGAGTGAAGAGCAAAGAATCAGGATTGGAGGGAAATCGACTACACTATCAAGCCCAACAGCAATTCCTGCCAACCCTAAAGGAAGTTCTAGAGCTAGAATGGCTTCTACAGAGTAGTCTGAACTTTGTTTGGATGAAAGGGCCTTTATATTCCGTCATACATCAGTTTCTGAATGAGGTCAACCCAAGAAAGTGGCCTGACGCAAGGTACTTCTCTGCAGCTGAGGCAACCCCTGCAAGGGGAACCTGGGCAACATCACAGCATCCACCACACAGAGTTTATTTTGCACAAAACATATGATATTTCCTCAGTCCCTTCGTAGTAAGTTTTTTTCTCAGAATGAGAATATAAAAAATGATAGGTGAAATACATTCATACTTTTCTGATCCACTCTATAGTTACCAGAAGTTTTGATAATTGACTTTTCTTTAAATCATACTGCCTGAAAGAACTCTGAAGATCATATGAAAAGTAGTTTACGTTTTCTTTAAATATGTACTCTTCGTAGCAAAAGATTTTTGAGTAACCCCCTCAAAATATGTATAATATGAATTAATATATATATGCGCTTAAGTTATATATTACAAACCTTATTAATGAGATAAAAATAATTTTTAAAGTCAAACAATTAATATAAAATTTCCAAGTTTCTTTCCCCCGACAACACAAATCTCACTTTCAGAAATACTAATCTGGACTCCTGCCTTGCTTCCAAAAAGGCAAGCCCTTTAAATTACCTCGACAAGACAATATTTCATCTTTTCCTGAACTCCTTTTAAAATAAAAAAAAGTTTTTAAAAAGCAGAACTTTAGAACTTGATCTGCATACTCTTCCAGTATTACCTGATGCTGTAGGCTGTGCCTTTACCATGCTGGCATTGCCCATTCTCTTTTCAAGAAGCCTCACAATGACAACTTCTCTTGTCTATCTCTTTTCATTCCCTTTGCCCAAACCCATTGCACCCAGGCTCCCAAAGTTTATGTTTCATTTTTAGGTACACCATAACCTCATTTAGAGTTGATAATGGCATGGTTCTGATGTTGACTTTAAAAAAATTACTTAGTATTTTCCTGGTGGCGCAGTGGTTAAGAATCCGCCTGCCAATGCAGGGGACACTGTTCGAGCCCTGGTCTGGGAAGATTACACATGCCGTGGAGCAACTAAGCCTGTGTGTCACAACTAATGAGTCTGCATTCTAGAGCCCACGTGACACAACTACTGAAGCCCGCGCGCCTAGAGCCTGTGCTCCGCAACAAGAGAAGTCACCACAATGAGAAGCCTGCGCACCGCAACGAAGAGTAGCCCTGGCTCGCCGCAACTAGAGGAAGCCTGAGTGCAGCAACAACGACCTAACACAGCCAAAAATAAATAAATTTTTTAAAAAATTACTTCATTGAACAGTAGAATTAAAGTAGAACAGAGGCCTACCAGGTCCCCAAATTCCTAGTTTAGAGTTACTTCTGCAACATCATGTTGCAAATAGGTTTGTCTCAGTTTGGTAAGGGGCAGACTGTGAATGCTCACTAGGTGTGTTATTGCTGTTTTAAAGCAGTATGTACTGAAACCTCAGTGTTACCTTGGCTTTAATATCATGCTATTCTACTCTTCTACATATGACCTCTGAACTCTTATTAAATCAAATCCCACTACGAATCAAAGAACAGTCCAGTAGTATTTTAGTGTAGGTGTAAAGGGTAAAAAGCATGTGAAAGGAATAAGATGGGGAAAAGCAAACATGGGAAAGCAGGAATGTGGGAATAACACTCCCTAACAAAAGACAAGAGATAATAGGTATTTTTCCCCCCAAGAGAACTAAGGGAGGGAGCATTTATTTGTGGCTAGTTGGTGAGAATAAGGAGGGAGACTTTGAAGTTCTTCCCTAGTTCATTTATGTCGCTGGGGTTTAATCAGCTTACTCCACATATCAATGCTCACTTTTAGATATAAGCATATAGGAGTGTGAGCATGTAAGCCAACAACTTATTGTGCACCCTAGAGGTACAAATGAAAACGAAACAAATGAAAATCTTTATTCTTTAAAAAAAAAAAAAAAGAACATAGTCTTGATAGAGAAAAAAAAATCTATAATTTTAGTATGTTGCCAAGAATAAAAATTCATTAAATAGATAACTTACTGTCATTTAGGGGAATATTTCAGAGGACTCTTATGTGTTAATTTAGTTACATATGACATAAGCACTGGGAAAATTATAGCTATCCATAATTATGATTTTCACAAACTAATCTGGTTTAATTAAAAATGACAGTTTCTGTTCCTTTTCCTAAGAAGTTGCGTAGACATCTTGGACACAATTTCCTCATTGGTTTTAATGTAAACATTGGCTAATATTAGAAGGGATGAAAAATAGGGAAATGACAAGAGAGTGAATTGGAGATATTGCATTATTTTGTCTGAAAAATATTTGCTACTACTAAATGGCAGTTCCACTTAAGATTTTGTTCTTAAGGATAGGGAAAAAACACAAAATCAAAGCATGATTCGTTCTGTGTGTTAGCATATCCTGCCTTATCGTTCTATATCTAATTAAAATACATCTAAGATACAGATTTTTAATAGCTTTTTAACCTCATTTGTTCAAATGTCCATCAGTATTTTTAAAGATATAGCCATTGTTTTAATTCAATGAGTAAATTGAGTTTTAGATCTGGAATTTTGATCCAAATCTTTAAGAAATATCTGTAATATGACCATTATTCTGAAGCAAACTGTAATTGACTTAATATATTAGAGAATATAATAGCTATTCAATTATGAAACATGTATTTCTATGAAATGAAAAAGTAAGCATTTCTCACATTTGACTAGCTATCATTAATAATGTATTTTCTCATGGGGTTCATTTTAGAAACTTTCTTAAGAGATTTCCATTTGAGATTCAAAACCAGCCCATCCCCAAACCTATGCTAGTTACAGGAGCTCAGTAATTCACCATGCATAAATTTGACAGAAAATGCATTGAGAGATTTTTAGGTGATTAATATATGTTAACTGGTAATTTAATGTATTTTATGGCATATATGACTTAGGCCGAGGCAAATATTGCCAAGTCTGCTTCTTAATTTTAAAATAAATTGCTAATGTCATAATAGAATACTTCTACTAAATCTATTCTATCGGGATTAAGATCTCAATTAGTTATATAATTGGTTTTAGTTTCACATTTGCAGGTCAGTTGTCAAATTCACATTGCTTATTAAAATGTATGTAATGATCAAAATACTCTCCAGTTCAAATCACTTGACAAGCTACAGGGCCATGCCTCCATGGAGCGCTCCTCTCCATCAGTTCTCTTCATGCACTACTGCATCAGTGCCTTTAGTCAATACTCGCTCCAGTTAAACACCTTTGTCCAAAGTATTGCAGAGTTTAGACTTTTCCACCTTCATTTTATGTCTCTCTGAGCCACATGCCATATATTCCTTCTTATCCACTAAGTTTCATTTTGCATGGTCTTTTAGATCTATTTAATTATTTCCTTCTGTATGGATCTCTGACTGACCAGGAATCAATTCAGTCCCTGTCATTTAGAAACAGAAACTTTGAAGAAGAATTAAATGATTCATGTAATTATGTAACCAATTCAGGGCAGAAACCACATTTATAAGACATTTTGCAAAAAACATCTTTTCATGGGTGGATGTGAGATCTCACCTCCAACTCTCCCCACAATGTATCGCACAGTAGTTTCAAAGACTCGGGGTGCATGGGTAGCCCTTTTTGAATCCCACCTTCGTGATTCTAGTATGCCACCCACATCCGATTAAAGTGAGTGTTATCAAAGAAAATGTAATGATGCAGGATAGGTCTGTATTACATTGATGTACAAAATAACTGTAAATATTACAGAATTACAAAATAGTATGTACATTATGTTTATACTCACATGTCTGTATTACCACTTAATTAAATGTCATCTGTAAAGGCAACTTATCCCATTTATATAAAATCATATATAATATTAATCACACCTTGTGTCTGCAAACATATGTGCATGTATATATGTGTAAGTATGTACATACATGCACATACAAGCCACAATGTTAACAGTTTAGATGAAGGTTATTTCTGTGATTTTTACTTTAGTTATATTCTGTCAATTTTTAATGGAACATTGTCAATAATCATTACAAAAACTATATGCTACTAAAACATTAGAACAACCCTCTTAGAAATGGGAAGTTTTTTTTTTCCTTAATCAAGGACTAAGGCCTCAGAGCCTTTAGAGAAAACACTGAGCAGCTGAATAAACCAATGGATCAATGGGTTGATATATTCTAATTCATTCACATCTACACTTTCAATTTCCCGAGTTCCATGAAGCAACAATCCACAAAATGTTTCTCAAAAAAAAAAAGTCCATGATAAAATATGTTTGGAAAACTCCACCCTTCTCTTCAAGTTTTATCATACACTTAAGCACGATAAAATTTGTCAGAAATCAGGCATTAAGAAATTAATTAACTTTGTTTACCCCATGTGTCACAAACTTATTTGATCACCAGAAAGTATTAACATCCCATATAATTCCATGAAGTACAAGCCAGGAAACTCTATTAAAATTCAAAAGGAGAAGACAGTTTAATGAAGAATTTAAGGGAAAAAAATTGACATACTGTGGTAGGTAGCAAAAAATTAAAATAAAATACTTTTGACTGGTGACATTTCTTTGGAAGAATTTCAGATTTATTAAAAATACTTTCTGTGGTTATCTATATTTAGTGGTTAAGAGTATGTCTGGGGGACTTGGGGTGGATGGGGGTGCACTCCTGGCAAAGCAGAATAGCAAGGGAAAACACCTGGTATGGACCAACAGCTTAACCAAGAACATGGGCCATCTGTATATCACACGTTTATTGGTGACATCAACTATGCACACACTTCACATAAAATTAGTGGTATCAGAGTTAATAGTAATTTAAAAGTAAAAGATATACAAGAATACACAGAATTTATGATTAAGTTCATTAACAAGTACCCATGTATATAGATGCCCTCAGTCATGTCAATTGCCTTGGCCTTCTCTTTCAACGTACAGATAGAGGTTAAGCCAGAAGGGATTAAGGGATCGCTCATATTAATGTTACTGGGACTTAGCGTACTAGGAACAAGTCCACCTTCAATAGCTCTGAACAGTGTTATATTGTTCTTTGTTTCCTGGAACAAAGAACTACCAATTCCTCCATGTTTTTACCAACAAGTGATGGTTCACTAATTCCTTCCTAACTTTTCTAATAGAGCACTGTTTCTCAAAGCGTGGTCCTTAGAGCATCAGAATCAGTAGCACTTGGGGACTTGTAAGAAATGTAGATTCTCAAGTCCCACTCTACAATCAGACACTCTGAGGGAGAGGCACCTTGATCTGTGTTTTAAGCCTTTCAGAGACTTTTGATACACACTCAAGTTTGCGAACCACTGAACTAAGGAAGTATGATTGTTGTCTGTCCTGGATGTTTCTAATAACCACATCAGATAGTCCTTGTATGGATTCACAAACCTAATTTTAAATGAGCCAAAATTTTTAAACATAGCAGTTATGTTGTAAAATAACATGCAGGCAGTCCAAAATTTGTACAAGATTTAACTGAAAATTGAATTGAAAGTTGGCATAATGAAACTTGGAATAGATTTCCCCATGGGCCTAATGCTACAAAATTGTGGCAAAGGAAGGAAGCCATTCCAAAGGAGTCTATTCGTATCAATTTAATTGTACTCCAGTATTGACAGCATTAACTTCAGTTCTGAGAGGAGTGACAATGAGGTTTAAGAAGGAAATGAGAAGGTTAAGAGAGGGAGAAAAAAAGAAGAAAGAAAGAAATAGGTAAAGAGGAGAAATAGCTATGCCCCCACTTTTTTTTTTTTTTTGGTGTAGTGATAACTACAGGTACAATGCACAAAAATCAATTTTCTTTGACTGCATTAAAACTTGCTAGATATATCAGAATCCTAAGTTTTATCAAGTCTGCTTTACAATAGAGCTTTATTCTCTCTTCAAATCTTCTACATCATAGTAATAAGGTAGAGTGTGTACATTTTGCTTTAAGCTCTAAAGCTGGTGAAACCAGAAAAAAAACACCTTCTAGGTTCAAGCAGAAAATAGGAGTTAAGAAATATAATAAGGAGTAGTGTTATATATTGCTCCAATATAATAAGGAGCACTGGGGCTCTCAAGAATTAGAGGCACATGCTCTAAGGAATCCTTTCTCCATTTTTGACACTACATCTCAAAGAACACACCCTTGGGCTTAATTTCCCCCTTTATGCACCAATTTGTGACACCTACATCGAAGAAAACCCCTCTTCCACCTGCCCCCACGCAAAAGTCCAATTTGGGCAATGTAAGTTATCTCAGATGAATGTTGGAAAGAAGGCAACTGAAAATTATTTCACATTTAGGTATGAGTAACTAATCAAGCTATTAACTGTCTGGTAAGTTCAGGCAGCTATTGCTGATTTTCAGGTTATTCTCTACTTTGCTTCTAACTCATGGGTCCTCTTTGATTTCTATCACAATAGATATTGCACGGTATTTTCAGAGCATCCAGAATAGGGGTATAGACAACCTTTGTAAGTATCAATCATTGAGAGCTTGTGAACTGAGAACTGCCACTGATCTTTCATGTACTTTCACCATAGGAAAAACAGGAAACTAACTTCAACAGTCACTACAGAGCAAACAATCTAGGAAGGTGCTTGTGATGATTAAAAACCAAAAGCAAGTTGAAAACAAAAACCCAAAGACAAAAGCCAGAGCTTCTCAAAACTGGGGGCTTGTCAGAATTCCAGGAGGAGACTTAGGACCCAGGTTCACAGCACCCCCCCCCCAAACAACTAGGCATTCATATTTAAAAAAAAAATTCCCCACATGGTTACATTGCTCAGTATATAAAATTATTGCCAGGGGCATCAGATTTACTCCTGCTTCCAAATCTCATGCACACATGTTAATTCCTGCTTATGAGTTTTCTGAAGAGCCTAACCAATATTCTTTAACTTAGAACACATAACCATAGACATACAGTGGCTTCCCCACCAGATCAAACCTACTACCTGTCTTTTCACATGTTAGTTAAAATTCAGTTCCCCTTTAATCTTTAGCAAACTCATGCCATGGATGTAATCCTTGTTACAATTTGCTTTTGAGTCAGAACTTCTTTAAATTAAATACATTTGTGTAAAGTTACTATATTTGACATATATCCTCAAACCACAAAATATGTTTTCTTTCTCCATTTTCCACTCATGTTTTGTGATGGTTTGACACGTGAAAGACAATTCCTCGGGACAGACACATGATGGTAATAGAACTCTCCTACCCTAAATATTACAAATTCAGAATTGATAGCTCATCTTCAGTACTACCTCAAAGGATGTTATAAGAAGGGGCAATGGGAGCAGGGTAGTGTGCAGGAGGGATACGGCAGATGGGGGCATTTTACAGTAAAAGTTGTTTTTCAGATGGACCAGTTTTCAGTTACTATAATGACAGAACAGGTATGGAATGTGTCCAAAAGTGGTCATTCCAGCCAGCTTTCTAAGACTGAAATATAGCCCTATACCATCACAATGTACATACTACGCTTGTCTTTGGGCATGCCTGCAGTTGCTGTCATCTGTCAGAGTGAAATTGTGCCCATTCTCAAAATAGCATGCCAGTTTCCTGGGATCAGACAGGTCAGGTTTCACTGGAGAACAGAAATGAAAGGGTGACTTAATGTCCCTCAACTAGGGACAGATTCACAGCTATTAAATCTAAGACCATGCCCTATGATGGGTTTCACCTGTTCTAAGAGATAAAGATGTGAGAGCTCATAACCAAAACCTAACTTAAATTTATGATTGCATAAACAGGAACACCTAGGGGTTTAAATGGCCTTAAAGCACAATCATGACGAAAGCTCCAGCAGTAAGAACAAAATAAACCAGTTCCTATGATGGGATACCCTAACACTATTTCTACTCCTTTACCCTTCTCCCCCTTTACCAAAATTCATTAGAGGCTATAAAAGCTCAAAATGCACAACCTTAGCATCATTTGTATCCAAGGATGACCATGGAACACAGTGCTTGCTATGAGATATAAGCAGCACTCCACTGGAGTGAGTCTGGAGGAGATGTAACTGGTGGCTTTCTTTTCCTTTCTTCTGGACTCAAGTGGTACCTGAACAGTAGCTGTCGACTTGTAATTAGACAGAAAAGGTTGAGAGAATCAGACACACCAGTCCTGTTGTGACTGAGATGTCAAGCCAATACCAGAAGCAGCCTACCTCCAGACATCTTGTTATGTAAAATTTGTTAAGACCACAGTGAGCTGGGTATTGTTACTTTCAGTGGAACGCATACCTAACTGATACGTGGCCTCAACGTAATGGATGCCTTCCAGTTTAAATTTCTCTCATCATAGTTCTAGTGTTGTACTAGTGAATATTTAATAACTGGTTCCCTCAAAAGGACAAAAGAAAAAGCCCTGATTAGTAGTATTTGCTGGTTTCTGTGGTCTTTCCCCACCATGGAAGTTTCAAGACCAACAATGATGCCATCGAAAATGCAGATAGGAAGGGATTCATACAACTGGATCTCACGAGCCAATGCAAACCACCTCCACTACATCACTGGCTATTTCCCCAATAACTACATTTTCATAAAACTATTAGAGTTCATTAATGTTACTTTCAATTTCATTATAATAGAGAACAGAATTTCTACAGAGAGGAACACAGAACTCAGAATTACTGAATGTAAAGATAAATTGGCTAAATTTATTAAATTGGAAGGAGCTATCAACTTCAGGAAAAACTTTAAGTGGAAACTTAGAAGTTGTTTTCAGTCTCAAGCCAAATGTACTTACTAACTCAATATGAAAACTTCCAATTTTCCTCCTTGGAGGAAAGAATAGAATTTAATTCACTATCACAGCAGAGAAAATTTAGTATACAGATTTGAAAACAACATTGGTATAATGTTAAATAACTTGCATGAAAACATATTATAGCTCCCATAAATTTGCATGGCTTTGCCTATAATCCAGAATGAAAAGGGAAGTTTTTCCACTCCTCTAGTCCTTAGGTCTATCTATTTTTACAATAGGGCTGTTGTCATACGCAATTACCTAAAAGAGAAGAAAACTTACACTATAGTACAACATACTTCAGTGGCTGTTATCTATGAAGAGGTATTCCCTACAATTTCCTTAGCAAGGTCTCTGTGGATAGGAATCCTTATATATTAAAGCAAAGCAAAATCTTAACACTCAAGTTTTTGTTTTTTGTTTTTTTTTTTTAAGCACCAAAGTAGTTCTTCTACAAACATGCACAAAGAATTGCCCCACTCCTTCAGCATGACAAGAGCATATAATTTTCTTGGGATGGATAAGTACAGGCTTCATTACCAAAGTGATTCTTTAGATATTAAATGGCCTAGTAAGAAAATGTTTCCAATTGAAATAATTGGAAGTTCTGAAAGAATGGTTATTCAAAATGTCTTCTGATTTCTTACTTTTTCCCTGGTAAAATCCCCAATATCTTTGTCTAAGTTGATTCTTAGTTTGTTCTGAGCATATCTAATTGGTAGTGGCATAGCGTATAATTTAAGAGCATTAGCTCAAACTGAAAAAAATAAGTTCACTTACATTGCATTCTTTTTTTTAATAAGGATAGTTAAAATACTAAAGAAATAAGCCAAGTGTGTCTTAAAATAGTCATTCGGCCTAACTTTTATATATACTATTCTTTACCATAGGCTCTTTGTAACCGCTATAAATAAGCAAAAAAAATATCAAAATTTTGGTGTAACAATCTTCCATAGTTACAATTTGGAATAAAATAGGATTCTATCAATGCAAAATTGATCACCAGAAATATCTTGTTATAGTGGACTCCAGGATCGAACCAAAAATAATTTTTATATTTTTAAGCAAAACCTGCTCAGCTAATTTTATTCTGAAGACAATGCCTGAATTTTATTTCAGCATTCAAGAGGTTAAAAAATCTTTCGCGACACAAATCCATAGGTACACTTTACTCAACTATTCATGTATTATTCTATGCCAATGAAGCATCTAAAGATGTGCCAGGAGATGCCAAATGAATACAAACCACACACACACACACACACACACAATGTCCTAAAAGAAATCAGTCAGTTGAATTCACATGTGGTTTAGAAAAATTAACAGCACGAAGCTGTTTATGTTACACTGAGCTGTTTCTAATTACAAGAAAGCATACCCAATCAACAGGAGATCAAATGCCCATACTTGAGTATCCAAACAAAAAAACAACAGTTGTAAATACTGTACTGAAATGCTTTTAAATGGTGAGATTTTACCTTTAAGATATCTGAACTTTATACCAGAGGGACAGTTCTGGTTTGGGTTAGCCATTCATCTTGAAACAGTTTTCACCCAAGGCATAGGATTTCTCATGATTATTGAGGTAATGTATGTAAACCATAACCACGTCAAAGTTCATGGAGGAAACAAGTTAAGAATATGCAGTCGTGATAGGAAAAACTAAGTGATACTCAAAGTTCCACATTGTTGTGACTTCTCACCAAATGATGGACTAAGACCATTGTATAAAACTGATCTAATGAACTACGACCATGTATTACAAATGTTTATTATAATCATCTTTGTGTCTTCGATTTTTAGAAGTTCTACTTATTAACTGTGTAAGAAACAATCTCCAAGAGTGCCGCTAAAAATATAAACATCTTATGTAAAGCTTATTTTTATATCCTTTGAGGCACTGTAAAATTTCCCTTGACATTTAACTAGGTCTAGAAACTAATATATGAGAGAAATTGGGAGACAGGAGGAGGCAGCAGGGAGACATAGGTATTGCCAGTGTAGCAAGTTCTTCGGTTTGCTTTTTTTGGCATCACCGTTAATTGCCATGCATAGCAATTGGCTACAAAAAGCACTTATTAATAGCAGCTGCCCCTCATGCTTCAGAATTTTTAAAAAATCAATACCTAAAAAATAATACAAAACAAAACCACTGGTTTCATAAAGGTACAGAAACTAAAATATTCAAAGCAAATATTATATTTTATTGGATGGGCTCTAAACCCTCAGAAGGACCTATCAAAAAGATAAAGGTAGGCTGTGAAAATTAGATAACCAATTGGACCTATCACTCACCACACCTGAACGTCTAATAGTTGTAAAAGCTTAATTTCACAAATGTAAAAAAAAAGTAAATAACTGCATTTTAAAAAGTGACGCAAAGCAGTATCTGATATGCAATCCAAAGTTACAGAAAGGTTGAATTTCCTTTAGAGATGGATTTAAACTAGCCATCTCCACAATACATAATTTCACACAACCCTAGTTTTCAGAATTTGTGGATTTTTTCTCCTTCTCTCATGCATTGACAATTCTTTGTAGAATTATTCCTTAAATTAACACACTTCTCCCAAAATCATACTCTCACATGTTTATAGTAGATATCCTTATGCGTATTTCAGATGATTACAGCTACAAGTTACTGTCTAATAAACTGTATAAACAATAGCAATTTGAAAGCAACGTATGAAAGTAACCAATGTACTTTTTCAAATTGTTATTTTAGTGTGACTAAAGACAATTCTATTATCCTACAAGTTGAATGAGAAGGGCATTCCATTTAAGAAAGTTCACCATTCTTCCCTTTAAAATCAGAGAAGCATGTTAGGTTATTAATGGGAGGAAAAGAAGAAGGTAAGCGTGCTTTTTAAATTGGGGACAACTATTTCTCCAAGGCATTGTCAGAGACACCACTCATTTTTGCCTTACAGGCGTCATTACCAACCTATACTACTTGTGAAGAGAAAGCCTGCTCTACCATCTTCTGAACTCTGATCTGTAGTTTACCCAATTCCTGTGTTTCTTACTCATTTTTTTGTTTTCTACTGTGATATTTTCTTTAACCTCACGTCAGAAATACATTTTCACAGTGACTTTACACCTCTGTCCTCTTCAGCATCCAGCAATGTTTGTAAAAATATCTGGAAGGGTCCCCTTATTTTGCTGTCCACGATTTGGTGTATTTCCAAGGGTGAGAGGAACAGATTCAAGCAGCTGAAACTTCATCCTTTAGCAAAGCTTAACAGCTGCTTCCATTTACAGCTTTCAAGACCTATCCTGGTTTACAAGTGTTTGCACATGTGGGCCAGGCTACCAAATACTAGAAGATTCTCTACAAGTGAAATTTACACATGGGGGAAAGTTCACTGTGGTAACGCTGCAAAAAAATCCTTAGACTTTTCATTCCTTCTTTACTGGTTCTCAACTCACCTAGTTACGCTCCAGGCATGCAAGCCTCCCTGTCACCCCTCCGACATTTTCCTTCAGCACAGATACAAAGGTGAAACTTCTCAGATTTCTTAACTCGGCACTTGGCCACACCCTGACCAGACACGCCTTCTCTACACCTCCCCATCCCTCCCTCCTGAAAGACTACGCAGGACAATATTTCTTTTAAATCGGTTTGCTCGTTCCTTTATATTTTTAAAGCCCGTTTCAATCGCATAATAAAACCGATATCCGGTGGCTCCCTTAAAAAAAAAAAAAAATTGCCCACCCGTATCTACTTGACCCGAAAGAAAAACTTGAGTTTCTGCTTTCCCGGAGAGCGGCACCCCACCACCCCCTCCTCCCCCTCCTCCCTCGGAAGCGCCCGGCGTGGCTCCCCGCCCTCCCCACACGCGCGGGGGCGCGGTGACAGTCCCCTGCTGCTCCTCCGCTCAGCGCCACAACTTTCCAAAACCCTGTACTAACTTCCAGGGCACAGCCTCTGCGGAGAGAAGCCGCAACGCTCGAGACCCCACGCTAAAAAGCAAGGCAGCAAGGTCCTACCAGCTCGGCTCCTGATGACGTCGGTGAATCCGTCCCCAGCGGCATGTTCTCGGGGCTGCTCCGGACCCCCAGGCTGAGCCATAGCCACACGCCACGTGTCCCGGCTCCCCCACGCCCCAAACTTTGGAGGCAGGTGGGTCCGCGCGGTCCGCCTGGTGCCCTCCAGAGCAGGTAGCTAGCTGGGAACTGGTGTGTGAGGGCGGATTCCTCTTCTCCCCGGGCCCTCAGCCACGGAAATAGGGATGCGTAGGGGGCGGGGAGGGATGGTGAGCTGGAAAATACAGAAGCACCGACACCTGGCTTGGTGGAAAGGCGAAGCCGTCAAAATGCCCAGCCCATGCTTGGAGAGGAGGAAACAGGTGCTGTGTCCCAGCTCCTGCCCCCAAAATAGAGTGGGCGAGGCCTGGAAGGTGAAAGCTGAGGAGGGACCCGGTGGTCAATAAATCCACAAGCAAGTTGGAGACTCGCTTTTCCACGCTGCGCAGAATCGATGCAAAAACAGGAGCAATTAGGGAGCCGCTTGCCAAAAAGCAGCACATGAGGTCATGAATGATTTAGCATTGCCACTTATAAGATGACTACACTGAAGAGAAGGGTCACTGGCTTTTGCTGTCTGGGTCACTCGAACGTGTGTACCCCATGGTTGGATCCTGACTCAAATGCACTGACCAGAAATGGGGAATATAGGCTGAGAATAATCATATTTCTTAGGAGATTTCACCAAACCTACCCACCCTTCTTTCAGTGTGTATATTCACTCTGACTGGCTCCTCCATCCCTTCCTCCCACCACTGAAGCTAGAATTAGATTGGACTATAAACAGCTCATATGACTTTATTTTCTAAAAATTTCAGAAGCGACTTTCATTTGGTTAGTATCCTTACTGCTCCCCACCACCACCACCCTGACACACATATAATTCATCCTGCACTTCTTCCGGCAGAAGCCCAGTCACCCCAAATCCTGCCCATCACCTACCAAAGACAAATTAACTTTACAAGAAGAGCTTGGCAAGGGGCCTAGCAACAGCTAAGGATTTTCTTTTCTTGTTTTCTTCTGCATTTTCATGCAGAGTACATTCCTACCCTCTTCTAAAGCACTGGTTCTCTTACATTGCTAGACAGTGGAATCTGGGAACTTTTCAAACCACTAAGGCTTGGTTTCCACCCCCAGAGATGATGATTAATTGTTCTGGACTCTCACCTGGGCATCAGGAGTTTAAAAAGCTTGCGGGTGATTCCAATGGGCAATCAAGTCTGAAAAACATTGTGATGAAAGAGCCGATTGGGTGCCTTAGATTAAAAACATAATATTTTTAATACCTGTTTTCCATTGCCAGATTGGCCTTTTGCATGACAGTGGATAACTTAAGTTGACAAAAACGTAGTAGTTAGGCTGAGCTCCAGAATTTCCTTAGATTAAACATAGAGCAGCTCTCAGGATGGAGTCTCAACTTGGTATTTCTCAATTGGCATCAGCCTGAGATGTTATGCCTACTGAAAATCTGTCTTTGTTGTAATTTATAGGCAGACCTCTTAGGTTTCCCAAATGCCTATTCTTTTCAGAAATATCAATGCTCTTTCTAACAAGTTCATCAGATGGGAAATATTCAGAGATATAGCATAGCTCCTATATCAGAAAAGAATAAAAGTATAACAATTGTCCAGAATTTTTTTTAATCACAAAGATTGTGGCATACTAGTTTATATTATTATGCTACTCTAATCAGAACAGTAAGGAATTGGTACAGAGATAAAATGATGGAACAAAATAGAATACAGAAACATATCCAGCCAAAGGGAATGCATTACATATGACATTTCAATTTAGTCATTAAAAATGGAATATATCATAATGGTGTTTCCATAAAGTTAGACTGCTGTAATTTAAACTGTATAAAAATAACTTCCAGATAGATTAAAGATCCAAATATACAAAATAAAACCAAATAAATGAGGAATATATAACAGTTTAAATTATGGGGGAATTCTTAAACCAAACACTAATCTGCGATGACTTTAAGGAGAAAATTGTCACTTTCAAGTACGTGAGAAATAAAATTTTCTATAAAGCCAAAGACTTTATAATAAAGCAAAAAGACAATAAACTGAGATTAAAACATCTGAACAGAGGTTTAATATCTCTACTTTAATAAAATTCTACAAATTGATTTAAAAAAAATCCAATTTAAAAAAAATGAACAAATAACCTGAACAGAAAATCCACAAAAGAGAACATGCAAATAACCAATAAACCTTTGAAAAGTTATCTACCTTCTCATAATCAGGAAAAGGCAAAAGGAGATATTTCCCACCCATCAGATAGAGGAAAGAACAAATGAATGGAATAACATTCAATTCTGGAAAGTGGGTGAGAAAAAAAGCCATTTATATTCCACACTAGTGAAATACTGACACATTTTAAGAAAATAACCTGAAAATAGCTATTAAAATGTACATAATCTGTTGCCCATCAATCCCTCTTTAAGAATCTATCTTACAGAAATAAAATCACCAGTATATAAGGATATATATAAGGTTTTTAATTAAAGCCTTATTTCTAAGAAGACATTCACTGAAAACCACCTAAATGTCTTTTAATTGGGAAACCATTGAAGCAATTATATCATATCACACAATGGGATATTATGCAGCTACTTAAAAGAAAAAGTGTATGATTTCTACCCTAAACAAGTTATTATCAAAACAAACCAACTGCAGTGCTATATTAAAACAACAATATATGTATCACAATGAAGTTCATTTTATTTGGGCAAGCAAAGGTTCATTTTAATACATGAAACCCAATTATTGTGATTCATCACATTAAAAACATGAAGGGTAAAAATAAATGCAGAAAAAGTGTTGGAAAATTTAACTCACACTTGCAAAAAAATTTTAAAAATATAAAACCTCCTGGTAAACTAAGGATAGAAGGAATCTTCCTTGATCTGCTAAAATGTATCTATAAATAATAGCAAATACTACCTTAATTAATATACTAGTCAGTGTCACAAGAAAACAAAGTAAAAGTTATAAGGTTTGGAAAGGGAGAATGAAGTTGTTACCGTTTGCAGACTACATATATGTAGAAAGCTCAGAGTCCTCGGATAATAATATTTTACAATTAATAAGTGGATTTAACAAGGTTTCTGGATGTCATGTCATGTTTAGGTATATTCCCAACAACAAAAACAACAAAAAAAAACTACCTGCATCAAAGACAGGAACAATATTGCAGCATTTTACATAACAGCTAAAGTTAGAAACAACCCTTATATCCATAAACAGTAAAACTGATAAATATATATGGCTATATTCATAAAACGAGTGCTATAGCAATGTAACGAATGGACTACTGCTACATGCAATAACATGCATGGATTCCACAGGCATAATTTAAGTGAAGGAAATAAACACTAAAGGTACGTACTGTATACTTCTATTTACATAAGGATTAAAAGCAGGTAAAACCAATTTATGGTGATAGAAGATAAAACTAGTTATCTTTTGAGGGATGCAGAGATTGGGGGTCAGGATAGCTTCTGAGATTCTTATAATACCTGTTTCTTGTTCTGGGAGATAGATATACTTGTTCATTTTGTAAAAATTAATTAAGCTGTGCATTTATAATTCATATGTTTTCTTTATGTGTATTTCCATGTGAAGTTCCATTTTAAAAATAAACATGGGTTCAAATTACATGCAAATATATTTAAATATATTTGTGAAATATTGTTATATGAAACAAGCAAATTGTAGTTTAATATTTATAGTATCTCATTGAAAACCATCAACTATATGAGGATGTATACTGTTGGTACAAGCAACTGCATAAAAACATATATATGAGCATACAAAAGGGAAACTGTGTCGTTTTAATAATGAAGAAAGATTCTGTGAACCTCTGAGATGCTTAAGCTTTGAAAGACTGAGAGAGTAGAGAGCTAGAAATGTTGCTCATTATTTTATTCTATTACAAACATCTTCAAAAGTTAGTTTCAAGTATGCCTGGAAACCCTCTGGTGTAGATGGTCAAGCAATGAAAAAGAAGCCATTTGCAAATCTTCCTTCTCCCTAACCCATACTGTTGTATTTATTTCAACAAATATAGAAGATAGACTTCTTAGCATTTTCTTATTCAAAACTTTAAGGCTAGAGAGGCTAGAATACCTCTCTTTAGATGAGCCAGTTACTTCTAGGTGACTGCTTAAAAGGCCTATAGAAATTTCAGATTACTGTTCACGCAGGGTATTATCTCAAGTAAAAGAATTCCATGGACCCTGCTAACATTTCAGTTACTCTACATCAGAAAGTATTTGCAACTAGAGAAAAGCAAGACATTCAAATAATATCATGTCAAAGGGTTTCAGACTTCCAGCTAAAGCCATTTATTTTATGAACTGTCCAACTAGAAAATGAATAACATGGTATGATTAAATGAAAGTCCACCACTTTAATTATGAATAGATCGTGGCATCCTAGAAGCTCTCAAAGATGGCACATCCCTATTGTATTAAAAATAAGCATTCCATGTAATTTCCTTTAGCAGATAATGCTGAAACGTATTTTAGATGTATGTTTTATGCACTGTCATCACTTTTATATAGAGGTATCCATTGATTGCAAGAGAGAACTTTCATGAATCAACATGGCTATTAGTTGGTTTTCTCTTAACACAGATTTTAGAAAAAACTCAGTTTGAAATAAATGTATTTTAGGGATGCAGAGAAAGCATTTTTTCCCTAGGAGACTGGAAGTTGAGTTGATATTTTTAGATTGCTGTCGTGGATTCTGCAAATTTTTCTAAGAAACATTTTCTACACAATCAAGGGTAATTTGAATCACTACACTTTCCCATTCTTTCCAAAGAATTTTTTTAGGGATCTCTTTGAAATTTTGACTACTAGAATGATCTAAATTTAAGCATTCTCTTCTGGCATGTCCTCAGACTAGGAGTGTTTTAGGAGAAGACGGAATGTTGCCTTGATATTGAGGATCTAATGATATTAGAGCTAAAATCTAGGTGTTAAGATTTTTCTATTCACTGTCTAAAAACTTCCAATATCCCATGCTGCTTAAGATCAGTTTCCTAGGTTGAATCTGGTAGTAAGGTTAATTTTCCTCATCCTGGTTTTTACCATCAAGCTGAGTCCCAGAGGTGGGTCGGGGTGAGGGTGGGGAGCTCTCATGAGTCTTTAAAAGCCTCTCTACCCTAAGCAGACACCATTTTCTTCTTCATGCAAAACAAACATACACCCACGTACTACAAGGAACAAGCACTTAAGTTTCCCATAAGCTTCCCCATCATAAATATTATAAAAATGGTAAATGAGTGGGTTTCTTCAAATGATTTCTCAGCTCCTCAGATAATGGGCCAGTTTGACTCTACCCCTGTGTGACCCGCCTGAAAGATCATTTCCTTCTGGATTACAATACTAACACTTGTTTAGTTCATGATTGACATTTATAGAATGGTCTTGATACAATTCATTTTATTGGGGAAATTAGGCAAACACACACATGACAAAGAGAGTATAGAAACAATGCAAAATAATTACAAGTGTAGCAGAGGCTGTTGATGCCTCATATATCCCCTTGGCGCACACCATTCCCACGTGTACCCACAGCCTCTGAGAGCAAGCATGGGGGACTTTCTACCTTAGGGCATTCTCTGGCCTTTGGAGTATGCCAGGCCTATACTCAGAGCAGGCCATACACACCAGGAAGATAATGGCGTCGGAGCAGTCCGCAACGATGACAAATGGGAGTTGGTAGATAGATTCTCCAATTTCCTTCCCAAGATGAAATAACTCTGAGGCAAATATTCTTCCCAATCTCCCACAGTCCCTCATACTGTGAATTCTCATAACCCTTGTCTAAATCACTATTTTCTATCATCTGACCACTGCATCGACTTCAGGGTTGTTCTCTGGGCTTGCACTCTTATTCCACTACAGATATGTTTTAGACAATAACCAGAGTGATCTTTTAAAGTATTTAGCAGATCTCATCACTTTAATTTTTTTTTTTTTTTAGCAGAGTAATACAGATGCCTTTGACTATATATATTTTAGTTATTATCAGGCACAATTTGTTGAATATTTTTTCTTCCCTTTTTTATCTCTCCTCTACTTTTTTTTTGAATTTTTGAATTTTATTTATTTTTTTATAACCAGGTTCTTATTAATCCATTTTATACATATTAGTGTATATATGTCAATCCCAATCTCCCAATTCTTTTTTATCTTATTATTTTTCAGTTAAAGTACAGTTGATTTACACTATTATATTATTATATTAGTTTCAGGTGTACACCATAGTAATTCAATATTTTTATAGATTATACTCCATTTTAAGTTATTATAAAATATTGGCTATATTCCCTGTGCTATACAAGATATCCTTGTATCTTATTTCTTTTATACATAATGGTCTGTACCTCTTAATCCTCCATCCCTATGTTGCCCCTCCCGCATTTCCCCTCCCCACTGGCATCCACTAGTTTGTTCTCTATATCTATGAGTCTGATTCTGTTTTGTTATATTCATTTCTTTGTTTATATCACTTTCATTCTTAATTCTTCCAGTGCTTTCTCATCGCACTTGAACTGTAGTCTTACTTCTTTGAGCTTATTTCCTACTATTCTCTTCCCTCACTCACACTGTTCTAGCAATAGCCATGCCTCATAAAATATTCCACCCTCAAGTATTATGGGTTTTGCCTTGTAATGATCTAAACCACCTGAAAAGACACAAATGATCTGCCATATGGACATTGAGGCTATTTTTTTCAATACCTCATTCCAGCCTGTTTACCTTATTTTTTTATGTGTACTTAGATGTATGTGTGCAATAAGGACATATATATCCTAATACATACCCTAGGCACTGTGCTAAGTGCTAAGAATACAGTGGTAAGTAAACACTCTGGACCTAATGGAATGTCCCATCTTTTGGGGGAGGTAGGAAAGCAGTGATCAAATAATCACACAAATAGATGTAAATTTGCAGCTGTGTCAAGGTGAGATACATATTGCTTCAGTGCCTATGATAGCAGCACCTGGCTTCCTTGGGTGGGGTAGGGAGGGTTCCTTTGAGGAAGAAATTATTCATTTGAGATCTGTAGATAATAGCTAACTAATAGGATCTGTCTTTTGAAGTCCTGTCTATTAGAGCCAATGGCCTATTCATGGTACCCCTCTGAATATAAAATACAAAGTCAATTATGTCCAAAATATGGCTCTTGATCTCTCCTACCTACTTCCACCAGATTTCTTCCAAGTACCTTTTCCAGCACTTAAATAGTAACACCAATATTCCAGTTCTTCAGGCCACAAAAATTAATGTCATTCATTTATCCTCACTTTCTCTCTCACACCTCGCCTTTAATATATATCCAGAATCCAACTACATCTCCCCACCTCCAAAGTGGCTTCCCTGATGCAAGCTAGCACCATGACTCTTGAATTATTTCATATCCATCTATATGTTTTTGGGTTATGGCCCATTAGTGAGTCATAAATTAATTCAGTGCCTTGTAAACAACAGCAAAACAATGTCATAGAAAATACTGAACTGCATAATGTATAGAAAGAGTAAATATTGTTTTGTAAAAAATTTATTTCACTTTTATTTATACATATATATGGACATAGATACATCTATCTCTAAGTGTATATGTGCATATATGTGTGCATATATATCCTGAATCTCAGTGTGAAAATTTTCTTACTGGGTATCAATTCAAAAAATGTGAAGGTATTGTGGAGTCTCCCTGTTTCAACTTTTAGCCTCACTATAGACTATTCTCAAAACATCAATCAGAGGGATGTTCTTTATAGACAGCAAATTTTAATTATCCAATTAATGAATTTGAAATAAGGCAAAGATATTTCTCTATTCAAAATGTTTAATGGCCTCTTACTTCATTCTAAATAAAAGTCAAGTGTAGACACATACAGTGGCCTGTAATAGTCACATATTCAGCCCTCATTCTCTCCCTTTCCCTTTAACCTAATCTTCTACTATCATTCTTGTACACCAAATCCCAATTCTTGCTGTTAAAACATTCTCAGCACATACAACCTCAGGACTTTTGCACTTGCTTTTCTCTTCGCCTGGAAGACTTTTCCATTTATATAACTTCATGGCTTGCTCCCTCACCTCCTTCTGATATTTGCTCACTTTCTCATTGAGGCCATCTGTGACCTGCCTATTTAAAATTGCTATCACCCATCCTCACTGCCCCAAATTCCCCATTACCTTTGCCTATTTTATGTTTCTCCATAAAACTTACAACTTCTGACATACTACACATTTTGCTTCTCTGATTTTTTTCTCTCTCCCCTGACCCATGATAGAATGTGAGATCCATTAGGGTAAAGATGTTTTGGTCCATTATGTGCTCTGCACAATCCCCTGTGTCTAGACAGTTCCTATGGCATAGAAGTTAATCAATAAATTGTTGACTGGTTGGGTGGTTGGGTGGGTGGACTGATGGATGAAATAATAAATAAATGAATGTATGAAAGGAAAAGTATTCCAAGGAGTGGCAACAATATACAAAAAGGAATGGAAAGCAACTGAATGCTTTTAAATTCAGGAAAGGTGTGGAAGAGCCAAGAACTTGTAACTGAAATCATAACATATGACTCTTATCTTGTTTAATAAAGTGTGTAAAATAAGCCTTAAAAGGATATTACATCAGTTTAAATCTAAGTGTCTCTTCTTGGAATAGGACCATGATCTTTATACTTCCAGGATTTCTGGAAGCATACATTTGAGGGGTTTCTCAAATGCCTATGAATTATAAACCTAAGAGAAGGACCCATCAGTTTTCCCAGATCTTATGAAAGATTATAATATTCTTGAAGCACTGGCTTTGGGCTCAGTTGTAACTTCATTATCCAAAGAACTTTTTCTACTAAACAAATTTAAGTAGGAAACTCTTATTCTTTTACTAACAATTGAGTGCTAAAAATATTAAAAAATCTAACAAATACTTACACTTTAGATAGAAAATCTTACTAAATTTAACACACATGCACACACACATGTTAGCCTACTATAGTAGAAGTAGGGCAAGTAAAAAATAAGCTATGCTGTTTTACATTATTAATGCAGTAATGAATTTAAAATAAATCTGATGATATTGTAATTTGGAAAATTGTTCTTAATTAAAAGGGAAACCAATGGGTAGAGTCTAAAAAATGAGTGCATGACATTCTTTTCATAAACAAGTAATTCTAATAATATCCTTTGGGATTTTTCAAGGTATTGCTATAGACTCACAGTTATTTTCAAATACTTCTGACTATGACCTACTGTAGGAAACACATTTTACTTTATATAATGCACATTAGAACACACAAAGATACATTCATATGTATAAAATTGAAGTAAATTCTCCTGAAGCAATAATTACTCTTTTTCTTTATAAGGCATGTTAATGTTTCCTACTCTATTATACCCTATTCTATTTTGTTTTTAGATAACAATGGCTACAAACTACTAAATTGATTTTATAATCAACTAATGCATTTGCAACTTGTAATTTGTAAAACCATCCTATACAGGAATAGGTACCCTCTGCAAAGAGGGTGTTGGCAAAATTTTTATAAGCTCTGCAAAACAAATATTGAAATATTGGGTTGGCCAAAAATTTTGTGCGGGTTTTTCCGTTCCCACACGAACTTCTTGGCCAACCCAATAAAAATAAGAAAACATATAATTGTTTTATTTTACCAATATGCAAATATTCAGGAAGATACTACTGATATTATTTACATTGACATGGAAATAGATGCATAACTGCGGTTCAAGCAGCCTCATGCTCGGGTTCACTCATGCTGCGCTACAAGAACATTTTGAAGGACTTTATTTTCAAATTTTTATTTGGAACTATGTGACTCATGCTGTAATATATACACTGACTCCAGAAATCCTTTAAATCTTTGCCTACATTAAAAAAAAAAAAAAACTCTATTTCTAACTGTATTAAGGGCAATTAATCAGGGAGATCTCAAATACTAGTTCCAAACCTACACTATCAGAGGACTGAATAACGGTGCACAAGTCATGTATGTGTCTTCCTGTGTATCTGTGGTTACTGCAATTTCCTCTTATGTTGTACTTTGTAGAGGTTATTCAAGGGAAAGAGCTTTAAAATAGTAGTGTCTGATGGGAGGAGTTGGTACAACTGGGCAACAACCCAGAAGGATACTAACTCATGGGTTCCAGTAGATTCAACTGCACATTATCTTCAAATACCTGGGCCCACCATCACTGAGTCTAGGTGGGACAAAGGGACCATGGGTAGCTACACCAGTAAATGCAAAAGATCTCACATAAATAGACCACTGAAATCACTCAAGTCCTTATCCTTGGTGGTTAAAGAATATCTATAGGTTCTGTTGCATTAAAGGCACATTTTAGACCTACGTGTGTAGCCTAAACATTATTTAAGATCACAGCAAACTGGGAAAATAGCTCTATCTGCCCGGGATATGAAATGCTGCTATAAGGTTGTGGTAGTAGTGTTTTCTTAAACCTTTTTCATTAGAAGATGAAAAGCTGCCATTTCAGAGCTGCAAGGAGTTTTGAGTCACAGGAATTGAAGATTGATTGTTCCACTGTTCGGGAAAAAAACTATAAACATCTGAAAGGATCTTTTAATTTCACATATGCAAAGGCAACACCCCCTTCAGAAACAGAGAGATTTGAAATGCTGTGGTTTTTCCAACGCTGTATAGGCAAAGAGCCATATTTCCTTTTGAGAAATAGTTATTGGCTCTGCATGGATTTAAAATTCACTGTATGTGAACTGGTGCTTGTTTCCACGGAGTGCTACGTAGTCTTGTTTGAGCTTTTTATTTCCTGGAGACAAGGAGCTGAAAAGGAATTGGATTTCTAGAAGGACTTAGGGACAGAATCCTCATCTCACATGGCAGCAAACTGTAAATATTAACAATATGTTGATGATCTGACATTGGTATTAGCAGCAGTGGACATT
This sequence comes from Tursiops truncatus, assembly GCF_011762595.2. NCBI lineage: Eukaryota > Metazoa > Chordata > Mammalia > Artiodactyla > Delphinidae > Tursiops > Tursiops truncatus. The sequence goes on along the minus strand of NC_047055.1, from coordinate 99,794,102 downwards.
TAGGAAGGATGATTGTACCCAGATAGCAATAATCTAATGCAAGATAGCAGTAGCAAGGCAGGAATGTGGTGGACCACAATTAACTAGAGGATAATGCAGAGGAGAGGGATATATTAGTGCGCTAGGGCTGCCGTAACAAATCACCACAAACTAGGCAACTTAAAACAGCAGAAACTAATCCTCTCACAGTTCTGGAGGCTAGAAGCCTGGAATCAAGGTTTGGCAGAGCTGTGCTCCCTCTGAAGCCCATGGGGAAAATCCTTCCTTGCCCTCTTCCAGCTTCTGGTGACTGCCAGCAATCCTTGGTGTTCCTTGGCTTGCAGCTGCATCCCTCCAATCTCTGCCTCTGTCATCACATGGCATTCTTTCTGTGTCTCAGTGTCTAAATTTCCCTCTTCTTGTAAGAACACCAGTTACTGGAATAGGGCCCACCCTAAATGAGTATGGTCACATGTAATCACATCTGCAAAGACTTTATTTCTGAGTAAGGTCATGTTCACAAATATTGAGGATTAAGACTTGAACATGTCTTTCTGAGGGACAAAATTTAACACCTAACAGGGAGGGGGTGGTAAATTCCTACATGAACTTGTTTTTAAGGTAAAAAATAAATAAATAAATTGATTTGTGTACTTAATGGAAGTCTGACTTCTTTATTCTTCCAGTCTATTGAGGCCTGGATATGCCATATATACAGGTGTTCAATAGTATAATCCATGTTCTCTGATTCTCAGTAAGAACTAGCCAAATAATTGGATCGTAATGGTTGAATGAAAAGTGTATATAAATCAAAAGATAACATGTGAAATAGATAACAACTTTGTTAATTTTTATGATGTGACTTGGAAAAAAAATTAGTATTTTGAAATTTTCAAAGTACTAGCATTAAGTTCAGTTATTCTCCTTTTCAGGAATAGACAGTAACAGGTTTACCTTTATATGGAAAAAAAATACCAAGGATTAAATATTAACCATCCTCCTGAAGGTAATATCAACAATAGAATTTCATCATTAGTGATTTTGTTCCAAAAAATGTAACATAATTCACACTGTGAAGTATTTATTAAGCTGCCATATGTCCAAGGCAGAGTGCCATGTTGCCCTGGGGAGTTTGACACTAGAGATTATTATTTTAACTTAAAGAAGGCAAATTTTGATAGAGCAGTAAAATGAGTTGAAGGTTACCAATTCAGTAGCAAAGCTGCAACTAGAAGGTACATCTAATTCAAATATTGTTTTCATATTTTAATAATTTTAATCAGACATTATTTCAAAAAGCCATCATGATTTTTCATAAATTATTATACTCAATATTTACCGTATTTAAATTATAACAATATTATAGTATTTAAATTGACTTGATATTTAGAGTATTTAAATAATAACATACAATTTTTTACTAAAGCTATATTATAATAGGAAAAATCTTGATGGCTTCATATTAAATAATGTTTAATTAATAATTATACAGAGTAAAGTAACAGTATATTTTGTGGGTTTTGTAGTACTCTGACTTTCTGTTAAAGTTTCAGTGGGACTTTGATGGGCAAATCTTAACACTGACTTCCCCTCTAAGAGTTCCTGACAGATGAAGGTCCCCCAATGGTGATACCAAGCAGGACCCTGCGGGGCTCCTGGTCACAAAAGCCTTTCCGTGTCCCCTATTTCTTGATTACAGGAAATTGCCTTTGTTCAGCCTCCATGACCTTCCCTGAGTTCCAAGGGGTAGGTTCAAACAGTTGCTAATTAGGGAAGGGAGGGGATGTGGAGACAAGGGAGGAACAGTCAAGAAAACAATAGTATAGCCTTGGGGCAGGGTCCTGGGTCCCCCTCAAGGGATACACATAATGAAATCTGTGAGCTGTTTTGCAGATACAGGTGGGAGAAATTAACAGTGTGCTGCCCACAAGCACTTAGACCTCAGACCCCTTGGAACCAGGAGGTTGATGATACTGACTCCCACTTACCTCACCACCAACCAGTCAGAAGAACCTCCACGAGCTGATCATGCCCTCTTTGAACCACTACTATAAAACTTCTCACTACCCCCTCCAGGTTGTGACACACAGTTTTGAGGGCATTAGCCCTCTGTGGCCCCCTTTTCCTGGCAAAGCAATAAAGCTATTATTTTCTACTTCACCCAAAACTCTGAGATTTAATTCAGTGTACAGGGATACAGAGGCTGGATTCCGCTTCAGTGGTGATGATAATGACGGTGATGATAAAAAATACAATAGCTAAATTTAAAAAAATGTACTACTTTATTAATAGCAAGGTAATAGCCCTGAAATCTCTAACGCAGCACTTCTCTGGTAATCTGCATGGGAACATATGACTTAGGCTTAAAGAACAAAGTAAGGTTTCCTATCACACAACCTTTTTAAATCTCACTCCACACACCTGACCTAGCCCTGGTAAGTTTTCCCTATAAGATAATGAGGCAGATCAGTTTACCCTTTAGGGATATAAGACCGCTGGGCACACAGAAGATGTAAAGTACAGGAGAAAAGCAGCACATCAGAGCTCAAGGGCCAATAATTCTTTGTACATTCCTGACAGCTTATTTTATCCACTTTGGATAAGCTCACTCTCTTGAGGCACCAGGTGACAAAAACAGTTTATAATCCAAACCATTTACAAAAGCTATCTGTGAGGGTTTTAAAACATGGCCACAATTCAAGGCAATCCCTATCAAAATTCCAGTGGAATTTTTCACAGAAATAGGACAAACAACCCTAAAATTTGTTTGGAACCATAACAGACCCTGAATAGCCAAAGCAATCTTGAGAAAGAAGAACTAACTTGGAGGCATCAGACTCCATGATTTCAAACTATATTACAAAGCTATAGTAATCAAGAGTACGGTATTGGCATAAAAACAAACACATAGATCAATGGAACAGAATAGAGGGTCCAGAAATAAACCCAAATATATATGGTCAATTACTTTTTGATAAAGGAGCCAAGAATATACAATGGGGAAAGGATAGTCTCTTCAAAAAATGGTGTTGGAAAAACTGGACAACCACATGCAAAAGAATGATACTGGACCACTATGTTACACCATACACAAAAACTTATTCAAAATGGATTAAAGAATTGAACATAAGACCTGAAACCAAAAAAAATTCCTAGATGGAAACATAGTCAGTAAGCTACTAGGCATCAGTCTTGGCAATGATTTTTTAGATTTGACACCAAAAGCAAAGGCAACAAAAGCAAAAATAAATGAGTGGGGCTACATCAAACTAAAAAGCTTCTGTACAGCAAAGGTAACCATCAACAGAATGAAAAGGCTACCTACTGAATGAAAGAAAATATTTGCGCAAGGATGTGGAGAAAAGGGAATCCTTATGCACTGTTGGTAGGAATGTAAATTGGTGCAGCCACTATGGAAAGCAGTATGGACGTTCCTCAAAAAATAAAAGAACAAAGGGTGAGCTGTGACAAAGCGAGAGAGAGGCATGGACATACATACACTACCAAACGTAAGGTAGATAGCTAGTGGGAAGCAGCCACATAGCACAGGGAGATCAGCTCGGTGCTTTGTGACCACCTGGAGGGGTGGGATACGGAGGGTGGAAGGGAGGGAGACGCAAGAGGGAAGAGATATGGGAATATATGTATATGTATAACTGATTCACTTTGTTATAAAGCAGAAACTAACACACCATTGTAAAGCAATTATACTCCAATAAAGATGTTAAAAAAATAAATAAAAATAAAGTTACAGTTAAAAAAAAGGTTATATGTCAATTATATTTCAATAAAACTGGATAACAAAAAAAAATTTTTTTTAATTAAAAAAATAAAAGAACCACCATATGATCTAGAAATTCCACATCTGGGTATTTATCTGAAGAAAATGAATGCACTATTGCAAAAAGATATATGCATCCCCATGTTTATTAAACCATTATTTACAACAGCAAAGACATGTAGGCAACATATGTGTCCATCAGTGGATGGATGGATAAAGAAAATGTGAGATAGATATATATATATATAGTTCAGCCATTAAAAAAATGACATGTTGCTATTTGTGACAACATGGATGGACCTTAATGGCATTATATAAGCTAAGTGAAACAAGTCAGACATAGAAAGACAAATACTGTATGATCTTACTTATATGTGGAATCTAAAAAAGAAAAAAACACACAAAAAGAACTCATAGATACAAAGAACAGAACAGATTGGTGGTTGCCAAAGGTGGGGGGTGTTGGTGGGCAAAATGGGTGAAGTGGTCAAAAGATACAAATTTCCAGTTATAAAATAAATAAGTCATGGGGATGTAATGTAAAGCATTGGTGACTATAGTTAATAATACTATATTATATATTTGAAAGTTGCTAAGAGAGTAGATCTTAAAAGTGCTCATCACAAGTAAAAAAATGTAACTGTGTATGGTGATGGACTGTGATGATCATTTCTCAATATATACAAATATTGAATCATTATGTTGTACACCCAAAACTAATATAATGTTATATGTCAAATATATCTCAATAAAAAATAAAACATGGCCACAAGTTCTTTGACACCCTGTTCATTGAGAGGTGGGATATATGTATCCTTCCCTTGAATTTAGGTTGGCTTGTGAAGCTTCAACCAATAAAATATGGTGGAAGTGATGCTGTGTGACTTCTGAGGCTAACTTGTAAATGACCATGCAGCTTCCTTCTTGTTTACTGGAGCACTTGCTCTTGGAACCCAGATCCACCATGTAAGAAGTCTGAATACTCAGAGACTGTCATGCTGAATAGGCCATGTCTAGGTATTCCAGCTGATAGAAACCACTGAGCCCAGCATTCTAGCCACCTCTGTCAAGGCAACAGACCAAGTGAAGTTATCTCAGTAGACCAGGCCATCTGTCAGCTAAACACCACTGGCCCTGTTTGAATTTCTGACATACAAGTCTGTGATATAATGCAATAACTGTGGTTTTAATACACCAAGTTTTGGTATAGTTTGATATGTAGCAATAGATAATCTAAACTTCAGGAAAATAAGCTTTGCTTCTCTCATCATTTGTTCTTTTTATACATATCTATATTATTTTTTTAGAGTTTATTCTTTTTTACATTTTTTAATTGAAAATAGGCTTCTACTTCTTAATCCCCTTCACCTATTTCACCCACCCCCTATATTTTTATTCTTAACAGATATTTATTGAATGTCTTCTATGTGCTATGTCTTTTCTGGGCCATAAGAATATAATGGTAAAGAAAACACCCAAAATTCCTATTCTCATATAGCTTATATTCTACACAAGAAAGGAAATAAAATATATTCAATATATCAACTGGCAGTAATTGCTAAAGATGAAGTAAAACAAAGCAGGATAATATAATGGAGTGTGCCAGAGGTGAGTTACCACTTTATATAGTATGGTCATGGGTGGCCTCTTTGATAAGTTGTAATTTAAGCAGAGACCATAATGTAATGAAGTGAAAATGTGACTCATGTAAGTATCTGAGGGAAGAACATTACAAGTAAATTGAACAGACACTACAGAGACCCTGAGGTGAGTCCATTGTTGGCATGTTTGAGGAAGGCCACAATGAGGCCAGTGTAGCTGAAGTACAGGGATCTATGAAGAAGGAAAGAGAGAGAGTAACTTCAGATAGGTTATAAGGTGTTGAATCATACACAAACTTTTAAGCCAAGGTAAGGGCTTAATTTTTTTTATCCTCAATGAGAAGAAAAGTCATAGAAGACTTGTAAGTGGAGGAGTGTCATGTCATCATTTAAATTTTGAAAGGGGCTCTCTGGGAGCTAAAGAAAGGAGTGTAGGGGACAATGAGCATGAAAAGAGGGACCAGTTATAATTCCTGAAATACTCCAGATGAGAGAAGATGAAGAGAGCCTAATGTGACCCTTATGTAGGTGATGAATGTGACAAAATGTTCAAAATATATCTCAAAGATAGTGTTGGCATGAATACTGTCCATGGGGCAATGCCTGCTAGGTAGAAAGGCTGAGTGTTTGTGAAACATACGACATTTAATTTATTTAGATGTCTACCCGATTAGACAGAAAAGTTGGCTGGGTTTAAAAAAGTGTTAAGCATGCAAACTCCTTACATTGCCTTTTGGTTACAACTCCAAGACCATCTTATCCTCATCTCCCCCTCCCTCAAGCAACCCTTCATGTGGGAACCATAGAATTGGTCACTTTGTTCCTATTTACTTAACCTCATCAGCATGTGGATTTTCTCATTATTTTATATATATATATATATATATATAAATATAATATGCATATATATTATATATATATGTATATGTGTGTGTGTGTGTGTGTGTGTATATATATATATATAAAAATATATGCCAGGCTATAGCCATAGTGACCAGGAGCTGAGCATACACAGTTTAATCTTTGTTGAGAACATCACTCTGCTTGCCCAAATTCTTGCTATGTCCTTGGCTCATCTTTGAACATAATTGGGTCTTCTTTATATCATTTCTGTCAGTCAACTGTATACATTTTTTTCTAGTTATATCGATGGCCAGGACAATATTGGCATAATACTTAAAAATTCCCAAGTACATATGTCCACGTAACTTCTGCCTTCTATGCAAGTGTGTTTATACAAACTTATAGGAGTTTACAAATGTAATTTAAACTACTTTTGTTCTTATACTATTGTTTCTTTTGTCACCTTATCAGATTCTAGCAACCTTGCCTCCAATAAAATATAACACATTCAGTGACTCAGATACTGAGGAATTTGTTTAATATCATGGTTTTGGTACAAGTTTAAGTGTATGGGTATATAGGTGATTACTAGGAAGTAGACAGAACATGGACAAGGGTCTTCCCTTCTTTATGGGATGTTTATATAACATAACTCAAGAATTGTTATCTTTTCTTCCTAACACACGTGACCATAGGTACTAAAATATTTTTCTGTTCCTAAAGAATTACATAATACTAATAATTAATTCTTATATTAATAGTAAAAATAGAGGCAAGAATTTGAATCAAGAAACCAAGATAGGGCTTCCCTTGTGGTGCAGTAGTTAAGAATCTGCCTGCCAATGCAGGGGACACAGGTTTGAACCCTGGTCCAGGAAGATCTCACATGCCACGGAGCAACTAAGCCCGTGCACCACAACTACTGAGCCTGCCCTCTAGGGCCCGTGAGCCACAACTACTGAACCCACATGCCACAACTACTGAAGCCCACGCACCTAGAGCTCATGCTCCTCAACAAGAGAAGCCACCACAATGAGAAGCCTGCACACCTCAATGAAGACTAGCCCCCGCTTGCCGCAACTAGAGAAAGCCCGTGTGCAGCAATGAAGACCCAACACAGCCAAAAATAAATAAGTAAAATAAATAAATTTTTAAAAATTGTAAAAGAAACCAAGATAGAAAAATCAGAGTGAGAATGAATTTTGAATATTTATATTCATTCTTTATTCTTTAATATAGCCAGTCATATATACATATACAAAGCCCTAAGCTCTTTCTTACTAATTTCCACAAGATTGGTAAAAAAAAAACAGAATATATACTATTGTCTAGTGTGATAGACAATACTAAAAAAATACTAAATAAAGCAAATCATGGGTGAATGGATACTATGTCAGAGAAAATGCTATGTGTTCATCAAATTTTATTTCAATTTCTTCTTGATAAGACCATATTTCCCATCCTCCTTAACAGCTCAGCAAGGGTCAACTGTCACTGTCAGCCCTGGACATAAAAATATCTGTACAATTCATCTACATTCTCTCTTCCATCTACCATGGCAGTCCTGGAAGTCATGTGCTTTAAATGGTTTAGCCACATGATGGAAGGAACTTGGATCCCTAAATCACCACTTTGAGTACATCCCAGGTAAGCCACCCAGCTCACGTTGGTGTATAATATGAGGAAGTAATAAATATTTGTTTTATTATACCACTGGGATTTCAGGGTTTATTTGCTACTGCAGCAAAACCTAGCCTATTCTCGTTTATTAAAGGAAGGGAGAAAGAGAGACAGGAAGGGTGGGAGGGAGAGGAAAGAGAAAAAAGGAAAAAAAGGGATAACTCAGCATAAGGGTAAGGAAAGAGGGAAGATATTTTCTTGACTAAAAGAGTAGATATGGGGCTTCCCTGGTGGCGAGTGGTTGAGAGTCCGTCTGCCGATGCAGGGGACAGGGGTTCGTGCCCCGGTCCGGGAAGATCCCTCATGCCGCGGAGCGGCTAGGCCCGTGAGCCATGGCCGCTGAGCCTGTGCTCCGCAACGGGAGAGGCCACAACCGTGAGAGGCCCGCGTACCGCAAAAAAAAAAAAAAAAAAAAAGTAGATATGTTAGACACATGCCATTCTCTCATTCTAATCAAATGGCCTCAAACACACAGTAAAACACTGGTCAGAATATAACCATTTGTACACGTCAAAGTGAAGATTATCACTTGCCCCAAGGTTGTTTGATTTGTCTACAGCTTTTGCTTTTAGATATTTTACAGCAACTTCTCATTGGTCATATTTTAGTGAATGGTAGAGAAGCATCTTCTCTACCAGGAAACTTAAACCTGCTTCATTTCAAGTCATTACATATTGGTAGCTGTTGAAGCAGCCTCTATAAATATTCTGTGGAGGCCAAATTTCAGAAACTCAGTGATTTCAAACTGGTATGCTCTAAACTCTTGCATTTTGATAAGCCTTTCCTTTTTCTGCCTTTATGTATAAAGAAATGTTGATCAGAAATTTAGATCCAATACAGGATTAAGGTATTTGTATAAGTGAGAAATCATTCCTGGTGAAATGACCATACCTTTACCATTAAAAATAGTAAAATTATTACATTTACTCTCTCTAGATGTTCCCAAACACTTGTCCTGACCATAGTGAGTTTTGTATTCATGTTGCTTATTCATATACAAAACTTACCATTTTTTTGACTCAACAGATCAATGATGCTTGCCCCTGTTTACTTTGCTGTATTTGCTGAGAGTATCTAAGCAATGTCTGTTGTTTTCTAATAGAATAAGAATATGAAAGACATTCCTTAAATGTTGTCTTAAGTCCTTAGGAGTTGAACTGAGAAACGGATACATTACCTACATTCTAATGTCAATGCATTTATCTTTTTACTGTATAACACACTAATAAGTTACATAGAGGTTTTTGGACTTAATGCTTCTGCCCAGGCCACTTTTATCACTGATCATGCCTCATTTTCTAGAAACCTATACATTGTACTGGTCTTGCTAATACTATGATGCAGAAGGAAGCTCAGAGCTTACAACATTCATGTCACATCTGAAAAGGCAGATGGGATTCGTGGGTATGACTTCATATCTTGGGAAAATATAAACATGGCGATAAATCTCCATTGTTTTCCTCTATAGCTAGCTCAAGAATCATGAATATTGGAAATAAAACAACTATAAAGGCTAAATGTGGCATATGCAACAAATCCAGAAAATCCAAGTTCCTTGACCTTGTCTAATGTTAGTTGTATCCATCCTGTGGAATTTGAATTTGATGCCACTGTTATGTTAATCCATCAGTGCATGTTAGTGGATGATAAAAGCAATTATAGGTAATCACAAAAACATGTAACTGATAGATTTGTGACAAGTCAGAAATTTAATTTTCTGTGGATAAAAATGAAAGGAGACCCCACTGTGACAGATTTAAATTAATTTATTAGAAAAATAGATTAAATGTATACAAGACTGGTGACACAAGAGTCATGAGGAAAGTAAAGCTCTGAGAGAAGTGATTAAAACAGAAGGTGAAAGCATTTGAGACATGAAAAGTGATCCAGGTCCCAAGAATTACAAACTGTGTATAATGCATTTTACCAAAGTTAAAGTAACATGTTCTTTCTCCTTGTGATTAATCATAACAGTAGCCCTTGGGCACATGAATTAAAGTGAGACATAAATCAAATTGAGCCAATCACCACCGAGTAATTCTAATGACATAAACAAGCAGCCAGGCTTTACCAACATTTTACTGCCCCTAACAGTCCTGGATTACTACCCAACATGTGGAGACCACACAGTAGACCACAAAGAACACTGCAGTATAGAATTTTGGTTTTAAAGCCATCACTAGTTTTACAAAATTGGCTAAACAATGAATCTTGTGGCTATTCAGTTTCCCCAACATAATAAAAATAAGAGTATCCATTCTTTCTTACTATGCAGGTAATTGCAATCGTCAAATAAGGTAATTTATGTAAAACTATATTGAAAATTATAGCACACAGGACAATTGTGAAATATTAGATTACCTCCAGAGAAATATGTTTAGATGCATAGTTGTGTTCCTTCCTGGGGAAGAGAACCACCGGGCAACAATTGTAATCTCGTATCTATAGATCTGAGATGAATCCAGACCAGGTTTTAATCATAAGAAAGTTACTCAATCATTTCCAATTTCACCAACCACGTGTATTGATGTGATTACGCTCACAGCAATGCACTTGCCAGACAGATTTAACAACAATAACACCAAATGCAAAATTAAATACAGTATAGCCCTTGCCAAGCAACAATGTAAGATCTTGCAGTCCAGCTGGGGAGGAATGGGCCAAGACAGGTAAAGCAGTTAAATAACAATGCTTCCTTTACATCTTTTTGAAAGTTCCAGCTTTATTTTAAGAAAAAGATAGATAAGGAGATTATATGGAATATAACCCTCCCTCCCAATAGTGCTTTGAACATTGAATCTCTGATGATATTTAACACAGGATAAACAAGTACCTGCCTTAGTTAAGTCATAGAATATGGGATCTCTCTTTTAGCTTTATAAAAGCAGTTCTCTTTCTTCTTTAATTCTTCTAAAAGTTGTAGAAGAGAAGTTAAATGTAAGTTCTTGAAAAAGTAACAGTTTGTATACTTATGTAAGGGCAAAGCCATCTGTATTGAGTGATTGTGATTGAAATTTGAAAACTAGTAGATACATTTTCTATTTTCTCTTTGTCTCATAGTATCCCCTCTCCAATTGTTTCTCCATATCTCTTTCCTATTTCTATTTATGGCAGGCATGCCCACTTCAAAACTTACCTTTCTTTTCCTTTCCCTCCATGTCCACATCCAAATGATTTGCTAAGCACCGTTCTATCACTGTATCACGTTTTCTATCACCTCTCTCGATTTCCACCAAAGAAATTCAGAATTACTTTAAATTTCTTCTTCAAATATCATGTGCCCCCCGCCAATTTATTTTACAGACTGTTGCCAAATCTAACTTTCCTAAAATGTTCTCTTACTGTGAAGACACTGCTTGAATATCTTCAAAGAATCCAATTTATCTAAAGCATCAGATCTCAAAGTGCGATCTCAGGGCCAGCAACATCAGAATCACCTGGTAGGTTGTTAGAAATACAACTTGTGCAGTCTTATCCAGGACCTACTAAATCAGAAACTATGGAGATGAAGCCCAGAAATCTGTATTTGAAAAAGCCATCCAGGTGTTAATTTTTTTTGTATGAATAGACTTTATTTTTAGAGAAGTTTTGTTTATGGAAAAACTGAGCTGAAAGTAGAGTCCCATAAACCCCCTCTTCCCCACATGTACATTTGTCCTTATTATTAAAAACTTGCATTAGTATCATAATTTGTTACAACTGATGAACCAATATTGATGCATTATTATTAAAGTCCATAGTTTACATGAGGGTTTACTCTTTTGCTGTACAGTTCTATGGCTTTTAATAAATATGTAATGGCATGTATCCACCAGTGCAGTATCATACAGAATAGTTTCATTGCCCTAAAAATTCCCTGTTTCACTTGTTCATCCCTCCCTCCCTCCCTCCCTCTGAGGACCTGGTAACCACTGAAAATTTTATTATCTATAGTTCCAGAAGGTCATATGGTTGGATTCTTACAACATGTAGCGTTTTCAGACTAGCTTCTTCCACTTAGCAATATGCACGTAAGATTCCTCCATGCCTTTTCATGGCTTGATCGCACATTTATTTTTGTAGCTGAATAATATTCCATTGTACGGGTATACCAGTTTTTAATCTCTTCCCCTATTAAAGGGCATTTTGGTTGCTTCCAAATTTGGGCAATTATGGATACAATTGCTATAAACATCCACGTGCAGGTTTTTGTGCAGACATAAATTTTCATCTCATTTGGATAAATATGTAGAGGCACAGTTCCTGGATAGTAAGAGTATATCTAGCTTTGTAAGACACTGTCAAATTGTCTTCCAAAGTGGCTGTACCATTTTACATTCCCATCAGCAATGAATGAGAGTGTCTGTTGCTCCACATCCTCGCCAGCATTTGGTGTGTTCAGTTTACTGAATTTTAGTCATTCTAATAGGTGTATAGTAGTATCTCATTGTTGTTTTGATTTCTAATTTCCTAATGCCATTTGATGTTGAGCATCTTTTCATATGCTTATTTGCCATCAGTATATCTTTCTTCTTGAGGTATCTGTTCAGATCTTTTGCCCATTTTTCAACTGGATTTTTTGTTTTCTTATTAAGTTTTCATTATACATTCAGGATGAGTATTTTGCCAGATGTGTGATTTGTAAACATTTCCTCCCAGTCGGTGATTTGTCTTGTTCTGCTCTTGATCATGTCTTTCACAGAACCTAAGTTTCTAATTTTAAGGAAATCCAACTTATCAATTGTATTGATGTATCTAAAAACTCATCATCAAACTCAAGGTCACCTATACTTTCTCCTACTTATCTAATAAAAGCTTTCCAATTTCATGTTTTACATTTAGGTCTATGATCCATTTGGAGTTAATTCTTGTGAATGGTGTAAGGTCTGTGTCTAGATTAAGATTTTTGCATATGGTTGTCTGGTTGTTTCAGCATCATTTGTTGAAAAGGCTATACTTCCTCCTTTGAATTGCCTTTGCTCTTTTGTTAAAGATAAATTGACTATATTTGTGTTGTTCTTTTTCCAGGGAAGGGGTGGCTCTCTATTCCATTCTTTGGTTTATTTTTCTATTCTTTGCCAGTACCACACTATGTTGATTATTGTACCTTTAGAGTAAGTCTTGAAGTCAGGGAGTGTGTCTTCCAACTTTGTTCTTCTTTAATATTGTTTTGGCTATTCTGTTTTTTTTTTCCCTTTCCATATAAATTTTAGAATCAATTTGTCAGTATCCTCAGAGTAATTTTCTGGGATTTTTATTGTTATTGCATCAAATTTATAGGTCAAGTCAGGAAGAACTGACAATTTGACAAAATTAATTTTTCTCAACCATGAACATAAATATCTAATTATTTAGATCTTCTTTGATTTCTTTCATCAGTTTTATAGTTTTCCTGATACAGATCTTATCCATATTTTGTTAATTTATACACAAGTATTTCATTTTTGTGCCAATGTAAATGGTATTATGTTTTATATACAAATTATAATTTGTTATACCAGTTCATTGCTGGTATACGGGAAAGTGATTGACTTTTGTATAGTATCCTTGTACAATGGAACCTTGCTATCACTATTTATTAGTTCCAGGAGTCTTTTGTTTGTTTTTCTTTAATCAACTTTTGAGATTTTCTACATAAACAATCATGTCATATATGAACAAATATAGTTTTATGTCTTCCTTTATAATCTGTATATCTTTTATATCATTATTTTGTATTATATTGCATTAGCTAGGACTTCCAGTATCATGGTGCATAGGAATGGTAGGAAAGGACATCCTTGCCTTTTTCCTCATCATAGGTGGAAAACATCTTATTCTCACCATTAGGAATGATATTAGCTGCAGGTCTTTTGTAGATTTTTTTTTTTCCAAGTTGAGTAAGTTCTCTTCTATTCCTAGTTTGCTGAGGTTTTTTTCTTTTCTTTTGGGTTTTTTTTTAATCATGAAATGGTGTTGGATTTTGTCAAATGCTTTTTCTGCATCTGTTGATAATATCATATGATTTTTCTTCTTTAGCCTGTTGATATAATGGATTACATCAATGGGTTTTTGAATGTTGAGCCAGTCTTGCATACTTGGAATAAATTCCACATGGCCATGGTATATAATTCTGTTTATACACTGGTGTATTTGATTTGATAATATTTGCTGAGGATCTTGTATCTATAGAGATATTGGTCTGTACTTTTCATATCTTGTAATGTCTTTGGGCATTAGGTTAATGTTGGCCTCATAGAATGAGTTAGGGAGCATTCCCTCTGCTACTATCCTCTGAAAGAAAGTATAGATAATAATTTCTTCCTTAAATGTTTGGTAGAATTCATCAATGAAACCATGTGGACCTGTTGCTTTCTCTTTTAGAAAGTTAATTAATTATTGATTCAATTTCTTTAATAGATACAGTCTTATTCAGATTATCTATTTCTCCATTTGTGAATTCTGATAGATTGTGTCTTTCAAGGGACTGATCCATTTCATCTAAATTATCATATTTTCAAGTATACAGCTGTTCAAAATATTCCTGTATTATCCTTCTAAAGTCCACATGTTTGGTAATGATAGCCTCTTTTTCATTTCTGTTCATTAGTAATTTGTGCCTTCTCTATGTTTTTTGGTTAGCCTGTGCTTCTCAGCCTTTCTCCCTCTACTACCCCTTCAGTAATACAGCAGGGCTACAGGGGGCTGAAGTTGGGGTATTTATTTTCTACAATTAGGAAAACCCAGATCAGTTAGGCTCTGGTAAACTATTTTCCCTTGAGGTCAGGCTTTTTTAAGGAAAACCCCATACTTTAGGCATATTTCCAGTGGTTACTTTTCCCCTTCCCCTGCTAGAAGCATGAGGGTATTTTCCTCTCATTTTCCCAAGCTTTTTATATGTTGAATCAGAAAGTAGAAGTCCTCCAAAATTTTTTAATGCATAATCAATTTGAGAACCACTGATCTACAGGATAAATTCTAAACTCTTTATCATGAATTCTAGGTTCTACTTAATCTGGCTCCACCAGGATTCTAATATTATTTCTACACTATCCTCTTTATACTGTCAATGGAATTTCTTCTGTTTTCTACTTTCACTCCTATCTTTCTTCAGTCCCCCTCTTTTGCTCTTGTCTTTTTGCCTCTTTGACTGAAATTTTCTCTCTGTTTATACATGCCACACACATACACACACACACGTGTGTGTGTGTGTGTGTGTGTGTTTATTTTCTACTTTCACTCCTTCGTATATGTAGGGGAGGAAATTTTTTTCCTCTACCCTTCTTAGT
This sequence comes from Tursiops truncatus, assembly GCF_011762595.2. Classification (NCBI taxonomy): domain Eukaryota; kingdom Metazoa; phylum Chordata; class Mammalia; order Artiodactyla; family Delphinidae; genus Tursiops; species Tursiops truncatus. The sequence goes on along the minus strand of NC_047055.1, from coordinate 99,778,971 downwards.
TCCTTGGTCTTTGGCTGATCTAATAATAAAATTAACATAGGACAGATTAACAGGAGAAAAACAAAAATTATGTGTGTATGGGACCCCATAAGAATATAAAACCCACAGGTAATCAGGCAATTGAGGCTGATATGCCATTCTGCACTAAGGAGAAGGGGTAAGGGTTTGGGACTACAAACGGAAGGAAGATGTTTCACAGGAAGATGAGAAGAGCAAATGTTTGGTAAACAAATGTTTGCCATGCAGAGACAATGGGACACAGAAAGGACTTTGAACAAACAGATCCTGCTGAGCTACCCCCCACCTTATCACACCTAGCACAAACTCTTTGTAGTTATGTCTGGTGACAATTCTCTTTTTGGGCCATGTCTTCTATCTGAATTCTTTTCTTCAGTTAAGGGAGAGGTAGAAAGCTCATCCTGAGTCTTTGAGGCATTGATTGACTTCAGCTCAAAGTAATCCACGTGCCAAAGTGGCACATTTGGGGGAGGCTCATTTTTAACCCTTTCACAGCTCTCCAGCAATATATTAACTACTAGGGAGACAAAAACATCTATACAATTACATGCCATATGTTTCACAGGACTAACAGTAAAGTCATCAGTGTAAGATTTTGTGTCAGATGTGCCTGCAAATAAAAAATATATATGAAACTCACTCTCTGAAAACTTTTTTCTTGATTTTTTCTTGATTTTTTTTTGTTTTCTTAATTTACAGCCCAACCAACATCATTGAAAAACCAACTATATAAGCATATTTTATATTTATACATAAACTCTTTAGTTTACAGAAAATAACTGCCTCTGATAAAACCACTCAACTTATGTAACTTTCTCCTTAATTCTTTTTAAATATGTTTTAATATTATATCTGGAATGCACTGATTTGTAAGCCTATACATTTTAGGAAAGCAGTTTGTATCAGAAGAGAGAAGTATCCAAATAAAGTTGCAGGTGATAGCTTTTTCTGGTAATGGTCTAGCAGACTTTTGATTTATCACTGCATTCAGCAGAAGCACCTTGCAGAGAAAAGGGGGATGTAAAAGTAATTTCACAAAGCAGACAAGATGCCTCAAGATTCTGGCTTATTAGCACATCAAATGGTACCACACAGGATGGTGGAATCACTTGTTTTCAGTCTCTTTTTGGTTGGAGAGGCAGAAACCTTATGAGACAAAACTGAATTGCTTCTTTAGCTTTATCAGTCTGTATTATGATGGTTTACTTGCAGTTGAAGCATTTATTAAAAAATACTGCAATGATAACTAACTAATGATAAGAAAAGCCCCTGGTGGGGGGGATTTTCCTGGTGGCCCAGTGGTTATGAATCCGCCTGCCAATGCAGGGAACAGGGGCTCAATCCCTGGTCCAAGAAGATCCCACATGCCGCAGAGCAACTAAGCCCGTGCTCCACAACTACTGAGCCCGTGTGCCACAACTACTGAGGCCCACATGCCTAGAGCCTGTGCTCCACAACAAGAGAAGCCACCGCAATGAGAAGCCTGCGTACTGCAATGAAGAGTAGCCCCAGCCCGCCGCAACTAGAGAAAGCCCGCACACAGCAACAAAGACCCAATGCAGCCAAAAATAAAATAAATAAAATAAATAAACTTATTTTTAAAAAAGCCCTGGTGGGGCGTTTGATGCTAATTACACCTGAAGCATCCTCTAAAGCAGTAAAGCATCCTCTAAAACATCCTCTAAAGCATCCTCTAAGCATCCTCTAAAGCATGAAAGTCTCAAACTTTCATGTACATGGGTATGACTTGGGACCTTGTTAAAATGCAGATGTGATTCAGCATGTTTGGGGCATGGCCTGAGATTCTGCATTTCTATAAAGCTCCAAGGTAATGCTGCTGCTTGCTAAACTGTGAATAGCAAGACTCTAGTATACCATAAACTTCCTCAGAGTACAAGCTGTATCTTAACTCATGTTTGCTCTTAAGTCTATACCTCTTTTTGCTTACTTTTATTTATCACTATCTATTCATCATCTGTTGATCAAACAATCGATCGATCGCACTGCTCCAATAATAATTTAATGTTATTTATAGAGACTTAGTAATTAAAAATAGATTAACTTTATCTATATAAAGTTTTTTATATAAAGTTTATATATGTATATATATATATAGAGAGAGAGAGAGAGAGAGAGAGAGAGAGGGAGGGAGGAATCAGGGCAAAAGGAAAAAAGAGTAAGGTGAAGGAAATAGTTGAATTTAGTTTCCTACTGAATGTAAGCCTAAAATAAATCTCTCGACTTGATGACCATAGGTCCTAGTTTGCTGAGGACAGTCCTGGTTTATGCTTACTTCATTGATGTAATAATTGATAGTGTTCTCTATTCTAGATTTTATTAAAAAGTATACGGACACCCTATTGTTAACCCTTTTAAACAGCTATTTATCTGAAATAAGTCTTACAATGATCTTTGAATTGCTTACTGTATGAGGAGAAGAAGTCTTTAAGCAAATGCCCAAACACTGGAAAGAAAAGATAAACAGTCCGTAATATTCTTAAAACATTTATTCATTTACCACGATGAATAATGGTGGCATATTACATATTAAAACTATACTTTTTTGTATATGATTGCAATGAAAGTTCTTGAAGTTTATTTTTATTATATATCAATATAAATATTTTGATTTTTTTTTTTTGCAGTACGCGGGCCTCTCGCTGTCGTGGCCTCTCCCGTTGTGGAGCACAGGCTCCGGACGCACAGGCTCAGCGGCCACGGCTCACGGGCCCAGCCGCTCCGCGGCATGTGGGATCTTCCCGGACCGGGGCACGAACCCGTGTCCCCTGCATCGGCAGGCGGACTCTCAACCACTGCGCCACCAGAGAAGCCCAATATTTTGATTTTTTAATATAATATAAATTATTTATTTGGTGATATATATGAAATCTTATCACTAGAAATCTGGACAATTAGTATTGCGGAGAGAAGATATCTAAAAGTTACTTTCAGTTTCTCAGATTGCACACTGAAATATATAGAATGACTGTTAATCTTATACTCCCCAAAAGGACCCACAAAAATAATTAGGGACTTTCTCTTAGATGGATGACTTTTCACTTTGCATTTAAAAAAGGGTAAGGAGGTCCTTCATCATACTTTTATTTAGGGGTAAAGGGGTATCATGAAAGAACTTAAGGCCATTACTAATTAATAATGTAAAGTTACAAAGCAGAAAAAATCAAACTCTCATTGACTTCCTGCAGATTTTAAGCAGCTTCATTGATTAGATCTTGATAGTGATAAGATTTCCTGGAAATACATAAGATAATTTATGTGTTCAAATCTTTATTATTACTATTTATATGCATGATTGGTTTTGAAACTATATAAATTAGATGTCTTATTTTAGCAAGCAGACTGTTTACAGTATAAATACTACTACATTTTGCCATTGTTCAACCTCTATTTATTGCACAGTCCATTAAAAGTATGTCCTGTTTGCTAGCCTAAGAGACATTTTACCTTATAATTTAATTCCAGAAATTCTCTTTGTTATAGAATAAACAACTTTACTCCAAGAAATCTCCAATATACTGGACTGGATTGGTGACTCTATAATGGACTTCCTTCACACTCTGTCTCTCTTTCAAGCCATTTGTCACATTTTATTTTAATTATTTGTTTAAATGTGTGTCTTCCTCACCAGACTATTCATTCTATGAGGATAGGCAATGTACTCTTATCTTTTTGATACTTATCACATAGCATGATATTTTGAATATAATAGTATATATGAGGCAAAAGTTGATAAAATTTTAGGTATTATATATGGTAAAAACATAACAAAATATAGGGTTTTTTTCTGCAATACAGAAAGCGGTAGATGAGAACAAATTCCTTAACCATCTAATCTGGATGTACAAAAAGTATTAAAATAATGATAAAGTCTACAAAAAATTACAAATGTGAAATTGCTGTAGTCTACTTAACTATATTATTCTCTGTTCCTTGCAATTTCCTGACATTTAATATAGCTTCCTTTCATTGTTCATCCTCCTGTTCAAGTCTCAATTCAAATGTCATGTCCTCAGAGAGGACATTTCTGACTACTCTATTTCTCTGTATTTCAACATCCCATTTATTACTTTCATAGACATTATCTCAAAAATCCAATCATCTTGTATATTGGTTTACTATCTATTTCCCTCTCATTAATTTAAATTCAGTATAGGGAGAGACCTTGTCAATTTGCACCAATGTATCCTCAACATTTAGCAGAATGCCTGACACAGTTAATGAAGGAATAAATGAATGGATGGATGGATGGGCATGCAAATATATACATATGTCACACCAAGTTCAATACAACAATATTTAAGAAAATAGGGAAAAAATAAATTGAGATGCAACTATATCACAAAATAATTCCTGATACAGTTTTAGTTTTGGACCTGTGATCTTCTGCTTGAGTCCAAAATTTATCAAATCCATCTTTTGGTAATCTAGGATTATATACTACTTTTTTAAAAATTTTGTATTTATTTATTTATTTTTGGCTGCGTTGGGTCTTCGTTGCTGCGCTCAGGCTTTCTCTACTTGCAGAGAGCGGGGGCTACTCTTTGTTGCAGTACATGGGCTTCTCATTGTGGTGCTTCTCTTGTTGGGGAGCAAAGGCTCTAGGTGCACAGGCTTCAGTAGTTGTGGCACACGGGCTCAGTAGTTATGGCACACGGGCTTAGTTGCTCTGAGGCATGTGGGATCTTCCCGGACCAGGGCTCGAACCCGTGTCCCCTGCATTGGCAGGCGGATTCTTAACCACTGTGCCACCAGGGAAGCCCTCAACCTCTAATTTGAGAGTTTAGGCTTTGGTGCTTTAAAGCCTACATCTTGCCATAAAAAGGAATTAATCATTTACTCTCTTCTTTAGAAACTACTTAAACCAAGCACACTTCCTTAGTCAGTTTCAAGATGTAAAGAATATTAATTATATATATGTAAGAATATTTAACTTGGCATTACAGCTTAAGATTTATGAGAAAAACAGCATTAAATCTGACAGTCATTTACTCTAAAATGGATAATTGCTACTGATAAGGCTAAAGGCAGGCCACCCCAATATGTGCCACTCTGGCATGGGGATTATTTTGAGCTGAAAAGAAGCAAGGCCCAAAAGGCACAGGAAGAAACTTTGAACTTCCCCTTTACTGCCTGAAAGAATTTAAGATAAGAAGCCTGTCCCAGAAAGAAGCTATCACCACAGATAACTATAGTACATTATGAATTAAGTGTGGTAGACAGGAAGGATCCTAGCAAAGCCCATTTGATCAGGGTCCTCTCTGTGTGGCCCAGCAAACATTTGATTGCCAACCATTAACTCTTTTTTTTTTTTTTTTTTTTGCAGTACACGGGCCTCTCACTGTTGTGGCCTATCCCGTTGCGGAGCACAGGCTCCGGACGCGCAGGCTCAGCGGCCATGGCTCACGGGCCCAGCCGCTCCGCAGCATGTGGGATCCTCCCGGACCGGGGCACAAACCCGTGTCCCCTGCATCGGCAGGCGGACTCTCAACCACTGCACCACCAGGGAAGCCCCCATTAACTCTTTTTAATCTTCCTGTGACTTACCTTACTTCCCCTTGAAACTTCATACTCCTACCTCCTTCTCCTTAGTCCACAATATATATATACGTATATATGTATATATATATACGTATATATATATATATATATATATCACCTTGCCTTGCTATCTTTGGAATTCTTCATACTTATGTGGATTCCCTGTAAGTACGTAATAAATTTGATTTCCTCCTGTCAATCTGCCTTATGTCATTTTAATTGCCAGCCAAAAGAACTAAAAGGGAAAGAAGGGAAATTTCCCCTCCGTCAACGCTATTCTTTGAAACAAATTTTCTGTAGTTCTATATAGTCACAAGATTTTATTTAATAGGAAATAACACATTTATTTTAAATAATAAAGTTTGCCCATGTGTTTAATACTTTATATAACCATGCTTATTATCAGGGTTCTGGCAAGAAATAAAGGAGTAGTTAAAAAGGGTTTAATAAAAGGGGTCTCAAGTCAAAGTTGTGGACAGGGTGTAGGGAAGCAGCAAGTGGTAATACAGGGCCTACGCTGACATCAAAAGAGAGTCACAGCCACCACAGAGGTCAGCCTCCCTGGACAGAGCAATGCAGAGAAGTGTAGAAAATGGAGCAGAATGGCTATATGGACAAACTGGGGCACAGCACAGTATAATGCAGATGTAAATGAGTTCTGGAAATGCTTGATTTTGATATCAAAGCTTTACAAATTTTGAGAAAAAAATTAGTAGTTTTACTTTTTTTATTTTTTTCTCTCTCCCCAAGAAAATACATTGTGTCTAAAAGGAAAGTTGAGTCAGGAGGGCAGAGAACAGGCATTCCTATACACAGCTGTTCTGCTGACATCTTAAATTTTTGAGCACACTAAATATAATAATATAAACTAAGCTCAAAATGATATTGTCTGTAATCCTGTAATCAAAGAGATGGACATAGATTACAGTGAAAGAAATCAATGCTAAAAATAATTTGAGAGTTTTTCTTTCTGAAAATACATATGACTTGAGAAAGTCCTCTTTCCTATAGAGCAAGTTCCTTGATTCACTTTTTTCTTAGTATGTTACAAATGCAATTTGAGTGTCAGGTATGCATTTGGGGAGTTTTAACCTAGAGGTACAGCAAGTATGTAAGAGGAGTTTATAGGGAGAGTATCTTAAGATCACAATGGTTTCAAGGTGATTCCTAGCCCAGCATATCCAGAAGGTTACCACATTTTGTTCCTCTTTGTGTAGGGCTGACTGGCTGTTGAAGATGCTTTCTACATAATGAATCTTATCAAGTTCACCTCTGTGGAATTCTCTCCAGCTTTTAAATAATTTTCATATAATGGGATAAAAGGCGAGTAGTAATAATAATAATGCACATTTGACCGTCTTGAGTAATATGTGTGGGAGCATAGCCTTTACATAATGGAAAAATAGAGAATAAGATTGGCTCAAATCAGGGGAACTCTGAGCACAAAGGAAGTTACTCAAGAGTTTTCTTTTCTTTTCTTCCTTCCTTCTTTCTCTTTTCTTCCCTCCTCTCTCTCTGTCTCTCTCTCTCTCTTCCTTATTCCTCCCCACCCCTTTCTTTCTTCTCAAACAGAATATTCTATCTTTTCGCTAGGCAAAGCCCTGAATGCCTCTAGGGCAATACAATAGATTCATTTTGAAATATATATCCTATTGGAACATGTGACACTAAGGTGGAAATCAAGCCCACACCAGATAATTGACTATGTTGTAGAGTTCAGATTAATTAAAGCTTCATTACATAAAGCTTCTAGTCAGCATCTATCTTACAGACACTTGTTAAATAGTTAAAATTTTTTAAATGGGTCTAATATTTTTAATATTTCAACTGACATATTTTCACTTCTCCTTCAATCACCTTCCTTTTTATCCACTTCCAAGGGTGAACCGCAAAACTTATCATCCAACAGGAGAGGAAATAAGGGAGTATGTGCCACTAAGAATAAAGAGGTCAAATAACAGCTTTGACTCTAAAATTTGCCTCTCCTCATAAAAGTGAGCAGAAAAACAGTCTTTCTGAAGGGAAAATAGGTTTCTCAATCTCACACACTTTTAACAAGTCAAGAACCAGGCATGGTGAACTAACTAGATCTCCTAGAGCTTAGATGTTTCTTTCATAGTGTACTGAAACTATGCCTTCCACAACTAATGATGAGCCATGAAACTTGGTGGCTTTAGAAAAAAAGGAATAATATGGTGTGAGAGGAATCCTCACCACAAAGGAAAAAAAGCAGGGTCGGGGGAAGCCCACACTTTCCCTTCTGGATGCCAGCTGGAAAGAAAAGGAAGAGAAACAAAGGAGAGAAGAAGAGGAAGCCAAGTGTGAGGTACATATGACTTTTTTCTTCTCTCTCCATCCCTGAAGGGACTTGGCTTAGGTTAGGGAGAAGAAAAAGGAGAGATGGTCTTTTGTTAGACATTGTCTTACAGAGAACCTCCTAATCCTAGTATACCCTGGAACCTACTTGGGCATGCAGCAGGGGTCTGTAGCAGAGCAATTAATTGTATCATAGCATGGTTAGACAAAGAGTCTGATTAGGTGTTCATGGGACATACTTGATTTGGGGAGGGACAATAAGGGTAGGAGAAGACAGGGATAAACAAATACCCACATGCCCTCCGAGGTGAGTCAGAGAAGTCAGCCCTATGCTTGGCTAATATGTTAGGAAGGAATTTACCCTATATCTAAGGCAAACCAGAAATTAAGGGGTCTGGAACTCCAGGTGTTGTAAGTTTGAGCCTTGTATGCAATGAAAGATGAATAGGAGCAAATTGCCTGTGCCGTGAAAAAGTGTCTTTGTGTGTGGGACGAAATCATGAGGAAGATTAAGAAAAGGAAGCCATGTTTTCTTTGTACTTCTGAATGTAGTAATGTTGCATTTGTGACTCTACAGCATGTCAGGACTAGCCTGGAATGTCTAAGAATCTGGGTATAACAAGAATTTATATGTACCACGGGTAAGATGAAGCTCCTAAACTAAAATTAGTGAGAGAAACCATGTTGAGGCCTTGACTATGGTTGTGAAGCAGATGGTTTCATTTGCAGAGTTACACATGGATAGAAACAGTAGGGTCATCTTTAAGAGTCTTCCTTAACTCTGTATTTTTCAAAGGACTGGACTCATTTTCAGAAAAGCAGTCCACTTCCAGCAGCAGAAGCTCTCCCATTAGTACAAGGTTTGGGGTAGATTCATGCTTACTTAAAAAGTTACAGGAAGCTGGAAAACTGGTCTGAGCAGAGTTGATTCCAGGAGCCACCATTTCCTTCTCTACTTAGAAAGCAGAGGACAGAGACTACACAATGACTCTTGAGGAAAGCAGGAAATTATGTTGGTGGGGAAGTCTCCACTTATTGCTGTTTTTATGCAGAAGCAGCTGCACAGCCCCTGAAGCAGACCCAGCTGAGGCTCATTTCCATATCAGGGAAACGATCTGTTATTTAAATCTTTCCATTTGCAACAACATAGATGGACCCTGAGGCAATATGCTAAGTGAAATAAGTCAGAGAAAGACAAATACCTAATGATCTTACTTATATGTGGAATATATTTTTTAAAAAAGAAACAAGCTCATAGATGCAGAGAACAGATTGGTGGTTGTGTGTATTGGGGGAGGTCTGTGAAGGAAATCAGAGACCTCCAGTTACAAAGTAAATAAGAAATAAGTCGTGGGGATGTAATATACAGCATGGTGACTATAGTTAATAATACTGTGTTGCGTATTTGAAATTTACTAAGGGAGTAAATCTTAAAAGTTCTCATTACAAGAGAAGTCCTGTAACTATGTATGGTGATGGATATTAACTAGACTTACTGTGGTGATCATTGTGCAACATATACAAATATCAAATCTTTATTTTGTACACCTGAAACTAATATAATGTAATATGTTGATTACAGCTCAATGAAATAAAAAAAAAAACTAGTGGTGCACCACACTAAATTTAATCCATTTCTAAAAAAAAGTTTAGATTAAACATTAAGGAAGCTATGATTTATCTATCACTGTGAATATAGTGAATTAACTGGGGCCTGACAATATTTGTCATTAGTGCCATCCTTCTTTCCTGTATGGCACTTTTTTCCAGCATGGTCTTTCCTGCTACTCACTATCAACTTTGATCTCTGTTTGAAGGCCAGAGTTTGAAATAGATAAGATGCAGTATTATCACTGGAAAATATGACTGGAATTTACTGAAGGATAACAACTGCAGAGACAAAGTTTTTCCTAAGGATATGGCATGCCTTATGAAATTACTCATAAATATATTAGAAGCAAACCAGAGAGGGGGAGAAAAATGGGTGAGGATGACTTTCCAAAGCCTGGAGCTGTAGGAGTCTCCAAGAAGAGCCAAGTAGCCAAACATAATATCAGTAAAGAATTGCCTGAATCCTGAGTAGACATCTGATAGACACTGTATCATTCAAAGTGCAAGGACCAAGAGGGGCTATGGTACCAACTGGAGAACAGCTGAGGGCTAATGTAGACAACACAGGAACTGCAGCTGAAAGAAAGCATTAAGCCACCTAACAGGGGCTACATTTTTTCTAAGGGGCATAGAAATATAGCAAATCTGAGTCTATTTCAGGTTAAGAATCTGCATAGCTGGATGGAACCCAGACAAGGTTGAGTCAAGGAGAGGAATTGGACTGCCATGTTCAGTAAACTATGTCAGCCAGGTCAAACTCTGGCCAGATTTTCATTCCTTTAGGAATAGGTACTTTTTCCTCAATTTATCAATTTCACTGTTTTTGTCTTTCCCTTTCTATTTCGATTATTTCATTTTTTGCCTCATTTTTTGGATAAGACCCTTCGTAGAAATGTCTCCATTTTTAGATAATCTGAAGAGAAAGGAGGGTTGTCCTCACAAAAGTTAAGATGTTTAGAGAAAATGGAGTAGCAAATAGAAATGTTCCATTGGAGGAGATTACAGCAAATGGCATTTCCTTTCCTGACCAGGGAGAGACTGTATTCAGTTGCTATAATTCACATTCAGACATGAAGCAGGAATCTAGAGTTGGCTACCCATTACCTGATTTCAGAAGTAGCTAGGTTTTGTTTGCCTGGTACAATGCTTAAAAAATTGAATTTATTTGAACATCTCGAGTTGGGATATGCACTCTCCACTTTAGCCACAGGCCTACTGCTGACTGTACCTTAAATTGAATTCTATTTCATTTATCTCTTTTCTACATGTTTCCTGTAGGGATCTGGATGTTCAATTCTTAGAATGGTACCAGTGTATTACTACTCTCCCCCCACACCTACCAAAATGTAACCTCTACAGGGGCAAAGATTTCCCTCGGGTTTATTTATTTATTTAAACATCTTTATTGCAGTATAATTGCTTTACAATGGTGTGTTAGTTTCTGGTGTATAACAAAGTGAATCAGCTATATGTATACATATATCCCCATATCCCCTCCCTCTTGCATCTCCCTCCCACCCTCCCTATCCCACCCTCTCTCAGGTTTATTCAGTGCTATATTCAAGCAACTAGGGCAGTGTCAGATGTTCAATACACATTGAAGGAATGGATTAATAATAGGGGACAATATCCTTTAAGAATCGATTTCCAGTGGTTGAACGTCCAGCATTATAGACAGGGTTCTTACATTACAACTCAGGGGCTGCTCTATTCTGAAAAGTTTTATACTAATGAATATATCGTACTGTTCTACCACTTTAAATATACCTCCTTAACTGCTTATTTGTCAAGTAAAATAAAAGCCATTAGTTTTATAAAGGTGTACTAAGATTTTAATATTTTAATAAAGCATAGATAGTAAATTAAGCACATTAGGAAAGTGATAGCTGAGTTAGGATGTTTAGACCAAGAGATATATTATAAAATAAGAATCTCGTGAAACTGAAAATTAGAGTGTAATGAATCAATCTCTTTGCTTGCACTAGCAAATAGATGTCATGTAGAGCTGGTTTAAAGAAACTGAATACTTGTGAACATGAACGTGACTTTTGCCTGGTGAAATTTAATTGGTAAAAGTATATCATAGATTCAGAATTTTATAATTATATAGACCATTAGCAATTGTTTAGTTTACTGCACATCTTTTTTGTTTTGTCTTTTTTTTTTCCTTACTCTCATCTTTTCCCATGGCATATGGTTCTCATTGAGCTACAAATCACGATAAACTGCCCTGATCACTGAATAGCCACATGACCCAGACTTGGACAACCACACTCATCAGTATGAATGCTGAGAAAGAGAAAGATTCCCAAATAATACAGTTTTAGTTTGTTGAATACTCCAGCCTGTCTTTCCACAGTTGCATGAACTAATAAATTACCTTCTTTGTATAAGTTAACCTTAGTTGATCTCCATCTGGTGTAACTGAATTATGATTAATGGGTAATATTAATACCTTAATCATACAGAAGACAAAATTGTGCTGAGAGAAGTTAAGGAAATTATCCCACGCCACTCTACTAGTGAGTGAATGATCCAAGAATAGCCAGATAGCCTAATAAGCAGTCTTCCTTCTTTAAATGTCTTTTAAACTTCCCTGACTCTTTTTTTGCTTCTGCTATTTCTTATTCCTTTGTGAAAACTTCTACTTTTGTACTACTTATGTGTTGGGATATCGATACTACTGCGTCCTTTTGCTTAAGCACAACTTCTGTCAGTTCTGCAACTTCATGACTACTTAGAGGATTCAGTAGCATCAAATGCCTTCAATCATCTGTTTGCAGCTTATTACAGAAATGAGATTAATTTGCCTTAGGGGATTCATAAATGAGCTCCAGAAAGCCCTAGATGTCTTCTTCTCTTTGGAGCTTTATATCAATTTTCTCTCCCCATATAATTTTTCTTTCTTATGCAGTTAGAACAGAAAGGTAGAAAAAGACCATAGCCATCACCAACCATGACTTGTCATTCTTCTAACTCCATACTTCTAATTTTTCCTTATTTTAATATTAACATTTTTAGGGAAAAAAAATCTGTAAATTATTTTTAGTCAAGTGCACGGGAGACCTCCACTGGCTAATAAAATCAGTTGCCCCCTCTACAGTGTACAGCTCTGAGAAGCAGCTGGCGAGAATAAGCCTATATTTGTACGTAACTATCTAGGTGTGACCATGTGACTAGTTTTCATCAATGGAATTTGAGTGGAAAAATGAGGGTCACTTCTGGGTCAAGGCTTTGAAAAAAGAAATATGCCTTTTCCTTTCCTTTTTTCTCCTTCCTTTTACTAGGAATTTAAAACGACAAGGCCTAAGAGCTTGCTGTCTGATACAGTAGCCTTAGCCATATGTGGCTATTTAAATCTAAAGTAATTAAAATTAGATACAATTATAAATTAAGTTCCTCATTCATACCAGCCACATTTCAAAGTTTAGTAGCTACATTCTCATCACTGCAGAACACACTATTGAATATCACTGGCTCAGATAATGGTAGAAACACAAGATGGAAAGAACCATGTCTGCTGAATCTCAGTGAAGAAAGGAACCTACCCGTTGGACACTTACGAGACTGTGAAATATCCTCTGGGTTAGTCAAGTATACATTTATATATTTTAGGGTCCATATTTCATAGCATTTTGGCCTCTCCCAATTAATACAGAAGCTTAATGGTTATTTATAAAACATTCTTTAACATCGTGTCAGACATCTGGAAGATCCCCCACCTCCTCTGTCCTTTGTTTGCTGGATTCTTTTTCATATAATCAAAATAAAAACAAAATAGAATATGCATTTTAAAGCAGAAGGGTTTAAGAAGTAGCATCCTCAAGAAAATAGTCTAAAAGAAGTTTATCCTAGAAATACATTCAGAGTGTGGGAGCAATAATGAAACTTCAGTTCTCTGCTAACTCCTGCTCTCCTAGTATTAGAAGATAATATCCTTATAAACATGAGGTCATGAAGTCTTTGGACTGAGAGTCTTTGGGTTTGAGTATTGGTTCATTGATATCTGTAAATTTTGTAGTTTTATGAGTGTCCATAAATGATAATGATTGAGTCAGCAGAGTTAGGCAGGTGAAGATATCAGCTTAATTACTACTAAGAGCTGGGCTGGAGAATATGGATTAAATGTGTGGCAATAATGAGCTTCATGATACTCTTTTTTTTTTATTAGTCATCAATTTTATACATATTAGTGTATACATGTAAATCCCAATCGCCCAATTCATCACATCACCACCCACACCCCCCACCACTTTCCATGCTTGGTGTCCATACGTTTGTTCTCTACATCTGTGTCTCAATTTCTGCCCTGCAAACCAGCTCATCTGTACCATTTTTCTAGGTTCCACATATATGTGTTAATATACGATATTTGTTTTTCTCTTTTTGACTTACTTCACTCTGTATGACAGTCTCTAGATGCATCCACGTCTCAAAAATGACCCAGTTTCGTTCCTTTATATGGCTGAGTAATATTCCATTGTATATATGTGCCACATCTTCTTTATCCATTCATCCAATGATGGACACTTAGGTTGCTTCCACGACCTGGCTATTGTGAATAGAGCTGCAATGAATATTGGGGTGCATGTGTCTTTTTGAATTATGGTTTTCTCCGGGTATATGCCCAGTAGTGGGATTGCTGGATCATATGGTAATTCTATTTGTAATTTTTTAAGGAATCTCCATACTGTTCTCCATAGTGGCTGTATCAATTTACATTCCCACCAACAGTGCAAGAGGGTTCCCTTTTCTCCACACCCTCTCCAGAATTTGTTGTTTGTAGATTTTCTGATGATGCCCATTCTAACTGGTGTGAGGTGATACCTTGTTGTAGTTTTGATTTGCATTTCCCTAATAATTAGTGATGTTGAGTAGCTTGTCATGTGCTTCTTGGCCATCTGTATGTCTTCTTTGGAGAAATGTCTATTTAGGTCTTCTGCCCATTTTTGGATTCGGTTGTTTGTTTTTTTTAATATTGAGATGCATGAGCTGTTTATATATTTTGGAGATTAATCCTTTGCCCATTGATTCGTTTGCAAATATTTTCTCCCATTCTGAGGGTTGTCTTTTCGTCTTGTTTATGGTTTCCTTTGCTGTGCAAAAGCTTTGAACTTTCATTAGGTCCCATTTGTTTATTTTTGTTTTTATTTCCATTACTCTAGGAGGTGGATCAAAAAAGATCTTGCTGTGATTTACGTCAAAGACTGTTCTTCCTATGTTTTCCTCTAAGGGTTTTATAGTGTCCGGTCTTACATTTAGGTCTCTAATCCATTTTGAGTTTATTTTTGTGTACGGTGTTTGGGAGTGTTCTAATTTCATTCTTTTACATGTCTCTGTCCAGTTTCCCCAGCACCACTTATTGAAGAGACTGTTTTTTCTCCATTGTGTATCCTTGCCTCCTTTGTCATAGATTAATTGACCATAGGTGCGTGGCTTTATCTCTGGGCTTTCTATCCTGTTGCATTGATCTATATTTCTGTTTTTGTGCCAGTCCCATCCTGTCTTGATTACTGTAGCTTTGTAGTACAGTGTGAAGTCGTGGAGTCTGATTCCTCCAGCTCCATTTTTTTCCATCAAACTGCTTTGGCTATTCGAGGATTTTTGTGTCTCCATACAAATTTTAAGATTTTTTGTTCTAGTTCTGTAAAAAATGCCATTGGTAATTTGAGAGGGATTGCATTGAATCTGTAGATTGCTTTGGGTAGTATAGTCATTTTCATAATATTGATTCTTCCAATCCAAGAACATGGTATATCTCTCCATCTGTTTGTATCATCTTTAATATCATTCATCAGTGTCTTACAGTTTTCTGCATACAGGTCTTTTGTCTCCCTAGGTAGGTTTATTCTTAGGTATTTTATTCTTTTTGTTGCAGTGGTAAATGGGTGTGTTTCCTTAATTTCTCTTTCACATATTTCATCATTAGTGTACAGGAATGCAAGAGATTTCTGTGCATTAATTTTGTATCCTGCAACTTTACCAAATTCATTGATTAGCTCTAGTAGTTTTCTGGTGACATCCTTAGGATTCTCTATGTATAGTATCATGTCATCTGCAAACAGTAACAGATTTACTTCTTTTTCAATTTGTATTCCTTTTATTTCTTTTTCTTCTCTGACTGCCGTGGCTAGCACTTCCAAAACTATTTTGAATAACAGTGATGAGAGTGGATATCCTTGTCTTGTTCTTGATCTTAGAGGAAATGCTTTCAGTTTTTCACCATTGAGAATGATGTTTGCTGTGGGTTTGTCGTATATGGCCTTTATTATGTTGAGGTAGGTTCCCTCTATGCCCCCTTTCTGGAGAGTTTTTATCATACATGGGTGTTGAATTTTGTCAAAAGCTTTTTCTGCATCTATTGAGATGATCATATGGTTTTTATTCTTCAATTTGTTAATATGGTGTATCACATTGATTGATTTGCGTATATTGAAGAATCCTTGCACCCCTGGGATAAATCACACTTGGTCATGGTGTATGATCCTTTTAATGTGTTGTTGGATTCTGTTTGCTAGTATTTTGTTGAGGACTTTTGCATCTATATTCATCAGTGATATTGGTCTGTAATTTTCTTTTTCTGTAGTATCTTTGTCTGGTTTGGGTATCACAGTGATGTTGGCCTCATAGAATGAGTTTGGGAGTGTTCCTTCCTCTGCAATTTTTTGGAAGAGTTTGAGAAGGATGGGTGTTAGTTCTTCTCTAAATGTTTGATAGAGTTCACCTGCGAAGCCAGCTGGTCCTGGACTTCTGTTTGGCGGAAGATTTTTTTTTTTTTTTTTTTTTTTAGCGGAAGATTTTTAATCAGAGTTTTAATTTCATTGCTTTTGATTGGTCTGTTCATATTTTCTATTTCTTCCTGGTTCAGTCTTGGAAGGTTATACCTTTCTAAAAATTTGTCCATTTCTTCCAGGTTGTCCATTTTATTGGCATACAGTTGCTTGTAGTAGTCTATTAGGATGCTTTGTATTTCTGTAGTGTCTGTTGTAACTTCTCCCTTTTCATTTCTAATTTTATTGATTTGAGTCCTCTCCCTCTTTTTCTTGATGAGTCTGGCTAATGGTTTATTAATTTTGTTTATCTTGTCAAATAACCAGCTTTTAGTTTTATTGATCTTTGCTATTGTTTTCTTTGCTTCTATTTCATTTATTTCTGCTCTGATCTTTATGATTTCTTTCCTTCTGCTAACTTTGGGTTTTGTTTGTTCTTCTTTCTCCAGTTCCTTTATGTGTAAGGTTAGATTGTTTGAGATTTTTCTTGTTTTTTGAGGTAGGCTTGTATAGCTATAAACTTCCTTCTTAGAACTGCTTTTGCTGCATCCCATAGGTTTTGGATCATCGTGTTTTCATTGTCATTTGTCTCTATGTATTTTTTGATTTCCTCTTTGATTTCTTCAGTGATCTCTTGGTTATTTAGTAATGTATTGTTTAGCCTCCATGTGTTTGTGTTTTTTACGTTTTTTTCCCTGTAATTCATTTCTAATCTCATAGCTCTGTGGTCAGAAAAGATGCTTGCTATATTTCAATTTTCTTAAATTTACTGAGGCTTGATTTGTGACCAAAGATGTGATCTGTCCTGGAGAATATTCTGTGCACGCTTGAGAAGAAAGTGTAATCTGCTGTTTTTGTATGGAATGTCGTACAGATATCAATTAAATCTATCTGGTCTGTTGTGTCATTTAAAGCTTGTGTTTCCTTATTTATCTTCTTTTTGGATGATCTGTCCATTGGTGTAAGTGAGGTGTTAAATTCCCCCACTATTACTGTGTTACTGTCGATTTCCTCTTTTATAGCTGTTAGCAGTTGCCTTATGTATTGAGGTGCTCCTGTGTTGGGTGCGTATATATTTATAATTGTTATATCTTCTTCTTGGATTGATCCTCTGATCATTATGTCCTTCCTGGTCTCTTGTAACATTCTGTATTTTAAAGTCTATTTTATCTGACATGAATATTGCTACTCCAGCTTTCTTTTGATTTCCATTTGCATGGAATATCTTTTTCCACCCCCTCACTTTCAGTGTGAATGTGTCCCTAGGTCTGAAGTGGGTCTCTTGTAGACAGCATATATAAGGGTCTTGTTTTTGTATCCATTCAGCAAGCCTGTGTCTTTTGGTTGGAGCATTTAATCCATTCATGTTTATGGTAATTATCGATATGTATGTTCCTATGACCATTTTCTTAATTGTTTTGGGTTTGTTTTTGTAGGTCCTTTTCTTCTCTTGTGTTTCCCACTTAGAGAAGTTCCTTTAGCATTTGTTGTAGAACTGGTTTGGTGGTGCTGAATTCTCTTAGCTTTTGCTTGTCTGTAAAGCTTTTGATTTCTCCATCAAATCTGAATGAGATCCTTGCCTGGTACAGTAATCTTGGTTGTAGCTTCTTCCCTTTCATCACTTTAAGTATATCATGCCACTCCCTTCTGGCTTGTAGAGTTTCTGCTGAGAAATAAGCTGTTAACCTTATGGGAGTTCCCTTTTATGTTATTTGTTGTTTTTCCCTTGCTGCTTTCAATAATTTTTCTTTGTCTTTAATTTTTGCCAATTTGATTACTATATGTCTCAGTGTGTTTCTTCTTGGGTTTATCCTGCCTGGGACTCTCTCCACTTCCTGGACTTGGCTGGCTATTTCCTTTCCCATGTTAGGGAAGTTTTCGACTATAATCTCTTCAAATAGCTTCTCTGGTCCTTTCTCTCTCTCTTCTCCTTCTGGGACCCCTATAATGCGAATGTTGTTGCATTTAATGTTGTCCCAGCCCAGAATTCTCTTAGGTGTCTTCATTTCTTTTCATTCTTTTTCTTTATCCTGTTCCGTGGCTGTGATTCCACCATTCTGTCTTCCAGGTCACTTATCCGTTTTTCTGCCTCAGTTATTCTGCTATTGATTCCTTCTAGTGTAGTTTTCATTCCAGTTATTGTATTGTTCATCTCTGTTTGTTTGTCCTTTAATTCTTCCAGGTCTTTTTTAAACATTTCTTGCATCTTCTCGATCTTTGCCTCCATTCTTTTTCCCAAGTCCTGGATCATCTTCACTATCATTATTCTGAATTCTTTTTCTGGAAGGTTGCCTATCTCCACTTCATTTAGTTGTTTTTCTGGGGTTTTATCTTGTTCCTTCATCTGGTACATAGTCCTGTGCCTTTTCATCGTGTCTGTCTTTCTATGAATGTTCTTTTTGTTCCACAGGCTGCAGGATTGTAATTCTTCTTGCTTCTGCTGTCTGCCCTCTCCATGATCCTCTTGACTACAGCAGTTTAGCCCACAGAAGGGAAAGGATGGGTCTTAAGGGAGGAGTTACTTAGGGTTACCACCTCTCACTGAGGGGAGGAAGCTGAGAAAGCATGCAGAAAGAGTAGGAATTCCCAAACTTTAGGGATGACAGATTATCATTGCCCAATTTATAAATTCGAACTAAAGTCTATCTTTCCTAACCTGGTAACTCATTTCCCCGCTGTGGAGAAGCAAAAAAACAAAAAAACAAAAAAAAACGTAAGCTAGAGGATATATAGAGAAAATTTCTCCTCAAAAAATCAGAGGAAAAAGAGAGAAAGTTTGGCATTGTGGACCCGTTTCTTTCTATGGAAAATGGAGATGGTAAAAGTATTGCCGTGAGTATTAAATGAGATAATTTATGCAGAGGATTTAATATAATACCTTATAAACAGTAAACTCTTACTAATTTTATTATTAGTAATAATAATATAGTAATGCTATTAGTATTATTATTTCCTGTTGCCTGAACTTCCATAATTGGTGATTAATTATTTAATAAACTTACTGGAAAAGTTATGATATTTTATTTAGTCATAAATATTTCATGTTGTGTGAAATAGAAGTTTCTTTTCGATTTTGTTCTTTTTTTTTTCTTTTTGCTTGCATTACGCGGGTCTCTCACTGTTGCGGCCTCTCCCGTTGCAGAGCACAGGCTCTGGACGCACAGGCTCAGCGGCCATGGCTCACGGGCCCAGCCACTCCACGGCATGTGGGATCTTCCCAGACTGGGGCACAAACCCGTGTCCCCTGCATTGGCAGGCGCACTCTCAACCACTGTGCCACCAGAGAAACCCATTTTTTGTTCTTTTTTTAATGAAGACAGCTGGAAAGAGAACCGCGCTAGATTCCTAAGGGAGGGTAACAACTAAAGAACATTTTATGGAAACTCTAAGCAATTTGAGCACTTTATTTTCTTTATAAATTTGTCTGGGTCCTGATTGGCACTTAAACAACTGCTTATAAATACCTGAGAGGAAATTTACATATTTCAATTAAAAAAAATGTGTTCATTCTTTGAGATTAAAAAGATAAAAGAGACATATATTCTTATAATTAACATTTAGGATTGGAAAACTATTAGGGAACATTGAGGGTTTTTTTTAAATTAATTTTTATTGGAGTATATTTGCTTCACAATGTTGTGCTCGTTTCTGCTGTACAGCAAAGTGAATCAGCTATACGTATACATATATCCCCTCTTTTTTGGATTTCCTTCCCATTTAGGTCACCACAGAGCACTGCGTAGAGTTTAGGGAACATTGAGATTTAACAGGACTGGCATCGTTTATCTATCTGTTGAGTTTTACTGATCCACTGAATAATTCTTTAGCGTCATACATAGCACATGAGAGTATACTATGGAGCTGTTTGGAATACAGATGAGCTCCACATTGATTCTGCCTTCAGAAACGCATAGACTGATATATGGAATGTGTGCCTAAATATTACATTTCTGTGTAGAAAGTACTGTCTCACAATACAAAGCAAAAATTAGGGCTTTGAGGGTTAAGAGTAAAAGTATTTCAACTCCAGAGTTCAGAAGAAGTATTATTTTCAACTGGGAGGCTTGGTTATGGGGCAATGCATCAAGCAAAGCTTGAAGGAAGGAGGTAGCATACAGACTAGGTAACTTTTGGACAAAAGTTGTGGTGGCGAGGTATTCCTAGCTGACGAAACAGGTCGTGTATTTATGAGAACGACTATCTCCATTTAGATAAATGGAGGATACACAAATAAATCAGAAGCAGTACACAAACTTGTAATATAAACAAATAATTTGCTAAATAAGTTATAGTTTTACTTAATAAAATTATCAGAAAAATAACTGAACGTCATGTTAGTAGATAAGCTTTTAAAAACTAGAATGTTTAGGATTGATTGAACTTTCAAAGTTTTGAATTGGTTTGAAAACAAAATAAAGATATAAATGAGTTGGATGTAGTTTCTGAAGAAGTGCTATAATGTTAATAGTGAGCTTGCCTAAATGTTGTTACTTCTTCATAGACATATTGAAATAAAAGTCAGTTACAAAGATACATACTCAAGAGGAGGGAACCTTGTAGTGAAGACAAGATAGAAATGAGAGATATCTATCATTCTCTTTCACATGAGCATATAGTATATTAAAAACTAACTTGAAATATAGTAAATTCTATTGTCAAGTTTAAAATAAAGGTTTGGAGCACTAAATACAATTTCAAGTATAAATCTTAAAAAGCATATGAAAAACTCAAGAAAATTTATAAATAGTCAAACAGATCTCCAGTTTTTGTTCTTTTATAGTGGAGAGAGAAAAAAGACAACATTATAGGCAGGCAAGAGTATACACGCGCACACACACACACATGCACACATAGATTCACTGGAGTACACACACACACACACACACACACACACACACATATGCACACACAGATTCACTGAGATACACATAAGGAATGTCGCATGCAAGTTATCTACGCATGGAAATTTTTAAAAGTAAACTGGCATAGTCCCATTTCTTTGTTCTCTTTCTCTAAAAGTAAGATATCTACATTTAAAATTCTACTAAGTTTCAGTATGTTCATTGTATTTCAACTTCTTATAATTTGTATCCTGTTTAGTTTTATCTGCAATATTGAACCATATATAAAAGCTAACAATAAGGAAATGTCTATGTTTCTCCACTGGCCTGAACATATACTGAAATTGAATAGTGAACAATGAATTTTGTTATGCAAAATAGAAGATATGCAAGCAGAATAGTTTGATGTAATTTAATGGCTCTTCAAACACTTCCAATAATGGAAACGTAGATAAAGAAACACTGTTTTTTTCTTTGATCATGTAGTCCCTGTTTCAATGGTCTTCATACCTTTTGTTCATATCTCCTCTAACGGGATTTTGAAAAACTTTTTAGTAATTGCAAATTTATAATGGGATACCCATTTTTTAAAATCTAAGTTTAAGCAGTTGCAAAAGATATAATTTCTGGTATATTACATACATTGACATTTTAAAATAAAGCAATTATATCTGTCTTTTAAAATATCTCTTATTATCCAAATACCATAATGATCTGATACAACCACACCATTGTGAAAAACAATGCATAAACAAAGCTCTTATTTCACAGGAATTTTCTATTATTCGTTTTCTTCTTGAAATCACATTAACATTGCACTTCCTCCACATAATCCTATCGTAGTATATTTTATATTTGAAAGTTTTTTATTGATCACCGTTACATGTTTCTGCAACAAAATACCTAAATTGACATTATTTTTATAAATGATTTATCACCATAAAGCTCTAAATGCTGAATTTCCTTGTTTTGTTACCAGTTATGAATGTTAGTTGTAAATAATCAAAGCAACATTCATATTTTACAGATTTTGAGGAAAAAAATCTATCAACTAAAGTTTAAAAACATATTGGAAGTGTATTCCTAAATGAGATGAATGGGTTATGTTTTTTGCTTCTTCAATTGGGTTATGTATCTGTAGATGGATATTACTTATTGCTAGCATGAGTAAAAACAGTATCAATTCTATTTCTTTCTTATTTTATGGAAGTAACTGCTGAGTAAACTTCATAAACATAAATTTGTAAATTGTTCCGTTTTTAGACCTATAGGTATTTACACCACTGGACAACCCTAATATGATGAGTGAAAGGGAAGCCTTTCTTTTTTAAAGTAAGAGAAAGGTGAAAGTGAAAAGAAAGTGGGGAACCAAGATGATGCCTTGATCCTAATACTCAGTCTCTCATACAAATCAATTTTAGGATGGAATATGCACAGTAGTTGAGGATGTGGAAATTGCTTGACTTAAAACTATCTATACCCCTACATCCTCTTGAAAGTCCTTAGGTACCTCCTGGATACCACTTTTCTAATAATCTTTTTTCATTACCGTCCTGTATTTAGCTGTGTTTTCCCCTCACTTTTTCCCTATAACAATGGACATCATAGGAATGGGAGCAATAAATCAAATAAAAACATAAAAATGGATGTGATTTTCTTAATATAAGGGTGGGAGTAGCAATCAAGGAGGTCTGACTGAACTTCGGAGATAGCTAATAGGGCATGAGTACATGGGGGCAAAAACATATGGGCAGCTAACTAGAGTATTACTCCGTTTGTACCATCAAAAGAAATAAAATGTCAAGATCCATTGCTTAGCTCGCAGACATGAGCTAGTTCTCAGACTTGGGATACATTGACTGAAAAGGAGTCATGACCTGCATGCAGAAGAAACACACACACAAAAAATAACGTTCAATAACTTGCGAAGGCATATACAGTAATGGTTATGTTATTTTTTCCCCCAAAACAACTTACAGCCATGCACTCAGTTACACTGGTGAAAGAGGAATTCCCAAACATTTTAAGGCCTGTTGAACTAAGTTGACAATGATACCAGGACTCCCTAAGTGTCATGCATCCCTCTCCCGTTAGAGCAGAGGCATACGGGGAATAGGTAATAAATAGCGCTCTGCCTGAGCTTTGGCTTACAGTGGGCACACTGCGTCTGTGACCCGCCTTGGTGGTCACTTCTGTTGTATCTGAATGTATAAATGGGAATGAGATCCTTGGGAACTGGCATAACCCCACACTGGGTGCTTGAACTGTGGCGCTAAAGGCTAATATAGTGAGGAAAGCTAAGGGGAAGCCTCTGAAACTATTTCACATCACCCAACTTAGTAAATTAAAAACAATCTTGCAACCTGGGTGGTGTGTGGCAAAAATTAATATTACCTTTCAAGATATAAAGAGTTTAGAGTGGTTGTCTCCATCATATCTCCAGTTAATTTACCAGTCTGGCCTTTGCAGATCCTGCATGGATAATGATACTGGACTACTGCAAACTCAACCAAGTGGTAGCCTCAATTATAGACACTGGGCAAGAGGAGATCATCACAACCTCAGGTACATGGTTTGTGGCCAGTGGTATGGCCAATGCATTCTTTTCTAGTAGTTTGCATTCACATGGAATAAACAAAAATAGTCATAGTTTTGCTCCAGGGTTCTGTTAACGCATTTGCCATCCGTCAGGATATAGCACAAAGAGAGCTGAACTATCTGGACATCCTATGGAACATCACATAGATCCACTATAATATTTTACTAAGAAGTCTAGATGAGCAAAAAGTGGCTAGCATGCAGAAAGCCTTGGTGATATGCATGCACTCAAGAGAGCAAGAGAGAAACTTAATGAAGTTTCAGGAGTTAATTTTACATCTCTCAAGCTTTTAGGGGCATGCTTGGATATCCCCTCCAAAGTCAAAGTAAAATCATTAAATTTTACACCTCCTGTCACACAGAACGAAGTGCCACACTGAAGAACATCTTTAGGCCCTGAGACAGCATATTCCATCCCTATAGATATGACTGCAACTCAGAAAACACTGCAATAGGTCCAGGTTGTGATGTAAGCACCCCTGCCTCTTGTACAACATGGCACACCCTATGGTATTTGAGGTATGGTTGGGGAAAAACAATGCTGTGTGGGGATTATGACAAACTTCAGTGGAAGAATCACCATGCAGGCTTCTCTCACTGTCCAATCCTGCTTCTGCCCTCTCCCTTCCACAAACGTAGATTATTCATAAATATCATTGACTCCAAACACTATCTGTCTCAAGGTCTGCTTCCAGAGAATCAAACTTACAGCAGAAGGCAGAGAAATATAGTTTCCTCTGAGCCCAGCGGGGGGAAGAAAATGGTTTTATGAACACACAGCATAGGTTGTACTACACCAAGTGTTGCTTCCTTATCCCTGACATTTCAGGACCATCTCCCTCCAGTGTACTTTGGGAAAACAAGTTTGTTTCATCACACCTACTCTTTTTTTTTTTTTTTTTTTTGCCGTACATGGGCCTCTCACTGTTGTGGCCTCTCCCGCTGTGGAGCACAGGTTCCGGACGCGCAGGCTCAGCGGCCATGGCTCACGGGCCCAGCTGCTCTGCGGCATGTGGGATCTTCCGGACTGGGGCACGAACTCATGTCCCCTGCATTGGCAGGCGGACTCTCAACCACTGCGCCACCAGGGAAGCCCCATCACATCTACTCTTGAGTCACTTTGTGCTTCACTCTTGCTCTGCTGTCTTCTGTTTGCCTTCATTGCTCTTGGTTCTAGCAATAATCGTAATAGCTATCACTTAATAGGTGCTTTCTATGTGACAGCCACTTTCTAAATTCTTGGTATGAATTAATCTACACAGTAGTCACAATAGCCCTACTAATAACCCCATTTTACAGATGAGGATACCTAACACGTTGAGGTTGAGTAATTTGCTTGAAGTCATACAGTTAAGAAGCAAAATGCTGGGATTTGATTCCAAGTAGTCCACCAAAAGAGTCAATGCTCTCAACACTCTATTTTCACTAACTGGAAGCATCAACTATTCAACTATCTATCACTGTCCCATTTTCATCTGTGCTAGATAACACCCCTGTTCTTTCCTACAAAATGCCATTGACCAAACATGACCAAAGTTATAAGAGTTATAATGAATGTTTGGGGTATCGCAGAGTGATTACTTACGTAGTAATAGAAATTTAACATACAATGCTAGTCTTCAGTTTTCATAGACAATTAGCAACTCTTACCTGCCACGGAAGTTCCTGCTTTGCTGTGATCCTTCCAAAGTACCTAACTTCCTACTGTGGTCTAAGGTCTTCTCTGACTGTAAAGTAACCATCTTGATACAATTACTCTCAATTTATGGGCACCTTTCTCCTCAGTCATTCAAGGGACAACTCTGATATTTCTGCTATTTTCTATAATAGACCACATTAACCCTTTCTTTGCTTCGTTCTTTTTTTTTTCCCTCACAATATGCCATTACAGGTTGAGAAGGAGAAAGGTTGTTCCCTTTTAACACAAAAGATCCTATAAGATATTAGTGCAGAACAAAAGAAAAACCAAGCAAACTCTCCCGTGAGAATATACTTCCCGTTTTCCAAAAAGTTTGAGACACACGAACACAGTCTCTTTGTAAAAGTAGTTTTCTCATAGTCTATATTGTCAGTAAGCATATAAGTATTCAAATAAATAGCATATAAAATCTCACCCATATAAGGATTTTTGTTTTTTCACTGTTTTGTTTACATTGCTATTAATTCCTTTTGCCCTAACATAATATTACAATTATTTTAGCTTTATAATGTGTTTTATTTCTTTAAAGGAAACACCTTCTTCATTTATTGTTCTTTTTCTAAATAACAGCAGATTTTGATACCCATTTATTCTGCCATATGAATCTAACTGGTTAATTTTAAAAAATTCTGTGGAGACTTTCATGTGAATAGCTTTATAATTCAATTCAAAGACAGCAGACATTATGAACAGACAGTCTAGTGCATCTTTTTGCAATTTTTTTTTTTTTTTTTTTTTTTTTGCGGTACGTGGGCCTCTCACTGTTGTGGCCTCTCCCGTTGCAGAGCACAGGCTGCGGACGTGCAGGCTCAGTGGCCATGGCTCACGGGCCCAGCCGCTCCGCGGCATGTGGGATCCTCTCAGACCGGGGCACGAATCCGTGTCCCCTGCATCAGCAGGCGGACTCTCAACCACTGCGCCATCAGGGAAGCCCTTTTTTGCAATTTTTATTGTGAAATATCCCATGCATAACAGAAGTGCATAAAGAATATTTGGCAAATAGAACTGTTAAGAGTGTAGTTTGTAGATTCAAATGGTCAGGATTCAAACTGCACTTGACCACTCACTGTTTATATGATCCTATGCAAGTTACTTAATATTAATGAATCTTTCTTTCCTTACCTGTAAAACTAATAACAGTACCTATCTCATATGCCTGTTCTAAGAATTAAATAAAGCAATACATGTAATTCAGCATAATGCTTGGCATAAAGTGAGTGCTCAGTAAACATTATTTATAATAGTTATTAATTTCATCATCCTTATGAAAATACAAAAATTGTTAAATTTTCATGTTAATCCTTTATTAATCCTTTATTTATCTTTTAATAAAATGAATGGGAGTTTTGTGTAGTAGAAAAAGATCTAGATTTACTTTATAGAGATGAGAAAACTTAAACTAAGTAGTGGCTTGAAAATATTTTTGCTTCTAAATTATAGAATATAGGTTCAGAAGGACAGAAAATCTGTGAGAAGAGCTCTTGAGCAGCTCTTGACTTAGTTTCCTGACTACAACATTAGATCACACCAAAAGTTTGGAAAGAAATCTCTTCTAAAGTTACATCTTAGAGGTCAAATTCCCTAGACTTAGATTCATTTCACTTTGAAGGCCTCTTGGTTCTTTGCCTTTGCTAATATCTTGAATGACATTCTTATCTAAAATTGGTGTTTATGGTATTTAATTTTATTCACTTCTAGGTCAATTCCTAGATGAAGTGCATCCCTGTGGCTTCTTAGGGACTAATCTCAAGTCATCTGAATTTATTAATAAATTCATGCTCTGAAGTAAATGACCCATTAGTTTAATGTGTATAGTTAGCTACTTGATAAGTACTGAGTATCATTAACCTGAAAAGAAACATGTTGGAGAAACACAAATTTCTCCCAGAATTAATACGGTATTACCATAAAATGCTTCATTTTCTGGGATCTGGTTCAGAAATGCATGCTCTTCCATCTCATGATCAAATTAGACCATAAGTTACATGCTGGGTTGTTTTTTGTTGCTGTGGGATGCTGGTAGGCTATCATCTCACTGCTAATGGTAGCCTTAGCGGCTTCCCACAGTATTCCTCCCAAAGTTTCCAGGCCATTGTTTCAAAAATATGTTTAGGTCTTTTATAGCAAATGGTTGTTAATGCATTGTTTGTAGAACAGAGGAGAAGTGGAACACCACAATCTATGCTGGTGGAGAGCCATTTTCAGTTGCTGCTTTGCTATTAACACGAAAGAATCTTAACAGTTTCTCAGAAAATTCAGTGCATTTTACTCAATTTACAGTCTCTGTGGGGTTTATAGACTCTACAGAGGATAAAGTTCTGTGTTTGAAAGAAAGAAAAGAGGTTATCTGTGGGATTAAATATGGTACTTAAATGTATATTATATGTTTTCACACTTATTTATACACAGACTTTTAAAAATGATGCATTCAGTTTGTTATCCCATTCAAATATTAATTGCTTTATGATTCATTGCAGTTACTGAGATGAGTCTACAGCTTAGAAAGTCAAAAAATGCAGAATGAATGTCCTACTTAAACATATATCAGAAGTATTAGATCGTGTAGAAATATATTTAAGAGTACTTTCTTGACTTAGTTAACAATTCAATATGAATAAATTCTTGTGACGAGATTTTTTCATCTTTTACATATTACCACAGAATCATTTGAATTCTTTTGTACCCTATTCATAAGAAGGATTCCGACAAGGATTTTGGTGACTAGATATAGATGAATCATGCTTTATATAGAGCAAAATATTGAGGAAAGAACGTATAAGTGATTACATCATTGATAACTTAACCAAATGGCATTGTCAGGGAGGAAGAAATTTTCCTCCACCTTTCTAGGTTCTTCTGGCTGGTCTAAGAATTAAACAGACGTGAGACAGATTGACAAGAAAAAAAATCAAACAAAAGTTTAATAACATGAATATATGGGAGAGACCCAGGAGAACTGAGAGACTCACCACAATGGCTGAAACCCTCACCTTAAATACAATTTTCAGCTGAAGATTGATTTTGAGGGTAGTGATTTGGGACTTCAAAGGGAAGGAAGGCGATTCATCAAGATGAAAAAGCAAATGTTTGGTAAATAAAAGTTTCCTGGGCCATACAGAAACAATGGGATACAGAGACGGATTTCAACAAATAGACTTTGCTAGGTTCCTCCCTGTCAACACACCTAATCTACACTATAGTTATCTATGTTGATAGTTCCCTTCCTGGAACAGGTCCTCTATCTACATTCTTTAGGCAGTTAGGGAGAAGGTCAAAATTTCTTCCTGAGTCTCTTGGGCCTTGATCGTTTTCACCACAAAATAATCCACATGCCAAAGAGACATTTTGGGGTGGCAAATTTTGTTCCCCTAAAGCATAATCTATATATTCATTTATTTAATTTTTTATGGCATACCTGTTACGTGCTGAGTACTGGGCATAACTAAGAACAAAGAAAAAAAAATCCAGATGATTTTGATGTTAGGAGAACCCAAGAGTGTTTTAGGAAGGAGGGATTGGTAAATGGTGTCAAACACTGCTGAAATTTCAAGATTTCAAGTAAGAGAAAGCCTGAAACATGTCTATCATATGCATCCATAAGAAGTCATGATGAGCATGATGCAAACAGCGGGTTGAGTGTAAAGAGTGGGAATAAAATGTACACAGGGAATACTCACAATTTACTTAAGAAATGTGGCCGTGACGGAGAAAAAGAAATGAGACATTGGCTAGAAGATCCAGGAGAAAGGATATCTCAAGGCCCTGAGAGGTCTGTAGGGTGACAGAAGCCACAGAGGTGGAGGAGCTTTGACCTGGTAGAAGGACACCTTATCCCACTCCAGCAAGAGGGAAAGCTGAGATGCTTC
Organism: Tursiops truncatus; assembly: GCF_011762595.2. Classification (NCBI taxonomy): domain Eukaryota; kingdom Metazoa; phylum Chordata; class Mammalia; order Artiodactyla; family Delphinidae; genus Tursiops; species Tursiops truncatus. The sequence continues at coordinate 99,749,693 of NC_047055.1, read as the reverse complement.
AGCGAATCCCAAGATTTCAGAAATAACACTCTTTGCCACCTTTGTGCATTAACAAACCTTAGTCCTAATGGTTATCGAGGTCAATTACCTCAACCAGTGCAGTAAATCCTTTCCTGTGTCTGCTAGTTTATTGGCATGAAAGTCCCAAACGGTCAGGTGTTAGTCATAGATTCCAGTATAAAACAACCCTCACTGAATCCCCTGCATGAAATATTCCCTGCTTCCCCCTCAGCAATCTGCATAGCTTGACTATATGAATATGAGAAGCACAAATTCTTCAGGTAGTTATCGGATGTGGTACTGATGAACACTCTCACTTTCACCCCTTGGTTCCTAAACATATTTATTCTAACTACTGAGGCCACATCACCGTGTATCAGCCATTAGTTCAATGCATACGCCACAATCTGGAGGATAGTACTCCAAAACGCAAACTGTTGTCACTGGGCTGGTGATTTTAACTGAACCATGAGTTAGCCATTATTCTATGCAATATGCTATCAGATGAGCTGTTTCTGGGTGATAAGTATATGATAAGACCAGTAAATCTCACAAGCTTATCAGAGCCCTTTCTTGCACCTCCTCTGTCTCCTTTTGTCCAAGACAGTGTTGAGTAGTATACTATGTTAATAGATAAGGAATTATATAAAACTTCACAATGTGATGCTGGCACCAACAATCAGGCAGGAAAGGCAAATTCAGTTCTGGATTATGTTTGCATTTAGATAAAAATTAACCAGTGACCCATCCAAGGAGAAAGAGATCTGACATAATCTACCTACTACCAAGTATCCAACTGATCTCCTTGAGGAGATCAGCAGCAGTAAAAGCTGTACCAGCCATGCTGAGAGGAAGTTCATGCTTGGCGCTAATGCAAAGCCTCCATCTGTGTTTCATGGCCAAGTATCCATTGTGCAAACCAAGGATCAAAGAGAGTAGGATGAATCACACTGTTCACCTATTTTCTGAGTAACTTTTCTGTGGTGGATGATCTCTGGTTGGAATTTATGTGAGATACAAAAATCAACTTGCCATGTACCCACTCCCACAGATACATTCACATTCTGTTAACCAGGCTAAAGTACTTTATTCTCCAGCAGATGGTTAAATAACTCACCCAACCCCCCTTGGAGACAGTAGCTGTGGGTTGAAGGAGAAGCATTGATGGTGCAAAGGTGGGGGCCATGAGAGTCTGGATTACTTGTTCATGGGTCTTATCTTTCTCCATCCAAGTCCAGAATGTAAAATTTCTACCTTACGATGGATCGTGATTGCACAGCTGACCTTATGCCTTAGTACTAGGATCAGTATATTTTTTTCTGAACAGTTCCAGAGAATAAATATCTTAGATTTTGTGGGCCATAACGTCTCTGTTGCAACTACTCAATTGATGTTGAAGAGTGAAAGCAGCTATTGACAATATGTAAATGAATGTGTATGGTTGAGTTCTAATAAAACCTTACTTGCTTAAACAAATGGAAGGCTAGATTTGGCCCATGGGGCCATAGTTTGACATCTGCTTTGTGAAGCAGATAACACCCACCTTTGAATGGATAGGTGAGATTGCTTAGATATTTGGTATTCTAAGATCAGGTGCTCTATATTTCCTTTGGGCAATTTTTCATATGGAGATTAGTTCTCTTCCAAGGAAGAAATTAGTTCTCTGCCTTATTCTAGAAATGTACTACACCTCTCTGATCTAGGCCATCAAGAGACTCCACACAGGAAACATATACCCCATACACATCCAGCACTATTGGGTCTGCTGGGTCATATGGCCCAAGTGGCAGGATAGCTTGCAGCTACATGCCATACCTACAGCAGAGTTCTCTCTTTCCCTGGATCTCATTAAAAATGGTCATCCAAAGAATAGTTACAGCAGTATTCCCAGATGTGATACATGCTGCTTCCAAAATCCAAATAGGTCCACTAAGCACCGAGTCTCTTGTTAGTGGTGAAATGTGGGAAATTCAGCTTGTTCTTTTCCTTAGAGGGGATGCTCTGGTATGCCATAGCCTATTGAATCCCCGAAGTCTACCAATGTGACTATATCCTGAATTTTTGTGGGATGTACTTCTCGCTCTATGGAATACATTTCACTTATTGTGGAATACAGTGTGATTGTAGTTCATGCTCACCAGATTTGATTGACATAATGTAATCAACATAGTGGACTTGTCTGGTGTCTTGTAAAATATCTTATCTCTTTTAAAACTCATCATGAAGTCTTAGTTCTATTTAAAGACTCAATGAGTTTCAACTGGCTATCTGGTTTAATTTATGTATTTATTTAGATGCTAAGCTTTTCATCATTTATCCAATGGGAATACTTTTTAGCTGCCTTCTTTGAACTCTTTGGCATGCAACCATAATAAAAAAAGTTTGATACTTTTTGACTCATAAAATGCTCAGCTTGTAGCAGACTTTAAGACAAAAGTAGAGGAAAAATGTTCCTTATTTCTAGCTTGTAGTAATTCCCCCCAAATCTCAACTGCATAGACTATAAACCTTCCAGGCAGTACTTTAACATGTGAGTTTAACCTTCAGAGATGAAGTTTGATTTAAAGATCAGATGCACTGCATTATTCTTATAATAATGTAAAGGGTCCAGACCTCCCTAAAGATCCCAATGACATGTAACAAAACCTCAATTCAGATTGTTTTACAATCTAATTTCAGAGCCTTATCCAACTTTACCATAGAAAGAGTATCTCCTTTGGTACTATACAATAAAGCCCTTGATTAAGGGTTAATTTCCAACGTGATCTGGTCAATGCCTCTAAAGTGGCCAATTCTATCTTATTCATGTCTGAAATTATTCATGTTTTCTGAAAATAACTAGATGTTCTGGTCCATATTCATTTTCAATTCCCCCTAGAAATAACACCAGCTAAGTCTCAATGTGTTGTGGATTGAACTGTGTCTCCCCTCAAAAGATATGCTGGAGTCCTTAATGCCCAATACCTCAGGATGTGAACTTATTTGGAGGTAGGGTCTTTACAGAGTTAATCAAGTTAAAATGAGGTCATTAGAGAGAGCCTTAATCCAATATGTCTGGTGTCCTTATTAAAAGGGAAAATATGGACAAAGAGACAAACACTTACAAAGGTAGAACTCATATAAAGATGAAGACAGAGATTGGGGTGAGGCTTCTACAAGACAAGGAACAACGAAGATGGTGAGAAAACTACCAGAAGCTGGGGAGAATCATGGAACAGATGCTCCCTCACAGCGCTCAGATGAAAACAACCCTGCTGATGTTTTGTTCTTGGACTTTTAGCCTCTGGTACTGTGAGAGAATAAATTTCTCGGTTGAAGCCACCTAATTTGTGACACTTTGTTATAGCAGCCCTAGAAAACTAATACACAAGGAGTCTATTCTATTTTAGCAAATCTAGTGAAGGAAAAATATTATGTGCTAGTGGTACTCAACAGGTTATTTCACATGAGTACTTGTTGTCTGGCCAGAAAAAAATGTAGCTCACTTTAGTGGTTGTGAGGTATTCCTTTAAAACCACCAGCTCAGTATGATATTTTCATTTAGCACTAACTACATTAAATATTTTATTTTATTTTGAGGTAAAAGCTTTAAGACCCATTTATTTTCTTAGTTACTAGATTGTTTCTTCTTTGTCTGATGCAGCAGTAAAGTGAGCTCCACACCTTTTAAAAAAAAAAAGTCTGCTGGGACTTAAGTTTCATTCATCTCTACTCTTCTTTTCTCACCAATACAAACACTGAATATTTCCAAGGCTTGGGGATTTTTTTTCTGTTTTTGTACCAGCCCATACTTTGATTCATTTTTATCATAAAAAGGTAGAAAGATCAAGATGCTGAGACAGTTAATGGTCTTCACAGAGTCTTTTTCCTGAATCTAATCTACGAAAAGCAATATCCAGGTATTGTCTATTCTCTATAAATGTCCCCACATGAAGGTGGGAATATTTAATAGTCAAAACAATTTTGATTCCCAGTCTCCCTGAATGACCAGGTGTCAATGATGAAATATTCTGGCCCACAACATTCTGTAGAGAAAACATAGGAAATGTTTCACCAAAAAGTGGGAGTATTTTAAACGCTTTTAATTAGTTTTGTTCTGAGGCAGAAATTGTGGATCCATGATTAAACAGTGACAGCTTCTTTTACCTTATTTGAAATACAAAAACACACGTCTCCTTGATCTCTATGGAGATTATTCCTACCATAGATAAAAGGTTCTAGATTTTTAAACTAAGAAAATAATGTGCAAATGTCAATTATTTTCACTCCATGTAGATATGCAGCTTATCTTTCAAAAAAGGGCCCAACAAACTTTTTTAAGAATAATTCTCATCTATTAGTCCAATCTGTTCTCACCAAAAGGATCATTTTATGGCAATTTCAGGAATCTCAGGTCCTGTTTGCAAAATGTACATTAGAAAAGAATAGCAATTTAAAAGGCATTATTTTTTACATTTATATATCTTCATTCTTTTTTGTATTGAGGTAATATTGGTTTATAACATTATATAAGTATCATGTGTATAACACTATATTTCTTCTTCTGTATACCCTACAGTGTGCTCACAACCAAAAACTTCAGTTTCCACCATAAAGTTGATCCCCTTTACCCATTTTGCCCTCCCCTCTTCTCCTTCCCCTCTCATAACTGCTACTCTGTTGTCTGTATCTACATGTTTGTTTCTGTTTGCTTTGGTTTGCTTTGTTCATATATTTTGTTTTCATTTGTTTTTTATATTTCACATAAGAGTGAAATCATATAGTATTGTTCTTTCTCCACCTGACTTATTTCATTTAGCATAATATAATCAAGGTCCATCCTTGTTGTTGCAAATGGCAAGATTTCATCATTTTTATGGCTGAGTAGTATTCCAGTGTGTGTGTGTGTGTGTGTGTGTGTGTGTACACCATACTTTATCCATTCATTTACTGATGGGCACTTAGGCTGTTTCCACATCTTGGCTATTGTAAATAATGCTGTGATGAAAATAGGGGTGCACATACCTTTTTGAATTAGTGTTTTTGTATTCTTTGGATAAATATCCAGAATTAGAATAGTTGGATCATACAGTAGTGCTATTCTTAATTTTGGGAGGAAACTTCATAGTGACAGCAACAATTTACAAGCCCACCAACAGGGTAGGAGGGTTCCCTTTTCTCCACATCCTCACCAACACTCATGATTTTTTGACTTTTTGATAACAGCCATTCTAACCAGTGTGAGGCAATATCTCATTGTGGTTTTGATTTGCATTTTCCTAATAATTGTGATGCTGAATATATTTTCATGTGCCTTTAGCCAGGGACATTTTTTCACAGAAATAGAACAAAAATTTATAAACCTTATATGAAACTACAAAAGAACCAAAATAGTTAAAGCAATACTGAGAAAAAAGAACAAAGCTGGAGGTATCACACTTCCTGATTTCAAACTATATTTCAAAGCTATAGTAATCAAAATAGCATGATATTGGCAGAAAAACAGATACATAGATCAATGGAACAAAATTGAGAGCCCACAAATAAACCCACACACATATGCACAATTAATTTTCAACAAAGGCATAAAGAACATAAAATGGAGAAAGAATAGTCTCTTCAATAAATGGTGTTGGGAAAACTGGACGGCCTTAAGCAAAACAAAAAAAAAGAAAGAAAGAAAGAAAGAAACTAGACCACTGTCTCACACCACACACAAAAATCAACTCAAAATGGATTAAAGACTAGAATATAAGGCCTGAAACCATAAAACTCCTAGAAGAAAACATAGGCAGCACCCTCTTTAACATTGGTCTTAGCAATATCTTTCTGGATATGTCTCCTCAGGCAAGGGAAGAAAAAGCAAAAATAAACAAATGGGACTACATTAAACTGAAAAACTTCTGCACAGCAAAAGAAACCATCAACAAAAGGGAAAGACAACCTACTGAATGGAAGAAGATATCTGTATATCACATATATGATAACTGGTTAGTATCCAAAATATATAAGGAACTCATACAACTCAACAACAAAAAAAAAACAACCTGATTAAAAAATGGGCAGAGGAGCCAAATAGACATTTTTCCTGTTTACACGTTTACTCAGTTATTTTTCCATAAAAACAGAATCATTTGTATGCCAATAGCTAAGATATATATGCAAAAACTATATAAAAACTGCATACAAAAAGTGTAAATTTATGATTTATATTTAGAAATAATTTTTATAACTTTCTAGGTATTTTCCACTAATTTTTGACAAGTTAATCTAACACTAATTTATATCTTTTATACTTTATTTTATTTTTTAAAATTAACTTCCCTTTAAAATTCATTGCTTTCAGAAAACAGACTTATTTGTAGCCTTTTCAGTTTGTGTCAACTTGATGTCATAAGTACTTGGAGACTCTTTTAACCTACTATTCTTGATCTTAGCAAGAAACATGAATAAGTCACTGTTTACTGAGTGCTTACTGTGTGCCTGTCACATATATTATCCAACTGATTCCTTACAAGGGCATTACATATAGGTTGTACTTTTGTTCCCATTTCACAGATGAGAAAAATAAGGCACAGAGCAGTTAAGCAATTTGTCCAAATTTATTTAGTAACTCTCTGATAGAGGAAAGATACAAAGCCAGGTCTGTATGACTCCAATTACCACGCACCTTGAGGTTCAAATCTTACTCCAGTGTTACATGGATAAATAACCTTAGGGAAATTAATTTAATTTATCTCTTTAGTACTCAATTTCTTCATCTGTGAATGTGGCAGACCAGTTGTTCTTAGAATTAAATAAGAAAATGAAGAGTTTAGTACAGTACCTGATATAGAGTAAATGTTCATGAAATGTTAGATATTATCATCATTACTAAAACACCTAATCATTTATCATCCATGTTCCCTGATCTGAACCCTTGACTCTTTATTCTATGACTAAGCTGAGAACCTCTCTACAGAGTAGTTCCGAAATGTGACTATGTGTTCTGCCAACATTTTAACTCCAATTAAGTATTTCTCTTTGAGCTAGTTCAAAAGTAACTCCAGGATTTTTCCCCTATTAGCAGTTTCCTATGTTATGGCATTAAGATGAAAACTTAGCATTAAATAATTGCATCTGCTTACTTGGAATACTATGTAGACTAAAGCAGTCAGCATCTAAGGCTTCAGCACCCACACAGTTGAACTTTGTATTTTGCATTAATATTCTTGGGGGAAGTCCCATTTTAATTATTTTTTCTTTTCATGTTCAGCTTAGTTCAGATAAAAATATTTCCTTAATACTTCCTTTTACAACACTTGATTCAAAAACACTTTTTTATCTTGTTGTATCAGGACACTTTTTTTTTCCTCTAGAATTTTAGTTCAATGGCTAAGAGCCATGTGTATTCACTTAGCTATCTGAAACCAAAGAAAATGTTTCTAGCCAGTTATCTGTAAATGCTTTAGCTTTGTTTTTATCTATATAAGAAATTTTCTTGCACATTTCTTTTTTGAATTTTTGTCTGAATTTTTATTCTAAAGACAATCTGTCTCTAAAAATATCAAAGCGTCTAGAAATGTGTGAAGGCAAAGTGAAAATATAAATCACTGCAACTACCCTTGTCACAGCTTACACCACAAGATAGCCAGGAGAAATAATCTGTGTGCATACCACATATACATTATTCAGTTTTTTATTTATTTTATTTTATTTTATTTTTTATTTTATTTTATTTTTTTACATCTTTATTGGAGTATAATTGCTTTACAATGGTGTGTTTCTGCTTTATAACAAAGTGAATCAGTTATACATATACATATGCTCCCATATCTCTTCCCTCTTGCGTCTCTCTCCCTCTCACCCTCCCTATCCCACCCCTCTAGGTGGTCACAAAGCACTGAGCTGATCTCCCTGTGCCATGCGGCTGCTTCCCACTAGCTATCTATTTTACGTTTGGTAGTGTATGTATGTCAATGCCACTCTCTCACTTTGTCACAGCTTACCCTTCCCCCTCCCCATATCCTCAAGTCCATTCTCTAGTAGGTCTGTATCTTTATTCCTGTCTTACCCCTAGGTTCTTCATGACATTTTTTTTTCTTAAATTCCATATATATGTGTTAGCATACAGTATTTGTCTTTCTCTTTCTGACTTACTTCACTCTGTATGACAGACTCTAGGTCCATCCACCTCACATTATTTTACTTTAGTCTTTTTTTCAAAGAAACACAAAACATGAAATTTACCTCCCCAACAATTTCCAAGTGTACAGTACAATAACGTCTACCCCATGCACATTGTTGTTGCAACAGATTCCCAAATCCCACTCATGCTCCATGACTAAAACTCTACACCCACCAAACAACAAATTGCCACTTTACTCTCCCCTCAGTCCCTGGCAACCAACACTCTCTTTTCTTTTTCTATGATTTTGAAAATTTTAGATGCCTCATATAAGTATTATCATGCAGTACTTATTATGTGACTGGCTTATTTAACATAAAATCCTCAAGATTCATCTATATTGTATTATATGATGGGATTTCCTCCCTTTTAAGATTCATCTATGTTGTAGCATATTTCACTGCACGTATATGCCACATTTTCTTTATCCATTCATCCACCAATGGACATTTAGATTGCTTACACATCTTGGTTATCATGAATAATGCTGCAATAACATGGGTGTACAAATATCTCTTTGAGATCCTGGTTTGAAAGGTTTACAAAAAATATTTTTGTATTTCCTTTATAAATGTTTACAGTTCACATTCCTTTGTACTTTTTGTCTTTAATTTATTAACCAACAATTTCTAATACGTAAATCAATCTACTAAAGTGTTTTTATCCTTATGTTTACTGGGAAACTGCCCATTTTTTACATTAATATCAACTATATATATGAAGTTGTTAGTATTCTTATGAGTTGCCTTTTTTAGCATGTTGGCTTTCCAATGAATTAATATAGGTTTATAAATACATTTAATTATACTTTGATTCACAGGAATTCACTTGTCTTCGGTGTAGCTATTTATAGTAATTATTTGTAGGGTGAATCAAAGAAAGAAGAAACAATGTTATCTAACTGATTGTAGAAAATCCTGTCTTAAGTATTTCATCTGGTATAATAAGCCTTTGCCTATGCAGTTTTAGGGGAAATGTAAATAATTTCATTGTTTACCTCTCCTGACTGCTCCCAAATTCACATAGATGAATTTGGAAGGAAATGGTAAAAACAAAAGAACAGCTAAAACAGAGAGTGTTCTTTTTCTGAGGATTGCTTAAATTCCAGGATTTCTTTACTTTCTTCAATAATGTTTACAAAAACACCATGCTATCAATGTAAGCATGTTATATCTCCCAACACAACTATGTTCACCTGGCATCCTTCTAAGTCCTTTGCATTAGTTCATCCTCAGGACAGTGCCACTAGGCATATTCCTACATTTGCAAGGGAATTATTCTTAGATCTTTAATATCCCCCAATCAGATAACCTTTCAGTTCTCTAGAGATTAGGGCAATTGACAATCAGATTCTGTTGTCCCAAGTATCTTCACATGAAAGGCATTCAAACAAGCTTCAAAGTGGTTTGCCCAAGAGAAAAGATTTCCTTGCACTTAGGAAGAACACTTACCATACTACCATCTGTGCCTTCCGTCAGGTTTTTATGCATACTGCTTTTGGATGTGCATCTTACATTTCTAATTTTATTTGTTTACCATTTTATTGAATGCAGATTTCATCATAAACAGTTAATATTATCCATACTTTAGATAAAGATAAAAGCTTAACGTCTTGACTATTAACAATATAGTCTAGATATTTATTATTTTTAAAAACCTGTCAGATGCACAAACATCCAATATTTGTTGCACAAAGGAAAAAATTCAAATTAATTAAATTAAATTAAAATTCAAAAAATAAGTATGTATAATAAAGACATCAAAGGTGGAAAGTTCAGCATCTTTTATGCCATCTGAAGTTCATTTTGTGCTTTATAATTTTAACAAAAAGTTATTTCAATGTAAATGACAGTATAACAGATCTGACTATTTTTTTCTAGGACTTAAAAGTGATTAATGTTTATCTAATAGTCGTTTATCCTATTTTAATGCTTTAAAAAATTTTAAATTCAAAGTTCCTGGTTCAAAGGTTTTCTTTTTTTTTTTTTTTGGTAAACTCTATTTATTTCTTTAATGCATGTTTTTCCCAAATATGTTACTTCAGACCACAGACAGTGACATGTACTCTTTCTGAAACATGGATCATTGGTTCAGCTTTTACGTAAAATTGCTACTCATTGGAAACAAGAGTTTACATATATAAAAACCAGCACTTACTCATTGCTAATCTTTTAAACCTGGGGGCATCAATACACATCTCTATTGTATCTTCAGAAAAAAGCTAATTTAAACCTTGATCTTCCAAAGAATCATATTTACAGTCTTTTAAAATTAATCAATTCAATTTTTTAATGTCCATTATAACAGACAGTATAGAAATAAGTTCACACATCCATGGAAACTCAATATTTGGCAGAGTGGCCTCTGTAGATAATTAAAGAAATGATAGGTTATTCAATAAATGATGCTAGAACAACTGAGTATTTATAGGAAGAACTGCAATTGATTCTTTATCTCACACCATAAACAGAACTCAATTCCAGATATATTAAGAATTAGTCATGAAAAGTAGAACTTTTAAATGCTTAGTATACAATGTTGAAAAATTTATTTTTCACCTCAAGGAATAAAATGATTTTTTTGACGGATTTCTTAACCAAGACACACAAACGTGTGTGTGCATGTGTATATACATACCTATCTTTATGTATATAAAGAATGTCAACAGGCACTTTAATAAATTGAAAATATAAACCACAAACTTAACAAAAAGATTTTCAATATACATGATCCACAAAGAATTATTATAGCAAATATGGAAGGACTTCCAGAAATAAAAAAATATATATACATAAACAAAGAAATGGGAAAATAGGCAATGATGGTGAATAAGCAATTCACAGAAAAAGGAAAAGAAAAAAGCCATACACGTAAGAAAATATGATCAATCTCTCTAATAATCAGAGATACACAAATTCAAAGTGTGAGATACTATTTCACACCTGTCAAGATGGCAAAATTTAAAAGTCTGATAATAGCAAGTCTTGGCAAGGATGTGGAACAATAGGAAATCTTATAAACTGTTTGCTGGAATGTAAACTGAGACAACTACTTGGGCGGGGGGGCAGGGGGGGAAACTTGATGTCACCCAATAGAGATAATGCCAATAATTTCAATCCTGGATATATACCTTAATAAAACTTTTAAATTAACTCATAATTTTAAGTAAAATTTTGGTTTATGAACTAGTCTGACAATTTAGGTGAAACTCCAAGAACATATATGTATTTTTTTAATGTTGCAGAAAAATGCATATGTTATGATACTATTTATTAAAAGTATATATATTTTCCCCATTATATTGTTTTAAGCCATGAAAACAAGATAATATCCATATAGGTGTGTATGCATTTGTGTGTCTGTGTGCATACATAACTCTATAGATACATACTGATTAAAGAATTAAGGCATGCATGGGAATAAAATGTGAAAATCACCAACTTCAGGTTAGTGATAGAACTTACAGTGCTTATTTCATGTGAGGCTAGTCTATGGACTCTATACACATCTAATCCTTCAAACTTTACTCCAACTCTATGAATTAAACACTATTATTATTTGCATTTTTTTGGAAATAATAATTTCCTGAACAACAGTATTCTATACTGTTAATTATTTGGTTTACAGTAAATCAAAGCAGATGATTCACAACATTATAAATGATACCTTTTTTCACTCTTATTTATACATTTCTTCATCTCCTTAACAATAAAGGTAGCACCTTGATTGCATTCCTCACCAGTCATTAGAATTTGCTATTCTCCCAATCACTTTACTATGTGAGTTTCTGGCTCACACAGTAAAGGTCTCTACTATTTCCAACATATTTAAAAGGTCACCTTCACCTCACTTTGACCCCAGCACTTCTGGCTTTATTGTCTGTTAGTACTTATCAGTATGCAACATTTATATAGTGAAATAATTTTTGTGTTTATTGTTTTGCTTTCAATGGAGTAAAAGCTAGATGAGGGGAGGGTATGCTGTCATTTTAGCTGCTTGTCATATAGGAAAATCTCAAAATATGTCTTAAATGAATAAATATTGTTTTGTAATCTCTGAAATGATTAAAAGACAAAATGATCAATATTCTTCTTTGACTAAAATTCTGAGTCTATGATTGTAACAGATCTAATGATCTCCCCCAGAATCATGACTCTCCCTCCTATAATAAAATGGGTTTTATCCTGAGAAAGAAGAACAAAGCTGGAGGTATCACACTTCCTAATTTCAAACTATATTACAAAGCTATAGTATTCAAAGCAGCATGATGCTGGCATAAAAATAGACACACAGACCAATGGAACAGAAACAAAATCCCAGAAATAAACACATATACAGTCAACTATGTTTGATATAGGAACCAAGAATACTCAATGGGGAAAGGACAGCCTCTTCAATAAATGGTACTGGGAAAATGGCAAAAGAATGAAATTGGACCCCTGTATCAAACCCCTCACAAATATTAACGCAAAATGAATTAAGGGCATAAATGTAAGACCTGAAACCATAAAACTCCTAGAAGAAAACATAGGAAAAAAGCTCCTTGGTATTGGTCTTGACAATGATTTTTTGCATATGACAAGAAAACACAAGTAACAAAAGCAAAAATAAACAAGTGGGACTACATCAAACTAAAAAGCTTCTGCACAGCAAAAGGAACAATCAACAAAATGAAAAGGCAACCTATAGAATGGGAGAAAATATTTACTAATCATATATCTGATAAGGGGCTAACATTCAAAATACATAAAGAACTCATACAACTCAATAACAACAATAACAACAAAAACAATCCAAAACTCCAATCCCCAATGTGTCTGCATTTGGAATGGAACTTTTGGGAGCTAAGTAGATTTAGATGATGTTATAAGGGTGGGGTCCCCATGATGAGATTAGTATCTTTATTAAAAGAGGATGAGACCAGAGTTGGATCTCTGTCTGCCATATGAAGACACAGTGAGAAGGAAGACTTCTGCAAGCCAGGAAGAAGGTTTTCATCAGACACTGAATCTAATGGCACCTTGATCTTGGACATTCCAGCCTTTAAAACTATGAGAAGTAAATATATTTTGTTTAAGCTACCCAATCTATCATATTTTGTTATACCAGCCCCAAGCTAAGATAGGGCCTATAGGAAACTAACCCTATAGAGTTTAACTGGACAGTGTAAGAATAAAACAAAGGCATATTAAAAATCTGACTAAAACATGAGCAGAGGAACTGAACAGACATTTTTCTAAAGAAGACATACAAATGGCCAACTAGTATTTAAAAAGGTGCTCAACGTCACTAATTATTAGAGGAATGCAAATCAAAACTACAGTTAGATATCACCTCACAGCAGTCAGAATTGCCATCATCCAAAAGTCTACAAATAATAAATGCTAGAGATGGTGTGAAGAAAAGGGAGCCTTCCTACACCGTTGGTGGGAATGTAAATTGGTGCAGCCACTATGGAAACAGTATGGAGGTTCCTTTAAAAATTAAAAATAGAACTAACATATAATCCAACAAACCCTATCTTAAAGAGTATCTGTATCTCATGTTCATTACAGTCTATTTACAATAGCCAAGACATGAAAACAATGCAGGTATCCAATGAAAATGAAAGATGAATGAATAAAGAAAATGTGATATGCACACTCACACACGTGTATGCGCACGTGCACACACACACACACACACACACACACACACACACACACAGAGGAATATTATTCAGCCATTAAATAAAGAAATCCTGCTATTTGAAATACACGGGTGAAACTTGAGGGAATTAGGCTAAGTGAAGTGAGTCAGAGAGAGAAAGATAAATACTGTATGATCTCACTTATATATGGAATCTAAAAATAACTAAAACTATAGAAAGAGTATACTAGTGTTGCCAGGGGCAGAGGGGTGAGAGAAATAGGTGAAGGTGGTCAAAGGGTACAAATTTCCATTTATTAGATGAATAAGTCTTGGGGCTCTAATGAACAGCATGGTGACTAGGTAACAATACTGTACTGTGTATTCGAAAGTTGCTAAAAGAGTAAATCTCGAAACGTCTCACCACAAAAAAAAGGTAACTATGTGAGGTGATGGATGCGTTAACTAACCTTATTGTGTACTGGGATAATCATTTTCAAATGTACACATATATCAAATCGTAACATTGTACGCCTTAAACTTATACAATGTTATGTGTCAATTATATCTCAATAAAGCTGGAAAAATATTTCACATAATTTCTATTATTAAAAATAAGTTACCAGGGGTAGAGAGGTGGGGGAAATGGGGAAACATTGGTCAAAGGCTACAAAGTTGCAGTTATATAGGATGAATAAGTCTAGAAATTTAATGTACAGCACGATGACTATAGTTAACAATACTGTATTCATCACTGGAAATTTGCTAAGAGAGTAGATTTCAGGTGTTCTCATCACACACAAAATAAATGCTAACTATATGAGAAGATGATATGTCAGTCACTTCACTGTGTATATGTATATCAAATGATGTTGTAAACTTTAAATACATACAATTTTTATTTTAAAAAAATTAAAAATAAAAATAATGTCCCACAATGGGAGTAACGAAAACTATGGACCTACACCTCTCATTTTTATACTGAATTTTAGACTACTTTGTATTGCTACTTACTAATTGTGTGTGTGGTGTTTCTTCAATATTATAATCTCTCCAAACTTATAATTGGTAGAAAAATCATCTGGAATTTTGAATGATACTCTTCAAGACATAGTGAATATATCCCAGATACAAATTTCACAGCACACTACTCAGGTGGACAAATTTTCTTTTTGTTTCCATAACTGATAGTGATCTCTCTATTGAGTACCTCTTTAACTCAGTAGGACACAACTTAACCTAGTCATTTCTGTAAAATAGTTAATCCAGTATTTTGTTTTTCATTCAATTCAGGATTTTCTACATTAGGAAAGGATTTACTTTCCATCTCCTTTTCCCTGAGGTGGTATTTAATTATGGGTATGTAATGGATACTCATGTAGATTTATGAATATGTTAGGGGAGGGGTGACCTGGTTCTAGGTTCCCTCACATCCCTCTCATGTATCCTATGGAATATATATTGTTCTGTCTTGCTCTCAGCTGTAATCATTTTCTGCCCTGACATTTACTAAGATAGTTAAGTTTTTTCCTGAATTCTTAGATTTGTGCTACTTTCTGCTACACCATACCTTTATTTCAACAATGAGACCCTAAGGATCTGTCAGCTAGCTCTCCTGCTTGTTTGCAATCTCTATTTTCCTGGCTTACTTTTGTGCCTTTCCTGGGAGCAGAGAAAAATCTGGATTCTTTCTCTTATCATTCTAAAGACACAAAAAGCTCCATGAACTGTGTCACACCAGATTGATCTGCCTAGTCAAATCTCATATCCTTGCCTACTTTACCTGCTCTGGCAACATGCTGAAGTGTAAAAAATGCTGGAATCTTGAAGATCTCTGGGTCATATGAAAAGAGAAAAACAGATTACATCTACTCAAAAATTTTTAACTTGTTTTGGAGCTCTATTCCTCTTCCACAAACACCAAAATTTGCATGTGCCTGGAGTGAGGCATACTGGAGGATCCCTTTTCAGAAACTCACTCCAGCCTCCACTGTGTGTACTGCTTTTCCGATTCTTCCCCTCTTCCCCAACCAAGGGGTTTCTAGTTAAAATTACTGTTGTGACCTCCATTCCATTGGGCAGTAGCAGTTAAAATCTGGTTTAAGCAGTGACCACCAATGGGAAGACAAAGCTAATGTAGGGAGATGAACACAGACACAGACACATCAGTAAATAGTTCAAGATATTACTTTGCCACAGCTAATCCTACTCCAATATTGCTTATAAAACCTATGATGTGATAAGCACATGGTACAAGCTCAGCAAATTTGTGAATTGAAAAATGTACTGGTTCTGCTAATTGCAAGATACAGATACTATGTATGAATTCCTATGTTTATTATTTATTTATTTAGGTGGTTAGTTTTTATTGAGGTATGGTTGATGCACAATACCATATGTTTCAGGTGTACAATATAGTGATTCACAATGTTTAAAGGTTATACTCCATTTAGAGTTATTATAAAACATTGGCTACATTCCCTGTGTTGTACAATATATCTCTGTAGCTTATTTATTTTATACATAGCTTTTTGCCTCTTAATCCCCTACTTGTATCTTTTCCTGCCCCCTTCCCTCTCCCCAGTGGTAACCACTAGTATGTTGCCTATATCTGTGAGTCTGCTTCTTTTTTGCTTCATTCACTAGTTTGCTGTATTTTTCAGACTCCACATATAAGTGATACATACACTATTTGTCTCTGTCTGACATTTCATTTAGCACAATACCCTCCAAGTCCATCCATGTTGTTGCAAATGGCAAAATTTCATTCTTTTTTATGGCTGAGTAGTATTCCATTGTGTGTGTGTGTGCCACGTCTTCTTTATCCATTCTTCTGTTGATGGACACTTAGGTTGCTTCCATATCTTGGCAATTGTAAATAATGCTGCTATGAATGTTGGGGGTTCATATATCATCTCAAATTAGTGTTTTCATTCTTTTTTTTTTTTTTTTTCAGATATATAGCCAGGATTGGAATTGCTGGATCATATGGTAGTTCTATTTTTAGATTTTTGAGAAACCTCCATACTGTTTTCCACAGGGGCTGTACCACTTTACATTTCCACCAACAGTGTATGACTTTTCTCCACATCTTTGCCAACATTTGTTATTGTGTTCTTTTTGATGATACCCATTCTGACAGGTGTAAGATGACAACTCATTGTGGTTTTAATTTGCATTTTTCTGATTAATGGTGTTGAGCATCTTTTCGTGTGTCTGTTGGCCACCTCTATGTCTTCTTTGGGAAAATGTTTATTTCTTGGCTGTATTCTGTTCCATTGATCTATGTGTCTGTTTTTGTGCCAATACCATACTGTTTTGATCATTGTAGCTTTGTAGTATTGTCTGAAATCAGGGAGGCAGATTCCTCCAGCTCCATTCTTCTTTCTCAAGATTGCTTTGGCTATTTGGGGTCTTTTGTGTTTCCACAGAAATTTTTTTTGACCTAAGTTTATTTTTTTTCATACAACACTCCAAACTTTTTTATTTATTCTGAGTTGCCTTGTCTACTACATAGAGTTTATTTAGTTTTTAAATTAGTTTTTATTGGTGTATAGTTGATTTACAGTGTTGTGTTAGTGTCTGCTGTACAGCAAAATGGATCAGTTATACATATACATATATCCACTCTTTTTAAGATTCTTTTCCCATATAGGTCATTGCAGAGTATTGAGTAGAGTTCCCTACTTATAAGTAGGTTCTTATTAGTTACCTATTTTATATATATTACTGTCTTTATGTCAATCCCAATCTTTTGTTCTAGTTCTATGAAAAATACCCTTGGTGCTTTGATAGAGATTGCATTGAATCAGTAGATTACTTTGGGTCGTATGGTCATTTTAACAATATTAATTTTTCCAATCCATGAACACAGTTTATCTTTCCATCTGTTGGTGTCCTCTTCAACTTCTTTGACCAGTGTCTTCTAGTTTTCCAAGTACAGCTCTAGCTCTTTTACCACCTTAGGTAGGTTTATTCCTAGTTTTCTATTCTTTTTGATGCAGTTGTAAATGGGATTGTTTTCTTAATTTCTCTTTCTGATAGTTCATTGTTAGTGTATAGAAATGCGACATATTTCTGTATATTAATTTTGTGTCCTGCAACTTTACCAAATTCATTGATGAGCTCTAGTAGTTTTTTGGTGGTGTCTTTAGGATTTTCTATGTAGAGTATCATGTCATTTGCAAACAGTGACAGTTTTATCCTTCATTTACAATTTGGATTCCTTTTATTTCTTTTTCTTGTCTAATTTCTGTGGCTAGGACTTGCAATACTATTTTGAATAAAAGTGGTGAGAGTGGGCATCCTTGTTTTGTTCCTGATCTTAGAGGAAATGCTTTCAGTTTTTCACCACTGAATATGATGTTATCTACGGACTTGTTACATATGATCTTTATTATGTTGAGGTATGTTCCCTCTATGCCCACTTTCTGAACAGTTTATCATAAATGGATGCTGAGTTCTGTCAAAAGATTGCTGTGCCCCTACTGAAACGATCATATGGTGTTCATTCTTCAATTTGTTAATGTGGTGTATCACATTGCTTGATTTGTGAATATTGAACTATCCTTGTATCCCTGGGATAAATCTCACTTGATCGTGGTGTATGATCCTTTTAATGTATTGTTTAATTCAGTTTGCTAATATTTTGTTGAGGATTTTTGCATCTATGTTCGTCAGTAATGCTGGCCTATAATTTTCTTTTTTGTCATATCTTTGCCTTGTTTTGGTATCAGGGTGATGCTGACCCTGTAGAATGAGTTCAGAAGTGTCCCTCCCTCTATAATTTCTTGGAATAATTTGAGAAGCATTGGTGTTAATGCTACTGTAAATGTTTGGTAGAATTCACCTGTGAAGCCATCTGGTCCCGGACTTTTGTTTGTTGGGAGTTTTTTTTTTTTCTTTTTAACTCATTCAATTTGATTATTTGTAATTGGTCTGTTTATAATCTGTATTTCTTCTTTGTTCAATATTGGGAGATTGTACATTTCTAGGAATTGGTACATTTCTTCTAGGTTGTCATTTTGTTGGCATATAATTATTCATAATAATCTCTTATGATCCTTTGTATGTAGTTTGTAATTTCTCCTTTTTCATTTCTGATTTTATTGACTTGGGCCCTCTCTTTATTTTTTTCTTGATATGTCAGGCTAAAGGTTTATCAGTTTTGTTTATCTTTTTAAAGAACAAGCTCTTCGTTTCATTGACCTTTTCTATTGTTTTCTTAGTCTCTATTTCATTTATTTCTGCTCTGATCCTTATGATTTCTCTTCTACTAACTCTGGGTTTTGTTTGTTCTTCTTTTTCTAGTTCCTTTAGGTGTAAGGTTAGATCATTTCGTATGTTTATTTTTGCATTAAATTACTATGGATTAAAAGTAAAACAAATAGCTGATGTATACCAGACAAGTGCTCAACACCTTGGGGGATATTAAGATCAATGTAGGCATAAAATCTGCCATCAAAATGTTTATATGCTGATAGAAGGAGACATGTTTGTTCCCAAATAACTGCAACAAAAAGCAGATTGTGTGCTATAATAATAAGACATATTAATAGCTACAATTTATTGAGCTTTACTATCTGCCAAATCCTATGCTTGGTACTTTAAACACCTCAACTTATTCACTGCAGATAACAACACAGTGATGTTGTTATTATTTCAATATATTAAAAAACAGAGAGGTGAAGCCATATGCCCACAGAAGCTGATTTGTATAAGGTCCCAGAGAAAGGCGAGGTTAATACAAGTGGGTGGGTTTCAAGACCCGCCTCATTAATGAAGACACATTTGAACTGGGTCTTCTTGAAAATGCGTGGGAATTTGCAGACATATTTGGAGAATAGCTTAATGACATCAAAATAACAGATTTTTTAGTGAGGAGGTAACATAATTAGGACTGCATTTTGAAGACAGCTCTGACAGAAGTATGAAGAAATGACTGGAGAGTATAAATCATTCTCATCAAGAAAAACAAACCTAGGTGTTATGCGCATCTTGAACGACAATTGACACTTTAATTGAGAATTACATATTTTAATAACTCTCTAAATCCCTGCAATTTAAGCTAGTCTATAAAACTACAGACCAACTATACACCCGGACTCAAAGGTACAGTGAATGCAATGATATCTATATACTCAGTACAAACAAACGAAAAGATAATTAAATGTCTATTACTTTCACACACATAAAAATTTCAAGAATGCTATTATTTGAGAATTACATTGTATCAATTAATTAATAAGTTTGTAAAGACTATTTTTCAATCTTTGAAGAAAATAAACAGCTATAGTCATCTAACAAAGTGATTTACTAAACTCATCTAAGGGGGGCTCTCTGTTGAACTAACAATAAAATTATTTATGGGCTTTGATGGCATCTTCATAGGCATTAATTTTGTCACCTCAACATTACATTACCAATGTGATAATATATAAGGAACTAGAGCAAAATATTAAGAGATTACACATTTTGGGAGTCTAGGATTTTAGCTGAGTAAAAAATCAAATTGAAAAAGGATTATTTTAAGCAATGCCACCTTCAAACGCAGCCAACAGATTTAATAATTAATTACTAATGTGTCAGCAGTTTTGTGTGATTGGTAAGATTATGGGTCTAATTAAATTAAGATTACAGCTTTCATAATTGTATAGGTTAGTTAGCTTCCCACAGATAAACATACCATATTTTCTTATTGCTATTGGTGAGGATTATGTTCAACAAAACACTGATTTAACTGGATATCAATAGGAATTATGCTATAAAGAGTTTCCCTTGTAATGAAGACTAGCAGATTTTGTTTTATTTTATTTTTACTGCAGAATTTCTCTTTACTTTGTAGTATTTCTCAAAATAATATGATCACAGAATCCTTTATTGCCTAAACATTTTACTAGATTATGCTGTAAAACACACTTTGAGTATTCTATTGTATGCCATATAACAAAGTTTCTTGTAATATGTTTTATTTTTACGTTCAGATTTAACTGACCATGATACATAAGGAAAAATGCATGATTACTTCATATGTGCATATCTGGTTTACTACTTTAATCAAATAATATTTATATGGAGGCTAATTGGACACATTTTATAACACAAGGCTATCTGATGCATGGTGATTGCTTAGTTTCACTTTCCACAAAGCCAAATATTTAAGTACAAATAGTTTATTTGGAGGGACAGGGAATATCATCTTAGTTTCAGTTTCTACAAAGTCAAAGATTTAAGTACAAATAGTTTATTTGGAGGGACAGGGAATACCATTAGGAGTGTAGTGATGTAACACAGGGAAGGGAAAATCAGCTAATGGTGTGTTCTTATGCCAGCTACCACAATGGACAGCTAGAGATTATTACTGCAGGAAAACCCTTGAAAACATTAGAAAATATATGCCTCACATTATTCCAACTATAGGATGCTGGAGCTGTGATATTAACACCTCCATACTAGTTAGTCATTTGTTAAGAGCTGCCCTGGCTGGCTGTGAATGGAGAATGGTGAGAGGCATTATTTCCTAGGCACTTCTGGGCAAGGTGGTCTCTGGATATATTACCCAACACATTATTTGTTATCACAACATATTTACGAGTTATGGGAAGAACTTCTCAAATTGTTAGTGCATGTGGAGCAGTGAATAGATTGCAATGAATCGGGCTTCCCTGGTGGTGCAGGGAAATTTGAAATTCATCAAATTCCTTATGGATTTAAAATCTGTAGTACAATCTAATCTCACTGAAAGTTGAAGAGGTAGTAAGGCATGGAGCTATTAATTAACTCACCCAAAGTACCACGGAGTTAGGGGTAGATTTATAATTAAAACTCATGTTTACTTATGTTTAGATGCTACAAGCTCTCATTCTTTTCATTGCTATTTTCAATATAGGTCATTATTTTTAGACTCATTGATTATTTGATTGGCAATTTCAGAACACAACTTAAAAAGCAAAGAAGTCAGTAAAATTACTAGGCCCCAGCTGTTGTTAAAAGGGCCCTTAAAAATACTAATGATTTTTAGCCTATCCAACTCTGTGGCGTCTAAATGTATTTTTTCTAGGATCTGAACTAACTTACAGCAACCTGGCATTAGAAATCAAAATTATCTCACTTCAGAAATTGTTGAGAGAGTTAATACTTTCCCTGTTTTAAGGGTGGGGAAATTAATAATCACTTAATGTACCACAATTTCATGGTGTCAAAACCATGACTAGAATCCAGGTCTCTTGTTTCTCAGAATAAACTATACTAAGAAAAAATTAATACAAATTAGAGGATTCAAGAAGGCTTTCCATTTTTAGAGAGAAGCAGTCACAAGGAAACTTAGAAGAAAAAATGACATGAGTTCTGTTATGAATAATAAACATAGAAATTACACAAGCCTTGGAACATGCTGTCATGACTATTCTAGACTAAAATCTGAGATTAAAACAACATCGTTATATCAAAGATAACATGGTTCATATTTCAAGCTTGTAGACACTGAATTATCCCTGCTTGCATTACCATCATGTATACAATAAAATGTATATTTTGCACTCTCTTACACATATAGTTATACTCAAAACAAGAAATAGAAATAGAAAGGCAATTCTATAAACACAATAAAACAACAAAAGCAACGAAGAAAACAAAGCAGTTATATAAGCAGTGATTGATGTCCCCCTGAGAAAAAGGGCCAACGTGAGTACCATAATGCTGGAGCTCAGGCTAATAACATGGCTTGGAGGTAATCACAATCCAGGATGCACACGAGGAGGCCCAAGAAAAAATTCTCACTGGAAAGTGAGGGCCTAAGTCTGAAACACCAATTATCTAAATAAGGCCAATGCCATGGGGAGAAACCCCCTATCAGAAGATGACACTTATACTGTAGCACTAGGAACATTAGAGTAATCTGTACAGGCCTAAAAATAAATGCCTTTAGTACTCTCAAAAAAAAAAAAGTCATCATGTCCATTATGTTAGTTAGAAATTATAAAACAAAAAGAGCCATGAAATAATAAATAGAAGAAAAACCAAATTGTCATTTTTAAAAGAAATAATGTTGAAATAAAGTAAAAATCTTAGCATAGGCTTTTAGCTAAATGAACACAAGATGAAGGATGACCACAACTGAAGAACAGATGAGTAGGCTAAAAGGTCAGGTGTAGCAATTATCTACAACAGATTTAAAAACATATATAAGAAAAGGAAAATTGTGAAAGAAAATGTTGGAGACATACATAGAGTCAGAAGTCCCAACATTTCTCTGTTGATTTCTGAATGAGAGGGTGGGACAATGTTGGGTTAAAAATATTTGAAGAAATCATGAATGAAAATGTCCCAGAATTGAAAGTGTACTTGGACCTTGATACTGAAAGAACTCATACTATGTAAAGCAGGACAAATTAAAAAATGAAATTCACCTAGAAACCTGTAGTTTAAATTCAGATCAAAGATAAGGAGAAATTCCTAGAGCTAAACAGTGGGTAGAGATTCTTAAATTCCTCTACAGAATTCCCTTAAAATTCTCAACAAATGTATCCATACTTCAACAACGCCCAACAAAGAAACTGGGCTTTCCATACAGATGATAGCTGTTGCTGGTGCTCTTACTTTTTTCTTTTTCTTTGAGAGTAGAAAATAATGTTTAAACACAATAATCACATTTGATTTCTTTTGAATTATTACATTAAAATTACGTAGCAATCAGGGCTTCCCTGGCGGCGCAGTGGTTGAGAGTCCGCCTGCCGATGCAGGGGACACGGGTTCCTGCCCTGGTCCGGGAGGATCCCACACGCCGCAGAGCGGCTGGGCCCATGAGCCGTGGCCACTGAACCTGTGCATCCGGAGCCTGTACTCCGCAACGGGAGAGGCCACAACAGTGAGAGGCTCGCATACCGCAAAAAAAAAAAAAAAAAAAAAAAAAAAATTACGTAGCAATCAAAGGATGATTTACTATTTGGGAACTTTTGTCATAGATTTGGAGATCACTGCTGCAGAAGATCAGCAATAATTTGTTTTAATGAATGAGGAGCAATGTCTAAATATATTCTGAATTCTTAGAGTCTTGCTGCTCAGTTATATTAAATTGTATGAGTTATTGATGGGAGAAAAATCTCGTAAGTAAATAGAAAAACGAGGATAACGTTCCCATCAATACTCTGATACTGTTTTACTCCTTGCTGTAAAATACATTCTTCCACATGGTAAAATGCTCCACATTTATATTTTATGGAACATCTATCTACCTATTATCTTTGAATACATATAAAGATACATATATATCTGTATATTTGAGTATATAAAACTATCTCCATAGTTACTATTTTACATAATTATTTCATATATTTTAAATGACTTAAGGTTTTAAACAATTGATATTGACATTGAATTTCAAAATTCTTGAGATTTTAGAGCCAACTTAATGGAATATCCAAGCAGAATTCAATAGGATGATCTATTTATAAATATTATTTTAAATAAACATATACATATTTGTTGTTTAAATCAACTATACATACTTGTTTTACATAGAATTATGTCTTTTGGAATTTATGTAATTCAGCTTTCAAGTGTAGCTAACATGAATTTTCTTTACCTAAAATTATATCTTCTTTGTAAGATATTGCTTCCCTTCACCATATATTTGACCACTTAAAATGGAGTTAAGAGGAAAAGATATGCATCAATGTCTAAGCCAAGTACACAAAATAAAACACCTCCTACGTCTAGAAAGCTTAAAGGCTGACAAGATCTGTTGAAGAAATATGGATAGGGATTAAATTGTTTTACTCTTTTTCCTCTATATCAGAACATCCAGACAATTTATTTACTATGACAATTTCTTCTATTTTATTTTTTAATGAATTTATTTTACTTATCTATTTTTGGCTGTGTTGGGTCTCCATTGCAGTGTGCGGGCTTCTCACTGCCGTGGCTTCTCTTGTGGAGCACAGGCTCTAGGTGCGCGGGCTCTAGAGCATGGGCTTCAGTAGTTGTGGCGTGTGGGCTTAGCTGCTCCAAGGCATGTAGGATCGTCCCAGACCAGGGCTCGAACCCATGTCCCCTGCATTGGCAGGTGGATTCTTAACCACTGCGCCACCAGGGAAGCCCCAAATTTCTTCTGTTTTTACACTCGAAAGATTGATATTAGGTTAAGGTAAAAAACAAATTACCCAACAACAACAAAAAAAACCCTGTGCAAACAAAATTTAAACAAAAAACAAAAAAAAGAATTGCAAATCTCTTTCTCAGAAATGTGGGAGGGGAAGAGAGATATTATGTACCACAGTTAGAAATATACAAGTGTAAAGAGCCATGTGCTGCTAAAGGGCAGTACCATCCTTTATTGATATTATTACACTTGATATCTACAACAGAATATGTGTCACACTATAGGCAGGCACACTATAAAATTTTGCTGCATAATTGAGTAAGCTGCCTATATAAACCAAGCCTTAAAGGAAAGTTCACAGATACTAAAGTAATACAATTGCTAGTATTAGTCTGAATAAGATTTTATACACCTGGTTATTTTATAATGGTCTGCTCTAGAGAATTGGAATAAAAGAAAGACATGAGGAACATTCTACAAAATTATTGACCTGCCCATTTCAAAAAATATGAAGGTCATGAAAGAGAAAGATAGGAACTCTTCCCAAATAAAGGAGACTTAAGAGACATAACACCTAAATGCATGTTATTTGGATGCTGAACCAGGAAAAAAACAATTTTTTAAACTGTTTTGCTGTAATGAATATGAGGTCAACTGATGAAATTTGAAAAGGTCCGTAAATTAGATAATAGTAGTGTATCAATGTTAATTTTCTGATTTAAATAATGTACTATGATTGTATAAGAAAATGTCTTTTTTTAAAGGAAATTGCGAAATATTTAGAAATACATAGGCATCATGTCTGCAACATGAGCAGGAGAGGATGTGGCAGTATATTAACATTTGAGGAATCTAGGTGAAGAGCATACAAGAATTCTTTGTACTATTCTTGTAGCATTTCTGTAACTCTGAAATTACTTTTTTCAAGTTAACTGAAAGAATTATCTTTTTTAGTCAATTTATTCACAGGTTTTACAGATAGCATATATTTGACAAAGAATCAAGTATTAAGATATTTAGTTATGTTAAAGGATTGATTCGGAATTTCAGTGGGTAAAGAGGAAAGATACACAAAAGTAAAAACTGATCATATTTACATATGTAATGCCAAAAAGATAATAACTAACCAGAAAGCAAGTGTAGTTTTGGGGTACATATTTCTCACTTTCCTAGCTGTGGTAACAGGAAAAATTTTATATCGGTTTTAGGGCAAGAAACATCCTACCGTTTTCAAAGAATAAGTGTCCTGGTGGGATGAATTAAGGTACAGATTAAAAATACAGTTCCAAAATGACAATAATTTATAGGTAAGTTTAATAATTTGGAGAGATAGGAAACAACAGAGAATTTTTGGAAGATTTTCAATAGCAACTGTCTGCTGTAGAACAAATCTGCAGTTGCTGCTTTCCCCTTAGTGCTGTGGTATTGTTTTCATTGGGGCTTCAAGGGGAATCAGTGGCTGCTTGCCAGTTTCTGTGTTCGCATCCAGCTGTTCAGAGTTAAAGGACGTAAGTAGTTGTAAAGGCTGAGGTTTGGGCAGTCATGCAGTCTGCCTCTGAGACACAAGTAAGCATCTTACTAGACTATTTACAAATTTATATAAAATGGCAATCATTAGTACTGAGAGATAGTGAAGAGAGACAATGTTCTTGCTTAACCAGATAAATGAACAATACACCAAATACTCAAGAGGCGTTACCTGATGCATCTCTTTTCTGTTCCCATGTTTTCTTGTCACTACAACTCCCTGAATGCTCAAGACTCAGAATTTGACAAAGTAGAAAAACATTAGGAAAATTTACTGAAAGTTTTAAAAAAAAAACATAAACAGCTTTGCATGGTACACGTACAGAGCTTTTACATAACCCCTATAGATTAACTGACTTCCCACCTTTTAAAAGCAATAGGCAATAGAGTTTTTTCAGCTTTATTGAGGCATACTTAATATACAAAAAATGCACATGTTTAATGTACACATTTTTTGTGTTTGGATCTATGAATATATGTCTGATACCATCACCACAGTCAAGGTAATAAATATTTCCAGCACCTCCAAAAGATTTCTTGTGTCCCCTTGCTGTTTTTTCCTTTGCAGCAAGGGCACTTAACATGAGGTCTTTCCTCTTAACAAGATTATAGTGCACAATGCCGTATCGTCAACTATAGGCACTATATTTTACAGCAGATCTCTAAAACGTACTCATCTAACATAACTGTAACTTTATACCTATTGAACAATAACTCTCCATTTCTCCCTTCCCCATCCTCTGGCAACTACCATTCTATTCTGTACTTCTATGAGTTTGACTATTTTAGATACCTCATATAAGTAGGATCAAGCAGTATTTATCCTTGTATGACTGACTTATTTCACTCAGCACCATGTCTTCCAAGTCCATTCAATTTGCTGCAAATGGTAGGATTTCCTTTTTTTTTAAGGCAGAATAATATTCCATTGTATATATACCACATTTTCTTTATCTGTTCATTTGTTGATGGACATCTGGGTTTCTTGCATGTTTTGGCTATTGTGAATAATGCTGCAATGAACACTGAAGTGCAGATATCTCTTCAAGATCCTGATTTCAACTCGTCTAGATAGATACCCAGGAGTGGTATTAATGATCATATGGTAGTCCTGTTTTTAATTTATCAAGAAAACTTTACACTGTTTTTTTTTTTTTTTTGCGTTACGCGGGCCTCTCACTGCTGTGGCCTCTCCCGTTGCGGAGCACAGGCTCCAGACGCACAGGCTCAGCGGCGGCTCACGGGCCCAGCTGCTCCGCGGCATGTGGGATCCTCCCGGACCGGGGCACGAACCCGTGTTCCCTGCATCGGCAGGCGGACTCTCAACCACTGCGCCACCAGGGAAGCCCTACACTGTTTTTGATAGTGGCTGAACCATTTTATATTCCTACCAACAGAATACAGGGCTCCACTCTCTTCATATCCTTGCTAACGCGTACTATCTTTTGGGGATTTTTTGTGTTTGTTTTGCTAACAGCCATCTGTAGCAGGTGTGAGGTGATATCTCTTGAGGTTTTTATGTGCATTTCTGTGATGATTAGTGATGCTGTGAATTTGAATACCTTTCCATATACCCGTTGGCCATTTGTAAGTCTTCTTTGGAGAAATGTCTATACAAGTCCTTTGTCTTTTTTTTTTTGCTATTGCATTGTAGGAATTCCTTGTATATTTTGGAAATTAATCCCTTGTCAGACATATGGTTTTCAAATATGTTCTCCCATTTCATAGTTTGCCTTTTAACTCTGATATTTCCCTTTAGTTTGATGTCACCCCACTTGTCTATTTTTGAAATATATGAAATAGAGATTAGAAAAACATTCTGTAACATCCTGTGGAAAAGCATCTTGTGGAAAAACCCAAACGAACCTTTTGGCCAACACAGCACAAACGATAAGAGACTGCTGTGCAAATTATATGCTAACAAATTGGATAACCTAGAAAAATGGACAAATTCCTAGAAACATAAAACCTATCAAGACTGAATCATGAAGAAATAGAAAACCTGAACAGACTAATAATGAGTAAGGAGATGGAAGCAGTAACCGAAAACCTCCAACTAAGAAAAGCCCAGGACCAGATGGTTTGACTGGTGGATTCCACCAAACATTTAAAGAATAATTAATGCCAATCCTTCTGAAAATCTTCAAAAACTGAAGAGCAGGCAACAAGTCCAAACTCATTTTATGAGTCCAGAATTACTCAGATACCAAAGCCAGACAAGGATACTACAGCAAAGGTCTTATACATGTGCTTATGAAAATGCTAGCTATGGAAATCACTTGATCACTCCAGCTATATTATCAATTCCCATTACATGGGAAACCACATGAATTTGATTTTCTGACATCTCTGCTGAAAATGCTGTCATTCACAATTCTGATATCTATGCTAAGGACTACATCTCTAGATGCATCTTACAGTAGGAACATTGAATTGTCACAGAAGCATTGTTCCACGCATAATTAGGAAGAAATTCACTTCCCTCCCAACATGTATCACATGTTATAACATGGGTACCAAAGAAATGAGGCTTATACCCTAAAATCTCATAGGCCCTCATAAATACTGCTACTTTATTTTCTCTGTATCCTGTATTATCACAAATTATAGCAACAGTAAAAATGGCGATGCTAAAACAAAACAATAACTTTATTTTATGGAAAAGTGGGAGGCATATTGTAAAAAATTCAAATAATAGTTTTAAAATTATAAAATACAAGGAAGAAATAGATAATTCTAAGTCTTTCCAAAGGTGTTGGGTAATAGCTGGTGAATATCTTTCAAACATTTATTTATTCTTATATACACACAGAAGAACTGAGACAGACACATTTCTAAGTAGAAAAATAGATAATTTTGCAAGAAAGATGTACCCTATGTACTATATAAAAATAACATGAGCCTTCCTTGAATTTAATAGAAGAAAGGAAATGACATGAATATAAACCTGAAAAAATTAATGAACTTCAGATAAACACTTCATTACAGTTTGGGATATTTCTTCAACTAAGGTTAAGAAAAATGGTTATCAGTAAGATTAACTCTGGCTTTTAAAGATGTAGGTTTTTAACCTATAGATGTTTAATAATGACAGTACTTGTATTTCATTTTTACTTTGTATTTAAGATACATTTACATTTCTAACTGCAATTTTAGTTTCTTGAGTTCTAACTTAAAATGGAATCAATTTACACCACCAAGCATTTTATCCCAAATTTCCCATTTTTTAATCATTTCTAGATCAACTAGGTTTCATTATAATTAGACCCAAATGTTGCTTTTTGCCTTTATTTTTGAATGGCAATTTGGGTGAATAAATTATTTTAGAACATATTTTATTTCTTTCAGAACATTGAGGATATTTGTACATTTCTATTCTAGTTTCAGTGTAACTATGGAGATTCCTATGGTCCACTTTATTATTCCCTCAGTGGCTTTGCTTTTTATACCCAGATTGCAGTAGAATGCTTTCTTTATCCTTAAAATTCAATAACTTAACAGGATGTGCCTTGATGTCAATCGTTTTGAATGAGTTTCACTGATAAACAATCTGCTCTTTTAATCTGTAGATTCAATTCTCCCTTCATTTCAGTTAAATTTCCCAGTATTATACCTCTGTGTGCCTTTTATGTTTTATTTATAGATATCTTTTCTTTAGGGATGCCAATTATCCATAATACTGGTTCATTTTTGATTGGTGTCCAAATATTCTCTCTGATTAGTTTAACTATTCTATCTCTGTCTGCCTGTCTCTATCTCTGTCTCTCTCTCCATTCCCTGAGGATACAAAAAGGCTTTTCCTATTGATGGAAATGACTTTTATCCACGTTTACTGTCTCCAGTTTTTCTCATTTATTTATTAAATTTGTAGTCATGTTATTTTGGTTTTCAATTTGTCTCATTGGCCCTCCAGTCTCCATATTTTATTTTACTCTCAAGATTTAGCATCTCGTCTTTGAGCTTTTGTTCAATTAATTTCATTTAAAATATGAAAGCTTTCACAAATTTACATGTCATCTTTTCACATGGGCTATGCTAACTGTTTACTGTATCATTCCAATTGTAGAATATATATTACATCTAATTAAACAAGTAATAATAACAAAATAAGTTTAGATTTATCAAGTGTGCGTCAGGCATTGAGCGAAGTGATTTACATGCATTAATTTATTTAATTCTCACAGTAACTCTACTTAGAAGGTATTATTATTTTTCTCCATTCTACAGATGAGGAAACTGGAACTAAGAGAGTTAAATAATTTGCCCAAGGATATATAACTAGCAAAAGACAGAACTAGAAACAGGTTTATCATAATGTTATGCATATTTACTGACTACCATTCTTCTGCTTCATTAATGGCCCATCAGGCCCAGATATGTAAGAACTTCACTATTAGGCATAACAGATTCTCTCTGTAATATCAATATACTTATTGAATATAGAGGGACTAAGGAACTTAACCCCAAGATTAAAAGAGGGGCAAACTCAGGAAAATAATAATGAGGCTAAGAGGAATAGAGGAAAAATGATATGCTAGAGATAGAATTTGGGAGATTTTAGTTTAGATTATCATGGCATCAGGGGAACATTAATTTTAGACATTTCAGGGCTGACAATTATTATTTATCTTTTTGTTATTTTTTTTAACATCTGTTTCTCTATTTTTTTTGTCCCTGGGAATAAGTATCACCAGAATATCTCAAAAAAACTGTGCCAGTGGTGCATAAAAAGGAGAATAGTAAATGTGTAAGAATGTGGGATGGTTGCCTGTGTGTATGTGTGTGTGCATGTGTGCGCACGTGTGCAGGAAATACCTATGAGACTTCACTGTGGCCTACTGTCCAGATGAAAGAGAACACTTGATCGGTAACCACAGGTAGAAATAATAGAAACTGAAGTAGGTGATAGCAGTATTGGGTGTACATACACATATATATACAGACATAGAATAGAATAGGATAGACTAGACTAGAATGGCAAAAAGATGTGAGCAGGCACTGGTGTGAAAATGCAGCCTTTTAATTATTAAATTGATCTTTTCCACTATATGTGCTCAACCCTCACTGACTTCCTGCAACTTAGCAGAGTGGAGCAAAGCCGGAGAGTCTGGCCAGTGAGGTGTTCTACAATGAAATTTGAGGTTTGGGACACCCTGATTTGAAATTCTGAGATCTTCTTATTATTCAGGTAGTACTTTAATGGAAATTTAATTTTTATAGTCTGTGAAATAGCATTGTGAGGATTGCCTTAAAAATAAATCCCATTGTATTGTCTTGTTTTCTGAGGAAGAATGCAGACTGAGTTACAAAAAAACTGATTCATTTGTGAATCTTTAACAAAAATCCAGCTCATGCCTTGGTATCTTTCCCATCTTAAATCCTTCACCATTTCTTCTGTAGTTCTTATGATATATACCTATAGTCTATCACAAGAAAAACGAAGATTATTTTTTGGACCCTAAGTGACATAATGATTTAGAGCAAGAGAATGTTCCATAACTATAACTGAAGATATTCTGTTATCTCAACGATCTGAATTCTTCCATGTAAAAAGTAAATGATAACAGATTCTTACTTTTCAAGATTTTAAGTTTAATCCTTATAATGAGTTCTGTTGTACATATTTCAGGACAAAAGTTTTGAAAATCAATTGCAGCAATAATAAAAGCATGATTGTGGGCATTTGACAAATCTTGGAAAACTAGAAACATCTTATAAATACCCTTTTAAAAATGCTATTACAGCAGACCAAAATGGCAAGGCAGGAGACCCCTGCCTATCCATCTCCCCACAAAACTCAACCACTAGACAGCTATTCACAAACAAAAACAGCTCTGGGAGAACTCTGGCATCCCATTAAGAAATTTTAGCAACACAGTAGAACAAAAAAACCTGAGAATAATCACACAAAAAGAGAAAGAAGACAGATTCATTTTGCCTGCATCATCCCATTCCCCAAACTGACATGGTTCAGCACCAAAAGGGAAGTTCCCAACTAGGAAGAGTTCTCCTTACTGGAAAAAGAAGAGAGTGGTAAGCAACCAGCTTCTCCGGCCTTTTGGAGCACCACACAAATGTCCTGCTTTGGTTTTACCCCACCCAGACAGGAAAGCTGAGATATATAGAGATAGCTAGGAAAAAAGAAGAAAAGCAAGGCCTTTTAATAGCAGCCACAAGGAAAGATTGTGGTTCACAGAGACCAGCTCCGCAGACAAACTCAGCAGATTCTACCAATGATGAAACCAACAACCAGCACGACCACCATGGATCCCTGCAAATTTTACAGGCTTTTGTCCCACAGGTAGTTGCACTCCTGGGTGCCATGTGTTTGCACCCTGCTCCCTCCCCTTCCCACCCAGCCAGAGCCCAGGAGCTTGTGAACCACACCAGAAGCAAGGTCAGGTCTCTGCAAGTGAGTGCAAAACATGAGCCACCTGAACCCTGCCTAGCCCTCTCCCTCCCCCAAGTCCCCGCCACAGGCCAGGAAATGCACCAGCAGCCAGCTTAGGCTTCTGTGGCTTCATGAGTAAAAAACACTAGACTAGAACCCCCCATCTGACTCCCATCACTGTGTACACGCTCAGGGATAGCTATACCAGCTGTGCAACTGAATGTCACCAGCCTGATGCCCATCATCAGCCCCCACTGCAGCGTGCACAACTGGAGGGAGAGTAAGCAGCCAAGGGAGAGCAGGCCAACAGCCAGAGCCCCCAGAGCTGCCAGTGAGCCCATAGTTGGCAACAGCCTATGCTGCCTGCCCTGGCC
This sequence comes from Tursiops truncatus, assembly GCF_011762595.2. Classification (NCBI taxonomy): domain Eukaryota; kingdom Metazoa; phylum Chordata; class Mammalia; order Artiodactyla; family Delphinidae; genus Tursiops; species Tursiops truncatus. The sequence continues at coordinate 99,716,529 of NC_047055.1, read as the reverse complement.
CCCACTACTACGCATATGACTGCAACTGGACCGTGCCACTACTTAGGCACCTGCAGCTGGCCCCGTGTGTGTAACACCAGCTCCAGCCACTAAAGCTGCCTGTCCTAGTCCATAGCTGTAGGACCTGGAAGCACCACTGTGGGTCCTAACAGCCCTTGTAGCTACTGTGGACGTGGACTCATGGCACTCACTAAGGACCATAAAGTTGTCAATGCGGTGGAGCCTAGCAGCCTGAGCTGGAGACATCACCCCACCCCCACACAGACCAGGTGCCACCATGTAGCCCCAAATTTGGCACCCTGCTTCACTAGACCAAGGGTCACAGCATACTCCAGTGTGGCCCCACCCTCAGGTTAAAGTCTTCCCTTACTAATATCAGTCTCTAAACCTGGAAGAGGTGACTGCTTCTTAAAATGTGCAGACACCTATGCAAGGCCACAGGGATTACAAAGAATCAAGAAAATATGACTCCACCAAAGGAATACCGTAAACCTCCGTTATCTGGTCCCAAAGAAATGGAGATTCAGGAACTGCTCAACAAAGTATTCAAAATAATTGTCCTAAAGTTGCTCAGAAAACTATAAGAGCACACAGATAAACAATTTTATAATATAAGGAAAACAATAAAAGAACAAAATGAGAAGTTCAACAAAGAGAAACAAAATATAAAAAAGAACCAAACTGAAATATGTCCAAAATATAACATTTAATCATGTTCACATTTATTAATGAAATATTTTCCATTATCCTTTTCATACTAAGTCTTTGAAATTTAGTATGTGCATCACACTTACAGCACACCCCAAAGGACAAGCCCCATTTCAAGTATTCAGTAGTCATGTGTGGCTAGTGTCTACTGTACTGGACAGTGCAGATTTAGAGAAAAGGCTCTCAAATGTTAGCATGCTTTAGAATCAACTGGAGGGTTGTTACAACACAAATTGGTGGGACCCTCTCCAGAGCTTGTAATTCTTGAGAACTGGGATTAGGCCCAGGAATTTGTATTTCTAACAAGTTCACGTGTGATGATGAAGCTGGGCATTACATTTTGAGAATCACTAATTTGTAAAATTTACTGAGGTATTCGGTTTACTCTGTTTGTGAACATTTGACTGCAATAAATTATTTAACTCTTTGGGTACACAAGCAACAGGCTGAAGAAAGAGGGCAAGATTAGTTTTCTCTATGACACACTTATTTTTGACTTTGTGGCTCAGGAAGTTCCTAGGTAAGTAAGCTCTTCTATAACAGTAAATAGATGGTCATCTGTGTCATGTGATTTTAGAGGTAAGAAACTCCTCAACACACACATGGAATATACATTTATCAAAGCTACTTCCTAACAATTTACATGTTATCCACTTGCTCATCCATCAACTTATCAACATATCAACAGATAACAAATTTTCATTTACAAATTCATTCACACTTAGAATAAAGTCTTAAAATAAAAATACACTTCTGAGAGAATTAGATATAAAGTCATTGGTTTCCCAGTTCTTTTAAGGATTGTTTCTAGTTGTAAAGATTGATAGTTTAAATAGCATACGATAGGAAAATTAGCCTGGACTCCAGTTAGCTTAACTGAAACCCAAGTCTATTTAAAAGAAAACAGAAAGGCTGAAAGGACTGGGCTGCTTGAGTGTAATATAAGGACCATTGATTTTAAGTTACAAGACTTGGGTTTCATTCTGTAGTCCAGTCTTATTAGGTGTGCAAGTGGGAATAAATCACTTGACTATGTAATATCTTCATTTTACAGAACTGATAGGTAACAATTTTTACAGAATTGATAGGTAACAATATAATTGGTAACATCTGGTGAGGGTATACTATATCTTAGCCTTTGCAATTTACATCAATCAAAGCCTCAGTTCTCGAGCATATAAAATGATAAGTAAATTTTAAATATTTATTGAACATGTATTATGTCCAGTGTGTTTTAAAAATATATTACCTTTATTTTTTGATATTAAGCTGCATGAGCTGTTTGTATATTTTTTAAATTAATCCTTTGTCAGCTGAATCATTTGTAAATATTTTCTCCCAGTCCATAGGCTGTCTTTTCATTTTGTTTATAGTTTCCTTTGTTGTGCAAAAGCTTCTAAGTTATTATATATATATATGATAAGATATATTCCTAAGCATACACAATTGAATACATTGTTGGTGTTGTTATTTTGAACAAACTGTTGTCTGTTAAATCAGTTAAGAATAAGAAAAATAAAAGTTATTTCACCTTCACTTATTCCTTCTCTGAAGCTTCGTTTTATGTACACCCAAGTTTCTAACTATATATATATTTTTTCTCTCTAAACAACTTCTTTTAACATTTCTTGCAAGGCAGGTCTACTGGCAACAAATTCCACCAAGTTTTGTTTGCCTGAGAAAGTTTATTTCTCCTTTACTCTTGAAGGATCATTTTGCAGGATACTGAATTATAGGTTGGTGTTTATTTTCAATCAACACTTTAAATATTACACTCCACTCTCTTTTTCCTTGTATGGTTTCTAAGGAGAAGTCTAATGTAATTTTTATCTTTGTTCCTCTGTAGGTAAGGTGCTTTTCCCCCTCTGGCTTCTTTCATATTTTTTTCTTTATTTTTTGTAGTTTGATAATGATTTGCCTTTGGGAGCATTTAATCTGCTTGGTGTTCTCTTGGAGCTTCCTGGATCTGTGATATTATGTCTGACATTAATTTGAAGAATCTCCCAGTCATTATTGTTTCAGATATTTCCTCTGCTCCTTGCTCAATTTCTTCTCCTTATGGTATTCACATTTGTGTATGTTAGTTGTCTTAGAGCCCTTGAATAGTCTGTTCTTTTTTTTTTAACCTTTGTTCTCTTTGCTTTTCAGTTTTTAGTTTCTCTAGCTATATCCTCAATCTTAGACATTCTTTAGCCGGTTTTTTCCAGTCTATCAATAAAATTATCAGGAGGAGCTTCAAGATGACAGAAGAGTAAGACATGGAAATACCTTCCTCCCCACATGTACATCAGAAATACATCTACACGTGGAACAACTACAGAACACCTACTGAACGCTGGCAGAAGACCTCAGACGTCCCAAAAGGCAAGAAACTCCCCACGTACCTGGGTAGGGCTAAAGAAAAAAGAAAAAACACAGACAAAAGAATAGGGACGAGACCTGAACCAGTGGGAGGGAGCTGTAAAGGAGAAAAGGTTTCCACACACTAGAAGCCCGTTTGCGGGCGGAGACTGCGGGTGGCAGAGAGGGAAAGCTTCAGAGCCACGGAGGAGAGCCCAGCAACAGGGGTGCAGAGGGCAAAGCAGAGAGGTTCCCGCACAGAGGATCGGTGCTGACCAGCACTCACCAGCCTGAGAGGCTTGTCTGCTCACCCACCGGGGTGGGCGGGGGCTGGGAGCTGAGGCTTGGGCTTCGGTCAGAGTGCAGGGAGAGGACTGGGGTTGGTGGCGTGAACACAGCCTGCAGGGGGTTAGTGCACCACGGCTAGCCGGGAGGGAGTCCGGGGAAAAGTCTGGACCTGCCGAAGAGGCAAGAGACTTTATCTTCCCTCTTTGTTTCCTGGTGCGCGAGGAGAGGGGATTAAGAGCACTGCTTAAAGGAGCTCCAGAGACAGGCGTGAGCCGCGACTAACAGCGTGGACCCCAGAGATGGGCATGAGACGCTAAGGCTGATGCTGCCGCCACCAAGAAGCCTGTGTGTGAGCACAGGTCACTCTCCACACCTCCCCTTCCAGGAGCCTGTGCAGCCCGCCACTGCCAGGGTCCCGTGATCCACGGACAACTTCCCCGGGAGAACACAGGGAGTGCCTCAGGCTGGTGAAACATCACACTGGCCTCTGCTGCCACAGGCTCACCCCGCATTCTGTACTCCTCCCTTCCCCCGGCCAGAGTGAGCCAGAGCCCCCGAATCAGCTGCTCCTTTAACCCCTTCCTGTCTGAGCGAAGAACAGACACCCTCAGGTGACCTACAGGCAGAGGCAAGTCCAAATCCAAAGCTGAACCCCGGGAGCTGTGCGAACAAAGAGGAGAAAGGGAAATCTCTCCAAGCAGAGTCAGGAGCAGCGGATTAAATCTCCGCATTCAACTTGGTGTACCCTGCATCTGTGGAATACCTTAATAGACAAGGAATCGTCCCAAATTAGAAGAGGTGGACCTTGGGAGCAATCATATATATATATATTTTTTCCCATTTTCTCTTTTTCTGAGTGTGTATGTGTATGCTTCTGTGTGTGATTCTGTCTGTATAGCTTTGCTTTTACCATTTGTCCTAGGGTTCTATCTGTCCATTTCTTTCTTTTTTTCTTTTAGCATAGGTTTTAGCACTTGTTATCATAGGTGGATTTGTTTTTTTGTTTGGTTGCTTTCCTCTTTCGTTCTTTTTTTTATTACTTAAAAATATTTTTAATAATTATTTTTTATATTTAATAACTTTATTTTATTTTATTTTATCTTCTACTTTCTTTCTTTCTTTTTTTTCTCCCTTTTATTCTGAGCCATGTGGATGACAGGCTCTTGGTGCTCCAGCCAGGCGTCAGGGCTGTGCCTCTGAGGTGGGAGAGCCAAGTTCAGGACATTGGTCTACAAGACACCTCCCAGCTCCACGTAATATCAAACGGTGAAAATCTCCCAGAGATCTCCATCTAAACGCCAAGACCCAGCTTCACTCACTAACCAACAAGCTACAGTGCTGGACACCCTATGCCAAACAACTAGCAAGACACGAACACAACCCCACCCATTAGCAGAGAGGATGCCTAAAATTATAATAAGGCCACAGACACCCCAAAACACACCACCAGACGTGGACCTGCCCACCAGAAAGACAAGAACCAGCCTCATCCACCAGAACACGGGGACTAGTCCCCTCCACCAGGAAGCCTACACAACACACCGCACCAACCTTAGCCACTGGGGACAGACACCAAAAACAATGGGAACTACGAACCTGCAGCCTGCAAAAAGGAGACCCCAAACACAGTAAGATAAGCAAAATGAGAAGACAGAAAAACACATAGCAGATGAAGGGGCACGATAAAAACCCACCAGACCTAACAAATGAAGAGGAAATAGGCAGTCTACCTGAAAAAGAATTCAGAATAATGATAGTAAAGATGATCCAAAATCTTGGAAAAAGAATTGAGAAAATACAAGAAACGTTTAACAAGGACCTAGAAGAACTAAAGATGAAACAAACAACGATGAACAACACAATATATGAAATTAAAAATACTCTAGATGGGATCAATAGCAGAATAACTGAGGCAGAAGAACGGATAAGTGACCTGGAAGATAAAATAGTGGAAACAACTACTGCAGAGAAGAATAAAGAAAAAAGAATGAAAAAAATTGAGGACAGTCTCAGAGACCTCTGGGACAACATTAAATGCACCAACATTCGAATTATAGGGGTTCCAGAAGAAGAAGAGAAAAAGAAAGGGAGTGAGAAAATATTTGAAGAGATTATAGTTGAAAAACTTCCATAATATGGGAAAGGAAATAGTTAATCAAGTCCAGGAAGCACAGAGAGTCCCATACAGGATAAATACAAGGAGAAACACGCCAAGACACATATTAATCAAACTATCAAAAATTAAATACAAAGAAAACATATTAAAAGCAGCAAGGGAAAAACAACAAATAACACACAAGGGAATCCCCATAAGGTTAACAGCTGAACTTTCAGCAGAAACTCTGTGATCCAGAAGGGAGTGGCAGGACATATATAAAGTGATAAAGGAGGAAAAACTACAACCAAGATTACTGTACCCAGCAAGGATCTCATTCAGATTTGATGGAGAAATTAAAACCTTTACAGACAAGCAAAAGCTAAGAGAATATAGCACCACCAAACAGCTTTGCAACAAATGCTAAAGGAACTTCTTTAGGCAGGAAACACAAGAGAAGGCAAAGACTTACAATAACAAACCCAAAGCAATTAAGAAAATGGTAATAGGAAAATACATATCGACAATTACCTTAAATGTAAATGGATTAAATGCTCCCACCAAAAGACACAGACTGGCTGAATGGGTTCAGAAACAAGACCCATATATATACTGTCTACAAAAGACCCACTTCAGACCTAGGGACACATACAGACTGAAAGTGAGGGGATGGAAAAAGATATTCCATGCAAATGGAAAACAAAAGAAACCTGGAGTAGCAATTCTCATATCAGACAAAATAGACTTTAAAACAAAGACTATTACAAGAGACAAAGAAGGACAGTACATAATGATCAAGGGATCGATCCAAGAAGAAGATATAATGATTGTAAATATTTATGCACCCAACATAGGAGAACCTCAATACATAAGCCAAATACTAACAGCCATAAAAGGGGAAATCGACAGTAACACAATCATAGTAGGGGACTTTGACACCCCACTTTCACCAATGGACACATCATCCAAACTGAAAACAAATAAGGAAACACAGGCTTTAAATGATAAATTAAACAAGATGTACTTAATTGATATTTATAGGACATTCCATTCCAAAACAACAGAATACACTTTCTTCTCAAGTGCTCATGGAACATTCTCCAGGATAGATCATATCTTGGGTCACAAATCAAGTCTTGGTAAATTTAAGAAAATTGAAATCATATCAAGTATCTTTTCCAACCACAATGCTATGAGACTAGATATCAATTACAGGAAAAAATCTGTAAAAAATACAAAAACTTGGAGGCTAAACAATACACTATTTAATAACCAAGAGATAACTGAAGAAATCAAAGAGCAAATCAAAAAATACCTAGAAACAAATGACAAAGGAAACACGACGACCCAAAACCTATGGGATGCAGCAAAAGCAGTTCTAAGAGGGAAGTTTATAGCAATACAATCCTACCTCAAGAAACAAGAAATATCTCAAATAAGCAACCTAAACTTACACCTAAACCAATTAGGAAAGAAGAACAAAAAACCCCAAAGTTAGCAGAAGGAAAGAAATTATAAAGATCAGATCAGAAATAAACGAAAAAGAAATGAAGGAAACGATAGCAAAGATCAATAAAACTAAAAGCTAGTTATTTGAGAAGATAAACAAAATTGATAAACCATTAGCCAAACTCATCAAGAAAAAAAGGGAGAAGACTCAAATCAATAGAGTTAGCAATGAAAAAGGAGAAGCAACTGACACTGCAGAAATACAAAGGATCATGAGAGATTACTAAAAGCAACTATATGCCAATGAAATGGACAACCTGGAAGAAATGGACAAATTCTTAGAAATGCACAACCTTCCGAGACTGAACCAGGAAGAAACAGAAAATATGAACAGACCAATCACAAGCACTGAAATTGAAACTGTGGTTAAAAATCTTCCAAGAAACAAAAGCCCAGGACCAGATGGCTTCACAGGCGAATTCTATCAAACATTTAAAGAAGAGCTAACACCTATCATTCTCAAACTCTTCCAAAATACAGCAGAGGAAGTAATGCTCCCAAACTCATTCTACGAGGCCACCATCACCCTGATACCAAAACCAGACAAAGAGGTCACAAAGAAAGAAAACTACAGGCCAATACCACTCATGAATATGGATGCAAAAACCCTCAACAAAATGCTAGCCAACAGAATTCAACAGCACATTAAAAGGATCATATACCATGATCAAGTGGGGTTTATCCCAGGAATGCAAGGATTCTTCAATATATGCAAATCAATCAATATGATACATCATATTAACAAATTGAAGGAGAAAATCCATATGATCATCTGAATAGATGCAGAGAAAGCTTTCAACAAAATTCAAACTGATTTATGATAAAACCTTCCAGAAAATAGGCATAGAGGGAACTTTCCTCAACATAATAAAGGCCATATATGACAAACCCACAGCAAACATCATCCTCAATAGTGAAAAACTGAAACCATTTCCACTAAGATTGGAAACAAGACACTCTCACCACTATTATTCAACATTGGTTTGGAAGTTTTAGCCACAGCAATCAGAGAAGAAAAAGAAGTAAAAGGAATCCAAATCGGAAAAGAAGTAAAGCTCTCACTGTTTGCAGATGACACGATAATATATATAGAGAATCCTAAGGATGCTACCAGAAAACTACTAGAGCTTATCAATGAATTTGGTAAAGTAGCAGGATACGAAATTAATGCACAGAAATCTCTTGCATTCCTATACAGTAATGATGAAAAATCTCAAAGTGAATTTAAGAAAACATTCCCATTTACCACTGCAAAAAAAAAAAAAGAATAAAATATCTAGGAATAAACCTACCTAAGGAGACAAAAGACCTGTAGGCAGAAAAGTATAAGACACTGATGAGAGAAATTAAAATGTTACAAATGGATTGAGAGATAGACCATGTTCTTGGATTAGAAGAATCAACATTGTGAAAATGACTCTACTACCCAAAGCAATCTACAGATTCAATGCAATCTGTATCAAACTACCAATAGCATTTTCCATAGAACTAGAAGAAAAAAATTCACAATTTGTATGGAAACACAAAAGACCCTGAATAGCCAAAGCAATCTTGAGAACGAAAAACGGAGCGGGAGGAATCAGGCTCCCTGACCTCAGACTATACTACAAAGCTTCAGTAAAGAAGACAGTATGGTACTGGCACAAAAATAGAAATATAGATCAATGGAACAGGATAGAAAGCCCAGAGAAAAACCCATGCACATATGGTCACCTTATCTTTGATAAAGGAGGCAAGAATATACAGCGGAGAAAAGACAGCCTCTTTAATAAGTGGTGCTGGGAAAACTGGAAAGCTACCTGTAAAAGAATGAAATTAGAAAACTCCCTAACACCATACACAAAAATAAACTCAAAATGGATTAAAGACCTAAATGTAAGGCCAAACGCTATCAAACTGTTAGAGGAAAACATAGGCAGAGCACTCTATGACATAAATCACAGCAAGATCCTTTTTGACCCACCTCCTAGAGAAATGGAAATAAAAACAAAAATGAACAAATGGGACCTAATGAAACTTAAAAGCTTTCGCACAGCAAAGGAAACCATAAGCAAGATGAAAAGACAACCATCAGAATGTGAGAAAATATTTGCAAATGAAGCAACTGACAAAGGATTAATCTCCAAAATTTACAAGCAGTTCATGCAGCTCAATATCAAAAAAACAAGCAACCCAATCCAAAAATGGGCAGAAGACCTAAATAGACATTTCTCCAAAGAAGACATACAGATTGCCAACAAACACATAAAAGATTGCTCAACATCATTAATCACTAGAGAAATGCAAATCAAAACTACAATGAGATATCATCTCATACTAGTCAGAATGGCCATCATCAAAAAATCTACAAACATTAAATGCTGGAGAGGGTGTGGAGAAAAGGGAACCCTCTTGAACTGTTGGTGGGGATGTAAACTGATACAGCCACTATGGAGAACAGTATGGAGGTTCCTTAAAAAACTAAAAATAGAACAACCATATGACCCTGCAATCCCACTACTTGGCATATACCCTGATAATACCATAATTCAGAAAGAGTCATGTACCAAAATGTTCACTGCAGCTCTATTTACAATAGCCAGGACATGGAAGCAACCTAAGTGTCCATCAACAGATGAATGGATAAAGAAGATGTGGCACATATATACAATGGAATATTACTCAGCCATAAAAAGAAACGAAGTTGAGTTATTTGTAGTGAGGTGGATGGACCTAGAGTGTGTCATACAGAGTGAAGTCAGAAAGAGAAAAACAAATACCATGTGCTAACACATATATATGGAATCAAAAAAAAAAAAAAAAAACAATGGTTCTGAAGAACCTAGGGGCAGGGCAGGAATAAAGATGCAGACACAGAGGATGGACTTGAGGACACGGGGAGGGGGAAGGGTAAGCTGTGACAAAGTGAGAGAGTGGCATGGACATATATACACTACCAAACGTAAAATAGATAGCTAGTGGGAACCAGCCGCATAGCACAGGTAGATCAGCTTGATGCTTTGTGACCACCTAGAGGGGTGGGATATGGAGGGTGGGAGGGAGGGAGACGCAAGAGGGAAAAGATATGGGAACATATGTATATGTATAACTGATTCACTTTGTTATAAAGCAGAAACTAACACACCATTGTAAAGCAATTATACTCCAATAAAAATGTTTACAAATAAATAAATAAATAAACTTATCAAAAGCATTCTTCATTTCTGTTACAGTTTTTTTTGTTTTGTTTTGGTCCTTCAGCATTTATTTTTGGTTCTTTCTTAGGACTTCCATCTCTCTACTTTTGTTGCCCATCTGTTCTTGCATCTTGTCTACTTTATCCATTAGAGTAGTTAGCATATTAATCATAATGGTTTTAAATTCCTGGTCTGATATTCCAGTATCTCTGCCATGCCTGATTCTAACGTTTGCTGTCTCTTCAAATTGTACTTTTTTCCGTTTAGTATGCTTTGCAATTTTTTTTTGGTAGCCAAACATGATATACTGAGTAAAAGAACTGGTATAATTGGCCTTTAATAATGTGGTGGTGAGGTGTCGGGGGACACCTACGATCAGGTTTCAGTCTTTAATGAAGCTGTGCCTCTGGACTGTGAACTTACAAAAGTTTCTCCCTTTTTTTTCTCCTCCCTTAGGTAGAACAGGGTAGCTAGAGTGAACTGGAATTGGCTGTTTCCCTTTCCCCAGGTCAATTAGGCTCTGATATTATGCCAGCAAGTTAGGCTCTGGTTAACTAGTTTCTTTCTACTGAGGACAGGCTTTGTTAAGAATAACAGAGTACTCTGGCATATTTCAAAATGGCTCCTTTACCCCTCCTCCTACCACAGGCAGGAGGGTTTATCTGTGATATTTTATTGTGGGAACCTGACCAAACTCCTGGATATAAATCTCGTAACATTGTGGGGCCCCTTTACGACTAGGTCCCCCTGGAGTTTTTAAACTCTTAGAATTGTCCACACTGAGCCTCCAGCAATTTGTCAATTACAGTTCAGTTTTTCCTACTTCAGCACTGGTTCCCAGGGCAGTTTTCTGCTTGAGACTCTCTGTTTTAGTCAGCTGTGACTCCCTCTACTACTCTCTTTCTCCCTCCAATCTTGGGGCAGCAGTTTGCCCTGAGTCCTCCCACTCATAAATTCAAGAAGAGTTGCTGATTTTTCAGCCTGTTCAGCTTTTACTTGTTAGGATGGAGTGGTGACTTCTAAGCTCCTTACATGTGGAACAGGAAACCCTCTCTTTGTTTTTATGTAAGTCTAAAAGCTAGACAAAAGCATAAGCCTTTATGGTTAAAATATTATGATAGTGTAGAGTGTATGCTTGAGTTGGTGTTGATATTTGTGCAACTCCTTTGGTTATAACCTACACTGAGGTGGGGGGATGTTTAAATATAAAACACTTATTTAAGAAAGGTACTAGGTAATCCTATTTGTTTAAAACAAAAACAATAGATATAGAAATATATAGATGTACATTAAAAACTGGACTCCAAAATCTTTATAACGTTTAGCTTTGTAGAGAGTAATGAGAAAAGGACAGCAGTGGAAGTTTTTTCCTCATCACAATATGTTATTAACCTTTCACAATGTAAACGTACTTATATACAATTTACTACCAAACATGAAGGATTTTCTATTTAAGTCATTAGTATATTCACACAGCAAAAAATAAAAAGAATTTTAAAACTTAAAAAAAAAGAAAGAAAGGTACTTAGACTAATTTTAAGTATGCTTTTCCCTTAACAATAACAACACTGTACATTACATTAACGAGTAATGTCCATTTAGATATCAACCACCTCCAATTATAGTGGCCTCAACAGTTATCAACAGTAAATAACAATGGCAAAGTAAACTAAATATTTTTATCTGAATGAAAAAAAAGTTGTCAAACTCATCTACGTTTTGTCAAGCCAAACTAAAACTAGACTATAGGGGTTCTGGGTACTACTATATTAACCTAATATTTCATTGTGTATTCTGTGGTTTGTACTAAGTTTAAATGTCCTTTGAGTTCAGTTATTTTAAAAAGCAGAAAAAGTCAAATATCTCAAACCAGTGGTGCAGACTCAGCTGAGAAGTACAGAATGCTTCTCCAGATAATATGTCTCTAAGCATCAGCTAGCAATGGCTTTTCTACTATTACTGCAATTACAAGAAACTTCTTGAACTTGATTTTCAGAGAATCCATTCAAATGTACTATTTCTGACAATCTATGGAAGGGAATTATTCTGAACAAATTTTTCATACTGTAATTTCTAATATGTATTGCAGATTAGATATATTCTCTTTTCTTCCCTATTCCTTTCTTGGACAAGGAGAAAGTAAATAATCCATATTTTTTTAGATTCTCTGTTCTCCTTTTGATCACGACAAGAGATGCTAAAGTTAGGCTATCATTGCAAGGATCAACTGTCTTTGAAGTTTAATTATTTAATGAGATTAATTTTTCTGTCACTAAGAGAACAACGCAAAATGAGCCATTTAACTAACTAGTGTTAGCATAATGGTTCTAGAAACCTAGTTGATATACTGCTGAGATTCAAGAAAAATGTATTTGGAGGTCTCGTGACTTTTCTTCTTTTTCTTCTTTTCTTTTTGGTTAGATGATTCATAGAAAGCACCTATGAAATTTAGATTTTGGAGGACATAGGTGCATAGTATAATTACAGCCTTCTATTACTCACTAGTACATGAAGAGTAACATTTAATTTTGCTGAAACTACTATATGTTGAAATAAGATTCGTTTCAGATACCAGTTTGCAAAATCCATGTTTAAGTTTAAATATTGATTTTTTTCTAAAACTAGTGTAATTCCTTACTATAACTACTTTTCAACTACAGGTCTTCTTGACATGACTAGGCACAACCCAATAATAATTTTTACCCCTTAATAAGCATTATATAAATAAAATTATGTTTGTTACAGAGGAAACATAATATTTCTCCAGTGAGTGCCTATTAATACACACCTATAAAAACTATTTTCCTTGACAGATTCAATAACTGATAATGTATGACTATTTAGTACCTAATTCCAGTAGACAAATTAGGAAAACAAACAAGCCCTTGTTTTGTTATGGATCAATATAACTACTCATTCCTAATTCAAATGTAGATAGAGTGTCATTCAATCCACACTGTAAGTCAAGCTGAATCTTGGAGACAAATATAGTCAAACATGTAATTTGCTTCTCAACTAGTGTCACATGTTCAGAAATGGAGTTATTTTTAACTTTTTAAAACAAAACTAGTTTCTCTGACCAAATAATATCTGAACCTAAAGTTGTCAAATTCTGTTAGCCTCCATAAACAAACATACTCAGAGACAAGTCATTCGTATCTGAAGCATTTTTTTCCCAATTTGTTGTAGCTATGGAGAAGTTTTCAGAAAGAAAAGTAAAATCCTGAATTGGGAGCTTTAGGAAAAGCCATGTCATCCACCTCTCTCTTCCCCCCTGCCACACCCCCTCCACATTAATCCAACTATGGCTTTAAGAATAAACAACAGAGAAACTGATTTCATATCAAAACTCAAAGGCATATCAACCATCCTGAACCTGTACACAAGTAGATCATTTGCAAGCATTAATTTATCTCCTCAAATTCTGTGACCAATAAAGCTTCTGAAATGTCCACTTACCAATTTAGGAAAAAATGAAGGGAGAACCTCAGGTATCTTTTTATTTCTCTGTGGTAGGCAGGCTGAATAACGCTCTCGCCTAAAAAAAAAAAAAAAAAAGTTCACTTCCTAATCCCCAGAACCTGTAAATATGTTACCTTAATTGTCAAAAGGGATTTTAAAGACTTTAAGCACCTTGAGATAGGGCATAATTTTGCATTATTCAAGTGGTCCCAATGTAATCACGAGTCCTTAAAAGTGGAACAAGAAGTTAGAATAATGGGTCAGAGAGATGGGACAATGGAAGCAAGGGCAGGAGGAATTCAAAATGTGAGAGACTCAACCTGCTGTTACCATCCTGAGATGAAGGAAGGGGACCATGAGCCCAGGAATATGGCAGCCTCTAGAAGCTGGGAATAACCTTCATCTGACAACCAACAAGGAAAGGAGGTCCTACAATCACATGGAATTGAATTCTGCCAAAACCTGAATGAACAAGGAAATTGATTCTCCCTTAGAGCCACTAGGAAAGAATGCAGTGCTGTTGAGACATAGATTTCAGCTTGATGAGACCTCTATCAAACTTCCAAGCTACAGAAGTATAAGTTAATAAATTATGTTGTTTTAAGTTTCTAAGTTTGTAGCAGCAGTAGAAAAGTAATACACCCTCCCTACAAATAATTTCTGCAAATGACTTCCATTGGAGTGAATTTATTTTAAAACAAGAAAGGACCTGTGAGTTTCTATTAAAGATTCTTCAATAAGTTCTATGATTTTAGAACATTCTGGTATATGTCTCTTTAGAAAATGATTTGATTTCTTTCTTGTTTAAACAAATGAAATTTATTTTATCTTATCTTTAAGTCATCCTAGATTTGAAGCATGGTTCCATGTCTCAACCTTATTTACTGGGCTAACCTGTAATTTCAGAAAGTGTACAAAATGAACTGCTCTTGTTTCTGTGCCACTTTTAACTAGATGCTCTATGTCCAAGATCAAACAGTAATCCTTCAGATTTATTTTTATACTCAGACTTTCCCTTCACAATCTTCACCAAATTACAGTGGTAATGGCAGTTGCTTTTTCATAAGAAACAGGACGTATGCAACATTGATTATCAAGTGGTTCTGAAATTTCCAGTGCTCACACTTTGTTTTCACAAGACTTTGAGCATCATAAACTAACTATAATATTCATCCATCATCAAAAGAAGGATCTGCTTTTTCCCCTTAAAAAAACCACAACTTACCATCTCCTTGTCTATTTCTGCAACAATGACTCAGGGTGCAAAGCAGTATGATTTTGAGTCAGTTTAAACAATCACTTTCTTTTTGGAAAAATAAATCTAAAAAGCAGTCAAAGTTGAGAAAAAAGGAGTAAAAGTATTTCAGATAGCTATTTTATGTTCTGTCTTTGATTGAGAGCATATTCCAACTGGGAATGGGCCTTTTACAGTCTTGGCTTATGTCAAGTGAAACAGTGAATATGACTATACTTTTCCTTTTTTTGAATTTGCATATTACTTTTTAATTCACATGTCATTTGTATTAATTTTTTAAATCATAAACTTTTGGCTATCTGTCTTCCTAATTTTGTCAGTACTTGAATTAATTTGCCTGTCTCCTAAAGCACTGAGCTTACTGAATGACAAATAAAATGTCCTCATTAGAAATGCTTGTTAACTTGAATTCTTGCCCTTCAAACAGTTACAATCCAAGGAAAGAAGACCTTGGATTAAAAGACAGCGTTTCATGGTGATAAAACCCATAGAGAGAGATGTTGAACAAACTTAAAATACAGATACAATTAATCCAGGGTACAGGTGATTACAGAGGGCTTCTTGAGAAATCTGGAGTGACAGGACATCACTCTAAGCAGCAGAAATAAGAAAAAAAAAAAAGGTAAGAGGCTATGGAGGGAGATCCAGAAGAAAACCAACCCAGTCCTTTGTTGAGGACTGTCAGAGAATGCAATTTTATACATCCAGGGAGCAAAGGGAGCTACAAGATAGACAATCCTAGAATACTAAATTGTTCACAAGATATCTGTAAAACAAAATTGGTGTTTCTGAACGGGGAAGGGCGGTAGAAAAGAGATCTAACATTTTTTCAGCAGTTACTATAAGCCAGGCACTGTGATATTTATGCATGTTATCCCTTTAAATTTTAATAGCAGTCCAAAAAATAATATTTTCTTCATTTAATTGAAAAACAAACCAAGATTTATAGAAATTGAGGTCACATGAGCAGTAAATAGCAGGATTTAAACCTAGGATACCTGGTTCCAATGTGTTCACACTTTTTCTACAATAGTGGGAGAATGGACCCTCCCTCAACACTTATTCTCAAGTGAGCTATGACTTTGTAGAATAGCATGAAAGATGGTTGAAATTGTTCTCCATATGAACTTACTCAACACTGAAATTCTTAATTCCTTTTTAACAGTCTCTTTTAAACTCAAGTAACAATTTTTTTTTATTTTCAACTTGATGCCATTTTTATATGTGCTGATTCTAATCATTTTGAATATTTTTATCACACACTGAATCTGCACATGGAATGACAGGTATTGCATCAAGAGAGCCTGCATCATTGATACTGATCTTCATTCAATTTTGGAAGATTCCACCATTTGTAAGTAATTTTTTTTAATGGTGGCGTTTTCCTAATTGAACATAGCTCCAGATCTAATTATATCATTTAATTATTATATGATAGGAAGTAATGAGCTCCATATCACCAGGAGTTTTCTAAATTTGAATTGTATACAGTCGGCCCTCCATATCTGGGAGTTCCAAGTCCATGGATTGAACCAACCATGAATATGGAGGACTACACCATTTTTTTAACATCTTTATTGGAGTATAATTGCTTTACAATGGTGTGTTAGTTGAAGGAGAGGACTACACCATTTTGTATAAGGGACTTGAGCATCCACGGATTTTGGTATCCGTGGTGGTTCTGGAACAAATTCCCTGCAAATATGAAGGGATGACTGCTTATGCTTATATGGGAGGTTGGACAAAATGACCACTAAGGCTCTAAGATGCTGATATATTCATCATTACACACGAACATGTTTTAAACTCTTAACTAGTTAAACAACTGAAAATGAAAACAACAACAATTCTGATCGTTCTAACCTATCAGAGTACCAACATAAAGACAAAATGTCTAATAGTCATTACAGCTGAAACTGTGATAGTTTAGACAGTTGTATACAGTGCATCAGGGAGTTTAAAATGGAACATTTTCTGGAAATCTACAGTCTGTACTTTAAGAAAAATTCATAGCTACTGATGCATGAACTCAAAGTCTAGACCTGAAGAAATGAACTGGGAATTCCCTGGATTCCAGTGGTTAGGACTTGGTACTCTCACTGCCAGGGTCCTGGGTTCCATCCCTGGTTGGGGAACTAAGGTCCCGCAAGCCGCACAGGGTGCCGCTGAAAAAGAAAAAAAGAAAAAAGAGAAATGAGCAGATATACAGGAAAAATTTATATATTATGGTATTGATTGTAGCATATCTTATAATATTTTTTTTAATGAAGGCACAGTGATGAAAATAAAGAAATGGTAAAAATATTTTATCCACAGAATGGATATTATGTTATACAGACATAAAAATTGCATTTAAAAATATTTATATTCCTTAAGATGACTATAATATAATACTAGAGAAAATACATAACATAGTTAAGACAATTCATAAGAAAAATGACTAGAAGTTTTTTAAATATTAAATATGAATGTGAATTAACTCAGAAATGATGGCTTATGAGTGATTTTTAAATTTGTTTATAATTTTTAGTGCTTTCTACCATGAACAGACATTACATTCAGCAACACAAAAAGCTTATTGTCAATTAAACAAGAATTTATTGATTCACTTTTTTCCCACATAGAACCCCTATGATTTCTCTTAGAACTTTGAAATTGCCATTCATTATTTTCAATCAATGGAATAATTCAAGTTGGGTTTGGACTCATTCCTTTCCAACCTTAGTATGATGGTTAATTTTATGTGTCAACTTGACTGGCCATGGGGTAAGGGAATACAGAATGAGTAGTCGAAAAATTTAGTCACAATACCAGCTACGGCCACGTGACCAGTTACAGGCAGGACTGTAATCGTCATGAGCATTTCCTACTTATTTTGCTATGAATATGTTTGTGTGTATGTTTGGTTTCTTTCTGCTTTTTCCTTTACTCTTTTTCTCCCTTATCATGTAACACAAGATACATTGATTTTATATCATAGTATTTAAGTATTGCTAATTTTACATTAATAGCTATAAAATTATGGGATACCAAGGAGAATAAACATCACTCAAGACAACCTCCTCTCCTGGGAAAGAGTAAATTTTCAGTTGTAAGCAGGATAGTTGTATCAGGCTAGGCTGAATTATGACCTTGGTTTGTCTTTATTTGGAGATAAAGTAGGGTTTAAGGAGATGCATATAGGTGCTTAATTGACAAGGGGTGAATTTGTGATGGTTAGTTTTATGTGTCAACTTGACTGGCCACACAGTGCTCAGATTAAACTTTATTTCTGGGTGTATCTATGAGGGTGTTTCAAAATCAGATTAGCATATGAATTAGTGGGCTCAGTAAATTAAATTGCCTTCTCCAATGTAGTTGAGCAGCATCCAATCTCTTGAGGGACTGAATAGAAGAAAAGGCTGGGGAAAGAGTAATTGCACACTTTTTTCCTGTCTCACTGTGCTGGGACATCTCATCTCATTTCTCCAAACCTTTGGACTGGGATTTACTCCTGTTTATCAGGTCTTCACACTAGGCTGAACTGTAGCATCAGCCTTCCTGGGTCTCTAGCTTGCATATAGCATGATTGCATACAGCCTCTATTATCACAGGAGCCAATTTCTTATATCTTACTGCTTCTGTTTCTCTGGAGGAACCTGACAAATACATCTGGTTTTGAGGTAATATAAGTTTTTATTTGCATGTCATTTAAAAAGTTATTTTCATTGATGTGTAATTTACATACAACAAATTTCGCCAATTTTAAGTATTCACTTTGTTGTGTTTTGTCAAAATGTATGTCATTTTATTTGTACTTGTTATTCTTTATGTGCCAAGTTTAAAGTTAGTGTGTGAATAACAACCTCCCCCATCATTACAAGTATAACATTGGAGCCCTCCAATCTCAGATTAGAGAGGATTCCTGTTTCCTCCTCTCTTCTACTCTCTTTTCAACTTCCTTGATATATTTAAGAATCTCCCATGGGGTTTCCAGTATTGTTTGAAGTGCAAGTCCTTTTTTTCCCTTAGTCATTCCTGAAGATGTAACTTGATAAATACACTCTCCACAATGAAGCTGAAGATTTCCAGATGCCATTAGAAGTTAGTTACTTTAAAAGGCACCAGTGTTGGGTAGCAACCTGAAAACCTGGGAACCTACTGTAAGGCTAAGGAGCATAGATAGCCAGTGATATTTCCCCAGACGTGGTACAGCAACATTACAGTTAATAAAACAGATCTGCAATATTCAGTTATTTTGAAGTTCAATGGCGTCAGTCCCCATCCAACCACTCTCCTCATAATCATCCTCCCATCTTCACAAAATCTGAGTGGCCAAGCATGGAGGGGTGGTAATGTAAGTAGCAATTTTTCCTCCTTTTCTGTTTGTTCATGTCTGTTTTCCTCAGACCTAAATTATAAAAATTAGATCACTAGGTAACATTTAACCTAACTCCTGACTTCTGCCCTACTGAATGCATGCAATGCCTTGCCTAACCTGTTGATTCCTTTCCTGGATTAGAAGGAGTAAGAATGAAGAAGTAAGTAGTTAAAGAATGACTGACTCTCTACTGCCAGCTTCCCCCTTAGCAAATTTGCAGGCAGACCATGCGGGCAAGATAGTAACCAAAGGAAGATCAGGAGAAGTCAGCAGGTTTGTGTGCAATGGAAAAATGACAAAGAATCTGATCTCCCACCTTAATAATTAACTGAGATTATTTCCCCTTTTCCCTTCAAAAAATTTCCTGGCCGAGCAGAATCTTTGGAGTTGGTTTTGGAACACAAGTCCACCTTCTCCCCAGGTAGCTGGCTCCCTGATTAAAGCAAGTTTTCCTTTTCCAACCAACACTTGTCTCTCGAGTATTGACTTTTTTTTTTTTTTTTGCGATATGCGGGCCTCTCACTGTTGTGGCCTCTCCCGTTGTGGAGCACAGGCTCCGGACGCGCAGGCTCAGCAGCCATGGCTCACGGGCCTAGCCGCTCTGCGGCATGTGGGATCTTCCCGGACCGGGGCACGAACCTGTGTCCCCTGCATCGGCAGGCGGACTCTCAGCCACTGCGCCACCAGGGAAGCCCGACTTTCAGCGGCCATGGCTCACGGGCCCAGCCGCTCCGTGGCATGTGGGATTTTCCCGGACCGGGACACGAACCCGCGTCCCCCACATCGGCAGGCAGACTCTCAACCACTGCGCCACCAGGGAAGCCTGAGTATTGACTTTTTGAGTGGCAAAGAGCCAAACCTGAGTTTGGTAACAGTAAGACAAACCAGAAACTGAGAAGCTGAAGTTAGAAACCAGAGGTTACCATGAAAATAGAAGCTTCTTTGGAATTCCAGAAATCTTCAGGAAAGTCTATGGCTTACACAAAGTATTGAATGGAAATTGAAGCAATTTTACTGAGATAGCAAGAGGGAAAGTTGAAAAATGGGCCCTTTAGCACCCTGACAATTTGTGAAAAGGCCTGGAGCAGGGGTTACATAAGTATTTTGCTGAGACTTTCAAAAATAAAACCAGGAAGATTGAAAGTATAACATACAATAAGATTGAAGCGAAAAAAAAAAAGCTGCTTAGAAACTTTAACAAGAAATGTAGTTTGCATAGAAATATCTCTAAAAAGAACTTGATTCAGCACAATAGGACAAAGTCACAGGGTTTCCTGAGCACACAGACTATATCAGGGAATAAAAGGTGGGGGGTGGATTGGGGCCAGTGAAACAGAATTATTTGTGAAGTTGAAGCCTTAAAGAAATTTTATTTAGAAAGATTTTTATTATGACAATATATTTAATGTAATACCTTTGAGAGTCCCCTAAATTCATATTTTTGGAAACCTTGAACCTCTCCAAGCATTGGATTATAATCTTTGCTACTTTTCAGGAATAAGCCTAAATTTCCTCTTCTGTAAACTGGGGATAACCACAGTGTTTGCCACAGAGGAATTTCATGAGTATTAAGGGCTTAAATGCATGTAAAGCCCTTAACATGGTGCCTGAGAGATTAAGGGCTAAAGAAATAAATGTGATCTTCTGCTGTTGCTATTCTTTTTTTTATTATCATTAGTGATCTCATTTATCAGTAAAAGCCTTCTTAGAAATTTACATTAGGGTGCTCATTATCTGTGGGTGCAAAAAGTTAAATTAAAGGACCAGGCAAAACATTGCCTGGGTCAATCAATGGAAACCACCTCTTTTCTCCCTCCCTCCTCTGTATTCTATAGTCTACCAAGGTGAGATCACTGGTGCTCATCATGGCGTCCTAAAATGTTAGATCTGGAATAAAATTTTAAAAGAATCCAGGGCAAGGCCAAACCCTGAAAAGTCAGGAAACCTTCCCCAGAATGTATGAGTTGCTGGTGCAGAGTCAGTTAATAGTAGATTTGGGACTGAGGGGAAAAAAAAGAACTCTAATGTCATGATAATTACTCAAACAGATGACAAGATAAAATTATAAGGATTTCAAGGACACTTATGGCTTTCAGGAAAAACAGATGCCTACAAGTAAGGCTGTAGCCTCTAGGTGACTTACTTTTTTGACACAAAAAGTTTTCATCCTCACACCTGAAGATACAAAGAACAGTAAATCCTATATATATAAAATCCACCTTTCCAACACCATAAATCACTGCCTTCTCTCCTCTCTACTTTCTGTTTTCTCCCAATTGTCAGGCACACACTGACATCAGTATTTAAGTGACACTCCACTATATATATTTAAAAAATATTTTTATCTCAATTTTCAGGGTGCTGATTGATATAGTACTTATTGTTAAAAGGAAATACTGGGACAAATTTCCATCTTCAGTCTTCAGTAATAATCAACTAAATTATTTGAATCAGATATTTAAATATTTTAAAATAACAGTTTATTAACACTTTAGAAACTCAATATACTATTGGTTAATAAGAATTCAAAATGTATAAACTAATGTTTTAACATAATTCATTTTATTCTTGCATCCCACGTTTCCGATGTTAATTTTTATGAAGGGGCGTGACCTCTCATGCCATTTTGACTTGACTCACTTAGCAGGGGAGAAGTAACAAAGTGACTGTCCAAAAACTTTGTTTCTATGGAAACAGTTTCTTCCACTTCAGACCCAAAATGAATGGGGAGGATTAGTGGTATTAATATTAATATTCGTAAATGCCAAGTTGAATGTTTCTCCCCCTTCTCACTTTTCTTCCAGTGATATTTAGGGGGTGTGGGCTATGAAATGGTCTTGCCCCACACCTGACACTGAAGGCTTGAAAGGGAAATAATTTATTGAATGGAGAAAAAGACCTGATGAAAATATGGCACATGAATAAGCTCATTTTAAGATATTTATTTAAACTTTATATTGTACTGTTATATAGTATTTTTTTATACTGGCAATTGACTACTGAAAATGAGACCTTAGAATGTGAATGTGTGACTGGCTTAACAAATCCTCAGAAAGAGACTTTGGAATAGTGTCCCAGAAAATCCCCTTCCCAAATAATGCTGCAGATAAGAAAGGTAACTTTGAATGAGTCATTATGTTTAGTAAGTAGTAATAAGGGTTTTAGAAATTAATGTTAATTGCTTGGTAGTGGCAGTGAATCAGAACCCAGATGATTACAATTTTCCATATATTTTAAACTGAAAATATTGAGTGGGACAAAGTGAAAATGAGTCAATGAGGTAGATGCATGAACCAATGCTCACGCAAGCACACACACACACACACACACACACACACACACAAAATCACACAACCAAAACCTTTTCTACATCTTGATATCAGGCACTAAGATCAACATATATAGAGAATAATATAGAATCTTAATATAATAACTCCTTTCTAAAATTTTTCAAGACATAATACTTTCTTTTTAATTAGAATGTAGGAGCAGAAAACTTTTTCCTTCTTCCCAGCTAGGTTCTTTGGTTTATTACAATAATCAAATTGACATAAGACGGATTAGCAGGAGAAGAAAAAAATTTGTACGTACAGGAATCCCAAAGACATGAGACTCAAAGACAGGCGAACAACTGAGGCTTATATGCTATCTTGAGCCAATAAGTGGGATAGGGACCTGGGGCTTCAAAGGGGAGGAGGGCAATTCACAGGAAGATAAGAAGAGCAGATGTTTGGTAATCAGATGTTTGCCCTGCCATGCAGGTAAGTCCTTCAGATAAAAACGTTCTCTCTGAAAATAGCTCTTTTCCTGGACCAAGCTCCCTACCTAAATTATTTTAGGCAGTTGAGGGAGAGGCAAAACCTTTTCCTGAGTCTCCTGGGTCTTAATTATCTTCAGCTCAAAACAATCCACATGTCAAAGTGGCACATTTAGGGGTGGTATATGCTGCTCCCCATCGAGCGTGTAGTATTTACTTCTTACCTTCAACCAGCCTTTTCTTGAGCAAATAAAACAGAACAAACATTACATCTCCACTGGTTTTTCAGGGTAGCCTAACAGTTGTTAAAAAAAAAAAAAAAAGGGGAAAAGTCGGTAAATTAGCAAAATGGCAGTTTATTGTTCATTGAAACGACAGTCCAACAAGTGTGACTGTGGTCAGGTGACTCAGGGATCCAGGACTCAAAGTGCATTTGGGGGAATAGAGATGGATTCTCTTTACTATCTTAGTCTGCAAGTGACACATGACATTTCTGCTTTCATTTTTTGGTGAGAACTAAACACACGGCCCTACCAGTTGCAAGAGGCTGGGACTTACAGTCTATCTTTAAGCCCAGGAAAACCAGGAGAACCAGGTATTGTTTAACACAGTCTCTGTTACATTCACTAAGGAAGTAACAGAGTTCTACAGTTAATTGTTTTTTTTTTAGTTTTGTCATTTAAGGCTCATTAAAGTAGCAAACATGTTTTATATTCAGAGAAATGTGACAATAAAAACAAAGTGTTACAAAGAAAAGGATAGTTGTCAGACATATTATTTTCTCCTATAACACTTGTATTGTAAGTTCTGAAGTTCAGCTTTTGAAATTATGTAATCCTACTCATATGACAGTCATAAGGCTTGTCAGCGTAGACGTGTACATCTGGGACTGAATTAAGTAGTTGGTCTTTAACTCAGTTCTGAAAAGTCAAAACAAAACAGCATAGGACATGGTGTTTGGAAACACTGGCTCTGTTGTCTAACAGATCCAGCTCCCCACTCTCTAGTGGCCTTCCGCATGTTAGGCAGCATGTAGCTAGTGTTCTTCCAGCTTTATTCAACTCATATTATTTCACACAAAATATTATAAGAATTTCTTTTTTAATTATATAGGGCCTTCCCATACTGCTGAAATAATTCCCTCTTCTTTTGTAGCTCCATTATCTGCCAATGAGGCTTCCTGAACCTGTTTAATGGCTCAAATGATGCTGCTTCACAACTAAAGGTTGAGTGTGGAGGGATGCCACCTCTTCATGTAGTAGTGTTGTTAGACCACTGTCCTCTGAACTGACAAGGTTACCTCTGATTGGGTGAGATTGTTGACATTTCCACTCTATTATTTACTTGTCATCAGAGGCTCACTGGAAGTCTCAGGCTCTGCCAAACACCAACATACAGTATGAGAAACTACTAATGCCTTTTCCTGTTGCACTGTATGCATGAGCTAGAAATGCCTCATACTGGTCCCATTACGTCTTTTTGTGTGTATATACTGACCGACATATTCAATAAAGACCTACTGGAAGCCTTCTACCTGGAATTAGATTTGGGAGTAAAAAGAATAACTCAAGATTTTTCCCTTGAACTCAGAAAATACATTCAACATTTTCTTGGACCACATCAATCTAGTGTTTAATCTAATCCTGGAAATCCAGTTATGCACAGTCCTCAGAAGCATGAAGTAGACATTTGAAGTAAAACAAAAACAACACCACCACTATCACCACTGTGGGACTCGAGGGACATTGTTCCAGCTAATGATTAAGAACTCTCCAGACAATAGGGGCTTCTTAGACAATGGGTGAATTTCCAGGATGTCCGGCCCCCTTCCGAGAAGGAGGGAGATAACAAAATGTAAAAAAGGTGTCTGTCAAAGACCAATCAGGCAGCTGGGGACAAGTTCCCTCTCTGGTCCGAGCCTAAGCCGGGACCAATCAGCAGGAGAACACAACCAAATCTATAATTTACATACGGGGAAGTGGGAACCTATAAAACTGACATATTCGCGCCCAAAAGGGTTCCTTCTTCAACCTCTTGCGTGAGGACCAAGGAACCCCGGTGCACCGGCCTTCAATAAACCTCTTGCGTTTTGCATCGACTTCCGACTCTTGTTGTTTCCTGGGCGAGTCGAAACTCCTAGGAGACCGCGCAGGTCTAACATTTGGGGGCTCGTCCGGGATTCCACTCGCCCCGGACCACAAGAACATCGGGAGTTGGAGGTACCAGGTAAGCTCGAGCTTGATTGTCTGTTTGTCCCTTGTTCTTTGTGGGCCATTATCGGAGGAAAGCCGTAAGAATCGGCTTATTATGGAATCTGTATCGGACCTCTGGCTAGGCAGACGTGCTAATAGCCGGCGTCCATGAGCCCTAGGGGACGCCCTGGTGGCTCATCTGGAAGGAGAGGCAAACTCTGTCTCCCCTTCACTCGGTTTCGGCAGTTCCCTTGGTGGTAACTGCCATCTGAAGAAGTTTCGGTTTTGAAGCGAGCTCGCGGTGGCCCATACGTATATGTGTTTCGTGGAGTTTTAACTGTTTCTGTATTGTGGTCTATTCTTCTTCTCTGACGGACGACAATGGGACAAACTATGACGACTCCTCTTTCCCTTACCCTAAGCTATTGGACCGAAGTTCGGGCCAGAGCCCATAATTTTTCGGTAGAGGTAAAGAAAGGAAAGTGGCAGACTTTGTGTGCCTCTGAATGGCCAACATTTCAGATAGGATGGCCCCCCGAAGGATCCTTTTTATTAGACAAGATTAAGCTGCTGAAGTCTAAGATATTTAATATAGATCCCCACAGACATCCAGACAGACCAAGTACCATATGTCTTGGTCTGGGAAGATTTAATTCTCTCCCCACCTCTGTGGGTCCGGCCCTTTGTTTCCTCAACAGGTACGTCCACGCATACATCAGCAGCGTCGGAGATATTAGCCTTAAAGAAAAACCCCAACACGGAGAAGCTACCCGACGCCCCGGATCTACCGAAGGCGATTTATCCTGACCCGCAGTCCGATTTGCTTCTTTTGGATTCCCCACCCCCTTATCCTCCGGCCCCGAATCCCCTACCACCTAGAGGACCCCCAGCTCCACTGCCCTCGGCACCAAGGGAACCATCCATGATGGAAGAAGAAAGGGGTCCCTCAGTGGGCACTAGGAGCCGGAGGGCTATCTCCCCGGACTCCACTGCCCTACCTCTTAGAGAATATGGCCCCCCCGATGGCCAAGGGAATAGACCTCTCCAATATTGGCCCTTTTCCTCTGCAGATCTTTATAATTGGAAAATGCATAACCCAACTTTTTCCGAAAATCCACAGGCCCTTACCGCTTTAATAGAATCTCTTGTTTTCTCCCACCAGCCCACATGGGATGATTGTCAGCAGCTGCTCCAGACTCTCCTAACGACTGAGGAGAGGCAACGGGTTCTTTTGGAAGCCAGAAAAAATGTATTAGGCGCCAATGGGCAACCTACCCAGCTGCCTAACGAGATTGATGCTGGTTTCCCACTCGTCAGGCCAAACTGGGATTTCAATGCCCCGGAAGGTAGGGAGCGCCTGAAAATGTATCGCCAGGCTCTGGTGGCGGGTCTCCATGGAGCGGCCAGACGGCCCACTAATTTGGCTAAGGTAAGGGAAGTAACTCAGGGGCCCCAGGAATCGCCAACTGTGTTCCTGGAACGTTTAATGGAAGCCTTTAGACGCTTTACCCCTTATGATCCAACTTCGGAGGGACATAGGGCTACTATAGCAATGGCTTTCATAGATCAAGCGGCCCTTGATATTAAGAAGAAATTACAGAGGCTAGATGGCTTGCAGGGATTTTCGCTTCAGGAGTTAGTAAAAGAGGCAGATAAAGTATATAACAAAAGAGAAACAGAGGAAGAGAAGGAGGAAAGAAAGCAGAAAGAGCAGGAAGCCCGTGAAATAAGATGGGATAAGAGACAGGAGAGGAATTTAAGTAAGATACTGGCCACTGTGGTTGGAGGAAGAAATATAGGGGATAGAAATAGGCAGGAAGGGCGAACGGCAGACAGAAGGCGGCCATTAGACAAGGACCAATGTGCCTACTGTAAAGAAAAAGGACATTGGGCGAGAGAATGCCCTAAGAAAAAGAATGGAGGAAGGCCAACCAAAAACAAAATCTTAACATTGAAAGAAGAAGACTAGGAAAGTCAGGGCTCGAACCCTCTCCCCGAGCCCCGGGTAACTCTTAAAGTGGAGGGGGAACCTGTTCAATTTTTGGTAGATACCGGAGCCCAGCACTCCGTCCTTCTCCACTCAAAAGGTCCTATCTCAGCTAAAAGGTCATGGGTACAAGGAGCCACTGGGAATAAACAATATTCATGGACCACACGAAGGACAGTAGATCTTGGGATTGGACGAGTAACCCATTCATTTTTGATTATTCCGGAATGCCCTTATCCTTTGCTGGGAAGAGATTTACTCTCCAAAGTAGGGGCTCAAATCCACTTTCAGCCAGAAGGTCCCACCATAACTGATAATAAGGGAAGGTTACTTCAAATATTGACTATGAAATTAGAAGATGAATATAAATTATACGAGCAGCCTTCATCCTCACGAGTTAATGTTACTGATTGGGTAACTCGGTTCCCTCAAGCCTGGGCAGAAACTGCCGGAATGGGGATGGCCCAAAATCGGCCCCCGGTGCTAGTGGAACTCAAGGCAACTGCCACCCCAATAACAGTCCGTCAATACCCCATGAGTAGAGAAGCCAAAGACGGTATCCGTCCCCATATACAGAGGCTACTAGACTTGGGCATCTTAATAAGATGTCAATCAGCATGGAACACCCCTCTCCTGCCGGTAAAGAAACCAGGAACAAATGATTATCGGCCGGTGCAGGATCTACGAGAGGTAAACAAACGGGTGGCAGACCTCCACCCCACAGTTCCAAACCCTTACAACCTCCTGAGCACTCTTCCACCTCAACATACGTGGTATACTGTTTTGGACCTTAAAGATGTTTTTTTTCTGTTTAAGACTCTCTCCCCTGAGCCAACCCTACTTTGCCTTCGAATGGAAAGATCCAACATCGGGAATGTCTGGTCAGCTGACATGGACACGGCTACCTCAGGGATTTAAGAACTCCCCGACCATCTTTGATGAAGCCCTCCATCAGGATTTGGCATTATATAGAGAATCAAATCCCCAGGTAACATTACTCCAATACGTTGATGATATTTTATTAGCTGCTGAGACCCAAGAAGATTGTATCAAGGGTACTGAAAAACTGTTAACGGAACTTGGAACCCTGGGATATAGAGCCTCAGCCAAGAAAGCACAAATATGCCAACAACAGGTCAGTTACCTGGGGTATCTATTAAAAGGGGGGCAAAGATGGCTCACGGAGAGCAGAAAGGATACGGTGGCCCAAATTCCGGCTCCCAAAAACGCCAGGCAGGTTAGAGAATTTTTGGGGACGGCCGGATTCTGTAGACTATGGATTCCAGGGGTTGCTGAGCTGGCAGCCCCATTGTACCCCCTAACCAAAAACAGCACTCCTTTCGTTTGGGGCGATAAGGAACAACGGGCTTTTGACCAAATCAAACGAGCTTTACTTTCAGCTCCAGCCCTAGGACTGCCAGATGTAACCAAACCTTTTCATTTATATGTGGCCGAAAATAAGGGCATTGCAAAAGGAGTATTGACTCAGAAATTGGGTCCCTGGAATCGCCCAGTTGCTTATTTGTCAAAAAAATTGGACCCTGTGGCATCAGGATGGCCCACCTGTTTAAAGATAATCGCTGCAGTGGCCGTTCTAGTCAAAGATGCTGACAAACTAACTTTAGGACAAAATCTAACGATAACAGCTCCTCATGCCCTGGAAAATGTAGTCCGTCAACCACCGGATAGGTGGCTAACTAATGCCAGGATGACCCATTACCAAACCCTGTTGCTAAACTCAGATCGCATCAAGTTTGCTCCAGCCACAGGACTCAATCCAGCCACCTTGCTACCTGATCCTGACTTGGAAGGCTCCACCATCATACATGATTGTCAGGAAGTACTAGCCGCAGCACACGGCAGTAGGCCAGATCTGATGGACCTGCCCCTCCCTGATGCTGATTTCACCTGGTTCACGGATGGGAGCAGTTTCCTGGAGGAAGGTAAGCGTCGAACTGGGGCAGCCGTGGTAGACGGAAATCAAGTCATATGGGCAGCGGCGCTACCACAAGGGACCTCAGCCCAACGAGCTGAATTAATTGCCCTGACGAGGGCATTAGAGATGGCAGAGAATAAAAAAGTAAACATCTACACAGACAGTAGATATGCGTTTGCTACCGCTCATATCCACGGTGCCATTTACCAACAGAGAGGGCTACTAACTTCAGGTGGCAAAGAAATTAAAAACAAAGACGAAATCGTGGCTTTGTTGACTGCACTCATGCTTCCTACTAAAGTCAGTATCATCCACTGCCCTGGACATCAAAAAGGAAATACCCCAATAATTAGGGGAAATAATATGGCTGACCAAGTGGCCCGAGAAATAGCATCGGGAGAAGTCATTTTAGGACTGTCAGATAAAGTTCCTGAAAAACCAGGCCGCGATGAAGAAATCATCCCGGCCACAACAAAAGGAACTTTGTCCCCTCAGCAAGCAGAATCCATGTTACAACAGATGCACAGATGGACACATTTGGGGACTAAAAAGATGGTAGCCTTGTTACAAAAAGCCGGGTACGAAACCCCTGGAATGACAAAATTAGCTGAACAAATTGTGCAGGAATGCGTCCCATGTCAACAGGTAAATGCTCACAAAGGGAAACTTGAAACTGGAAAGAGACTCAGGGGGGACCGCCCAGGAACTTACTGGGAAGTGGACTTTACCGAAGTGCGTCCTGGAAGGTACGGTAATAAATACCTTTTAGTTTTTGTAGACACTTTTTCAGGATGGATAGAGGCTTTCCCAACAAAGAAAGAAACAGCTGCTGTAGTAGCCAAGAAGATTTTAGAAGAAATTTTTCCTCGATTTGGAGCATCAAAGGTAATAGGGTCTGATAATGGTCCAGCCTTCGTCGCCCAGGTAAGTCAGGATGTGGCCAGATATTTGGGGACTGATTGGAAATTACATTGTGCCTATAGACCCCAAAGTTTAGGTCAGGTAGAAAGAATGAATAGGACTCTAAAAGAGACCCTAACTAAATTGTCCTTGGAGACTGGCGGTACCGATTGGACGGTGCTCCTTCCATTGGCCCTATTCCGGGTTAGAAATACACCTTCCCGATACCATCTTACTCCTTTTGAAATATTATATGGTGCCCCGCCTCCCCTCCTCACTTTAGGAAAAGAAATAAAACCTGATTGTCAAAATAACACTGACTTATATGCTAGGCTACTGGGACTCCAATTGGTCCAGAAAGAAATATGGTCCCAACTCGCCAAGGCCTACCAACCAGGAACACCGGGAGAAACTCATCCTTTCCAAGTCGGAGACTCCGTATACGTCCGTCGGCATCGAACCCAGACGTTGGAACCTCGATGGAAAGGACCATACACCGTCCTCCTCACCACCCCAACGGCCATAAAAGTGGACGGCATCGCTGCCTGGATCCATGCTTCACATGTGAAGGCTGCACCAGCGACGGCATCATCAGGATGGCGGGCCCAAAGAACCGACAACCCGCTCAAACTCAAGCTTCTACGAACCTAAGACTTATAATTTTGGTTTTACTGCCTTTACTGACTGACTAGGAATATCTGCCGGGATAGGAACAGGAACCACATCCCTCATACAACAACCCCAGTATTATGCAAGTTTAAGACAGGCTGTAGACATCGACCTTCGAGCATTAGAAAGTTCCATAACTCAACTAAAGGAATCACTCACCTCACTTTCAGAAATGGTGTTGCAGCCTAGA
Source organism: Tursiops truncatus (assembly GCF_011762595.2). Lineage (NCBI taxonomy): Eukaryota > Metazoa > Chordata > Mammalia > Artiodactyla > Delphinidae > Tursiops > Tursiops truncatus. The sequence continues at coordinate 99,685,705 of NC_047055.1, read as the reverse complement.
TTTGCTGTTTCTTAAGGAAGGGGGATTATGCGCCGCTCTAAAAGAAGAATGTTGCTTTTATATTGATCATTCAGGAACCATTACCAAAACCATGGATAAACTAAGGGAACGCTTAGATAAAAGGCAAAGGGAGACAGAGAACGAAAAAGGATGGTTTCAATCATGGTTTGATAAGTCCCCCTGGTTTACCACCTTAATCTCTACTCTGTTGGGACCTCTTATTGTTTTATTGTTGATTTTAACTTTTGGACCATGTGTTCTAAATCGCTTGATAGCATTTATTAGAGAACGTATCAGTACTGTACAAGTTCTAATGTTAAGACAACAGTACCAAAGTTTACGAACAGAAGGTTGAGATTCCATGATTGGAATCAATAGTCACAAGAAAAAGGGGGGAATGTGGGACTCGAGGGACATTGTTCCAGCTAATGATTAAGAACTCTCCAGACAATAGGGGCTTCTTAGACAATGGGTGAATTTCCAGGATGTCCGGCCCCCTTCCGAGAAGGAGGGAGATAACAAAATGTAAAAAAGGTGTCTGTCAAAGACCAATCAGGCAGCTGGGGACAAGTTCCCTCTCTGGTCCGAGCCTAAGCCGGGACCAATCAGCAGGAGAACACAACCAAATCTATAATTTACATACGGGGAAGTGGGAACCTATAAAACTGACATATTCGCGCCCAAAAGGGTTCCTTCTTCGACCTCTTGCGTGAGGACCAAGGAACCCCGGTGCACCGGCCTTCAATAAACCTCTTGCGTTTTGCATCGACTTCCGACTCTTGTTGTTTCCTGGGCGAGTCGAAACTCCTAGGAGACCGCGCAGGTCTAACACCACCACCATAATTGTTCGCCTGGTCCTTTCAGTGAGTACAGTAGTAGCTGGTGTAGCACTCACTTCATTCGTACTCATGTCTAGTGTACTTTAAACAGTTACCTTGACATTGACAGAATTCCTGAGCATCCCTACTGAGAGGAACTTTACTCTCTTCTGACTTCTTCTGACTACTGTGGGTTTGCTTATTGAGTTCTCTTCTACTTTTTTCCCCAGGTAAGGTAGATGCTGAGTCATGGCAACATTGCATAGCACAGAATACACTGTATTAACAGTTTAAACTTGAAAGGGCTCACCTTGAAAATATCCTCCGAACTTATCAGTAGTATTCCACTTTAGCATGTAAACTTTAGTTTGCAAATAAACGACAACATCCCTCTTTCATATATACTCTCTACGGAAAATTGAGTAATCGCCTTTTCCCCATGAATCCTTGTGGTAAAAAGCACCCCCTCATCCTCAAAGACCTCATCAATATATAGGATAAATTCAGGCAGTAACATAATGTCTACTAAAACTCTCAAAGGCCTTTATGCAGCCTTTGCTTCAAGGATTCTAAAAAGGGTTAAGAATACTGGCTGGTTGTGTTTCCTTTCATTTTGAGTTCCTTTTATATCCTAACACCAGGCTGGCAGATTAGGCTCATATCATACAGAAGGTTGGCAAGGTAGAAGTTATGTTTGACAAAAAATTTGTAATATCCACTGAAGCACACAAGTCAGCAAGAAATTACACATTGTAGTAAGTGAAAAGAAGGAAGGACACCTTATGTTTTTATAGAGATATTGCCTGCACGTGCAGGAAAACTTAGATAAGGTGGTCAGAAAAGGCTTATTTGAAGAGGTCCTTATGATCTGATATTTGAATTAGAATGACTAACCCCTGCACAGTGCTGGGCAAGCAGCATATTTCAAACAGAGGGAATAATAAGTACAAAAATACTGACATGGAAAAGCATTTGCCATGTTCAAAGAATACATGTGAGTAATGTGATTGAAGTACACTGAGAGGAGAATGGTGTGAAATGTGTTGGAGGACATATACTAGAACCAGGGAAACGGCGAAATACTTTGTACTTCATTCTGAGTTAAATAAGAAGCCATTCAATATTTAATTAAGGGAATGTCATATCAGATATTTATTTCAAGACATTACTGCATTTGCTGTATGGAGATTGAATGGAATTTGAGCGAGTGTAGGCACAGGAGTGTTATTTCAGTAGTCTGAGTGGTAGATAATGGCATCCAGAATAAGTGAGTTTTCAGTGGAGATAAAGAGACGTGGATGGATTTGAAATATGTTTTAGAGATAAAAGTCATGGAGCTTGCTGATAAATTGAATGCAGGATGCAAGGAGTAAGGAATGAGGACCAATGAAGGATAGTACCCAGCATTTTTATTTGTTTGTTTTTGTTTTGTTTTGTTCTTGTCTCTTGTGCTGAGTGAAATTTTGGTGCAGTTTAATATTATTGTGGAAAATCAAAGAGAAATATTTGGGGCCAGGGCAGTGGGTATCAAAAGCTCTTGAGAGGCAGAGTAAGCATCTGAGTTGACACATCTAGCAGGCCATTTGACATACAAGTCTGGAACTCAGGAGAGTGGTTTGTAAGAGATAAAAAAATATGGAGTCCTAAGAATGTAGATGATATTTAAAACATTGGTACTGGATGAGCTCATGTAGATTGAGATTGGAGATAGAGAATAGAAAGGAGAGAACACCCTGAGGAATTATTTCAATATTTAAAGTTTGAATACAAGAGGCACAAATGATATAGAATAAAGCATGGCCAGTGATATATAAGTAAATGTGGTAGCAAAAATGCTAACAGAAGAGGATATTTATAAAAAAGGAGAAGGTGAATTGTTGCAGTGTTAGCTAAGAAGTGGAGTAACACAAGAACAGAGAAGAATATTAAATTTTGGAAACAAAGAGGACACTGGCAACTTTGTACAGAGCAGCTTCAGTAGGAAGGTAGTATTATAAGTCACACTAGAGTGGGTTGACTAAAGTGGGAGTTAACACAATACAAAAATAATACAGTTGAATTAAATTTTGTCTAAAATCAAAAGACAAATAAATGACAGAGGATGTAGTAAATTACATTGATTCATTAATAAAGATGATAAAAAACTTGAAAATAGCACAAAAATATGAGTGTGTGTCCTTTCAGTAACATACTAGAGTACTGTCTAACAGGACACCCCAGATATCATTTAATTCTCTGGGTAAATGTATTTTTATCGACACACTAATTACTGTTGTTTGTGGATAGACACTGTGAAGTCGTGGATAGCCTCTGTGAAGTTAAATGCTAATTTGTAGAGCTTTATCTGATAGAGATGCAAATGATTTCCTTCTGGTAGAAACAAACCAGTGATTGTATTGTCCTGTAGGACAAAACTAATTTTGTATCTAATATAGCAATCTTATTCTAAAAGTCTTTCTTCAGTGTCAACAAATACTGTTCCTCAAATGTTCTTTGAACCAGCTTTATCGTTCTGCTGATTGACTCTTTAATGAGTTTAATACATTTTTAACAATTTATTTATTTATTTTTGGCTGCGTTGGGTCTTCGTTGCTGTGCGCGGGCTTTCTCTAGTTGCGGAGAGAGGGGCCTACTCTTCGTTGCGGTGCGTGGGCTTTTCTCATTGCGGTGGCTTCTCTTATTGTGGAGCACGGGCTCTAGGCACACGGGCTTCAGTAGTTGTGGCTCATGGGCTCTAGGGTGCAGGATCTGTAGTTGTGGTGCATGGGCTTAGTTGCTCCGTGGCATGTGGGATCTTCCCGGACCAGGGCTCGAACCCCTGTCCTGTGCATTGGCAGGCAGATTCTTAACCACTGAGCCTCCAGGGAAGACCCCTAATAAATTTTTAACGTGTTTATTTACATTTGTTTGATGCATTAGTTTTCCTGGGCTGCCGTAACAAAATACAATACCAGAGACTAGGTAGCTTAAATAACAGAGAATGATTTTCTCACAGTTATGGAGGCTAGAAGTACAAGATCAAGGTGTTGGCAAGTTTGGTTTCTTTTGAAGCCCCTCTCTTTGGATTGTAGATAGCTATCTTCTTGCTTGGTCCTCACTTGGCCCTTCCTCTGTGTGTGTGCATCTCTGGTGTAGCTCTGTGTGTCCAAATTTCTTCTTCTCATAAATACACCAGTCAGATTGGATTGGAGCCACCCTAATGGCCTCAGTTTACCTTAATCACCTCTTCAAAGGCCCTTGGTCCAAAGACAGTCACATTTTGAGGGGTTAGGGCTTCAAGACATGAATTTTGGCAGGATATAATTCATCCCATCACATATAAGAATATTTTTAACATGTTTTTAACTTTTTTCAAATTATACTTTGGTAGTTTTAGTGGTCCCACAAATAAATATTTCAAGTGTTCTTTCTTTATCCTCTCTTTTAAAAATTATGCTTTGACAGACTATTTCAAATCTTATGTTGCTCATTTCCATCAAATACATGCAAAATAAAATTTGATGTTAGTTGCAGGTTGAGCTCTCTGGGAAGTAGAAGTTGAGATGGAGTTAAGAGTCAAAATGTTTATTGTAGAGTAACAGATGGGGAAAGAAAAGGGAGGAAGTAGGATTAGACAGAAGGAGCTGTCAGAACATGATTCAAACCTGACAAAATTTCAAATAGCTCAACTGGGAGCTCCAGAGTAAAGATTGCTCATTAAGGAGATCCACACTAGGAGGCTGGCTAGGCCCTTGGACTATAAACTTGCTCCATCATTGCTCAACTGCACTAAAAGATCATAACCTTGGCTCACAAGTAAACACGGACCCTGATGAAGCTAACAGCTGGGGATTGTCAACTAATCACAATCCTTGGAGTTGGGCAGCAAGCTCTTTCTTGAAGAGTGATCTGAGTGGTGTATCTCTGAGTCTGCCACAAAGTTTAAGTCATAAACATTTAATAGATATATGAAAAAAGACAGGAATATAAGTCAATTCAAATATCTAAGCAATAGCAATGACTGATGTTTTTGACCACTTGCCATACGCCAGACACTATTTAGCACTTCATAGCATTATCTACTTTTCCCCCATCTTCCTCAGCACAAAGAGGAGAAAATTTATAAATATACAAAATGAGTCTTTCTATTGTCAATGATTTTAGTTCTCATATGTGGGCACCAAGAAACATTAACTACAAACAGCATTGTTCAGAAAGGAATATCATATGTTTATTGCAGCATATGCTGATTTAAAAAGATTCAATTACTGTGAGAGTCATTTATTTAGAATAATATTCTAGCATAAAAATAGTACAAAATTCCAAAAAGAAATTAATGCATGCCATTTAATAATCTCCCCAAAAGCCAAATTTATTAAAGGATATGCATGCTTAGATGCACGTACAGTTTTTAGTACTGGGCTACAAACATTTCCCTTTTGCACCTACTGATCAGTAGGCTTTTACAGATTTTCAAATAAACTAAAAATTAAAGTTTCAAAGGTTTTAAAGAGAGTGGCATTTGCAACTCGTTCAGAGCTTAAATTTCCATTTTTAACTTTTTCATTTTCAATACAAGTCATTTTTTCCTAAGGTAAATATACAAGAAAGGAATAGAGTAATTAGGTGGAAAAACATATTTATGGGCTAAGGAATTAGATTGATGTCCATAATACTGCTAGCTATCCAAAAGAAAAAAAAAAAGTGGTTGAATCAAAAGTCCAAAGCTTGTACACTAAACAGGATACTATCTATAAAGCTGACCATCACCTTAAGCAGTTAAATTTTGAAATTTCCTAGGTCTGCTTATGTTCTTAAAAATAACTCAAAATTAGATAATTTATATGTAGACTCAATCTTAATAAACAAAATTCATAATAGTAAAATTTGTAAATATGATTAGACAATTTAAAAAACAAAAATAAGGAAAAAGGAAATTTCTATAAAAATTTAAATTTATAGTCTACATTGATTAAGGTTTCCAAAATGCTTTATCTCGGTTTAGAAACTTAACCCTCCATTTTGCTGAATGATTACCTTGAAAAAATTCATTTAAACGATGAATAATTATTAAATGAAATTCTTCATCATTAGAAAAACTTATTTTATATGGTACAGAATCTACCTTTAATTTCCCTCTGTTTCTCTAAATTGTCGCTGTGGTAAGACTTGTCAGCTAGAGAACAGTATGTTCACTGGCAACTTATCTTCGGCTATCTTTTTAATTAGTCTCCGGAGTGAAAATTTCCAGAATGTTCATATGCCTCTTCAAACACAAGTTTTAAGCACAACTTTGCTCCACATACAATTTTTTCCGGCACATTAGTCTTGTGCTATGAAATTTCCTCAAAACACTAATTAAGTTGATTTTGCAGCCCTAAGCTTCTTTAAACAGGAAATACTGTTAAGTCTTATTTATCTGCTCTCCATATTACACTAGGTAATATATATCAAATTAAAAGTTTTCAAATATCTAATTCTCCTGCCTTCTTAAGAACCACCTCCCCAAACACAAGCAGTTTTGTCCTGCAGTGGTCCCTAGTTACATAAAGTATAGTAAAATGTTTATTCTCCTTAGCATGGCATGCATTGACTTCTAAGGTCTGGTCTCTCTGCCTATCTTTCCAGATTTCACTCTCAATACTTTTGTCTCATAATTTAAACACTAGCAAAAGCAATGGTAATGCCTCTCTTCTAGTTCACCATCTCTACTCACCCTTCTTACTCTTTTCTAAGGGCCAGTGTCCTTTTATTTTCTCTGTGTTGCATTCTTTGCACGCCTCTGTAATTTCACTCTTCTCATTTTATTTTGATTACTTATGCCTACATATTAGTTTGCTTCAATAGGGCCTATGTTATAGATATCTCTGCATCTGAATTTCAAGCTCTGACCGTTCACTTATATGATATTTTTCTTCCAAATTCACAATAACCAGAATAATACTTTTAAGAGTTCATGTATATTTTTCCACATAGGCACAGCCTAATATACTGATATCAGAGTGCTCAGAATTTACAATGAGTAAGGTCATAGTGAATATATCAAATTAAGTCAGTCTTTCTCTTTATTTCCTTTGCATAAGGCAACTTTCTCCTAATATTGAGAGAGAGAGAGAGGGAGAGAGAGAGAGGGAGAAAGAGAGAGAGGGAGGGACTTTAACGAAAGTTTCCTTTAATGAAAAGGAAAAGAAAAATTTAGTACTTTTTCCCCCCATTAACCGCCTGCTGATGGTTGGAATTGTGTGTACAATATATTTACTCCCTCTGTTTTTCTAATGCTGGGCTTTGCCTATCAGGCCTTTTTAGAATTCCTATTAAAGAGCAACTCTATTTACTTCCTGTATTAGCAACCTAATGTATCTTATCTTGTCAGGTGCTGAGCATGGAATAGGTTGTATTTCTAAACACATTACTATTGAATTCTGGCTTCTTTGAAATCTTCCTCTAATGCTCTAAATCTGCTCTGCTGTTTTACTCTTGTATTTTTGCTTACACCTTTGTGTTGTAGTTGGATCCTCATTTAGCTTTCCTCCACTAGACTATTTTTCTGTGCTAAAGCTTCTCTTGATTTTGGTAACTTGGAGAAAATACTGTGAAGCTAGATTTATATTTTTCTATTTATAAAATCATACTATCTGCATTATAACTGCTTTATTCTATTAATTTTTGACTGATGATAATAGATTAATGAGAAACACTCCGAAACTATCCGATAGTTGTGCTACATGAATAACCAACTCAAAGTTAATGGCTTAAAATAATCATTTACTATTAGAATTCTCTGGGGGTTATCTGGTTTAGGTTAGACCCAGAGGGGTGGCCCTGCAATTGGATTCCTTTATGTATCTGTAGGTTGGATGGTTCACTCTACTTTAGCTTGGGAGCCAAGAAGCTTAGTTGTGAAGGTCAGTTCCATGTGCCTTGAATCCATGAATTTTGAGCAACCCTAGCTAATTCAACCCCACCGGATCTAACTGAAGACTGTATCAGTTTGGGTCCTCTGAGAAGCAGACCATAAGATGGTACTGGACGCACAAGAGATTTATTAAGAGAAATGCTTCTGAAGGATAAAGGAGAATGGGCACAGGGCCAGACTGGGAGAGACTTCAGATTACAGTGTAGGACTGACCCCTGTGAAAGGAGAAAAAAACAGAAGGAGGATTTGGTAGAAAGAGCCTTTGGGCTGCAGTGCTGATTTGAGAGTCTTGGCCAGATGGATGGGGAGTTCAAGAACACGGATGCCCATTAGAGGAGTCCCATGTTGTGCAGGGATGTTTTGGCTCTTGTATAGTCATTGTGTTCAGCCACTGGCTGGCACTGGCCTGAGGAGAGTATAGCCTTCACAAGAATGCAGAGGTAGATCCAAAGGGTGTGTCAGTGGGAGGTTTTCAGCTAATTCCTCTTCTCATTTCAAGTTCTCTTTTGAAGGGAAATTTGAGTAGAACTCTTTCCAGAAAATCAACACTACAATCTACTTTAATCAATCAATTACAGACTAATGGATTCATTCTGTATTATCTAGAGTGTAAACTTATACTTTTTTTTTTTTTTTTTTGCAGTACGCGGGCCTCTCACTGTTGTGGCCTCTCCCGTTGCGGAGCACAGGCTCCAGACGCGCAGGCTCAGCGGCCATGGCTCACGGGCCCAGCCGCTCCGCGGCATGTGGGATCTTCCCGGACCGGGGCACAAACCCGTGTCCCTTGCATTGGCAAGCGGACTCTCAACCACTGTGCCACCAGGGAAGCCCTAAACTTACACTTCTTGATTAATAAAACCATAAGAGGAAGAGAATAATTTTTTTCTTGGAGAACCACTCAATGAATTTCTTTCCTCTATGTGTTCTTAACTGGTAAGTTAAAAATAAGCAACCCACAATAGTCAACACAATACTGAAGGAGAACAATGTTAGAAGACTGACACTGCCCAATTTTAAGACCAACGAAACCTATAGTAATCAAGATACTATGGTATTGGTGAAAGAGCAAACAAATATATCAATGGAGCAGAATAGATATCTCCAAAATACACCCCAAAATATAGTCAACTGATCTTTGACAAAAGAGAAAGAGCAATCCTATGGAGAAAGAACAGTCTTTTCAACAAATGATACTGAAAGAACAAGACATCCTCATGCAAAAATTAAATCTATACATACACCTTACACATTTAGAAGAATTAACTCAAAGTGGATCATAGACCTCAATGTAAAATGCAAAAGTATAGAACTTTTAGAATACAGCACAGCAGAAAATCTAGGTGACCTTGGGTTTGATGATAAATTTTTAAATACAACACTGAAAGCGTGGTTCACAGAAGAGAAAAAATGGACAAGTTGGACTTCATTGAAATTAAAATGTTCTGCTCTGTGAAAGACACTGTTAAGACAAGCTACTGACTTAGAGAAAATCTTTGCAAAACATATATCTGATAAAGGATTTGTATCCAAAACATACAATGAACTCTTAAAACTCAGATATAAGCCAACAAATAACCCAATTAAAAATGTCAAAAGATCTGAATAGACACTTCACCATGTAAGTTAAACAAAGAGTAAATACGCAAATGAGAATATACTCAACGTCATATGTTATTAGGGAATTGCAAATTAAAAAATGAGATAATACTACATGCCTATTAGAATGGTTAAAATAAAAATTAAAAAAAACCCAAATCTGATAATACCAAATGCTGGTGAGGATGTAGAGCAACAGTAACTCTCATTCATTGGCTGGTAGAAATGCAAAATGGTACAGCCACTTTGGAAGATAGTTAGGCAGTCTGGAAGACAGTTAGGCAGTTACAAAGCTAAACATAGTCTTATCAAACAATCCAATAATCACACTGCTGGGTATTTATAAAAATGAGTTCAAAACTTATGTTCACATAAAAACTTTTACATTAATGTTTATAGTAGCTTTATTCATAATTAACAATAACAGGAAGCAACAAAGATGTCCCTCAATAGGTGAACAAATAAAACTGTAGTATACCCATACAGTGGAATATTATTCAGCACTAAAAAGAAATGAGCTATCAAGCCATAAAAAGACATGCAGGAAGCTTAAAGGTTATTGCTAAGTGAAAGATGTCAGTCTGAAAAGGCTACATACAGGCATACCTCATTTTATTGTGCTTATATTTACTATGCTTTGCAATATTGCATTTTTTAAAAATTGAAGGCCTGTGGCAACCCTGAGTTGAGCAAGTCTCTTAGCATTTGCTCACTTCATGGCTCTGTGTCACATTTTGGCAGTTCTCACAATATTTCAATTTTTTTCATTATTATTTGCCATGGTGATTTGTGATCAGTGATCTTTGATGTTACTCTTGCAAAAAGATTACAATGGGGAAGGGATGAAGAGGTCAAGCACAGGGGATCTTTATAGGAATGAAACTATTCTGTGATTCAACTATTGTGTATGAAACTGTAATGGTGGTTGAATGATATTATGCATTTGTTGAAACCCATAGAATTGTACAATACAAGGAGTGAACCCTCATGTAAACTATGTTTTTTATTTAATAATAATGTATCCATATTGGTTTATCAGTTTTAACAAATGCACCACACTAATTCAGGATGTTAATAATAATAGAAAACGGGGGGAGGATTTTTAAAAATTGTACTAACCGCTCAACTTTTTTGTGAACTGCTGTAAAAAAAACTAAAATTCTATTAATCTAAAAATATAATCAGGCTCCCTGACTTCAGACTATACTATAAAGCTACAGTTATCAAGACGGTATGGTACTGGCACAAAAACAGAAAGATAGATAAATGGAACAGGATAGAAAGCGCAGAGATAAACCCATGCACATATGGACACCTTATCTTTGATAAAGGTGGCAGGAATGTACAGTAGAGAAAGGACAGCCTCTTCAATAAGTGGTGCTGGGAAAACTGGACAGGTACATGTAAAAGTATGAGATTAGATCACTCCCTAACACCATACACAAAAATAAGCTCAAAATGGATTAAAGACCTAAATATAAGGCCAGAAACTATCAAACTCTTAGAGGAAAACATAGGCAGAACACTCCAGGACATAAATCACAGCAAGATCCTTTCTGACCCACCTCCTAGAGAAATGGAAATAAAAACAAAAATAAACAAATGGGACCTAATGAAACTTCAAAGCTTTTGCACAGCAAAGGAAACCATACACAAGACCAAAAGACAACCCTCAGAATGGGAGAAAATATTTGCAAATGAAGTAACCGACAAAGGATTAATCTCCAAAATTTACAAGCAGCTCATGCAGCTCAATAACAAAAAAACAAACAACCCAATCCAAAAATGGGCAGAAGACCTAAATAGACATTTCTCCAAAAAAGATATACAGACTGCCAACAAACACATGAAAGAATGCTCAACATCATTAATCATTAGAGAAATGCAAATTAAAACTACAATGAGATATCATCTCACACCAGTCAGAATGGCCATCATCAAAAAATCTAGAAACAATAAATGCTGGAGAGGGTGTGGAGAAAAGGGAACACTCTTGCACTGCTGGCGGGAATGTGAATTGGTTCAGCCACTATGGAGAACAGTACAGAGGTTCCTTAAAAAGCTACAAATAGAACTACCATATGACCCAGCAATCCCACTACTGGGCATATACCCTGAGAAAACCGAAATTCAAAAAGAGTCATGTACCAAAATGTTCATTGCAGCTCTATTTACAATAGCCCGGAGATGGAAACAACCTAGGTGCCCATCATCGGATGAATGGGTAAAGAAGATGTGGCACATATATACAATGGAATATTACTCAGCCATAAAAAGAAACGAAATTGAGCTATTTGTAATGAGGTGGATAGACCTAGAGTCTGTCATACAGAGTGAAGTAAGTCAGAAAGAAAAAGACAAATACCGTATGCTAACACATATATATGGAATTTAAGAAAAAAAAATGTCATGAAGAACCTAGGGGTAAGGCAGGAATAAAGACGCAGACCTCCTAGAGAACGGACTTGAGGTTATGGGGAGGGGGAAGGGTGAGCTGTGACAGGGCGAGAGAGAGTCATGGACATATACACACTAACAAACGTAGTAAGGTAGATAGCTAGTTGGAAGTAGCCGCATGGCACAGGGATATTGGCTTGGTGCTTTGTGACAGCCTGGAGGGGTGGGATAGGGAGGGTGGGAGGGAGGGAGACGCAAGAGGGAAGAGATATGGGAACATATGTATATGTATAACTGATTCACTTTGTTATAAAGCAGAAACTAACACACCATTGTAAAGCAATTATACCCCAATAAAGATGTTAAAAAAAAAATATATATATAACAATCTCAGAATTCACCTATTCATATTGTAGTGATCTTTGTTTTCCCTTTGACAGATTTTAGAAAGACAAATTGCCTTCCTGATTCTGCCTCTTGCTGGTTACATGACCTTAGCTGCTTCTCTGAACCTCAGTTTTCTCATATGTGAAATAGGGTTAACAATACCAAACATGTAATGCAGTGAGGATTCCTAGCTGGAGGAACATGTGCATGGGACCCTCAATACATGCCCCTTCCTCCTTGTTTTTCAAATACTCATTCTCCTGTTACTAAAGGGTGACAAACTGGCTGAAACATCCCTTGCATGCTTTCTCCTTGCACGATGTTTATTCCATCACCCACTCCCCTTTCCCCATCATCACTCAAATTTCTCCGTTTTACTCTTCCCTCTTCTATTTCTTCAGACCCCAGAGCACAACTTAGAAAATAGCTAGAGGGTTCACAACAAGATAGGGGTGAGTTGTTCAGCATTACAATAAGAAATTCTTTTTGTTGAATTGTTGAGGTAGTGACTGCACCCTAGCCTTAGCTCCACGAGAGGTCCTAAAAATAATCATGAATAAAACATGATTCCTGCCTTTAAGTAATTCACAGAGAAAAAGAGGAGATGCATGTGAAGGAACCATACTGATACAGTTATCAACACCCCAGTGTGAACTCATTTTAGATACTTTTCTCAGACTTTATTGAAGAAGGAGAGGTGGCCCCAGCATCAGAATGCTGGGAATTAGATTGGGGAGTTAGATTGGCACCAGAATGCTGGGAATTAAAGGGAGGTGGGGGATTGGAGAAATTGGTGTTCAGTAACACTAAATAACACTCCATTTATTTTGAATTTAGAGTACTTGAAAGCAAATACCCTCCTCCCCAAATCCTGTTTTCCTATTGCACTGCAAAAGGCAACTATCAAACACTTCTATCAGTGGAAATCAGGAAAAAGGAATTATTCAAGTACAATAACCATTGAACAAAATTTGGGTTTTTAATAATTTCATGCTGTGTATAAGAAACTAATTTTGGTCATATTGCTGTACAAAATTAACATTCCTAGAGTTTGTCTGAGCTTTATATTTCTCTTGCATGCACAATTTTTTCCCCCATAATGACACCATTTTATTTAATCCCTAGAAGGGTGTATGAAGTGGCAATATTGTCATCCCATTGCACAGATGAGGTAACTGAGTCACAGAGAAGCTAAGATGCAGAATCAAGTTCTGAACCTTAACTATTCTGCTTCTTGCTAAGCACCGTGGTGCAGGGACCCTGTTGGAGTGTCGTTCTGGAGGCTGTTGTCCCCACGACCAGGTGTGGAGCCTGTCGCAGAGAAGCAGGTTGAATAAACCAGAGTCCTGGGAGGCTGGGCAGGGGCAGACCAGCAGACATGGTGCCCTGCTGTTTGGCTCTCCCACACTCTGGACCTGTAGGAGGGACCCAGATCCCAATCCATCACTGTTCCCCAAAGCAGCCCAGACCCTGCCCCCTTGGGGAAAGAGCACCAGAACAGGCCTCAAGGGGAGCTGCATGAACACATTTTGATTATGGATTCCAAAGAAAAGTTAATGATTTTGTTTTTGTCTTACTTTTCCCTAATTTAGATGTTACTTACAATCAAACCATATGACATCACAACTTGTGAGACTAAAATTTACTTTAATGTAGCTTTCCTTTTCAGTAATTTTACTAATAAATTATAGTTTCCAGCATTATTTTGATTCTTTTCATCCATGAAAGTGGAGAGTCACAGGATTTTCCCAAGATTAATGGTACCTATAGAATTTGAAGGTAAAAAGATTTCCAGGGATAATGAGTTTACCTGCATTTTTGATATTCTAAGTATACTTTTCATAATATTTATATTCATTAATTTCATAATTTAATTAATTCAATAAATAGAGTACATATTACAAGGTAATACCCACAATTCTAGGCATGGATGGTTCCATGTTCCTGAAATCCTCTTCAGAAAAGTTATAGGTAATATTAACTGGATATATATGATATTAGCTCCTTGTCTGGGTAATATGATATAAAGCTAGATCCATCAAATGTAATTCTAATCCTGCTCTCCATATTATCCCAGCTCCCCTTTTTAACATAGCAAACTATTTTTCATGTTGTTTTATATTGTTCCAAAGTCAAAGAGGTCAAAAAAGTATCCAAAAATCCCATGAAATTAGATCTCCCTTCCAGAGATGTTTACTAAACATCAACTTGGCATTCATGACTTTAAAACTCTTGAAAGGTATCACAGAATTAAAATTACCATGAAAATATTACCAGCAGCATACATTTTTCTAAGGCAGTACTTTTCATCACCTTTATGTCCAATGAATTTTTACTGTTTCTCACTATGTCTTAAACTCTTAGTGTTTTACATAGTAATTCTGTCTTTGAATATAAAAATAACTTATTTCAATGTAGAGACTTTTACAAAGAACAATACAGTGAATGCTAGTATTATGTATTAGACCAGAATCTGTATATTCTTACACTGAATTTAGATATGCTTATAAATCTATTACTTCAGAGATTATAATTTTTACAATGACAGTGAACACTCACTAGTGGGTACAAATAGAGAGGGTATGTTATAAAGAATAAAACTCACAATTTCACAGAAGAATTTAGATTTCCTTCAATGAGTATATCAGCAATCAAATATAGAAATGACTTTACCAACAACAGTAGTACACTTTGGGTGAAGAGAAAAGCAAGTGTGTCCCAAATGCCTTAGGAGAACATTAATAGCATCATTACAAATGCCAGATACTCACTGTGACATCAATTTTTACACATATTTGAAATTCGCTGACCTGTGTGACCTCAAAGTTTCCAAATATTTAAGTTGTATCTGGTAAAGTAACTATCATAATAATACTTACCTTGGCCCTCCTACGGATAGTCTCTGTTTCAGGATTAAAGCATAATCATTTTATTAATGTTAACTGACTAAAATGCAAATAGTCAATAGGGGAAGATGATATTGGCTTAAATGATTCTGAAGATCATCAGTTGAGCTTGGCAATGTGGTATAATTTAAAAAGAAGTCATATCTGGCTCTGTCATCAGGTAAAAAAACTCCTTTTCAGGAAAAAGAACATTGTTGGATGACCTGACATTTAAGACCATGAATATATATAGTCCATTTAACCTCCTTTTAAAATTTTAAAAAATATTTCCTTTTGGTGAAAATAATACTTGCTACTGAGTAGAAAGCATTTAAACATGAAAGTGCTATGTTATGTAACAGTGGTGTTTTAAAAGTATTCCAGCACGTTATTTTGTTTTCTCTCACTGTGTTTTCTGCTCTTCGCCTCTATTTTCTAATTGTTGATCACTATTTTAAAGATTCTCTCATTCCTTCTTTCTTTGTTCTCAAGATCACTCTCCTTTATTTTCAGATATTATTTCTAGCTTGATATTGAAGTCCACTTTATTTCAGGCAACTAATTGAAGATGAAGTCAAATAAGAAAAACAAAAAAGCAAAAAACACCTCATCAAGTAACTCCTGGACTGGGCAGGCCTCACTTCAGAATGCTATTCATTCTTTCTCGGTTTAAGAGAAACTGGTCAAAGCAGAGATATTAGGTCCTGCTATTTATACTTCTTATTGCATACCCCTCTCACATCCAAAGGCAGCTATACCATAAAGGTTAAGTAATGCCTGGTAAGAAATATTTCCCTCTGTTAGCATTTTAAACTGTGCAATTTAATAGAATGTGAAGATTAAGAGGTATATGATATAGAGTAAAAGACAGGAACAACTTTGATAGGTTATGTGCTATTTGAAATAACAGGAGAGCAAAATTTAAAAGGAAGCGGAAAAGCCATTTGGTTACAAAAAAGCACGGAAAAACACTCAAAGTGAAGCATAGATGCCAAGAGGGAGAAAGAAAGCCAACCGCTGCCATGTTTCCTGGTTAAACCAACCTCGTTCTAGTTTTAGTTCATGGGCATCCCCACAATAATTCTTTCTGCTGAGCTAAACTAAGTGAGTTCCTGCTGTTTGCATCACAGTCATCATTAATTCTTCTCCCTTTTACCCTACATCTAGTTTGTATCCTTCAAAATATTTATAGAATTGGAAATGGTCTCACAGCATCCAAATGACCACTGATCAAAGAACCATCATCTCTGAATTACAACATAGCCTCCTTGTTGCCCTGTTTCTGCCGTTGCCCCATTAAAGTCTATTCTCCAACAGGAGCCAGAGAGATATTTATAAATGCATGACAGATGATGGCATTTCTCTGTTCATTGCCTACAATGGTTTCCCATCTCACTCAGAGTAAAAGTGAAAATGCTTACAAAGTCCTACATGACCTGCCTCATCCTGCCTCCTGTGACCTTATCTTCAGCTCTCTACACCTGTCCCACTCCATTCCATTGCACTGGCCTCCTTACTCTTCCAGGAATCTCACCACATGTTTCTGTGTCAGTTATTTGCACCTGTTCCCTCTGCCTAGAAATCTTTTCTCCTAGATATCTACTTGGTTCTCTCACTTCCTATCACTTTGAGAAGTTTCAGCTTGCTCTTCACAGCACTCCCTGTTCCCTTCATCCTGTCATTATTTTTATAAGAATTATTACAACCTGATGTAGCACATGTTAATTTATTATGTTTGTGGTCTGTCCTCTCCTACTAGAATAGAAGTTCCATGACGGACAGTGATTTTTTTTTCTACTGAATCCCTAGTGCCTAAAACAGTAATGGGTACTTATAAAAGACTGAATATTTGTTAGATTAATTAATTAATACATAAAATTAGATATCATAATTATATGATTAGAATCATAGAACTTCACATAGAAAGAATGTATGATAATTAGAAAAACATAGGAAAAGAAAAGAGAACATTAATAAGCAGATGGAGATGCATTGGATCTCTAGAAAACTGATGGTAAAATTTAGTTGTCATTGTGAAGATAAAAGTGCACATAGAAATAAAATGTGCACTTTTATCTTCACAATGACAACTAAATTTTACCATCAGTTTTCTAGAGATCCAATGCAAATATCAGGAATAAGGAGCAAAATATGTGAGAATTAAAAGGAAATGACATTTAATAATGATGATTCATTTAAAATGTGATAGTATAATATTTGTTTTTATTAGAATTTTTGTTATAAATCCAAGAAATAAAAATACGAAATGGAAGAAGAAATGTGGAATGTATGACAGATAAAAATTGTATTAATCAAATACTATGTTTTCCTAGTTTTATCACCTAACACTTCCTAATTCATAAATTTTGACTCTATTTTATGTATATTTTAAGTTGTAAGTAAGTTTGATAAAAAATTATGACTAAGGAAATATATATTACACTATTAGCACACTGTTGGCAGAAAATAAATATTTGGACAAAAAGTGTATTGCTTTTCAAATAATTTCCTTAGAGGAAGTACAGTGTTACCACTGAAAATTAAAATACTGATCTAGGTGAATTGACATATTGCTTCCATGTCTGACTTCTAAGATTCTAATGCTTTTACTACTTATATGCCTTTGTTCTAAGATATTTGATGCTCAGGAGTGTATATTAAAAACAGATTCTACCATGTAGTTTAGGATAAAGACAAGTGATCACAAGACATATTATAACACCATTACTCATATATTTTCCAGGTACTGAGAAGAATTTGTAGTCATCAATTCTTCCCTCCCTCCTTTCTCTTTCCATCTCATTATTTTTTCAACAAGTTTTTGAGGGCTTATAATGTACCAATACACCAGGACAAAAATTCAAAATCCCTGGCCTTAAGACAAACCAGTCATCTTTTCTTCTTCCCTTTTTCATTCCCTCCTTTTCGTCCCTTCTTTCTGCCTCTCTCTTTTAATTATACAAGTACTACAGGAGTATCCATTCTTCCCCTTCTCCTTTCCTTCCCTTCCTTCCTTCCTTCCACAGGTAATATAGGAATATACACATGTAAAAGATCCAAATGATAAAGAAGTGTAAAGAGTGAAATATAAATGCCTCTCTTTGTCCTCCTTCTTGTATTCTACCACTTAGAGAATCACCTTTGTCCAGAGGTTGGTGAGCAAATGCTCATTTAAATTTCCATCCATTTACTTACATATGAATGCACAGACACCCATATGTATTTTGTTCCTTATATTTAAGGATGTATAAAATTTTTATTCTCTTAACAATATATACTTCATTCTTTTAAATAACTACAAAGTATTATACAAAGAACGTGTAACACAATTTATCTAACCACTGTCCTATGATGGCTATTTTGAATTTATTCAGTTTATTTATTTATTTAGGTTAAATGATCAATGCTTCAATGAACGTCTTGAACACTGATTACTCGACACTTGTGTAGGGTTTCCAGAAACTAAATTCTCAGAAGTGGAATTGGAAAAAAAAATGTATTGGCATTCAAATTTTGGTAGATACTAATCAACTGCCTTCTAAAAATGGTTAACAAATGTATTCTAATAGGAGTGTATTCATATGCCCATTTTCCTACATTCCCATTGACATCTAATATTTTTATCTTCTTTTAATATTAGGAAATAATTATACTTTGCAATGTTCTATTGCTCTGATAATTTTTAATAATCTTGTGCATATTCTCTTATGTTTATTGGCCATTTGTATTTTCTGACTTGCCTGTTCTGAGTTTTCTTTTGCCAATTTTTTGTTGGGTTGTGTCATTTTTTATGGAATATGTAGAAACTCGTGTTTTCTGGATGTTAATCTTTGTTTATAAAATGACTTACAAATTTTTTCCTACATTGTACCTTTTCATTTGACATTATGATCTATATTAAAATATGTTAATATTTTCATTTATGGCTCCTTCTGTAGTATATAGGAAGGCCATTTCTACACTGAGATTTAATTTTTTCGACTACTATTATATTTTACTGTGTAGCTCTTTAGTCCATCTAGAATTTATTTCTATGTATGATGTAAAATAGGTCTGAATTAATTGTATTTTTTAAATTGACAGCTAATTGCACTAGCAATCACTTACTGATTTAGAGGAGAGTCTGTTCTTCACCACTGATTAGAAATCTACCACTCTATTCTAGACCACAGGCACTGCCATGATTAGAGTTTGCTACTCATTGGCCTAGGAAATTTATATTTGTAGAATCTAAAGTATGATTTTCCTCACTATCTAAATCTTTTTTTCTCAATTTATTTCACAAATTTCACAAACATAATTTTACCTACTTTAAGTTTAATCTGAACAATCTAGTTACTACAGACATACACATTTTTTCCTGTTAGAATATGTCTGGTTACAAAATCACAACACTATTTATTTTAGACACTATTTATTTTAGTTACATCTTCATGGCAATATGTTGGTTTGATGATTCTTTTTAAAGAGTACTAAGTATTTTCAGGGTCAAAAACTCAGTTTCTGTACTTAACTCTGAAACATTACTCTGCAAATATTGGAAAGGCCTTTGCACAAAACATGTAAAATCTACCTTGAAAATTACCATTTTTCAAATTAACCCTGCTTTTGTTGTTTTAGAATTAATTAAAAATAACATTTTTTCTATACGAAAGATTAAATTTATATCTACCAAGGCAATTATGATTGAACATCTGACTGTTACCTAAAGATTTCCCTTAAAATGTAAATTGATAGGCATTTTTAAGTGCTTTTCTTCTCAATATTGATAGATATTTTAGATAATTTTCCTACATGATTTTTAACTATTTCCAGTACTTCTACTAGTAAAATCTGAAAACACAGTGTCCCCCAAGCACATAAATATTCTTACGTTTATGAGGAAAAGGTTATATAGTTGATAATAGTAAGAAAATTACTAAGTAGAATAAGAGCCTCTAGTTTTATTGTCACTCTATGTTTCCTTGTTATGAAACGTGAGAGATTCTCTTAGTATCTACGAAGAATTAGTAGGGATTTACTTTACAAGGAGATCACAGTGTATTACATGTTAATGACAGTATAATATACATTTTTATACTTTATAAGACAGTACATATCTTGTAATACTTTCTAATCCTCACTCTTTAGCAACAAGAAGTTATAAGGAGTGTATTGCATTAGGTATTATAATCACACATGTTGAATAGTCAGCCTCTCTGTTTCTAATTTGATTGTCACAAAAAGGAAATAGGGTAGCAAATATTATTCCAAATATGGTATTAAAAAATTCAATCAACTGGAAATTCAAAATAAAGTTCTTTTCCTCTTTCTGTGATTTCTTCTTTAAAAATAATAATTCCTTTTAAAGTTGCCAATGAAATGTGTTTATTTTGATAAATTAAGATAATAGAGACATACATAAGGTATAAACTTTATACTTTTTCTATGCATGTCGTACATATATACACGCATATGCATACAGTTTTACCAGGAGACTATTAAAATTTATATTATTTGTAAACTCATATAATCCATCCTTTTATCCCTGGAATTTGTGACTATGTAATCTTAAATGGCAAAAGGGACTTTACACATCATTAACATTATGGACTTTAAGGTAGGGAGACTACCTTAGATAGTTCACTTGGGCCTAATATAATCACATGAGGCCTTAAAAGCAGAGAACATCCTCTGGCTGAGGTAGAAGAGAGATGAGGATGACAGGAAAGTCAGAGAGATCCAAGCATGAGAAGGAATGGACATGTCTTGCTGGCTTTCATGGGAACCCAATCAGTCAACACCTTGATTTTAGCCTTATGAAACCTGGAGCTAAGAAACTAGCTGAGCCAATCTAGATGTCTGACCCACAGACTTGTAAGATAATAAATTTGTGTTTTCACAATGTTATTCATACTATTTTAAAACTATTATATCATTCTATTCATATATCTATATTATATTGCTAAATTATACCAACTCTATATTTTTACCCTTATATTTAAATAATTTTATGTAAAACATATACCTGTGCAAAAAACTAGCAGAAATGCTATTAAACTTAAGCCTTTATTTCAATATGTGGATTATGAGGGACTGTTTTGGCTTAGAGGAAGAAGGACAGATTTAGCTTCAGCAATAGGGTCAGTCAGAGATCAGGTGGTTTGGGAATAATTACTTCACAACTGTTCTCAAAAGAGGAAAGAATTGGCGTTTCCTGGTAGTGCAGTGGTTGGGAGTCCGCCTACCGATGCAGGGGATGCGGGTTCGTGCCCCGGTCTGGGAGGATCCCGCATGCCTCTGAGTGGCTGGGCCCGTGAGCCATGGCCGCTGAGCCTGCGCGTCCGGAGCCTGTGCTCCGCAACGGGTAGGGCCACAACAGTGAGAGGCCCGCATACTGCAAAAAAAAAAAAAAAAAAAGAGGGAAGAATTGATCTTGTGAAGGGGCAGCTGAAGGCTGGGCAATTTGTGTTTTATCAAGAATGGTGGGGAGAAATAGGGGCTAGAACACATAGATTCACACTGGAAATTTTTCAGTCCTTTATGGTCTTCTACCTACATTCTACCTGTCAAGTACTAATGAGACGCTCCTTCTGAGTTCATTTTCTATGTATTTAAAGCTTACCCTCAGGATAGATCATGTCTTGGGTCACAAATCAAGCCTTGGTAAATTTAAGAAAATTGAAATTGTATCAAGCATCTTTTCCGACCACAACACTATGAGACTAGATATCAATTACAGGAAAAGATCTGTAAAAAATACAAACACGTGGAGGCTAAAGAATACACTACTTAATAACGAAGTGATCACTGAAGAAAGCAAAGAGGAAATCAAAAAATACTTAGAAACAAATGACAATGGAGACATGACGACCCAAAATCTATGGGATGCAGCAAAAGCAGTTCTAAGAGGGAAGTTTATAGCAATACAATCCTACCTTAAGAAACAGGAAACATCTCAAATAAACAACCTAACCTTGCATCTAAAGCAATTAGAGAAAGAAGAACAAAAAAACCTCAAAGTTAGCAGAAGGAAAGAAATCATAAAAATCAGATCAGAAATAAATGAAAAAGAAATGAAGGAAACGATAGCAAAGATCAATAAAACTAAAAGCTGGTTCTTTGAGAAGATAAACAAAATTGATCAACCATTAGCCAGACTCATCAAGAAAAAAAGGGAGAAGACTCAAATCAATAGAATTAGAAATGAAAAAGGAGAAGTAACAACTGACAGTGCAGAAATACAAAGGATCATGAGAAATTACTACAAGCAACTCTATGCCAATAAAATGGACAACCTGGAAAAATGGACAAATTCTTAGCAATGCACAACATGCCAAGACTGAATCAGGAAGAAATAAAAAATATGAACAGACCAATCACAAGCACTGAAATTGAAACTGTGATTAAAAATCTTCCAACAAACAAAAGCCCAGGACCTGATGGCTTTACTGGCAAATTCTATCAAACATTTAGAGAAGGGCTAACACCTATACTTGTCAAACTCTTCCAAAATATAGCAGAGGGAGGAACACTCCCAAACTCATTCTACGAGGCCACCATCACCCTGATACCAAAACCAGACAAGGATGTCACAAAGAAAGAAAACTTCAGGCCAATATCACTGATGAACATAGATGCAAAAATCCTCAACAAAATACTAGCAAACAGAATCCAACAGCACATTAAATGGATCACACACCATGATCAAGTGGGGTTTATTCCAGGAATGCAAGGATTCTTCAATATATGCAAATCAATCAACATGACACACCATATTAACAAATTGAAGGAGAAAAACCATATGATCATCTCAATAGATGCAGAGAAAGCTTTCGACAAAATTCAACACCCATTTATGGTAAAAACCCTGCAGAACGTAGGCATAGAGGGACCTTTCCTCAACATAATAAAGGCCATATATGACAAACCCACAGCCAACATCATCCTCAATGGTGAAAAACTGAAAGCATTTTCACTAAGGTCAGGAACAAGACAAGGTTGCCCACTCTCACCACTCTTATTCAACATAGTTTTGGAAGTTTTAGCCACAGCAATCAGAGAAGAAAAGGAAATAAAAGGAATCCAAACCAGAAAAGAAGACGTAAAGCTGTCACTGTTTGCAGATGACATGATACTATACATAGAGAATCCTAAAGATGCTACCAGAAAACAACTAGAGCTAAGTAATGAATTTGGTAAAGTAGCAGGATACAAAATTAATGCACAGAAATCTCTGGCATTCCTATAAACTAATGATGAAAAATCTGAAAGTGAAATCAAGAAAACACTCCCATTTATCATTGCAACAAAAAGAATAAAATATCTAGGAATAAACCTACCTAAGGGGACACAAGACCTGTATTCAGAAAATTATAAGACACTGATGAGAGAAATTAAAGATGATACAAATAGATGGAGAGATATACCATGTTCTTGGATTGGAAGAATCAACATTTTGAAGATGACTCTACTACCCAAAGTAATCTACAGATTCAATGCAATCCCTATCAAACTACCACTGGCATTTTTCACAGAACTAGAACAAAAACTTTCACAATTTGTATGGAAACACAAAAGACTCCGAACAGCCAAAGCAATCTTGAGAACGAAAAACGGAGCTGGAGGAATCAGGCTCCCTGACTTCAGACTATACTACAAAGCTACAGTAATCAAGACAGTATGGTACTGGCACAAAAACAGAAATATAGATCAATGGAACAGGATAGAAAGCCCAAAGATAAACCTACGCACATATGGTCACCTTATCTTTGATAAAGGAGGCCGGAATGTACAGTGGAGAAAGGACAGCCTCTTCAATAAATGGTGCTGGGAAAACTGGACAGGTAGATGTAAAAGTATGAGATTAGACCACTCTCTAACACCATACACAAAAATAAGCTCAAAATGGAATAAAGACCTAAATGTAAGGCCAGAAACTATCAAACTCTTAGAGGAAAACATAGGCAGAACACTCTATGACATAAATCACAGCAAGATCCTTTTTGACCCACCGCCTAGAGAAATGGAAATAAAAACAAAAATAAACAAATGGGACCTAATGAAACTTCAAAGCTTTTGCACAGCAAAGGAAACCATAAACAAGACCAAAAGACAACCCTCAGAATGGGAGAAAATATTTGCAAATGAAGCAACTGACAAAGGATTAATCTCCAAAATTTATAAGCAGCTCATGCAGCTCAATAACAAAAAAACAAACAACCCAATCCAAAAATGGGCAGACGACCTAAATAGACATTTCTCCAAAGAAGATATACAGACTGCCAACAAACACATGAAAGAATGCTCAACATCATTAATCATTAGAGAAATGCAAATCAAAACTACAATGAGATATCATCTCACACCGGTCAGAATGGCCATCATCAAAAAATCTAGAAACAATAAATGCTGGAGAGGGTGTGGAGAAAAGGGTACCCTCTTGCACTGTTGGTGGGAATGTAAATTGATACAGCCACTGTGGAGAACAGTATGGATGTTCCTTAAAAAACTACAAATAGAACTACCATATGACCCAGCAATCCCACCACTGGGCATATACCCTGAGAAAACCATAATTCAAAAAGAGTCATGTACCAAAATGTTCATTGCAGCTCTATTTACAATAGCCCGGAGATGGAAACAACCTAAGTGTCCATCATTGGATGAATGGGTAAAGAAGATGTGGCACATATATACAATGGAATATTACTCAGCCATAAAAAGAAACGAAATTGAGCTATTTGTAATGAGGTGGATAGACCTAGAGTCTGTCATACAGAGTGAAGTAAGTCAGAAAGAGAAAGACAAATACGGTATGCTAACACATATATATGGAATTTAAGAAAAAAAATGTCATGAAGAACCTAGGGGTAAGACAGGAATAAAGACACAGACCTACTAGAGAATGGACTTGAGGATATGGGGAGGGGGAAGGGTAAGCTGTGACAAAGCGAGAGAGTGGCATGGACATATATACACAACCAAACGTAAGGTAGATAGCTAGTGGGAAGCAGCCGCATAGCACAGGGAGATCAGCTCAGTGCTTTGAGACCGCCTGGCGGGGTGGGATAGGGAGGGTGGAAGGGAGGGAGACGCAAGAGGGAAGAGATATGGGAACATATGTATATGTACAACTGATTCATTTTGTTATAAAGCAGAAACTAACACACCATTGTAAAGCAATTATACTCCAATAAAGATGTAAAGAAAATAAAAAAAAATAAAAAAAAAATAAATAAAAAATAAATAAAGCTTACCCCCATGGACAGCAAACTTTTTGTACTTATTTTATTGATAAGTACTTCTAATAGAAAGCTTCCTAAATGGTGACATCAGCTTCCTAAAAGGATTTATTCCTTAAGGAAAAAAATCAAAACTATTGATTAAATTCCAATAATGCCGTATAACAATAAAACCCTTTAGGGATATGGACTATTTATTTATAGGTTAAAATGGCAAAATAAAGAAAAAGAGAAAAGAAAGAAAGAAAGATTGATCCATGGTTCAGGAATTTCTATAGCTGGGTTTCATTTTTAAAATTTTTTAAAACTTTAGAAGTTTTAAAAATATTTTAATTGAAAATTTTTTTTATTTTTAAAAATTTTATATTATTTTTTGTAATTTGTATTTCTGCCTTACTATCTATCTACCATCACCTGTTCCTCTTTTTTCTATGTCCCTCTGTTTTGGTAATTATTATACACATTACGACAAGTGAATATACTAACAAACTTGGAGGATATAAGTTATTATTGAGCAAAATCCTCTTACCTCTTCTCCCCAATCACACTTTGAAGGTAATGACTTCTAATGCTTTGCTGTGCAACCTTCCAAATATATCCAGGAATATTTAAATACATATAAATTAAAGCAAAAAAAATCATGATATATATATACACACACCACTTGTATCTGTGTATGTGTGCTTTAAATACAAATTAAATCTATAATTCATATAATTCTGCATTAAAAATAACATATTAAATCCTATTGGGCATTTTCCTGCATTGCTACATAGAGAGTTATTAATTCTTTAGCAGTCTTACACACTCTGCATTTCCTTTACGGTAATTGGCACAATATTAAATTATCATATTTTTGATTCTTTATTGTCACTAAATATTTATTAGTCAAAATGCTTGTCTCTCCTCTTCTTTGCTCTGTTTCCCAGTACTTGTATTTAGATAACTAGCTGCCCCATAATAGATATTCAGTACATATCAACTGAATGACTGAATGAATGGATGGATGGATGCATGGATGGATGGATGGATGAATCTCTATTGTATAACCTTTACTCACAGACTTTCCCTCCTTATTTATCTGTTCTCTCACATTGCAGAAAGTGGAGAATGCCAGGTTAGTGAACTCTAAAAAAATGACCAACAATGAATACAAACTAGAGGACCTGGACTCTAGGAGTAATTTCATAAAAGATAAACTAAGAATGAGCTGAAGCTTGCAAAAAATTAAGAATAACATACAGGGTTTCAGAATCATTTTCAGAGCAGACTCAGAACAATAAAAATCACACTTTAATTTATTGGGAGTTCATAGTTTAGTTTATTGGGCAATGTTATGAGGTGACAGAAAAATAAAAAGTCTCAGCTTCTATTTTGTTTCAATATTTTTTCTGTTAGAGTGAAAGAGCATTAGACTGGAGGGGAAAGAACAAATATTATCATGAAAAAAACTGAACCTTGAAAAAAGAGGAAAGAGGAAGAGAATACTTTACCCAGAATGAGTTGTGTTACAAGACTGAAGATAGGGTCTTGGCAAAGGGATCCCCTAAAATTTAACTTTGACACTAGGACATGGGTGCAGGTAATTGATTTGGAAGATCATCAAAGGAAACACAAGTAGGAAGGGGTAGGTGGGGAAGGGAAAAAGGCAATCAAGGGCCTATTGATGAGGGGCTTATACCATATTTATACTCATACCTAATCTACCAGATTATCTGGGGTTGGGATCAAAGCATCAGCCATTTTTAAAGTTTCCCAGGTGATTCCAATATGCAGCCAAGTTTGAAAGCCAGTGTTCTGATCCTTACTATTTGAAATGTGTTCCTTCAAGCAATAGCAGCAACAGCAGCAGGTGGAAAAATACCAAAAATGCAGAATTTGGAGTCTAGCCTCCCAGCTGCAGAATCAGAATCTTAAGCTTAACAGGATTCCCCCAGTCATATGAATTTTCAGGTCTGAGAAACATTCAGTACTGCACAAAGGAATCACTTGTAGAGCTTGAAAAGTACTAATACCCCCAAAACAAAAAGAATTGATACCAACTCCAGAAATACTGATTCTTTTGGTCTGGCGTGCAATCTGGGCTTCAGGCTTTTTACAGCCTCCCTCTGCTGATTGAATTGTACCAGGTTTGATAATCAGTGTTGTAGATCGTTTCTTTTGGAGTTGTATTTTAAAAGATATTTATAGATTTCCCCTATAGTATCTCAATGCCAGGCTCCTATGAAAATTACTATGCTAACGTCACACATTAAACTTCTTCTTTTATTCTTTACTTTCTCAGTCATCTCTGAATACTGTTCCTTTCTCTTTTATATAATCTCCTGTAGTTTTTCATCTTTTTCACTCAGTTGCTGCAAACTTGTTTGATGTCTCTACCAGAGACTATATATACAACTAATTCAGAGTTTTCCATCTCAGCTACTGTTTAGAATCATGTGGGAAGCTTTAAAAAAAGAAAACGAGGTCCAGGTGCTACCCCAGAGCCTGCAGTATATTTAGTCCTGTCCAAAAGATCCATAATATATTTGGTCCATGCCAAAAGTTCGTTTATATTTGGTCATATTTGGCCCTGTCCAAAACATTCATGGAGACATTTGGTCCATGCCAAAAGGTTCTTGATATTTGATCCCATTCAAAACTATCTGGCATGGACCAAACATGCTCATAGACATTTTGTAAATGGCCAAATATCAAGGACCTTTTGGCATGGACCAAATGTCTTATGGATGTTTTGGATAGGATCAAATGTCTGCAAACTCCACAGAAAGTCTGATTTAATGATCTATGATAGGTTCAGCAATGTTTTTTTGTTTGAAAGCTCTGCTGAAGATTTCAATGCATACCTAGGCTTGAAACTCTCTGAGCTTATTTATCTTGTCTAGAACTTTGAAAGAGAGGCAGAAAAGAGGAAGTAAGTGATCGTGGAACACCTGTTAAATGCCTTCCTGTATGAGCCGTTTAATAGTTTTGTCTGTGTATTGTCATTTTATTGCTTAGCACGATAACCTTACATTGTTATAGTGTTTAATATATAATTAGTGAAAAACTGTGGGATAAAAAGTCCTCAAAAAGCCTATTAACTTAATTCTCCTAACACCCTTGAGTTACATATATTTCCATGTTGCAGATGAGGTTATGTGGCTGAATAAGGATCATCAGGAATTTATGACGGTTAAAATAAGATGGATCAAGTTGTTACTAGTAATGTTTTTCTGGGTTAAGAAACTGAGTGGGTAACACTTGCCCCACAGTGCTCCCAGGGCACCTTTCATGTGTGTCCCACTAAAACATATACAATCCAAATGTATCAAAAGCTAGAGCAGTTCCAAATTTGAGTGCTATTAAAATTCCTGGATTTTCATGAAGGTGCTTCCCATCTAGGGAGAGAAGGTAGATTCCCTTCCTTGCTGTGAAAAGGTCCACTAAAGGTTTTTTTTTTTCAATTTTCCAAATAAAAAGTAATAAATTTCTATCTTCTAGTATTCAAAGAAGTTACACTGTCATCTATTAAACAGGCATAATGCCTACTTTATTGATTATGATGAGATGAAATATTTATAAACCACAGTTACTTGACCTATAGATGCTCAGTATGATAATTCTTATTATAGTACCAATTATCTTATAAATAGCATCTAATAAAGGGCAGTACTATGTGTACTACTGATATGAATGAACATGGTATTCATATATGCTTCTAGACATTCTAAATTTATTCATGTGATAAAATGAGCCTAGAAGTTCCAAAAGTGAAAACTGGGAAAACCTGGTCCCATAGAATATTAGCTAGCTTTGGTCTCAAATAGGTTCTGTGATGAAATGTGTCTGGGAAACACTAGGTTGAACAACTTTTAATAAACTTCTCTATGAAGGACTATTCAGAGCCTTTATTGTGCTCTTACTGAACAGGAATGTCCCAGAAGGTTATAATATAGGACACAGCATTTCACAACTTATCTGAGCATTTTGAACACCTTTTTAAATTATGAAGTTTGTATTTCCTGGGGCACATTTTGGACATGCCCAGTTAAACCATTAATTTTGCACCACATCAAGTTAGTCTCTTGAACAACTGACTTTTCTGAAATGTGTATTAATGTTACATGTTCAGATTCTCTCATAGTTAATGATAAGAAAGATTCCTATGGTATATACTTCTCACCTTTGCTGTTAAATATTATTGTAGTTAATGCACACTTTATCATAGAATGCTTTGCAGATGAATGTCTGTTGAGAAGTTTTAGGACTTTAGTGACAGGAATATTTTTAATTCCCCTGAATAAATGGTATGTTTTCCCATTCTGATTATGAGAGCTATGGCACTATGTCACGTTTGGCTTTCCTTGTCCAAAATCAAAAGTCAAATTTTATGTACATTCATAGCATATTAAAAAAGCTATCATAT
Source organism: Tursiops truncatus (assembly GCF_011762595.2). Classification (NCBI taxonomy): domain Eukaryota; kingdom Metazoa; phylum Chordata; class Mammalia; order Artiodactyla; family Delphinidae; genus Tursiops; species Tursiops truncatus. The sequence continues at coordinate 99,656,096 of NC_047055.1, read as the reverse complement.
CTTGGATATTTTTATTATTCCTTTCCTTAGACCAAATATTCAGAGTCTATTCTGTTGTCTTATACGGATTTTGCTTGAAGCCCCCTCAAACCATTTAAGAGAGATGTGGCATGCAAATAAACCTTATAAATGGAATTCACTGTCTCATCCATTTTTCATGCTTTTTCTAGGCTATCTGTAATTACACCCAGGCTTAAGTCACTCTGTGGTTTTCATTCTGAGTCTCAGCAGGGGCCATTTTTTTCTCCTCAGGAAACCTTGCCATTTGAGTAAGAAAATGCCTCCTTTCCAGCCATAACTATCAGAAAAAAAAAAAATCCCTTTCTTTCTATCTCATCCATCTTTGCATGAAAAAAATTTCCAGGGGCAGAAAGTCCTCTATATCAATACCATGAGAAATCAAATTATGATTACAATCTTATGCCTTTAATAATTTACTGTACATCTATAGCAGTTGTATGACCTTTTCTCAGGTTAACTGTAGTTCCCATCTATGATCTCCTGAGATTTCCTATTGATTGTCTGCCCCTGCCATGTTTTTAAGGATTGAATCAGTCATCTCTTTGCTCTCATATCCATGCCTGTCCGTCCCCTATCTGTCCTGCATTACCAGGTATTGACCATTGAAAACTACATTTCCCAGGTTCCCTTGCCAAAATGATTCCTGTTAGATTTGACCAATAAGAGGTACCTACAAAAGACTGGAAGAAGGGAGGGACAAAGAAGTCAGAGTATTTACACCTCCTCTCTCTGTTTAAGCAGTGTCTCCATGAAGTTGTTGCTTCTGCAACATGTTTCCTCCGTGATTCCAACTTTCAGAGAAAGGCTTTTCATCCATGGTCTTAGCTCATACCTGTCAGCCCAGCTGTGTTACTTTAACAGCGCTTCTTAACCTTATTCCCTTTATTTAAAAAAAATTCTGGCTTTATTGAGATATAATTTACATGTAACATTGTGTAAATTTAAGGTGTACAATGTGATGATTTGATATACAAATATGTTACAAAATGATTATCACAATATAATCATTATGTAATTGATTACATATCATCACCTCATATTGTTATCATTTGTGTGTGTGTGGGGGGGGAACTTTTAAGATCTATTATCTTAAGAACTTTCAAGTACACAATACAGTTTTGTTAACTATAATCACCATGTATACATTAGATCCCCAGAACTTATTCATCTTATAACTGAAAGTTTGACCACCTTCACCCATTTCCTCTACCCCCGGCAACCACCAATCTACTCTCTGTTTCCATGAGTTGTTTTTTTGTTTTTTTTTAGATTCCACATATGAAATAATACAGTGTGTCTTTATCTGTCTGACTTATTTTACTTAGCATAATGCCCTCAAGTTTCATCCATGTTGTCACAAATGGCAGGATTTCCTTCATTTTTATGGCAAAATAATATTCATATGTATATTCATATATACTAATAAAATAATATGAAAATATGAATAAAACAAGAATAAAATACTATTCATATATATATATATCACATTTTCTTTATCCATTTATCTGTTGATGGATACTTAGATTGTTTTCATGTCTTGGCTATTGTAAATAATGCTGCAGTGAATGTGGAGAGAGGGTGCAAATATCTCTTCCAGATAGTGATTTCATTTTCTTCAGATATATACCCAGAAGTGGAATTGCTGGATCATATGGTAGTTCCATTTTTAATTTTTTGAGGAACCTCCATACTGCTTTCTACAGTGCCTGAAACAATTTACATTCCCATTAAAAATGCACAAGGGTTCTCTTTTCTCCACATCCTTGCCAGAACTTGTTACCTCTTGTCTTCTGGATAAGAGCCGTTCTAACAGGTGTAAGGGGATATCTCATTGTGGTTTTGACTTGCATTTCCTTTATGACTAGTAGTGATGTTGCACACTTTTCAGGTACCTCTTGGCTGTTTATATATCTTCTTTGAAAAAAATGTCTATTCAGGTAATTGGCCCATTTTAAAATTGGATGATGATGATTATTTTGCTATTCAGTTGTATGAATTCCTTATACTTTTTGGATATTCACCCCTTATCAGACAGGCAGTTTGCAAATATTTTCTCTCATTCTGTAGGGTGCCTTTTCATTTTGTTGATTGTTTCTTTTGCTGTGCAGAAGCTATTTAATTTGATGTAGTTCCACTTGTTGACTTTTGCTTAGGTTGCTTGTGCTTTTGGAGCCATATTCAAAATATCATTTCCAAGACCAATGTCAAGGAGCTTTACCCATATGTTTTCTGCTAGGAGTGTTATGGTTTCAGGTCTTACATTTAAGTTTTAAATTCATTTTTAGTTAATTTTTGTGAGTGCTTATCCCCTTTATCCCTCTATCCCTAGGAGGGCTAAGAGCTTCCTGATATTGAAAATCCTGGGTTACTTAAAGATTTTGTTTGTATTTTCATCTCTTCCAAAATATTTAAATATTTGCTATTGAACTACCTGGTGAGGGCTTTCTTTTCCTTCCTAGAATCTGACTGATATAAGGATTTAAATATGATTTCGATTCTTCCTAGTTTTATTCCATCTTTGAGAAACTTAATATATTCAGATTTTTGGATAAAAAAAATAAAAGTATATATTTTTTATATGTTCCCTCAAAGTAGTAACATATCTATATTCATTTATCTAGCTTTCTACTTATCTACCCATCTATAACATTAACAGATCTGTGGCTTTATAGTTTGGTTGCTCTAGTATTTTCACACACAAGATATACATTTACTGACAAATCATGACAACTTTCTTTGCACATCTTTAAGTTTTGGTATGATTTTACATTCAAATTAAATGTATGGAAGGAACGTATTTTCAACACAAATCCCATATCAAGATGTACGATGTGTCTCTTGCATTGTATTGGCTTCCAGAATTAATAGTAGAAAAAAAATGCAAACATTGCATGCAGTAATAGCTAAGCATGGCTGGTAACAGTTTGGCATTATGGTTAAGAATCATTGATGAAATATGCAATATATAATGTCTGCTACTAATGCATAAGTAATTTTGTTCCATTGCTGCTGGGAATTAGTTTTATTTCCCATGCTACATGCATATTTTCCATTTCATTTGGATAAACACTTAAGTATGCGATGGTCTCACCAGTTATAATTTTCATTTATCTTATGCAAGAATGAGCATCACTGCATGGTTCTGATAGCTGGTTTGTCTTGCAAGGTTTTACTTCTTTTTCCTTCTGAACTAACATGTTCATGATAGAACAGAGCAGATCAGGGAGAGTATAGGTTTAAAATTTAGTTTCACTGAAGAAATGAAAATGGCCACTCTGAGTAGTTACAAAGTATCATTGATTTTTCTCAGCATGATGATTCGTACAGAATCTATTCTGGAGTCTCTTTTTCATCAAAAAGGACTTAAGGTAGACTTAGATAAAATTATAGTATTAAGAGCAACTTCCATAGAGAGGGAAGCACTAGAACATAGGTTTTCACAATATTATTAAATGTACTTAGGCCATATAAGTACTGGGACCCATATTAGCAAGATGATTTTTTTAAATTTCTTTTAAATTATGAGTTCCAATCAATGGCATTAGGTTTATTTCTTTTTCAAAATATTAGTTAGAGTTAGGAAAGGAGGTTATAAGTAACAACTCTAATACTTGAAAAAGTAGGAACATGAGTGCGAAGTGAGGACTTTACTCAAGGCAAATTGATTAGGTTTTCTTCACTCAACTTATTTAAGAATAAGGAAACGAGTCACCCTCTCCCACTTGTCCCTATGACTTTACAGTTTACTTTGGGAAAGAAATTCTCAAAATAATTTTTAGAGTGTAAATAAACAAAACATAGTGCAATATGGACATGACGTCAATATTTCTACTTTTGTAAAATTTTACTTCAGGAAAATAAACTTATTTTTTATCAATTAGAGTGAAGTCTGACTCGCTTTCTGTGCATAAAATCATTGAGGGATGTAGATGGTTTCAAGTACCCTAAAATACTGAAACCTATTCAACTAGAATACATCTAGCAGTTCCTAACTTGCATATTCACAACTTCTGACTAAAATACTTACAGGAATAGAGAAAAAAAAGAAAGAAAAAGAAAGGAATTAGGTGGTTAATCACAAGAATCCACAAGAAATATTCACTAACATCAAGGACTGTGAAGCAAATAGTGTTAGTGTTAAAAGAGTTAGTGTTAGAGTTAGTGTTAAAAGAAGGTACTAGGGAGCTAATTGGCCTCTCTCTCCTCGCTATTTTCTTTGGCTTCAATAAAAATCAGAACACTATGAAATTATTTATCTAACAAAGGCTAATCTTTGAGGAATTATGGGCTGGCTCACTCTGCTCTCCCTGTATTCATCAAATACATAGTAGTTCAGGAAGCCACATTATGGACATACACTGGTGATGATGAACGACATTCTGGCAAGTATAGCTTTTCAAAAATGAAGCCCTAATGCAGGGGGATAATTTGGAAGAGTTCTGATAGCAGGAGTGTTCTCCATGAGTTTGGAGTGTCAGGAAGTGTAAAGAATGGAACTTCAAATTTTTATTCTCCATTCTCAGTGAGTGGCTGCTGGGTACTTTTAATCGAAGTATTAATTTGATTTAAATTTATGTGTGAACTAGAGATACTTTAATCTCCTGAATTGACAATAAGAGGTGGAAAAAAAATGAAATAGGAATCATATGGGAAAGAAAACTTTTTTGAAGCCTTAGAGAAAGAATATATCTCTGTTATTTTTTATCATTTGTTTTAAAGACAAGGGCAAAGACTTGAAGAGACCTGCCAGGTGTTCTTAAAAAATTGCAAGGGTCCCTGGCGTCTAAAAAACCAGAACAAAAAAATCATTGAGTAATAACAGAATGAGGTGAAGACAAATGAACTACATATAAGAAAAAAAGTCACATCACAGTATACCTAGGTTTCATTCTCTTTCTTAAAGTTTCTCTACCTTGCAGAACACTTTGTAAGTTTTTCCTTCTCATAATAATTTGATTTTTTGCCATTTCAGTTATATTCAATATCACCTCAATGTATCCATTTTGAAATTTAATGATAAAGAAAAAATGTAATAACAAGAATAAATTCTCATTTTTCTCTCTATAATAACCTGATTTCGTATTTCTTAATCTCCATCTCTAAAGAAATGAAAACAATAAATCCACTGTATTCTCTGGTAAAAAGTTGTAGTTAATACTTATATACCTAATTAACTCATTTTTCAAATTGACAGGGCCATAAAAATGCATTCTGAAATGGGTGGTAACACCAAATATCACACTCTGGAACTTTTCCTCCATAAGCAAATCTAAGATTCATTCATTTTGACCAATGGGTCAAAAATGAAACGTCAAAAATTATATGGTGAGTATTGATAGCAGTTTTGGATATAGATACACAGAATAAATATGGTTAGAAAACTGACAAAAAAATCTTAAAAGGAAAAAAATTATACAATTATAAAAGTACATAATAGTGTATTGGTTAAAGTTCTAAGTTAAATTATCAAAGAATGGGCTTTGGTCAGGAGGTGGCAGGGAAACAGAGGTGTGTTAAATTTTCCATCATGTGTTAGGGGGAGACAGATTTTCAAATAACTTGTGAATATATCTGGCCACTTAAGGTGGTCAATATATATTTTGGATTAAATAAATGTATAAACAAAAGAAGAAAGAAAATTGCAAGGAACAAATGAACCAAAGAGCATAAATAATTATCGAAATGAGGTTAGTAAATTAAATTCAGGAATAAAAATATGAGAGATTGAGCTCTCCTCTGCAAATAAAAGAAAGGTACTATGATTTATTTGAAGGACAAAAATCATAATATATTGTAAAAATAAAACACACACACATACACATACATATGCAGAGTTATTTCAAAATAGAAGGACAGATGAAGTTATGCACTTGGAAACAAATGCAATCATTTGTAGCACTATCAATATCAAAAAGTAAACCTTGATAAACATTAAATAAGAAAACAGTGATCCTTTCCTATTTTTTATGAGCCTGATCCAGAATGATGGCACTACATTAACAAGTCTTTAAGCACAGATTAATGTAAAATAATAAAAGCAGAAACAATAAAACCTTAGGAGTCATTAGCAGATACATGTTTTTAGGGGATTTGTAACATATCTTTCAACATTTACATATCAAGAAAATAAAAAAGGACATCAAGATTTGTTACGATTATGATAGGTCTATTTAAAAAATTGAAACTGAAGAAAATGAAGCCTTTAAGCTTTCTTCAAACATCTACAAACACTTATAATTAGTGTTTGTAAACTACAAATTGCACCAGCTGTAATGCCTAACCACAATTCTTCAAAATTTAAAATTAATCATAGCTTAAGACATCAATCAATAATAAAAAATTGGAAATTGGAAAGCAAAGCACTTTTCTGCATTTAGTAAAACAAGTAATAAGAATACAGATTCTAGAAAATAATGAAATTTTTTTCATTTCTAAACTTTTTATAGTAATAATAGTAATAAATAACTAAATGAAAGTAACAAAATAACATCTAAATTAAACAAATAAATAAATCTAAGCAATTCCAAAGAAAGAAAAGCAAAGATTCAAGAACTAATTGCTCTTATTTCTCCTTATTGTACAAATTAATAATCTATAAAATATGAGATTATAACTACTGAATTAAAAATCTCAAATATGGTTAATTTCAAAAAAAACAAATAAAATAACTTATAAATGTAGATCAAGAATAAAATAAAGCAATCGTAAATACAATTAGAAATGAGAAAGGCAATACAAACATGTTTAGAAGCATACTGTGTTAACAGATTTTTAACATTCATAAAAATGGATCATTTTCCACAAATCATGAAATTAGCTAAAAGAAGAGGTAGAAAACTTGAAGAGGATAAAAATGAAAGAAATGGACAAATAAGTATCAAATAACAATCTCTAAAACTAACTCTTGAATGGATTTTTTGGCGAATAAACAGTTCAGAAACAGAGGAAAAGGAGAAAGATACCTAATTTTGTGTTTTATAAAACTGGTAAAGCTGATAATCATAAAACAAATTAAGAAAACTACTGGGCATACATATTTACAAACATAGAGTTTTTAAAGCCTTAGTAAATTATTACAAGTGTAAAAAATAAAATTTTATGTCTAATATAATGAAGAAGATAGTATTATAGGTATAAAAATATTTTTAATACATTTAAAAATTGTAATGTGATAATAGTAGATTTCCCAGGAAGAGAAATACTCCCAATAGATATCAAAAATTGCATTTGGGGAAATTCATCACCTACTTTTTTAAGCTCAGCAAAAGTATTTTTTTTTAGGTATTTCTGAGAAAAGGGTTCCATGTTCAAACAAGTATGAGAATACATAGTGTCATGTATGCATGGCACATCCTGATCCCTCAGTTTTATTTGAAGCCAACCTCTTTTGCTTCTCCAGCCAAACATGTAACCCTTGCTGGATTAATCATAGTACTGCTGGCATCATTGATCATTTTAATGGCAAGCACAAGACCTAAGTGGGTCCAGTTAAAGCACTTCTCTGCATGCACATACAGATTTGCCAATCAGAGAGCATGGAAATCTACAGATGTCAGCAGTTCTTTTTAGACTGCATAGAGATTCCCTCTGTAAATTGAAGCCAACATACAGAAATAAACAGAAACATAAGACAATGATAGCCCTTGATGAGGCAAATTCTGCTCTCGGATCCAGACATCCTGCAGACAATTTCTCCTATCGTCTAATTGATAAAATTCCTTCTTTAGAAAATTTGAATGGGCTTTGTATTATTTAAAACAATTTAAAAGCTCTGGGTATTAATTAGAACATACTTCTCTGTCACATAACATTACAGAAACTTTTTAAGGTTAATTTGCATCATGAATCTCTAAGAAGACTGACCAAATTTATTTAATCATGGAACTTATTTTTCTTTTTCTGAGGAGAACACACACTAGACACTACCTCATACCCTAAAACAGGCAACCTTGCTCTCTAGGCTTGTTTCTCTTTACACATGCTTTTCTACTCCTTTACTCAGAATAAGCCAGTCTCATTTATAATCTATGAATATCTATATTATTACATTCTGAAACTACGTCTTTCTTGAAGATAGGGTAGAGAAGAAGAAACTGAGCCTAAATGTCAATTTTGCAAGCACTTATCTTAGTGACTGTCTTGCCTTACTGGTTTTTATTTAGCATAGTGTAGGGTTTCAGTTGCCCAGCCATGAGGTACTATAATCTACCACTTCGTACCCAAAGAAAAATACTTCTAAATATAATTGTGAGTATCCATGTTAAAGCATTACTTGACATTATATTGAAAACCAGAAAAGATGTCAAAGATGAATGCCATTACTAATTTTGGAAAATGTTAGTGAGACTGCTTGGTCCAAAGCAAATAAATAGTCACAAAAAACATGAATAATGTATTAAAAACAACAAAATTTTCATTTTTGGTGTATGATATGCCTTGAACTTCTAAAATAATCCTTGGAATTAATTGATAACTAATGAGAGTGTCATAAATTGAATAGGTATAAGGTAAATAGATGATGCAAGAAGTGGTGTATGTTTGCAATTACAAAATTATTTCTTAAATGTCTTCAGTTACAATAGCAACAAAACCAGAACTATACATGAATAAATTAATATGCGAAATATGTTTAAAACCAAAAATGCTTAAAGATCTTTATTTGGAAAGAAATACCTACCATATTACTGAATATGATTATAGATACATATATACATATATATTCTTATAAATTATATGTATAATCTCATAATTAATTGCAATTGCAAAATAAACTTCAATGGACTATTATTATTATTAATTTGAAGCTTGGCTACATGATTCTGAAGCTCACCTTCATGGGAATAAATGGGTGAAAATAGAAAACATTTTTAAAAAGAAGAATGATGTTTTCCTTTCTGGTTTTAAACTATATAATAAACTATAATTTTTAAGCATGTGATTATGACATGAGAATCAACACACTGATTGGGAAAGAGAATAGCTAGTGCAAATCCAGTTGTTTGTTCTTCTATAAACATTAAGGTATGATAAAAATAGCATAAAGGAGTAATGAAGAAGAAACGGGCTGGACAACAACTGTCACAGTTTGGTTTCTCCTGAAAAAGATGCTGGAACAGTGTTTGGAATGAAACATGTTTATTACACATCAATATCTGTGAAGGGAAGAGGGAGGAAACAGGACAGGACATAGGGAGAAGCCAAACTGCGATGGCCTGACCATCCTCAACCATCTCAGCAGGAAGCTCTGGAGCAAAGACTGTCCACAGTTTCCTGAGTTGGGCAGAAATTGCCAGGCCTTTATACGAGATGTGTGCTGCTCAGGGAAGAGTGGGGCATTGTTTAAGGCAGCTCTCAGCAAGGAATGCAGACCATGAAGCACCTGACAGTGGGGGGGCTGTCTGCTGACTACATTCCCAGCAGCTGGGTAACAAATGCTTCCTTTAAGGGGAGTGAGGGCTGGGTGGTACCTCTCCATATGTAAACTAAATGACTGAAAAACTTGATTAAAAAAACAATAAAAAAATATCATATTCTCACATCTTTCTTCAAAATAAATACTAAATTTAAAATGTTTAATAGAAAATGAAATTCTTAGTTAGAGAAGAATGTTGTTGACTCCACTCCTTTGATTTGCAACTGAGACATTTCACCCTGATTTTAGTAAGGGATGACTAGCAATATCTATAACAATGGAAGAAGTCACAAGGAACAGGATGAATAGATAAATGTAAGTCTGGGGGTACCTTCTAATTCCATTTTCAGCAATATGGAAATCTCCTCTATCACAAATTTAGAAATTTTGCATTTTGGAAGTAACTGAAAAATAGTGAGAGCTCGTCAACATATATGCATCCAATATAGGAACACCCAAATACATAAAACAAATACTAACAGACATAAAGGGAGAAACTGATGGGAATACAATAATAGTAGGAGACTTTAACACCCCACTAACATCAATGGACAGATCTTCAAGAAAAAAAATTAATAAGGCAACAGAGATACTAAATGATACAACAGAACAGTTAGACTTAATTGATATTTTCAGGACATTACATCCAAAAAAAGCAGAATACATATTTTTTTCAAGTACACGTGGAACATTCTCTGGGATTAACCACATACTAAGGCACACAACAAGCCTCAACAAATTTAGGAGTACAGAAATTATTTCAAGCATCTTTTCTGACCACAACAGCATGAAACTACAAATCAACCACAGAAAAAGAAACAAGAAAAAAAATTACATGGAGATTAAACCACATGCTACTAAAACAACCAATGGGTCAACAATGAACTCAAAGAAGAAATTAAAAAATACTTTGAGGCAAATGGCAATGAAAACACAACAATACCAAGTCTATGGGATACAGCAAAAGCATTTCTTAGCAGGAAATTCATAGCGATTCAGGCCTCCTTTAAGAAATAAGAAAAATCTCAAATAATCTAACCCACCACTTAAAAGAATTAGAAAAAGAAGAACAAACAAAATCTAAACTCAGCTGAAGGAAGGAGACAATAAAGATTAGAGAGGAAATAAATAAAATAGAGATTAAAAAAAAACAGAAAAAATCAAAAAAACCAAGAGCTGGTTCTTTGAAAGGGTAAACAAAATTGACAAACCTCTGGCCAGGCTCACCAAGAAGAAAATAGAGAAAACCCAAATAAACAAAATAAGAAATGAAAGAGCAGAAATCACAACTGACAACACAGAAATACAAAAAGACCATAAGAGAATACTATGAATAATTATATGACAACATAGTCAACAACCTAGAAGAAATGGACAATTTTCTAGAAACATACAGCCTGCCAAAACTGAAACAAGAAGAAATAGATAACTTGAACAGACTGAAAACTGGAAGTGAAATAGAATCTGCAGTAAAAAAATTCTCTACAAACGAAAGTCTAGGATCAGATGCTTCATGGGCAAATTCTACCAAACATGTAAAGAACTTATACTGATCCTTCTCAAATTCTTCCAAAAGACTGAAGAGGAGGGAACACTCCCAAAGACATTCTATGAAGCCACCATCACCCTGATGCTAAAACCAGACAAAGACACTACCAAAAAAGAAAATTACAGGCCAATATATTTGATGAATATAGATGCAAAAATTCTCAACAAAATATTAGCAAACTGAATCAACAGCACATAGAAAAGATCATACGCCACGACCAAGTTGGATTCATCCCAGGGTCACAAGTATGGTTCAACATATGCAAATCTATCAATGTGATACACCAGATCAACAAAAGAAAAGACAAAAAACACATGACCATCTTAACAGATGCTGAAAAAGCATTTGATAAAATTCAATATCCATTCATGATAAAAATCCTTATGAAAGTGGGTATAGAGGGAACATATCTCACCACAATAAAAGCTATTTATGACAAAAAAACAGCCAAGATAATACTCAATGGTGAAAAGCTAAAAGTCTTCCTGCTAAAGTCTAGAACAAAACAAGGATGCCCACTCTCAACACTTCTCCTCAATATGATATTGGAAGTCTGAGTCACAGCAATCAGACAAGAAAAAGAAAGAAAAGGTATTCAAATTGGTAAGGAAGAGGTAAAACTGTCATTATATGCAGATGACATGATACTATATATATAAAACCCTAAAGTGTCCACAAAAAACCGACTAGAACTGATAAACGAATACAGTAGGGTAGCAGGATACAACATTAACATACAGAAATTGGTTGCATTTCATTACACTAACAATAAAATATCAGAAATGAAATATAAACAAACAACCCCTTTTAAAATCACATAAAAAAAATAATTAGGAAAAAGCCAGACCAAGGAGGTGAAAGATTTATATGCTGAGAACTACAAAACATTAATAAAGGAAATTGAAGATGATGCAAAGAAATGGAGAGATATCCCATGTTCTTGGATTGGAAAAATTAATATTATCAAAATGGCTATACTATTCAAAGCAGTCTACAGATTTAATGCTATCAAAATACCCATGACATTTTTCACAGAACTAGAACAAATAATCCTAAGATTTATATGGAACCATGAAAGACTCAGAATTGCCAAAGCAATCCTGAGGAAAAAGAACAAAGCAGGAGGCATAACCTTCCCAGACTTCAGACAATACTACAAAGTTACAGTAATCAAAACAGCATGGTATTGGCACAAAAACAGACATATAGATCAATGGAACAAAATAGAGAGCCCAGAAGTAAACCCACATACCTATGGATGATTAAACTTTGACAAAGGACGCAAGAATATACAATAGGGAAAAGACAGCCTCTTCACCAAGTGGAGTTGGTAAAGTTGGACATCCTCACATAAATCAATGAAACTAGAACGGACCCTCACATAATATGCAAAAATAAACTCAAGATGGCTTAAGACTTAAATATAAGACAAGACATCATAAAACTTCTAGACGAGAACATAGGCAAAACATTCTCTGACATAAATCGTACCAATGTTTTCTTAGGTCAGTCTCCCAGGGCAGTAGAAATAAAAGCAAAAATAAACAAATGGGACCTAAAAACTTACAAGCTTTTGCATAGCAAAAAACAAAACAAAACAAAACAAAAAACCCTATAAACAAAACAAAAAGACAACCTACAGACTGGAAGGAAATATTTGCAAATGATGTGACAAAAAGGACTTAATTTCCAAAATATACAAACAGCTCATATAACTCAAGAACAAAAAATCAAACATCCCAATCAAAAAGTGGGCAGAAGACCTAAATAGACACTTTTCCAAAGAAAATATACAGGTGGCCAATAGACACATGAAAATATGCTCATCATTGCTAATTATTAGAGAAATGCAAATCAAAACAAAAATGAGGTACCACCTCACACCTGTCAGAATGGCCATCATCAAAAATCTACAAACAGCACTTCCCTGGTGGTGCAGTGGTTGAGAGTCCACCTGCCGATGCAGGGGACGCAGGTTCGTGCCCCGGTCCGGGAAGATCCCACATGCCGCAAAGTGGCTGGGCCCGTGAGCCATGGCCGCTGAGCTTGCACGTCTGGAGGCTATGCTCCGCAATGGGAGAAGCCACAACAGTGAGAGGCCCGCGTACAGCAAAAAAAAAAAAAAAAAAAAAAAAAAAAATCTACAAACAAGAAATGCTGGAGAGGGTGTGGAGAAAAGGGAACCCTCCCAACACTGTTGGTGGGAGTGTAAAGTGGTGCAGCCACTGTGGAGAACCCTATGGAGGTTCCTCAAAAAACTAAAATAGAGTTGCCGTATGATCCAGCAATCCCACTCCTGGGCATATTCCCTGACAAAACTGTAATTTGAAAAGATACATGCACCCCAATGTTCACAGCAGCACTATTTACAACATCCAAGACATGGAAACAACCCAAATGTCCATCAACAGATGAATGGATAAAGAAGATGTGGTACATATATACAATGGAATATTACTCAGCCATTAAAAAGAATGAAATAATGCCATTTGCAGCAACATGGATAGACCTAGAGATTATCATACTAAGCATAGTAAGTCAGAAAGAGAAAGACAAATACCGTATGATATCACTTATATGTGGAATCTAAGATACAACACAAATGAACCTATCTATGAAACAGAAATAGACTCACAAATATAGAAAACAGACTTGTGGTTGCCAAGCGAGAGGGAGGATGGGGGAGGGAAGGATTGCTTAGGATTAGCAGATGCAAACTAGTATATATAGAATGGATAAACAATAAGGTCCTACTGTATAGCACAGGGAACTATATGCAATGTCCTGTGATAAACCACAATGAAAATGAATATGAAAAAGAATATATATATATATATATATATATATATACAGTTATATATGTAAAACTGAGTCACTTTACAGCAGAATTTAAAGACAAGATTGTAAATCAACTGTCCTTCAACAAAATTAAAAAAAACCTAGTGAGAGGATTAAGAGTCCAATGGCTTCACTGTGTGGTTTTTCAGACTTTTTTAATCCCAAAGGAAAGACAATCATCACACAGTCCATAGGAATGACAAAGGGAAGCAGTAAATGAAGGCAACATTTTCAAAGACTACTCACTTTATAAAATGTAGGTCAAAAATTTCTTCCCACTGTTACAGCGGGATGGCAAAGAAGCTTCTCTGCTTGGCTTAGGCTCAGAGTGCAGAGGGTAGACATTTTTCCATTGATATTAAAATCACAATCCTGCCCACTGAAGACTTTGGAGTTCAGTTTTTCCACTATTTAAATGATTCAAGAACTCTCAATTCGAGATAGAGAGTGTGCAAGAGAGAGAGAGCAAAAGAAATAAATGATTCTAGGTTGGTGATACTGCTGAGGCACCAGCAGGAAACAAACACAAAGCTTTTCAGAGCAATCTGCTCTCAGCCCAAGTATTTAAAATTAACAAGGAAATATTACAATTTTTAGCATGGATAAAACTGAAGAACACAATATTGCACAAAAAACAGAAGTTGTAGAAAATTATGGAAATAATTTACGTACAGATTGAAAAACAGCAAATCGATTGCTTGGGGACAAATATTTACTTAATCATAGCATAAATCATGCCTCTGACTTTGTAACACTAATTCTGGATGGTGGTTTACTCTGAGAAAGGACAAATGATGGAGAGCAATGAGTTTGGAGATGGATAATCAGCAGTTTCAAGTCATGCTCTATTTCTTTAAAAAAATCTGAAGCAAGTACAGTAAAATATGGGTGTGCTTTAAATTGGATCTTATTCCTTTTATTGTTTTAAGTACTTGATGGAAAATATATCTTGCAGTGATAGAAAACTTCTTGTGTTATTTCCTTCAAAATTGTCTCTGCTTCCCTTTTCTGGAGCTTCAGTTAGATGGATAAAGAGAATTGATAGGTTAATAATGAAAAGTACTTAGAATGGTGCCTGCACATATGAAGTGCTATATTTGTGTTTGCTATTATTATCTTTACTACTTCTTTTATTATTTAAATATATCAGTCTTTTTCTTTGTGGCTTTTTGTATTGTTTTTATGCTTACATAAGCCTTCTCCACCAAAAATGTAATAAATACCTTAGTTTGTTAGTGGTTCAAAGTATACCAGGGCCATCATTCCTTTAATGCCACACCTTTCCTTCTCATTCTTGAATTCTTCATGTGAATCCTATTTTGGCTAGTTTGAATATAACTTTGAGTAATGATGACAAAAAGGAAATAAAGTGGTAATTTTTTTTTTCCTGAACCACCACATGTCTGAAAATTTGTCTTTCTTGCTCACAGGACAACCTAGTAACTATAGAAATTTTGGATCACAATATTTGTCCTCACGTCTGTGTATGTCTCCATTACCATCATGTCTGTATCTTTTAGTGCATATATGTTGAATATAAACATAGAGAAATGTCCCTGATCTGAAGAAAAATTAACCTTTTCAATTGAAAGTACTCCACAAGTTCTAAGTTGAGAGAAAATCTTATAAAGTTTCAGATAGTTAGTAGGTTACTTACAAAGATGTATCAGGAACAAACATATAACAATTCAATATCAGGTAGAGTGAAATTAAAAGCCAAATGCATTAAATATGACAAAAAAGATATTTTGATATCATTAAAAAAGATGATGTGTAAGTTACATATAGCAGTAATAGAGTTTTATGTGACAAAGGACATAACTGTGAAATACATAAGAAAAAATTATCCTAGAAATAAAAATTCTAGATGAACCTCCTAAAATTTGACGAACCTCCATTATGGTTGTGGCCTTTATTATAGTCCTTACAAAATTTGATCTATCAAGTATAGAAAATGTAAGCAAAGACATTAAAAGATATGAAGGCAATAAGCAAAGTCAACTGAAGATTTATTCATCCAATAAAAATATATAGAGTGCCTACTCTGAGGAATGGGGAAAATTTCAGTGACAAAACTGGCAAGATCAGTGCCCTCAGGAAGCTTACATTCAAACTGGGAAGACAAAAAATAAAGAAGCAAAAAAATATATATACTTAAAGTTTGCTGTAACATCTATGGTAAAACTATTAAGGGTGATACAGTAAAGCATAACTGGACCGTTAGGCAGAAATTGGATGGAAAGCCAGTGTGTGAGGAAAGCAAGGAGTCAGGGAAGGATAGCCTTTAGTTCTCAACACTTTGAGGGATCACTTCAGCTGCAGAGAGCTTCCCCAATCAATGCACCCCCTTCTCAAGGAAGCCCCATCTCTTAAGACAGATCAAGACAGGGGTATAAAGGCCAAGTCATTTCGGCTCAATGAAAGACAACCATGAAGGGTGGATATATTATCTGGAGGACCCCATGGGATTGGCTGAGCTGTCAGGCTTGTATCAGAGCTCTGTTTCTCCCTCCGTTTAATCCTGCTTTTTTTTCTGTTCCTTTCTACAGGTTATAATCTCAAGTGTGCTCCTTAATAAACATATTGCACACTAAACTTTGTCTCAGAGTCTATATTCAAGAGAATACAACCTGTAAATATTGAATCAGTATGTTGTGCACCTGGAACTAACATTGTGTTGTAGGTCAGTTACACTTCAATAAAAAAAATTACTTAGAGGATCAAAGCTCCACAATCAACTTGATGTACCCTGCATCTGTGGAATACCTGAATAGACAACCAATCATCCCAAATTAAGGAAGTGGACTTTAGGAGCAAGATCTATGATTTTTCCCCCTTTCCTCTTTTTGTGAATGTGTATGTGTATGCTTCTGTGTGAGATCTTGTCTGTATAGTCTTGCTTCCACCATTTGTCCTAGGGTTCTATCCGTCCATGTTTTTTTTTTTAATTTTTTTTCTTAATAATTAATTTTAATAACCTTATTACACTTTACCTTCGTTCTTTCTTTCCTTCTTTCCATCCTTCCTTCCCTCCTTTAGACAACGAATCATCCCAAATTGAGGAGGTGGTCTCTGACAGCAAGATTTAGGATTTTTCCCCATTTACCTCTTTTAGTGAGGGTGTATGTGTATGCTTCTGTGTAAGATTTTGTCTGTATAGCTTTGCTCCAACATTTGTCCTAAGGTTCTTTCCGTCCCTTTTTTTTTTTTTTCTAAATAAGAAGTTTTTAATTCAATAACTTTATTATACTTTATTTTATTTTTACTGTATCTTCTTTCTTTCTGTCTTTTTTCCTTCTTTCCCTCCTTCCTTCCTTCCTCCCTCCCTCCCTCCCTCCTTTCTTTACTTCTTGCCTTCTTTCCTTCTTTGCTTCTTTCTTTCTTTCTTCCTTCCTTCCTACCCTCCTTTCCTTCTTTCTTTCCTCATACTTCTACTAATTCCCTTTACTTTTTCTCCCTTTTATCCTGAGCCTGTGGATGAAAAGCTTTTGGTGCTCCAGCCAGAAGGCAGGGCTCTGCCTCTGAGGTAGGACAGCCAACTTCAGGACACTGATCAACAAGAGACCTCCCAGCTCCACATAATATCAAACGGCGAAAATCTCCCAGAGACCTCCATCTTAACACCAGCACCCAGCTTCACTCAACGACCAGCAAGCCACAGTGCTGGAAAACCTATGCCAAACAACTAGCAAAACAGGAACACAACCCCACCCATTAGCAGAGAGGCTGCCTAAAATCATAATAAGGCCACAGACACCCCCAAACACACCACCAGACGTGAACCTGCCTACTAGAGAGACAAGATCCAGCCTCATCCACCACAACACAGGCACTAGCCCCCTCCACCAGGAAGCCTACACAACCCACTGAACCAACCTTAGCCACTGGAGACAGACATCAAAAACAGGAGGAACTACAAACCTGCAGCCTGCAAAAACGAGACCCCAAACACAGTAAGATAAGCAAAATGAGAAGACAGAAAAACACACAGCAGATGAAGGAGCAAGATAAAAACCCACCAGACCTAACAAATGAAGAGGAAATAGGCAGTCTACCTGAAAGAGAATTCAGAATAATGATAGTAAGGTTGATCCGAAATCTTGGAGATAGAATGGACAATAGATTGGACAAAATGCAAGAATCAGTTAACAAGGACCTAGAAGAACTAAAGATGAAACAAGCAACGATGAACAACACAATAAATAAAATTAAAAGTACTCTAGATGGGATCAATAGCAGAATAACTGAGGCAGAAGAACGGATAAGTGACCTGGAAGATAAAATAGTGGAAATAACTACTGCAGAGCAGAATAAAGAAAAAAGAATGAAAAGAACTGAGGACAGTCTCAGAGACCTCTGGGACAACATTAAACGCACCAACATTCGAATTATAGGGGTTCCAGAAGAAGAAGAGAAAAAGAAAGGGACTGAGAAAATATTTGAAGAGATTATAGTTGAAAACTTCCCTAATATGGGAAAGGAAATAGTTAATCAAGTCCAGGAAGCACAGAGAGTCCCATACAAGATAAATACAAGGAGAAATACGCCAAGACACATATTAATCAAACTGTCAAAAATTAAATACAAAGAAAGCATATTAAAAGCAGCAAGGGAAAAACAACAAATAACACATAAGGGAATCCCCATAAGGTTAACAGCTGATCTCTCAGCAGAAACCCTACAAGCCAGAAGGGAGTGGCAGGACATACTGAAAGTGATGAAGGAGAAAAACATGCAGCCAAGACTACTCTACCCAGCAAGGATCTCATTCAGATTTGATGGAGAAATTAAAACCTTTACAGACAAGCAAAAGCTGAGAGAGTTCAGCACCACCAAACCAGCTTTACAACAAATGCTAAAGGATCTTCTCTAGGCAAGAAACACAAGAGAAGGAAAAGACCTATAATAACGAACCCAAAACAATTTAGAAAATGGGAATAGGAACATACATATCGATAATTACCTTAAATGTAAATGGACTAAATGCTCCCACCAAAAGACACAGATTAGCTGAATGGATACAAAAACAAGACCCTTATATATGCTGTCTACAAGAGACCCACTTCAGACCTAGAGACACATACAGACTGAAAGTAAGGGGATGGAAAAAGATATTCCATGCAAATGGAAGCCAAAAGAAAGCTGGAGTAGCAATTCTCATATCAGACAAAATAGACTTTAAAATAAGGACTATTAAAAGAGACAAAGAAGGACACTACATAATGATCAAGGGATCGATCCAAGAAGAAGATATAACAATTGTAAATATTTATGCACCCAACATAGGAGCACCTCAATACATAAGGCAAATACTAACAGCCATAAAAGGGGAAATCGACAGTAACACATTCATAGTAGGGGACTTAAACACCCCACTTTCACCCATGGACAGATCATCCAAAATGAAAATAAATAAGGAAACACAAGCTTTAAATGATACATTAAACAAGATGGACTTAATTGATATTTATAGGACACTCCATCCAAAAACAACAGAATACACATTTTTCTCAAGTGCTCATGGAACATTCTCCAGGATAGATCATATCTTAGGTCACAAATCAAGCCTTGGTAAATTTAAGAAAATTGAAATTGTATCAAGTATCTTTTCTGACCACAACGCCATGAGACTAGATATCAATTACAGGAAAAGGTCTGTAAAAAATACAAACACATGGAGGCTAAACAATACACTACTTAATAATGAAGAGATCACTGAAGAAATCAAAGAGG
Source organism: Tursiops truncatus (assembly GCF_011762595.2). NCBI lineage: Eukaryota > Metazoa > Chordata > Mammalia > Artiodactyla > Delphinidae > Tursiops > Tursiops truncatus. The sequence continues at coordinate 99,636,543 of NC_047055.1, read as the reverse complement.
AAATCAAAAAATACCTAGAAACAAATGACAATGGAGACACAACGACCCAAAACCTGTGGGATGCAGCAAAAGCAGTTCTAAGGGGGAAGTTTATAGCAATACAAGCCCACCTTAAGAAGCAGGAAACATCTCGAATAAACAACCTAACCTTGCACCTCAAGCAATTAGAGAAAGAAGAACAAAAAAACCCCAAAGCTAGCAGAAGGAAAGAAATCATAAAAATCAGATCAGAAATAAATGAAAAAGAAATGAAGGAAACAATAGCAAAGATCAATAAAACTAAAAGCTGGTTCTTTGAGAAGATAAACAAAATAGATAAACCACTAGCCAGACTCATCAAGAAAAAAAGGGAGAAGACTCAAATCAATAGAATTAGAAATGAAAAAGGAGAGGTAACAACTGACACTGCAGAGATAAAAGAGATCATGAGAGATTACTACAAACAACTCTATGCCAATAAAATGGACAATCTGGAAGAAATGGACAAATTCTTAGAAATGCACAACCTGCCAAGACTGAATCAGGAAGAAATAGAAAATATGAACAGACCAATCACAAGCACTGAAATTGAAACTGTGATTAAAAATCTTCCAACAAAGAAAAGCCCAGGACCAGATGGCTTCACAGGCGAATTCTATCAAACATTTAGAGAAGAGCTAACACCTATCCTTCTCAAACTCTTCCAAAATATAGCAGAGGGAGGACCACTCCCTAACTCCTTCTATGAGGCCACCATCACCTTGATACCAAAACCAGACAAGGATGTCACAAAGAAAGAAAACTACAGGCCAATATCACTGATGAACATAGATGCAAAAATCCTCAACAAAATACTAGCAAACAGAATCCAACAGCACATTAAAAGGATCATACACCATGATCAAGTGGGGTTTATTCCAGGAATGCAAGGATTCTTCAATATACGCAAATCTATCAATGTGATAAACCATATTAACAAATTGAAGGAGAAAAACCATATGATCATCTCAATAGATGCAGAGAAAGCTTTTGACAAAATTCAACACCTATTTATGATAAAAACCCTGCAGAAAGTAGGCATAGAGGGAACTTTCCTCAACATAATAAAGGCCATATATGACAAGCCCACAGCAAACATCATCCTCAATGGTGAAAAACTGAAAGCATTTCCACTAAGATCAGGAACAAGACAAGGTTGCCCACTCTCACCACTATTATTCAACATTGTTTTGGAAGTTTTAGCCACAGCAATCAGAGAAGAAAAGGAAATAAAAGGAATCCAAATTGGAAAAGAAGAAGTAAAGCTGTCACTGTTTGCAGATGACATGATCCTATACATAGAGAACTCTAAAGATGCTACCAGAAAACTACTAGAGCTAATCAATGAATTTGGTAAAGTGGCAGGATACAAAATTAATGCACAGAAATCTCTGGCATTCCTATATACTAATGATGAAAAATCTGAAAGTGAAATCAAGAAAACACTCCCATTTACCATTGCAACAAAAAGAATAAAATATCTAGGAATAAACCTACCTAAGGAGACAAAAGACCTGTATGCAGAAAATTATAAGACACTGATGAAAGAAATTAAAGATGATATAAATCGATGGAGAGATATACCATGTTCTTGGATTGGAAGAATCAACATTGTGAAAATGACTCTACTACCCAAAGCAATCTATAGATTCAATGCAATCCCTATCAAACTACCACTGGCATTTTTCACAGAACTAGAACAAAAAATTTCACAATTTGTATGGAAACACAAAAGACCCCGAATAGCCAAAGCAATCTTGAGAACGAAAGAAGGAACTGGAGGAATCAGGCTCCCTGACTTCAGACTATACTACAAAGCTACAGTCATCAAGACGGTATGGTACTGGCACAAAAACAGAAAGATAGATAAATGGAACAGGATAGAAAGCCCAGAGGTAAACCCATGCACATATGGACACCTTATCTTTGATAAAGGTGGCAGTAATGTACAATGGAGAAAGGACAGCCTCTTCAATAAGTGGTGCTGGGAAAACTGGACAGGTACATGTAAAAGTATGAGATTAGATCACTCCCTAACACCATACACAAAAATAAGCTCAAAATGGATTAAAGACCTAAATGTAAGGCCAGAAACTATCAAACTCTTAGAGGAAAACATAGGCAGAACACTCTATGACATAAATCAAAGCAAGATCCTTTCTGACCCACCTCCTAGAGTAATGGAAATAAAAACAAAAATAAACAAATGGGACCTAATGAAACTTCAAAGCTTTTGCACAGCAAAGGAAACCATAAACAAGACCAAAAGACAACCCTCAGAATGGGAGAAAATATTTGCAAATGAAGCAACCAACAAAGGATTAATCTCCAAAATTTACAAGCAGCTCATGCAGCTCAATAACAAGAAAACAAACAACCCAATCCAAAAATGGGCAGAAGACCTAAATAGACATTTCTCCAAAGAAGATATACAGACTGCCAACAAACACATGAAAGAATGCTCAACATCATTAATCATTAGAGAAATGCAAATCAAAACTACAATGAGATATCATCTCACACCAGTCAGAATGGCCATCATCAAAAAATCTAGAAACAATAAATGCTGGAGAGGGTGTGGAGAAAAGGGAACACTCTTGCACTGCTGGTGGGAATGTGAATTGGTTCAGCCACTATGGAGAACAGTATGGAGGTTCCTTAAAAAACTACAAATAGAACTACCATATGACCCAGCAATCCCACTACTGGGCATATACCCTGAGAAAACCAAAATTCAAAAAGAGTCATGTACCAAAATGTTCATTGCAGCTCTATTTACAATAGCCCGGAGATGGAAACAACCTAAGTGCCCGTCATCGGATGAATGGATAAAGAAGATGTGGCACATATATACAATGGAATATTACTCAGCCATAAAAAGAAACGAAATTGAGCTATTTGTAATGAGGTGGATAGACCTAGAGTCTGTCATACAGAGTGAAGTAAGTCAGAAAGAAAAAGACAAATACCGTATGCTAACACATATATATGGAATTTAAGAAAAAAATGTCATGAAGAACCTAGGGGTAAAGCAGGAATAAAGACGCAGACCTCTTAGAGAACGGACTTGAGGTTATGGGGAGGGGGAAGGGTGAGCTGTGACAGGGCGAGAGAGAGTCATGGGCATATACATAGTAACAAACGCAGTAAGGTAGATAGCTAGTGGGAAGCAGCCGCATGGCACAGGGATATTGGCTCGGTGCTTTGTGACAGCCTGGAGGGGTGGGATGGGGAGGATGGGAGGGAGGGAGACGCAACAGGGAAGACATATGGGAACATATGTTTATGTATGACTGATTCACTTTGTTATAAAGCAGAAACTAACACACCATTGTAAAGCAATTATACCCCAATAAAGATGTTAAAAAAAAAAAAAATTACTTAGAGAGAGAAAACAACCTGTGAGGCAGGCAGGAGATAGCACATATAGCTCTTACTCAGACACTGTACCAAGTTTGATTTTATTCAAACTTCAGTGGAATTCAAAGGAGGTTTTTTAGCACACTTTCACATGTTCATGAAATACTTACCAATATTGATCATATATGTGTATATATGTGGCCATAAAGAATACCTTAATAACTTCCAAAAATTATATTTAATACATACCATATTCGCTTACTTAAATGAAATGCTCTGTGGGTTCCTGGGTGGATGGTGAACTGTCAGTAGAATACAACTGAGGACCTCATGGTGTCCAATGATCTCTACTGCCTCCACAATATTTTAAAATACCTTAAACTTTTTACATTCATGCAATCATTCTTGATCAACAAGTGTTCTTTTCTTTGGATTAGTGAGTGCTAGTTTCATGAAATTTCTTGATTCTTATTTAGGCATTTATTCAAGAAGAACTTGTTTAGTACTTTTTTATGTTTCAGACAATAGGCTAGAGCCTGGGGATCAAGTGATGAAAATGACTACCTTGACCTGACTGCCTAGGAAAGTGAATGAAAAATAAAATTATCTAAAATTCTCTCTGTCCCTGCCTCCCTCCCTATCCTTTCCTTCTTTCCTCTCTCTTTTACTCTCTTGCTGCAAATCTATATCAGAAATCCCATTCAATTTAACAAATATTTATTGACTGTATCTTAAGTACTAGGAGGCAATGACCTATATGCTGAGAGTCTAACACTGGTCTTCTGTGTTCAGAAAGAGGTATTTACTCTGAAAATTCCATGAGGTTTCTTACATCTGACCTGTAGAATCTTTCCATAGGTCCAGTGGGTTTTCTGTTTGCTGTTTCTAGAGGAAGCTGTGCTATGTTGATTCTGCTTTTGTTATGACTGCTTCTCTTGAAAGAAATAGTTCTGCCACTGATTTGTTGTGGCCAGTTGCTCCCAAGAGGAACACCTAAAACAGACGCTCCTTTATGCTGACTTGCTGAGACGTGTGAGTGTACTCATCAGCCTTAAAGTCAGCCCTTACCACTCTGAAAAATGGGATATTAATAAGGTTTTGTTAGGGTTTCTTTCACTAATTCTCAGCCTTTGAAATCTGAAATAAAATGTTAAAATAAATATTAGGCTATAAATCAAAAGTCAACAATACCCAATAAACTGCACTAGGGTGATTCAAGATGGAAATCCTAGCCATGTTCAAATATCTATTCAATTCTTTCCTCTGTAGGAAGTCTTTGATGATTCCATAAATAGGGTGAAATCTCCTTCTTGGAATCCTTATAGTTCTTCATGAATTAAACAAGGTATTTTCACAAACCCTGAAGTTTTGATGCTGTTGATAGTCAAAATTAAATGCCATCCTACACATGACATAGATGATAGATAGATACATACATACATTCATACATATGAATTTTAGTCTTATTGGCATAAGTAAATATGGTCATTATTTGTACCTACAAATTTACACAGGCATAGACTAGTCTTCCTGTGGAAAAATGGTTAAGTACCCTGGTTTTCAAACTTTTCTACGCAGTGGTATCCCTTGGTTATCTTTAAAAATACTGATGCTTGGCATGAAAAGATGCTCAACAACACTAATTATTAGAGAAATGCAAATGAAAAATACAGTGAGGTATCAGCTCACACTGGTCAGAACAGGCATCATAAAAAGTCCAAAAATAATAAATGCTGGAGAGAGTGTGGAGAAAAGGGAACCCTCCTACAGTGTTGGTGGGAATATAAATTGGTGCAGTCACTATGGAGAACACTATGGAGGTTCCTCAAAAACTAAAAATAGAACTACCATATGATCCTGCAATCTCACTCCTAGGCATATATCCAGAGAAAACTCTAATTCGAAAAGATACATGCACCCCAATGTTCATTGCAGCATTACTTACAGTAGCCAAGACATGGAAGCAACCTAAGCGTCCATCAACAGATGAAGGGATAAAGAAGATGTGGTATATATACACAATAGAATATTACTCAGCCATAAAACAGAAGGAAATAATGCCATTTGCAGCAACGTGGATGAACCTAGAGATTACCATACTAAGTGAAGTAAGCCAGACAGAGAAAGACAAATATCATATGATATTGCTTATATGTGGAATCTAAAAACGAAAAAGATACAAATGAACTTATTCACAAAACAAAAAGAGACTCACAGACATAGAAAACAAACTTATGGTTACCAAAGGGGAAAGGGGGCGGGGGAGGGATAAATTAGGAGTTTGAGATTAGCAGATACGGACTACTATATATAAAATAAAGAACAAGGTTCTAGTGTATAGCACAGGGAACTATATTCAATATCCTGTAATAAACCATAGTGGAAAAAATATGAAAAAGAATATATATGTCTATCTATCTATATCTGAATCACTTTGCTGTATACCAGAAACTAACACAACATTGAAAATAAACTATACTTCAATTAAAAAAAAATACTGATGCCTGGCTCCAACCCTCAAACATTCTGATTTAACTTATCTGGAGTGTGATCTTGGCACATCCCACTAAAACCACTGAATTAGTGTATAACCTTCCTTCCACAAATCATAACTAAAGATATTTAAATATGTCTGAGAAGTCAGGGTGATACCCTTCAATACCCAATTCGGAAACGAGGCAGTGGTCACTCTTAAGAAGAGATTTACTCTGAGATAGGGTGCTGGGTATGTGAGCTACCTTTGGTGTGGAGCCTAACTGGGGAAATCTTACTAGATCTTTTTCCTGCCGAGATATCCCCGTGCCTCATGTGAATTACACACACACACACACACACACACAAAACCCCTGCCTGAATGCCTTTTGAAGATTCAAAATGATATTAAAACTAAAGGACTACATCAACTGGGGCCCTACCAGTTTTGCTGTGGGGTCCTGCTGATTAGGCATAAATAAGTATGATCTATTGTAACTTATCAAATCACTTCCAATTTGAAAAATCAGCAGAGATATGCCCTAGTGACAGATGGTGGACATGAATGGGATAAGGGGATGTGTGGAGTGAGCAGATTGTTCAGAACCTCATCTTGGTGTTGTGGCCAGGACTTCTACACTGTGATCAAAAACTGTAACTGTCCAAGACTGGCACTCATGCTGGAGCACAGATGACTGGAACATACAGGGGGAATGTTTAGTAGGTGCAGAATGCAGCCTTATCCACTGGCACACTTCTGGCAGGTAGAAACAGGTACCTGAAAGAGGGTGGGCAACTGTAAGCAAACCTGGGGATTCGCTGAAATATTTGAAAATGGAAACCCTTGTAAAAAGCTGAATTTCCTGCTAAATTGGCACGTCAGCACTTGGACAATTTACTATATTTTGGCTATTTCATACTGATGTGACCTTATTCAGGAGTCTGATTTGTTGAGTAATAGACCTGTATTTGGTACCTGTCATCCTGTGCTATGAGTCTTTGTCTTATTCACCTACCATCCTCACTAGTTGTAAACCAAAATTTAAAATCATTTAAGAGTGCTGACTCTGGACTTTGATGGCTTAGATTCTAATCTTTGCTCAGCCTCTTAAAAAAGGTGTGACTTTCAGTTTCTTAATCTGACTATAAAGTAAGAAGCATAATAGTACCTGACAAGTAGAGATGCTGTTAGATTTAATGGAAATATTATAGACAATGCATTTTGTATTTATCCTGATACATAGTAAATTAACAGCTAATAGGTATCATTCATTTACATTCCCTGCAATAAACAGTACAATGTTTTGTATATGCTAGGTATTTAATATGTATTTCTCTGAGAAGAACTGAATTCTGATGTCATCAATCTGAGAAAGATTAATGTATGACTTACTAGGTGTAGGAAAGGGGTGTATTCTGAAAGGAGAATCTTTTTAAATGCAGACTTTTTTATTCTAAGAAACAGAATTTTTCTAGAAATATTTGAAACAGCATGATATAAGAGTATATATTAGAAGGGAAATGCTGAGATTTGTAGCCGAAAAGCATACAGCAGCTTCAAAATGTTCTGAAAAGTTACTGCCCCATACACTTGGAACTAAGCTGACTAGCAGTCTGAGACAATATATTTATATGTACTTCCAATATAGGCATACTGGTATACCTTGCACCTTGAGTAGATTTTCTTTCCTCTAAGTCTTTGATAGTTTGGAGCGAAAAGAAAATAACTTCACAGTGCCGTTATACAGCTTTATTGCTTAGGTATTTCATTCGACTGCTTCAGGCTCAGCTTCCAAAGATTCATTCATCTAAATCAGCCTTAGGCTTCACTTGTCTCCAATCCCCCCAAATCATGTTCAGACCAATGGCATAAAGCAGTGATCTCACTTTAAATTTACTTAACCTTCCATTTCAAAAGTTACAATGTGATTGTTTTTTTATTCTGCTCAAGCAATCACAGATTTTAAGTTTCTTTGAGCTTATTCTTCAGTGGAAGCCTTCAGGATGTATTTAGAAAAATCCATTACGAGTAAGAGTGGCAAGCAAATGGGACACATTTCCTCAGTGTTCATGTGTTGATATCCTGGGGCTTACTCACCTTGCTCAACCATTCATGACATTCAAATTTGTAAAATTACTCATCACCTGAATGTGGCTTCCATTAACTTTTCGCTTATATTTTCTCTTTTAAATGTGCCTATACGTAACTCTCATGAATTTTTATCAACTCACACATCAGTTCTAATTCCTCTATTTCTTAGAAATGTCTCAATCAGAATTCAGCTGATTAATAAGCGAGTTGAAGAAATTACTTTAAATAATTTTATTCTTGAATGAATAATTTTATGAAAATACCAGCAGCACATGAAGCATACACAACGGACATATGCAGTAAAAAATATTTCTGTACAGTGAAATATGAACTTCTATTTTTCTTTGTGCTTAATAGAAAAAGATACTAGTTACTCAAGTAGCAAAAAGGTCAAGTAATGTGACTCAAAAGAGTTTCCTAAACTAACTATAAATTCTGTAAGACAAGGAAACAGTAAAAATGTGTCCTCCCAAACACTATGAACAAGCTAAAATACTACTTTGTGAAATAAATTATTTTAGTAGATATGGGGTACTGGTTTGGCCTATAAAAAGATACTTTTTATCTGTTTCTTGTCATCTCTCCTATTTAAAAAATTTTGAGAGGAAGCCTCTGAAATGTAGTGCTTTGTCTTTGTCAACATTATACAACAATATTCTCCTGTCCTATATTTATTCAGATTAAGCAGTCAGAAATTTGTATGTGTCCACCTATGCATTCTAGCTATTAACAAGCAGAAGAATACATTTTAATATCTATTGGAAGACTTCCAGTGGAAAAAACTTAATTGATACATAGCCAAAATGGAATGGTAGTTATCTACATAAATTGGTAGCCAGAAATCAAGATATGATGATAACCTTAAGAGAGAGAATGGAAATTCCAGGACTGTACCTACTGCCATGGAATAAAACTAGCAGAAGAAAGCTGTTGGAAATTCAAGCAGCCCTGGTGATACAAACTAAAGAAGGAAGGAACAAGCTTTTCCGTGGCAACTTTCCCATTCTTTACCATTATTGTTGTTCCCTTAGGAGATTGCTTTTCTGGAAATTGCTACTGAAAAAGCAGTGTGCTGTAGAAGGCAAGCAGTGGCTAAGAAGAGTTGAGTCCTAACTGCCACATTCTGGTCATTTTTTGCCTAAGTTACTCATTTGTAAAATTATATATAATTGCACCAGTCCAATCTACCTTAGAAAATTGTAATAAGGATCAACTGACATGAAGCATATGCAGATTCCTTACAAATTATAAACTGCTATAAACATATGAGGAATTCTTACTCTGCATGGGGCTTTTTCCAATACTGAATAAGTAATTTTCAACTGTTCAGGCAAATAATTAAGCATCAATCAAATACACTAGGGCATTGTGACTTTTTTGTAAATGCTTCCTTCATGATGCCCAACTTTAGTTAACTTCCCTCAAACTCCTTGTGGACTTGGCTATATCACTTGCTTTGGCAAATGTGATGTGAGTGGACATGACAAAAGTAGAAACTTGAAATGTTATTTTACATTTGGTCTTGCCCTCTTGATCTTCTGCCATCACCATGAAAAGAGCCTGCCCAGATAGCCTGCTGGTCTCTGAAGGATTAAGGGTATGTGCAGCAGACCTCACCCCAATCTGAGTCCTGGAGCCAAGGTCAGATGACACCAGCCTAAATCACCCAAATGCCAAACAAGTCACAGTTGTGTAAGTGAGAAACAATGCTCGTTGTTAGAAGCCACAGAATGGGAAGGCTTGATAATCAAAATTATTTTAAGTATAGGTTATTCATGAGGTTGCCATGTTAAAAAGTCAATATATAGAAAAATCCAAATGAGGCACACTCTTAGAGATTTTAAAAGATTGCTGAATATCTAAATTTCCACTCCTGAATATCTAAAATCTACAAATTTTAAAAACTTATTTATGCCAAGAAGGGCATATTTTTTAATGGCCTCTTCAGTGCAGACCAGGAAAGATGATGGTAGAGGAGGAATCTTGGAGCTAAGACCTATGGAGAACAATGGACCAAGGAGCCACTCCCAGGGAATATAACGAGGGCCTAATTAAGAGCATTCGCGAATTCCATGTAGAATAATTTAGCAACATTTGCTCAGCAGGATTTCAAAATTCTTAGACCAGCTAATGTTATGTGTTTCCCACTGTCCCCCTTTTGAATGTGAGCACATCCTTGTTTCCCCATTGTATATTATGAACGTTGTCTTTTAGTTCATGTGTCTCTGGATCAAGAGGAGATCTGTGGTAGGCCTTAACCTTACCTTGATTGGAGTCAAGCTCAATCGAGACCAGTCTAGATCAGATGATCCCCTCAGTTGCATGAAAGAGATATAAATGCTTACTGTTATAATCCACTAAGTTTTGGGTTAGTTTGCTTTACAGTATTAAGAGAACAGCTAAATGATAGAAGTGTCACTGCTAGACTAAAATTTTATGAATCTGAAAGAATCTGATGGATTTCAAAATGCTAGACTATAAACTAGATTGGAAATTTATCCACAGAATAAATTAAAAAGTTGTCCATGGTGGCAACATAGCAATGTGCTGGTGTGAAGCTTGTACCATTTTGAATCAAAAGAGTAGGGTATGTTTCAGAAAGAGAATACCTTTTTGTATTGGACTTTTTTACTTCTGCCAACTTACTTGCCATTGTGACTTCTTAGTCTTTCTAATGTAATAAGATTTGCCTTTCAGTGACAAAAATAGTTTTCTTGATAAGATGAAGGACAATATTATGAACTGAATGAAGAATCAGGCATCATAGAGCCATGATCGCTGTGTTGAAGGTTTTCTTAGAACAATCCAAAAAAATATTAATTGAAGCTCCTACATAATGTGTAACATCAATTTCATCGAGTTAATGGGCTGAAGTAAAACAGACATTATATTTATTGAACTAGATAACTCAAATGAACTTCAGCACTCTGAACACAAACATGATTTTAGGAATGGAGAGGTGTTTCAAAGGGCCTAAAAATAAATTTAAGAAAAAGAACAATGTTTCTCTGCAGAATATGTAATCAATATAAAAAAATTTTTTAAAAAACACGTGTTGACTTTCCTAAACTCTAGCTACTATTTCTAATGTATCTTGACATTAACACTATAACTTTGAAGCAAAATAATATTAGTGGCAGCTGATGTTTTATTTAAATTATGCAAATAATTAAGTTTACTAGAATTTAAAAAATTTTAATTAGCAGCAAAGTTAGGAAATGTAAGTCAGATAATAAATAGAATCTAGTATGTTTTTCTGTGAAAACTATAATGGTATAGACATTTCATATTTATTTATCTTTTAAATGTTAGCATAAAATACAAACAATGTACTAAACATGTTCTCTAAACTCTCATGAACAAATGTCCCTTCGCTAATATGGAGAAAAGAAAATGTAACTTCTGACTTAACTAAATTTAGAATCTTAAGTTGAAAAGTCTGTATTGATCTCCAGATCAAAACAAAAAAAAGACCCCCAAACCCCCAAATGCCATAGCTTTGCATTCAGGAACACCTGTTGAACACTGGCAACTAAGTGTAAAATTAGTTGAACCAAAAAAAATAAAAGAGCTAGGAATAAACCTACCTAAAGAGGCAAAAGACCTGTACACAGAAAACTATAAAACACTTACGAAAGAAATCAAAGATGACACAAACAGATGGACAGATATACCATGTTCTTGGACTGGAAGAATCAATATTGTGAAAATGACTATCCTCCCCAAAGCAATCTACAGATTCAATGCAACTCCTATCAAATTACCAATGGCATTTTTCACAGAATTAGAAAAAAAAAATTACAATTTGTATGGAAACACCAAAGACCCTGAATAGCCAGAGCAATCTTGAGAAAGAAAAACAGAGCTGGAGGAATCAGGATCCCGGAATTCAGACTATACTACAAAGCTACAGTAATCAAGACATGTGGTACTGGCACAAAAACAGAAATATAGATCAATGGAATAGGATACAAAGCCCAGAGATAAACCCATGCACATATGGTCACCTAATCTATGACAAAGGAGGCAAGGATATACAATGGACAAAAGACAGTCTCTTCAATAAGTGGTGCTGGGAAAACTGGACAGCTACATGTAAAAGAATGAAATTAGAACACTCCCTAACACCACACACAAAAATAAACTCAAAATGGATTAAAGACCTAAATGTAAGACTGGACACTATAAAACTCTTAGAGGAAAACAGAGGAAGAACACTCTTTGACATAAATTGCAGCAAGATCTTTTTTGACCCATCTCCTAGAATGATGAAAATAAAAACAAAAAAAAAACAAATGGGACCTAATTAAACTTAAAAGCTTTTGCACAGCAAAGGAAACCATAAAGAAGACGAATAGATAACCCTCAGAATGGGAGAAAATATTTGTAAACGAAGCAACTGACAAAGGATTAATCTCAACTGACAAAGGATTAATCAAAATATGCAAACAACTCATGCAGCTCAACATCAAAGAAACAAACAATCCAATCAAAAAATGGGCAGAAGATCTAAATAGACATTTCTCCAAAGAAGACATACAGATGGCCAAGAGACACATGAAAATATGCTCAACATTGCTAATTATTAGAGAAATGCAAATCAAAACTACAAGGAGGTATCACTTCACACCAGTCAGAATGGGCATCATCAAATAATCTACAAACAATAAATGCTGGAGAGGGTGTGAAGAAAAGGCAGCCCTCTAGCACTGTTGGTGGGAATGTAAATTGATACAGCCACTATGGAGAACAGTATGGAGGTTCCTTAAAAAAGTAAAATTAGAACTACCATATGACCCAAAAATCCCACTACTGGGCATATACCCTGAGAAAACCATAATTCAAAAAGACACATGTACCCCAATGTTCATAGAAGCACTATTTATGATAGCCAGGACATGGAAGTAACCTAAATGTCCACTGACAGATAAAGAGGTTGTGGTACATATCTACAATGGAATATTACTCAGCCATAAAAAGGAATGAAACTGGGTCATTTGTAGAGATGTAGATAGACCTAGAGTCTGCCATACAGAGTGAAGTAAGTCAGAAAGAGAAGAACAAATATCGTATATTAACTCATATATATGGAATCTAGAAAAATGGTACAGATTAATGTATTTGCAGGGCAGGAAGAGAGACGCAGACATAGAGAATGGATGTGTGGACACGGGGGGAAGGGGAGGGTGGGATGAATTGGGAGATTAGGATTGACATATATACACTACCATGTGTAAAATATATAGATAGTTAGTAGGAACCTGCTGTATAGCACAGGGAGCTCAGCTCGGTGCTCTGTGATGACCTAGGTGGGTGGGATGGGGGCAGGTGGGAGGGAGATCCAAGAGGGAGGGGATATAATCAGCTATACATATAGCTGATTCACTTCATTGTGCAGCAGAAACTAACACAACATTGTAAAGCAATTATACTCCAATAAAAAAATTAGCTGAGGGCTTCCCTGGTGGTACAGTAGTCAAGAACCCACCTGCCAATGCAGGGGACACGGGTTCAAGTCCTGGTCCAGGAAGATCCCACATGCGCGGAGCAACTAAGCCCGTGTGCCACGACTACTGAGCCTGTGCTCTAGATCCCGTGAGCCACAACTACTGAGCCCATGTGCTGCAACTACTGAAGCCTGCATGCCTAAAACCCATGCTCTGCAACGAGAGGCCACCGCAATGAGAAGCCCACGCACTACAACAAAGAGTAGCCCCCGCTCACTGCAACTAGAGAAAGCCCGCACGCAGCAAGGAAGATCAAACACAGCCAATAAATAAATGAAGAAATTCTTTAAAAAATTAGCTGAACCATACAGATTTATTACTTTGATAGCTTCATCAAGCATTTTCTGAAATTTGGTAGCAGTCTATCAAAAACACACATCTGGCTATGATATAATTATAAGTAAAAATTAAAATTAATAAGTAATAAAGATATATGTTATAATTATGCATTTACAGCCAATTTGGGATAATACTGGTGTATAAAACCTGGCACAAATTGGCTAACTTTGAAAAGTATCCAAAAGTTTTAAGAATCAGTAAAGAAGATATTCAAAAGAATTTAGTTTTTTTGTTTTGTTTTGTTTTGTTTTTGCGGTACGCGGGCCTCTCACTGTTGTGGCCTCTCCCGTTGTGGAGCACAGGCTCCGGACGCGCAGGCTCAGCGGCCATGGCCCACGGGCCTAGTCGCTCCGCGGCATGTGGGATCTTCCCAGACCAGAGCACGAACCCGTGTCCCCTGCATCGGCAGGCAGATTCTCAACCACTGCGCCACCAGGGAAGCCCCAGTTTTTTTGTTTAAATCATTAGTTTGAAAAAGATCAATTTTAATAGAAATAAGCTTACAACAATATTAATGAGTTTAAGATGTGGAATTTTATTGTCTAATTATTGTTTAATTATTTGGATTCGAGCATAAATATGACCAAACTTTTTTCCATCATTTAATTCCTCAAAGGCCCATCTAAAATAAATTATGTTGGACTTAGTAAACTTTCACTGATAATAACTGTTTGTCTTAACCCCTAGAGCTGAACCCTAACCCAAATGGAGAAATGTAAATGGATCCTATCTACATGTAAGACCTATCCAGACATGAAAAGCAGGAGGCTGTTTAAAGACACCTGAAGTGAGAGTTAAAAATAACTGTCTTCGATCAATGCACTGTCATTGAAAAGAAGTTTAACTAAAGCACTACTTATGGAAAAACTGAACGAAACTGGGTATTTTCATTTATCAGTGATAAATACAATATATTTTTATTATATCTTCCAATAAAAATTATTGTATTGTTTTTATAAAGAGAAAGTCATTATTTGGTTGATTGCTTCCTAATATACCTAACCAAACAACCAAGCTACCAAGAAAACTTGAAATATTAATGTTTGTGCCATTTTTTCCTGCTCTTCCAGATATGTGAACTTCCCTCCTACTTAATCAGAAAGAAATCATATTGTCATAAGAAAAATTAAGATTGTCACAAACATTTTCATTTTTTATCCTCTAAAACAAACCTAGATCACAGACAATAATTTTGGAAGCCAAAATTTTCATTTTTAAGACAGGGACTTGCTTAGATAAAAGGCACTTGACAATCAAAAGCCTGGTATTTGAAAAAACTCCAGTTTATGCCATTTCAAAAGATTGGAGAGAGAATCAACAGAAGCTTAGTAATCTTTAGGAAGGGACTGGAGGAGGGTCTCTGAGCGGGGGAGGAGGGGAATAGTTGACACAGCAGGACTGAGTAGAACTGCAGGAGCTGGCAAGGATGGCATCAGATCTGGTGGAGGAGGAGTGGGATAGGAGATTAGGTACAGAAAGACTATTGAAATGTATTATTTATAGCATCAGAAAGCTGCACAAATGCGAACTGATCCTTGTAGACTATACATTGTCATGGGCCTTTGAGTGAGGTGTGCCTACGTAAGTAGCCGCGCTCACTGTTTTTATCACTGAGAGCCATCCATGACAGCTCTCTGCACCATTTAAAGATTTGCCAGCTGAAATCAAAACTACTCATGATTGACTTGCTCAGCCCTACTTCATCTGCCTATGTAGACAAATCTCTTTCAGTAATATGTCATAGTTGTGAGGTTCCCCAAACAGAGGGTGGGATCCTGGATATCCAAACGAAGTGTGGAATTAATAGTTATGACTGCTTAGAAGGGAAACCATTTCTAAACTTTCGAGCCCTCGAATGTGTGTAAGTCCAAAGCAGTAGTTACATTTTATTACCATTCCAATTGCAGTTATTTATTTTACATGCTACCATACAAGTGAATGAATCATGTGGTAACTGGGCAGTACAAAGAAGAGAGTGGACACTCATCTGAGATAGATTTTTTTTAAGATTGGGTCAGAATTCTTGAAAGATGAGTAAGAATTTTTGTGTCTTAAGCCAGAATACTGGCTTGGGCAGGTACACCTAACATTAAAAAATTGATATTTAAAGCATCAACATACTGAAAAATATACCGTCATTAGGGATGAATTGAAGGATTAATAATGAGGGCGTATACAAAAGATACTCATACTTGAGAAATGGGGAATTTCTATATCATCAAGAAGTTTGTGTCATCCTAAGTCTATCAGATTTTATTCTATAGGTCAAGGGATGTCACTGAGGAATTTTAAAGAGGTGAGTGAAATGAAAAGTTTTGCATTTTAGAAAGATCACTCTGTGGCAAGATGAAGGATGTTTAGACAGAAGGAAGACCTTTGACATTTTATAGCCCTGAGTCTTGCCTGAATTGTAAGTAGAACAAAGATACGTGATCTTTTGGATATACTTGTAAGTAATTATTGAGAAAAATTCTTCAATCAATATTTTTAATATTTTGCAAATTTATGTTCTATATTTTGTTTTTTATTAACATCATTTTTTCCTTATGGATTTTTTGGTGTCCTTTTGTCAATCTTTAATTCTTGTGAAACATAAAACCTTAAGTTTTACACCTAGTATATACCCAGGCACATGCTGACAGGCAAGAGGAGAGAAAGATAATGTTAATTGACCACTTATTATTTAATAAGTACTGTGATAGGTACTTTTCATTTACAACTGCCTAAGCAATAGTAGGTGAGAAATAGTTAAATAGGAACAAAAGCTCAGCTGCTCTAGCCAGGGAAAAACAGTTACTGGTTTTGTAGAAAATATATGGTGGTGTTTGCTTTTCAGCCTGAAGGGATTATATATTTCATTTTGGACCACAATCAGAAAATAAACTTTTCCTATCAAAGGATTTTTAAAATTCCTTCAGCTGGCACAGCACATAAAAAATGTTTTTTGTTTTCGTGAACTAGTGAATATAGCACATGTACATAAGACACCAAGTTCTTAAGACAGAAAAGAAAACACACTTAGAGACCATATAGAGAGAAACATATCAGTAACAATCATTTGTTTGCAGAGGGCAGGATAACAGAATTAGAATATCCTAGAAGAAGTTTCATCAACACAGCATAGTTGAAAAAGACAAGAAACAAGTAATCAAGAGTATATAGTAAAAAGAGTCTCAACTTTTAGTCAAGGACCTTCAGCTGCTCCTTCATGAGGGTAACAGTAAAGGTCAATGAACCCTTGGCTGGAAGGTACTCACTCTTGCTGTTTCTAAATAAGGCCAGATTAAGCATTTCTCTTTAACAGAGGTTTTGTTAGTCCAAAAAAATCCTTTGTTGTCTATAAATCTCTTAGTCAAACATGCCATTCAAATATCATCCTACATAGATAAGTGGACTGGATGATCCTTTTCTGACTTTTAATCAAGACTTTTATTCCTGGATAGAAGCATGGTAAATCATATCCCTCCCATATTTTTTTACTCAATAAAGCAGATTATTTCATATTCCATTAATTTACATGAGCATTCTACAAGATGAATTTTTTTACCCACATTTTACAGAAAAAAATGAATTTTGGAAAGTATTATGCATCTTAATCAAGACCATATATCCCATAAGTAGTAGCGATAGGAAGTAAATATAAAACTGGGTAATTTTAAATCACATAGGTCTTTTTCTATAATAATTTTTATCTAGATATGCATCATATCTGTGAATGTTCTCTTTTTTTTAACATCTTTATTGGAGTATAATTGCTTTACAATGGTGTGTTAGTTTTTGCTTTATGACAAAGTGAATCAGCTATACATATACATATATCCCCATATCTCCTCCCTCTTGCGTCTCCCTCCCTCCCACGCCTCTAGGAGATCACAAAGCACTGAGCTGATCTCCCTGTGCTATGCAGCTGCTTCCCACTAGCTATCCATTTTACTTTTGGTAGTGTATATATGTCCATACCACTCTCTCACTTTGTCCCAGCTTACCCTTCCCCCTCTCCATGTCCTCAAGTCCATTCTCTAGTAGGTCTGCGTCTTTATTCCTACCTTGCCCCTAAGTTCTTCATAACCATTTTTTTATAACCTTTTTTTTTAGATCCCATATATATGTGTTAGCATACAGTATTTGTTTTTCTCTTTCTGACTTGCTTCACTCTGTATGACAGACTCTAGGTCCATCCACCTCACTACAAATAACTCAATTTCGTTTCTTTTTATGGCTGAGTAATATTCCATTGTATTTATGTACCACATCTTCTTTATCCATTCATCTGTTGATGGACACTTAGGTTGCTTCCATGTCCTGGCTATTGTAAAGAGAGCTGCAATGAATGTGAATGTTCTCTTAAACTCCTCACTGAACTGTAAGTGGTATTGGTGTGTGAAAGGGATACATAAGGATAAAAGTGAGAGAAAATTATTTCAGTTCTGCATTCAACAAATATATATTTAGTGCCCATTATATACCAGGTTCAGTCTAAAAGACTGTCCTGGAGATCATGACGAAATGAAGGCTGGATCCTGTGCATGAGAGTTGGTGTTTGCTAAGAATGGGTAGGAACATTTAGCGTATGACAATGGAGTCTTTTATGTGAGAATGAGATGTAGTTCTTAAGGAGATATGCCAAAGTACACCAGTTTCCTAGAAACTAGAGTTGACAGATCTTGGTGGCATAACAAGACATTTCCTTTAATGACTTATGTTCTTAACAGAGAGAGGATGGATATAGAGGTGGGTGAAGTCTAAGGTTTTGAAATGCCAATGTTTTCCAGTTCTCTGTTAGTATACTGTGATGTATTCTTAGAGTAGTTTTCTTGAATACTTCTTTGGACCAAATTACTTACCAAGTCAATCAAGAAACAATGTTTCAAGGCCTACCTAAGATGGTATCATGAAAGAAACCCAATTTTCTAAGCTAATGAAATAGCATACTTAGGGGCTGCCAAAATTTTACCATTTCTTTCAACATTTTTTTTTATAACGAGCCATTCTGTTTTTTTGAAGTTTTAAAATGAAAGTTTTCAATCACATCGAAAAACCTGAAATAATCTTACAATGAATACCACATTACTATTTTTCTCTGCACACTTTACCACATATCTATCCATCCCCCATCAACCTGTCAATTCATCTTATTTTAATGATGCAATTCCGAGGATATTGCATACATTCATACACATCACCCTTAAACTCTTTAGCGTGCATATTATTAACTTGAGATTAATATTTGTTTATGTCCTTTTTCTTACTTTATTCCGATGTAATTTATGTACAATAATCTGTACATATTTAAAGCGCATTTGATGAGATTTGATACATACATATATGCATATATCATAACCCATCACTGCAATCAAGATAGTGAAAATTCTCTTCATCCACAAAGATTTCCTAATACTACTTTGAAATCCATTCCTCTCTGTACTCCCTAGACAAACACTGACCTGTTTTTGTCACTATAGATTATTTTTCATTTTCTAGATGTTTATACAAATGGAATCATACAGTATGTACCATTTTGTCTATCTACCTTCATTTGCCACAATGTTTTTGAGATTCATCCATGTTATTTTATCAATGGTTTGTTTCTTTTTAATGCAGAGTAGTATTTCATTGTACAAATATACTACAATTGGTTTATCCACGCTCCTGTTGATGGGCAACTTGACTGTTTCCAGTTTTGAGGCTAATATGAATAAAGCTGCTATGACTATTCTAGTACTAGACCTTTATAATCATACGTTTTGATTTTCTTGAGTGAATACATAGAAGTGTGCTGATGGGTCATATGTAGGTGTCTATTGTTTTATTAAAAAAAACCTGCCAGAACTTTGCCCAAAGTGGTTGTACCATTTTATACTCCCAATATTAGTGTAAGAAAGTTCTGGTTGCTCCACATCCTCATCATCATTTGGTGACGTCCAGTCTTTTTTAATTTTAGCCACTTTGGTAGGTTTGTGGTGGTATCTCCGTTAGTTTTAATTTGTATTTCCCTAATAATAATTTCTAAAATAATCTATAGTGACTAGTGATGCTGAGTACCTTTTCAAGGGAATTCATATACCTTGTCAGTATCAGTGTCTAATCTTTTATGTTATAATTGAATTGTGTCTTTATTACTGACTTACAGATATTCTTCATATATTCTGGCTACCAGTGATTTAACAGATATCTGCTTCTTGACTATCTTCACCCAGTCTGTGGATTGGGTATTCATTTCATTAACAGAATCTTTTGATGAGCAGAACTTTTTAATTTTCTAATTAAAAAAATCAAAGTTTCTAATTTATTATTTTAAAAAATTTTATGTTTATCCCTTTCTGTGTTCTAAGAAACCATTGTCAATACACAAGTCATGAAAATATTTTCTTGTTTTCTCATAAAAAATTTATAATTTCAACATTTACATTTAAGTCTGTGAGCCATCTGAAATTAATTTTGGGGTATGACGTGAAGGAGGGGCCAAGGTGGAATTTTTTAACATATTGATGTCTGGCTGTTCCAGGAAGATTTGTTTCACTATTTATTTCACTATTGGATTGCTTCGGTGTTTTTGTCAAAAAAATCAAGTAACCATACGCATGTGGGTCTTTTTCTGGGCTCACTATTCTGTTGCATTAATATAGTTCTAACCTTATATCAGTACTACACTTTGATTACTGCAGTTTATAATATGTTTTGAAATCAAGTAGTATAAATTCTGCAAATATTTTTAACAATTACTTTGTATACTGTTGTAAGTTTTCAAATTTTAAACACCATTATTCAAAACTATTTATTAAAAGTATTTAAGACAGTAATTAACATTTTAAAGATTTTTTTAAAAAAATTAACTCTTTATAAACCATATTTAAATCATGAAAACTAAAGACCTGAGAAAGGCATCCACTGATGTGTCCAGGAGGTTTGCTTTTTTTTAAAAATTATTTCTCTGTAATTTAAAAAAAAAATTTTTTTTGATGTGTTGGGTCTTTTGTTGCTGCGCGGGGGCTTTCCTCTAGTTGAGGAGAGCGGGGGCCTCTCTTCGTTGCAGTGCATGGGCCCCTCATTGGGTGGCTTCTCTTGCAGAGCACGGGCTCTAGGCATGCGGGCCTCAGCAGCCGTGGCATGCAGGCTCAGTGGTTGTGGCTCGCGGGCTCTAGAGCACAAGTTCAGTAGTTGTGGCGCACAGGCTTAGTTTCTCCGCGGCATGTGGGATCCTCCTGGACCCGGGCTCGAACCCGTGTCCCCTGCATTGGCAGGCGGATTCTCAACCACTGCTCCACCAGGGAAGACCCCAGGAGGTTTGTTCTTGTTGTTGTCTTTTAATTTTTATTTATTTGTTTTATAGTTGGGAAAGGAAATAAAGAGTTTGGGATTGGAACAGTAGCCCAGATGACAAATGAGAGGACAAAAAGGAAGGAATGAGTTTGTCTGACACTGAGATCCAAGGGATAGGATTTTTGCCCCTTTGGGGAAAGAGATTACAGGAAGAAATTAACAGGATTTATTTTGAAAGATTTAGGACACAATCAAAGCTACTTTAGGGCCAAAAAAGGAAAATATTCTACCTGCCTGTTTATTAAGATAATGTTTTGCCCTATGGAAGAACACATTTTTAAAATGTTAATAGTAAGTGTTCACAGGGATGTAGGGAAACAGGCTCTCTGATGCACTATTGAGGGATAAAAAACGAATTAATCCTTTTGGGAAGACAATTTAACAGCATGTTATTAAAATATTAAGGTACATATCATTTGACCCAACAGTCCCTCTTTTGAAACTTTATTTAAAGAATTACCCATATATGTACACAAATATGTACACATAAGTACTTTCATCATTTTAATGCCTGTAATAGCAAAAAAGAGAAAGCCATTGTTATGAGTTAAATTGTGTCCTCCCCAGAAGATATGTTGGAGTTCTAACCCCCAGTACCTCAGACTGTGACTTTATATGGAAATTGGGTCCTTATAGTTAAGATGAGGTCATACTCTAGTATGATGGGCCCCTAATCCAATATGACCAGGGTCCTTATAAGAGAGCAGAACACCTTGTGAACACAGGCATACACAGGGAGATGATATGGAGACAAAGAGGGAAAAGAAGCCCACGTGCCTGGAATCATGCATCTACAAGCCTAGTAACACCAAGGATTGCCAGTAAACACCAGAAACTTGAAGAGGCAAGAAAGGATTCTCCATTAGAGCTTTCAGAGAGAGCTTGGCCCTGCTGACACCATGATTTCACACTTATAGCCTCCAGACTGTGAAGCAATACATTTCTCTTGTTCAAAAAAAAAGAAAAAGACCTAAGAGGAAAAACTGGTGCTTTTATTTATTATAATTAATGCCAAATTTCACAGGTGTCACTTCTGACATTATTGAGAATGGCTATCTCACTGTTAATTTCATTTCTGTTTTATTTTCTGCCTTTTTCTTCTAATTCTATTGTAAAGTCTATCCTTACTTTTAAAAATTAATCATCCAGCCAAACCATTGTTCTAAATGGGACATCCTTCTTCTTAATAGGAAGTCTATTCATTTATTTTTTCCTGTCGACATTTTCTCTTTCACATCTTAATTCTTCTGTTTAAACACTATTTAGTTATATGTTCTTTTTATGTCAGTTCAGCCTGGTTCTTTTGTGCTTTACAGTATCAGTTAATTTATTTTGGTTCCCAATCTACTGTGTTCTAAGGAGAGCAAAGTTAAAAACAATATTGTAGAATATTTGGGAAATAGTGCATGAAACTGTAGTAGTTAAATGATAACACTGATTTTATGGAAACACAATGAAAAAAAGGAATGAACACTCATGTTATCTATGACATGTTAATAGCAGGATTTCACAGGAACTTAAGTTCCACCCATGTCTTAGGAACTGTTAAAACGTCAAGCAAATATATCATAAACAATGAGCTTTAAATTTTTCAGCAATTTAAGTGGAGTTAAACGTGAACTCATTTTTTTTGGTCATGAATTTCACTCAATATATCTAGTTGCCAACATAATTAACTCACTTATTTTCTAGTAATCCGGATATCACTGAGTTTTAAACACTTGGATCTAGATGAGATTGTCATAACTGTGTATATTTTCTTTACAGTTGGAAAGGCTGATTGTTTATTTTTTTAGCAGTGAGAACTGAGAAGCAATGAGAAAGTTTAAGGTTCTATTTCTTTTTTTCCTTCCCCAACATCACCATTTATGAGATGATTTTCAATTAGATTTTATTAATAGATGTGTTAAAACATTTTCAATGTTTCTAGTAAGCTATGGATTAATTGCAAAGACTACTATAAACACACACACATATACACAGGAACATGTGCATGCACGCACACACACATATACAGACAGATAGCAATATAGTTAGGTAAGGACACCACCTTTTCTAGAACTGAGAGAGAGACACAGAGAAGGAGTAAAACAGTACCTCACTGGAGCTTCCCTTGGCTCTCAGAATCCCTAAAAAGGCATTTGTTTTGTGTGGGATAATGTCCACTGAGGGTTATGCCCTGCATAGGGTAGCTATTTCTTGCTGTCTCATTCAGAAATAAATGAAGAAAATACCCATGATATGAAATATTAACAGACTTTAGGGGCTTGGGGCCTTTTCCTGTTCTCTAGACGAACTTAGCATCAGTAAGACTACATTCCCTAGGAAGCAGGAAGACAGCAAAACGTCCAGATGGGCAGTCATACTGTCCACTGAAATCTCAGGAGATGTTGTCCAGGAGTCCCCAAACAATATGTCTTCAGGAACCCGATATTCCTAAGATGCGGGTCTACCCCACAAATATTTAATGATACAACAATTTAATAGCATATTTCATCCTTGAATTTTAGGGTAACATCAAAACATGAATAATCTGGGAAAATATCATATTATTTTATGGGAGCAGGAAAATCTTTATTGAGATCTCAGAACTAATATTTGTACCATGCACTATGCTCAGTGAAAGAAAGCATTCAAATAACAGAAAACAGAGAATATTTTCATTTAGAAAAGCTTCATTTGTTGTTCCCTCTTTGAATAATTTTCTAAGTGGAAGTAGTAAGAGTTAAATAATCTCTCTTTAAATTATATATTGTGGTGGCTTTAAAAATATATTCACAATTTTTTGATACTTCTCTATTGAAAAGGTGGAGCATATAATTCCCCTTTTCTTGAATGTGGGTCATTTAGAAACTCTGTCCTAATGACAAGAAAACCTTACAAGTGATTGCTGATGACTTCCAAGTTTAGGTTATTAAAAGAGAATAGATTCCATTTTAAGTTCTCTCTCTCTCTCTCACTCACTCACATACACACACACACACACACACACACACACACACACACACATTCACTCACTCGCACTCACTCTATTTCTCATTTGCCCCACAAAAAGCAAACTTCTATTTATGAGCAGTCCTATGGAAAGGCCACGTGACAAGGAACTGAGGCCTCAGGCTAACTGCCAGTGAGGAACTCAGACCTGCCAGCAACCACATAAGTGAGCTTGAAAGTGGATTCCCCAGCTTTCATCAAACCTTGAGATAGCTATAGCCTGGCCAACAACTTGACTACAACCTTGTAAGAGATCAAGAGCCAGAAATACCTAGCTAAACCCCTCAGAAAGTGTGTGAGGTAATCAATATTGGTTGTTTTAAGGTGCTAAATTTTGGGATACGTTGTTACACAACAGTAACTAGTGTGTGTGTCTGTTTGCATATACAGTCATACCTCATTTTATTGCACTTTGCTTTATTGCACTTTGCAGATACTGTGTTTTCTTACAAATTGAAGGCCTGTGGCAACCCTGAGTTGTCAGATGATGGTTAGCATCTTTTTGCAATGAAGTACTTTTTAATTAAGGTATGTACACTGTTTTTTAAAAAAAAAACATACTGCTATTGCACACTTAATAGACTACAGTAGAGTGCATATGAAAGCAAGTCGCTTTATTGCAGTATCTGCCTTATTGCTGTGGTCTGGAACTGAACCTGCAATATCTCTGAGGCGTGCCTGTATATATAGAAAGGGACGGGGAAGGAGAAGGAGAGACAGACAGAGGCAGAAACAGAGGCAGAGAGACAGAGAGGAATATTTTTCGCAAATAAAATGAGATTTTGGACAAGGAGAATTCTAAAAATACAATATGTAATAATACCTATGTCTGTTTTAATCCAGTAGATAGAGGTGATCGTGGAAACAAATAGTGTGCCTACTACCTAAATATCCCTAATGACAAATGAACAATTCGATAATAAAATGATTCCATGTGGTTAGCAATGAAAGATGTTTCATACCTGAAATATCCAGGTGGAAATGGTGAAATTAACATAATTATAATACTTTCAGCCTTAGAAACCATATAGTTCCATCTACTGTTTTCTTTTTTAATTAGGTGAAGATATTAAAAAGCATTGATGGTTTCCACTCTAAGAAATTCACTGTTTGCCTAAATTTGGACTAGGTAACACCTATCTTAAGTTTGCTCAAAACACACTTTTAGACTATTTTTATATTAATCTGTGAATAGAAATCAAGAATATTTCCATAGTAAACAAATACTTACAAATATCTCGAATATAAGATTCACCAAAAATACTTGCCAGTTAGTATCTTATATTTTTAACAAAGCTAGATTTATTTTGTAATATAAATACCAGTATTTTGTCTAGATAGAATAAGAATCACCTGAAACACATTTACTATAATTTCATCAGAATAAGCCTGATTATTTAAGTGTGTAAATTTCAGTAAAATTATAACTGATAAACAAACATAAAAAAGGCCAAACTGTTACTATTTCCTTACTCTCCGATGTTTATACAGTTTCATGTGTTGTTTCTCTGCTTTTGCAGCTCTACCTTATGCAGACGTCTCAAGGGTTCCTACTGATGAACAGAAAAACAAAACCCAGGGATACAATTATATTTAAATTTATGTTTTGATTCCGAATTACTGTGGATTTCAACTCCCTTGTAAAAAAAATAATAATCTTGGAAACTTCTGTGGCCTGCTAATTGTAAAATTATTGCCATATTCATTATACATAGCAGATGTAAAAGCTCCTAATATAGATATATATTTGGAGATATATATCCCAAACACTCTTGTTTGTACCAAAGGATTCCAACACTGCTACTGCAGATAAGTAAGAGTAATATAATTTGCAGATACAAGGTTTAATACTGTCACAGTAATGCAGTACAAAATAGAAGTCCTCTGGTTCATTAACAGGATTTTGGGCTCCTTTTAGCACCTTGACATTGTTTAAGGCATTTCTCTTCATTAAAGTCTATGGTGATGAGTAAAATATAAGGTTTTCAAGGATTAAATATACACTAATACATCCTATCACTTCCTAAGTTATTTCAAATTTTTACTAAAAATACAATTAAGGAGATAATAAACAGGTAATCTTTATTTGAAATTCCACAAAGAGAAACTCAATTGTTATCATTATGGCTCACATTGTTTCAATTGGTTAATACTCTTTATTTGGCAAACCATAAATTTAATGGACACTAATTGTTCCAAAATAGACTTTATGGTCTGTCATGTCATTAAGAGTTCAGCACATTTCTATTAATCAGCTAGAATCCCTAGTAAAAAGCACATTAATTACATGTGCTAATGACAATGAATTGAAGCATGGAACCAGTACTAGTGACTATAGAGAATTACAACAAAGACTTAGCAAATTTAGAAGGAGGAGAATTTTAGCAGTATATGTACCTATATATTATGTTTTTCCTCTTTGATGTATTATAATTTTATTTGACTGCAAGACACAATAATTAACTTAAGTGTGTGGAAGTTCATGAACATGAGAAACTCTCTCTTTAGAGTACTTTTTTCACTTTCTAGTCATTCTTTAATGGTTAATTTTCTTGAATGCTCTTTCTGTCCTATTCGTGGCTTTCAGTTACTTATCCTCTTACCATTAGGGCTGCAGGTATCTTATAAAAGGTATTTGCGGCTCTCTTTTAGGGGATGAGGAAATATTTCCAAACTCAGACTTACATATTCTAACATCATTCCCATTTCCAATTTATTGTTTAGTCTGTTTTCTATATATTGGGTTTGATTCTTCATGTTGATGTCTCAAGTGGACTTTCTGCCTGAATTTCCATTATAGTTTTGTCCTGATACTGTTTTTGCATTCATTCATACATTCATTCAGGATCCATTATTCTTTTCATTCAATTGACATATATTTATTGATTTCTATGATGTATCAGATACAGTACAAATCAAGAAGACACTAACATCAATGAACAGGGCAGAAATAATCATTAGTTTTATGACACCTCAGCAAAAAAAATCATTTCACAAAAATAATTAATTAATTTAAGTGGTAAGTGTGCTATGAAGGAAAACAGCAGAGAAAACTGAGATTATAATGTTGGGGTAATAATCAAAATATACAAGGGAAGAAAAATCTTTACTAGAAAAATGATAGTTAGGCAAATACAATTATAAGTAGTAGGAATTAACCAACCACAGGTAGGAAATAAGGAAAGGGGAAAAATCCAGGCAAAGGAAGTAACATATTAGAAAGCCCTGGTAGGCACAAACCTGTTGGAGAAACTAAAAATTGGTAATGTGTATGAAGCATAGGGAGGGAGGGAGATAACAGCAAAAGATGAGGCTGAAGAATTACAAAGTAGTCAGATCATGTAGTGATTTGTAGGTCATGTTACGGATTTTGGATTTCATTCTAAGTGCATTTAGCTGATGGGAGGCTAGCATAGTACAAAATAACGTACTTAGTAATGTTTTTTAGATTTCTTTCATAATTTACTTTAAAACTGTGATCTCAGAAAATTACATTTCTAATGAGGATATTAAATATAAAAATAGCTAAATAGCTCTAAGGATCCAAGCCTGAGTCAGTTGCTTTGGTACTCATCTGTTACAGAATAAACGTCAGATATTTACTAAATAAACTTCAAGCATCATTGCTTATAGCAAGGTTAATATAAATAGTTTAGTGATTTTATTGGCAGTTACAATTTACAATGGCATACGTAAATTCCATAACTGTGAACAAAGATTTTTTAAAGTGTTCAAGATTTGTAAAGTAGTAAGCATTTAAAAAATAAAAATAAATGGATAACATCATAGTTAATGGTGAAAAACTCAAAGTTTTCCCATTAAGATTAGGTACAAGGCAAGAGTGGGATGTTCCCTCTTACCATTCCTTTTAAACATCATACTGGAAGTTCTAGCTAATGCAGTAAGAAAAGAAAAGAAAAGGTATACAGATTGAGAAGGAAGAAATAAAAGTGTCTTTGTTCAAATACAATATCATCTGTGTCAAAAATCTGAAATAGGCAACCAAAAACTCCTGGAACTAATAAGTGATTATAGCACGGGTTGTAGGATACAAAGTTAATACACAAATTCAATTCATTTCCTTTATACAAGAAATGGCCCAGTAGAATTTGAAATTTAAAACACAATGCCATTCTAGCCCTCCCTGCAAAACAAAAAAAGAAATACTTAGGTTTAAATGTAACAAAATATGTATAGGATCTATATGAGGAAAACCACAAAACTCTAATGAATTAAATCAAAGAAGAATTAAATAAATGGAGAGATGTTCCATGTTCATGGATAGAAAGACTCAATGTTGTCAAATATCTGTTGTTTTGAGCTTAATCTATAAATTAAATGCAATTCCAATAAAAATCCCAGCCAGTTGTGTTGTAGATATCTACAAACAGATTCTAAATTTCATATGGAGAGTCAAAAGACCCAGATTAGCCAACACAATATTGATGGAAAACAAAGTTGGAGGACTGACACTAATTGACTTCAAGACTTACTATATAGCTATAGTAATCAAAATACTGCGTTCTCAGCAAAGAATAGACATATAGATGAATGGAATAGAAGAGAGAGCTCAGAAATAGACCAACATATATATAGTCAACCTATCTTTGACAAAGAGGTCAGGCAATACAATAAAGACTCTTTTCAACAAATGGTGCTGGAAAAACTGGACATACATACATTAAAAAAAAGTGCCTAGACACAGATTTTACACCTTTCACAAAAATTAACTCAAAGTGGTTCATAGACCTAAATGTAAAATGCAAAATTATAAGAGTCCTAGAAAATAACACAGGAAAAAATCCAGATGACTTTGAGTCTGATGATGTTTTTTGAAATGACACCTAAGACTCCATTCATTAAAAAACAAACAAACAAAAAACACCAACAAAAAAATAAAAATAAATAAGCTGGACTTCATTAAAATTAAAAACTTCGGTTCTGATTAAGATATTATCAAAAGAAGTAGAAGACGAGGCATAGAATGGGAGAAAACATTTTCAAAAGACACATCTGAAAAAGGATGCTATCCAAAATATACACAGAACTCTTCAAACTTACCAGTAAGAAAAGAAACAATTCACTCAAAAAATGGTACAAAGACCTTAACAGGCACCTCCTCAAAGAGGATATAGAGATAGCAGATAAGCATATGAAAAGATTTTCCATATCATATGTTATCAGGGAAATGCAAATTTAAACAACAATGAATTATCATTATATACCTAAGAGAATGGCCAAAATCCAGAACATCGAAAAAAAAAAATGCTGTCCAGGATGTGAGCAAGAGGAACTCTTATTCACTGCTGTTGGGAATGCAAAATGGTACAGCTACTTTGGGAGACAGTTCAGTGGATTTTCACAAAATTAAACATACTTTTACCATACCATCCAGCAATCACACTCCTTGGTACCCCAAAATTTGAAGATATACAACTTCACAAAAACCTGCACATGAATGTTTACTGGAGCTTGATTCATAAATGCCCAAACTTGGAAGCAACCAAGATGTGCTTCAGTAGGTGAATGGATAAGTAATATTTGATACATCCAGACAATAGAATAGTATTCAGGGATAAAAGGAAATGTGCTGGAAAGTGGGGTTTGGAGCACGGACCCAGGGAGGGGACAGATGTTGGCTGGGAAAGGACAGCCTGAAGGGACAGGAGTAAGGAGCTCCATAACTGGCAAATTTTGCAGAAAAAGCCCGGGACACCATAGAAGCAAGGCGTCATTGTTGAGAGGTGCACAAGGGGCAGAGCCACCATTACAACTCCTTTCCCCACCTGCCAGCCTCTTCAGCCTCCACAGGCACTGGGAGGGGCTCCCATCTGAGCAGGCCTGGCTGCTCTTGGGGCGGGGTCTCCTCCACCTGCATGGGCTCTGGAGGCCTGAGTGCCACCAATTCCAAAGCCTCCTAGAGGATCAGCCCTGGGTGCCCCTGCCAGGGACAGGACTCCTCTGATGCTGGCAGAGGCTGAGTGCTAAAATGTGTGGTTGAAAGAATGGATCCAGGAAGAGGAGAGCTGTTGGCTGCATGGATGCAGCAGAGGGAACAGGAGTGAGGGGATGCATGGTCGGGAATGCACCAAGAGGAAGCGTGGTCTGCCTGGAAAGGGAGGCACCACTGTTGAGAGGGGCGTGGGGGTGGGCCCACCATTGCCCCCACATGCAAGCTCCTGCCTCCGTGGACACTGGGAGGGACTCCCATCAGAGCAAGCATGCCACAGTCTGTTGCAACTGCCTGCTAGTCCCCGCCACTGCAGGCAACTCACACACACCCCAGTTGTGGCTGCCATCCTAGTCTCCAGCCTGAGTAAGTGTGCCCCAATCAGCTGCTGCTTTCACTCCCTCTTGCCTGGGTAAGGAACAGACACCTGAGGTTGGCTCACAGGCAGAGGTAGGGTTAAAACCAAAGCTGAGCCCCAGGGATGATGTGACTAAGATAGAGGAATGAAAATCTATCCATGCAGCTGCACAAGCTGTAGATTAAATCCCGGAAGCTTGGTAAATTCTGTATCTGTGGAATACCTGAATAGACAACGAGTGTTCCCACAACGGAGACCAGTCTAGCTTTCACAGCAGTGGACGTTGCGGGCAAGTACATGCAGGAGTCGGGACAGGTCAGAGTCTGAGCTGGGCCCACAGTGCTCACAGCAGGTCCAGAGAACTACCCAGAGGTACTGGAAGGCCTCCTGGGGAGAAGGGGATGGGCTCTGGCTCACTGTGGGATCAAGGACACTGACAGAGGAGGCCTCAGGAAAATATTCTTCTTCTTATTCTTTTTTTGTTTTGTTCAGTTGTTGGTATTTTTGCTTTTATTATTTTTATCTTTTATTTTACTTTAAAAAAATTTAATATATATTTTTCTATTTTTACTTTCCTTTGTTGTTGTTTTGTGTTTTTTCTTCTTTTTGTTCTTTATTTTATTTCTTTTTTTTAAATTGTTTTTATGTGCATATTTTACCTTCACTTTTTCTTGTTGTTTGCTCTGTTTTTGTTTTATTTTTGAGTTTTTGTTACTTTAGTCCTCATTGACTGTTCTCATTTTTGAATGCTTGTTTGTTTGTTCTCTTGTGTTTTTTTCCCCCTGTGTGTGTTGTTGTTGCTGCTGTTTGCTGTTGTTTTTGCTATTTGTCTTGGGTTTTGTTTGTCTGTTTCTTTTCTTTTCTTTCTTTTTTCTCTGGCCACACTGTGTGGCTTGCAAGCTCTCGGATCCCTGGCCAGGGGTCAGGCCTAGGCTTCTGGGGTGGGAGCGCCGAGTCCAGGACACCAGACTTACAGAGAATTCCCGGGCCCAGGGAACATTAATTGGTGACTGTGCTCCTGGAGGTATCTGTATCAACACAAAGACCCGGCTCCACCTAACTGCCTGCAGGCTCCAGTGCTGGATACCCCATGCCAAACAACCAGCAAGACAGGAACACAGCCCCACGCATCAACACACAGGCTACCTAAAATTGTATTATGCTCACAGACACCCCAAAACACACCATCTGACATGGCCCTGTCTTTCAGAGGGAAAAGACTCAGCTCCACCCACCAGAGCACAGGCACCAGTCCCTCCCAGCAGGAAGCCTAAACAAAGCCCCTGGACCAACCTCACTCACCAGGGGGCAGACAACAGAAGCAAGAGAAATTACGACCCAGCAGCCTAAGGAAAGGAGACCATAACCACAGTAGGTTACACAAAATGAGAAGACAGAGAAATATGTTGCAGACGAAGGAGCAAGGTAAAATCCCACAGGAGCAAATAAATGAAGAGGAAATAGGCAGTCTACCTGAAAAAGAATTCAGAGTAATGATAGTAAAGATGATCCAAGATCTCAGAAATAGAATGGAGGCATGGATCAAGAAGGTACAAGAAATGTTTAACAAGAAACTAGAAGAACTAAAGAACAAACAATCAGTGATGAACAACACAATAACAGAAATGAAAAATACACTATAAGGAATCAAGAGCAGAACAACTGAGGCAGAAGAACGGATAAGTGACCTGGAAGATAAAATAGTGGAAATAACTACCACAGAGCAGAATAAAGAAAAAAAGAATGAAAAGAATTGAGGACAGTCTCAGAGACCTCTGGGACAACATTAAACACACCAACATTCGAATTATAGGGGTCCCAGAAGAAGAAGAGAAAGGGAAAGGGTCTGAGAAAATATTTAAAGAGATTATAGTCAAAAACTTCCCTAACATGGGAAAGGAAATAGTCAATCAAGTCCAGGAAGTGCAAAGAGTCCCACACAGGATTAATCCAAGGAGAAGCATGCTGAGACACATATTAATCAAACTAACAAAAAATAATACAAAGATAAAATATTAAAGGCAGCAAGGGAAAACAACAAATAACCTACAAGGGAATCCCCATAAAGTTATTAGCTGATTTTTCAGCAGAAACGCTGCAGGCCAGCGTTTCTGGCCAGAAGGGAATGGCAGGACATATTTAAAGTGATGAAAGGGAAAAACCTACAACCAAGATTACTCTACCCAGCAAGGATCTCATTCAGATTTGACAGAGAAATCAAAAGCTTTACAGACAAGCAAAAGCTAAGAGAATTCAGTGCCACCAAACCAGCTTTACAACAAATGCTAAAGGAACTTCTCTAGGCAAGAAACACAAGAGAAGGAAAAGACCTACAATAAAAAACCCAAAACAATTAAGAAAATGGTAATAGGAACATACATATTGATAATTACCTTAAATGTAAATGGATTAAATGCTCCAACCAAAACACATAGACTGGCTGAATGGACACCAAAACAAGACCTGTGCATATGCTGTCTACAAGAGATGCACTTCAGACCTAGGGACACATACAGACTGAAAGTGAGAGAATGGAAAAGGATATTCCATGCAAATGGAAGTCAAAAGAAAGCTGGGGTAGCAATATTCATATCAGACATGATAGACTACAAAATGAAGACTATTACAAGAGACAAAGAAGGACACTTATAATGATCAAGGGATAAATCCAAGAAGAAGTTATAACAATTGTAAATATTTATGCACCCAACATAGGAGCACCTCAATACATGAGGCAAATGCTAACAGCCATAAAAGGGGATATCGACAATAACACAATAATAGCAGTGGACTTTAATACCCCACTTACACCAATGGACAGATGATCCAAACAGAAAATTGGTAAGAAAACACAAGTCAAATGACACATTAGACCAGATAAACTTAATTGATATTTATAGAACATTCCATCCGAAAGCAGCAGAATACACTTTCTTCTCAAGCACACATGGAAAATTCTACAGGATAGATCACATCCTGGGTCACAAATCAAGCCTTGGTAAATTAAAGAAAACTGAAATTGTATCAAGTGTCTTTTCTGACCACAATGCTATGAGATAAGAAATCAATTACAGGAAAAAAAAAAACCCTGTAAAAAACACAAACGCACAGTGGCTAAACAATATGCTGCTAAATAACCAAGAGATCACTGAGGAAATAAAAAAATACCTAGAAACAAATGACACTGAAAACATGATGACCCAAAACCTACAGGATGCAGCAAAAGCAGTTCTAAGAGGGAAGGTTATAGCAAAACAATCCTACCTCAAGAAACAAGAAAAATCTCAAACAACCTAACCTTACACCTAAAGCAACTAGAGAAAGAAGAACAAAGAAAACCCAAAGTTGGTAGAAGGAAAGAAGTCATAAAGATTAGAGTAGAAATAAATGAAATAGAAACAAAGAAAACAATGGCAAAGATCAATAAAACTAAAAGCTGGCTCCTTGGGCTTCCCTGGTGTACCGTGTACCATGTACCGCAAAAAAAAAAAAAAAACATAGAAAATCCTAAAGTTGCCACCAGAAAATTCCTAGAGCTAATCAATGCATTTTGTAAAGTTGCAGGGTACAAAATTAATACACAGAAGTCTCTAGCACTCCTATACACTAACAACAAAATATCAGAAAGAGAAATTAAGGAAACAATACCATTTACCACTGCAACAGAAAAGAATACAATATCTAGGAATAAACCTCCCCAAGGAGGCAACAGACCTATATGCAGAAAACAATAAGGTACTGATGAAAGAAATCAAAAATGACACAAACAGATGGAGAGATACACCATGTTCTTGGATTAGAAGAATAAATATTGTCAAAAATACTACACCCAAAGCAATCTACAGATTCAATACAATCCCTATCAAATTACCACTGACATTTTTCACAGAACTACAACAAAAACTTTTACAATTTTTATGCAAACACAAAAGACCACAAAGAGCCAAAGCAATCATGAGAAAGAAAAACAGAGCAGGAGAAATCAGGCTCCCTGTCTACAGACTATACTACAAACCTAAAGTAATCAAGATGGCACGGTACTGGCACAAAAACAGAAATATAGATCAATGGTACAGATTAGAAAGCCCAGAGATAAACCCATGCACCTATGGTCAACTAATCTATGACAAAGGAGGCAAGAATACACAATGGAGAAAAGACAATCTCTTCAATAAGAGGTACTGGGAAAACGGGACAGCTGCGTGTAAAAGAATGAAATTAGAACACTCCCAAACACCATACACAAAAATAAATTCAAAATGTATTAAAGGGCTTCCCTGGTGGCACAGTGGTTGAGAGTCCGCCTGGCGATGCAGGGGACGTGGTTTCGTGCCCCTGTCTGGGAAGATCCCACATGCCGTGGAGTGGCTGGGCCCGTGAGCCATGGCCGCTGAGCCTGCGTGTCCAGAGCCTCTGCTCCGCAACGGGAGAGGCCACGACACTGAGAGGCCCGTGTACCGCAAAAAAAAAAAAAAAAAAAAAAAAAAAAGTATTAAAGGCCTAAATGTAAGACCAGACACTATAAAACTCTTAGAGGAAAACAGAAGAAGAACACTCTTTGACATAAATTGCACCAAGATCTTTTTTGACCCATCTCCTAGAATAATGAAAATAAAAACAAAAATAAACAAATGGGACCTAATGAAACTTGAAAGCTTTTGCACAGCAAAGGAAACCATAAACAAGGTGAAAAGACAACCCTCAAATGGGAGAAAATACTTGCAAACAAAGCAACTGACAAAGGATTAATCTCCAAAATATACAAGTAGCTCATGCAGCTCAATATCAAAAAACAAACAACCCAATCAAAAAATGGGCAGAAGATCTAAATAGACATTTCTCCAACGAAGACATACATATTGTCAACAAACACATGAAAGGATGCTCACATCACTAATCATTAGAGAAATGCAAATCAAAACTACAATGAGGTATCACCTCACACCACTCAGAATGGCCATCATCAAAATATCTACAAACAATAAATACTGGAGAGGGTGTGAAGAAAAGGGAAGAGAACCCTCCTACACTGTTGGTGGGAATGTAAATTGACAGCCACTATGGAGAACAGTATGGAGGTTCCTTAAAAAACTAAAAATACAACTACCATATGACCCAGCAATCCCACTACTGGGCATATACCCTGAGAAAACCATAGTTCAAAAAGGGTCATGTACCACAGTGTTCATTGCAGCACTATTTACAACAGCCGGGACATGGAAGCAACCTCAGTGTCCATCAAAAGATGAATGGACAAAGAAGATGTGGCACATATATACAATGGAATATTACTCAGCCATATAAAGAAAGGAAATTGAGTTATTTGTAGTGTGATGGATGGACCTAGAGTCTCTCATACAGAGTGAAGTAGCCAGAAAGAGAAGAACAAATACCATATGCTAATACATATATATGGAATCCAAAAAAAAAAAAATGGTTCTGACGAACCTAGGGGAAGGGCAGGAATAAAGACACAGACCTAGAGAACAGACTTGAGGACATGGGGAGGGGGAAGGGTAAGCTGGGACGAAGTGAGAAAGTGGCGTGGACATATATACACTACCAAATGTAAAATAGATAGCTAGTGGAAGCAGCCACATTGCATGGGGAGATCAGCTCGGTGTTTTGTGACCACCTAGAGGGGTGGGATAGGGAGGGTGGGAGGGAGACGCAAGAGGGAGGGGATATGGGGATATATGTATACATATAGCTGATTCACTTTGTTATACAGAAGAAGCTAACACACCATTGTAAAGCAATTCTACTCCAATAAAAATGTTTAAAAAAAAAGAATATTTACTTGATGTGAATATTGTAGACTACAGAGAATACTCTATTAAAAGTATCAATTTTTAAAAAATTGCTAACCATAAATACAATTTTAAAGAACATGACAATAATGATATGAAAAAATCAAAATATAAGACCACATAAAAATAATGTTTTCAGAAATAGAAAGTGGTATATTTTATTTTAATATATCTAATTGCATTATTGTAACATTTAAATAATCAATATA
Organism: Tursiops truncatus; assembly: GCF_011762595.2. Classification (NCBI taxonomy): domain Eukaryota; kingdom Metazoa; phylum Chordata; class Mammalia; order Artiodactyla; family Delphinidae; genus Tursiops; species Tursiops truncatus. Next base: position 99,600,114 of record NC_047055.1, on the reverse strand, counting down.
AACACTTTTAAAATATTTTCATTTAAGGCACAATGGCACAAAAACAGAAATATAGATCAATGGAACAGGACAGAAAGCCCAGAAATAAACCCATGTACGTGTGTTCAATTAATCTATGAGAAAGGAGGCCAGAATATACAATGGAAAAAAGACAGTCTTTTCCATAAATGGTGCTGGGAAAACTGGGCAGCTACATGTAAAAGAATGAAATTAGAACACTCCCTAACACCATACACAAAAATAAACTCAAAATGGATTAAAGGCCTAAATGTAAACTTGGATACTATAAAACTGTTAGAGGAAAATATAGGCAAAATACTCTTTGACATAAATCACAGCAATATCTTTTTCCATCCATCCATTAGAGTAATGGAAATAAAAACAAAAATAAACAAATGGAACCTAATTAAAATTAAAAGCTTTTGTACAACAAAGGAAACCATAAACAAAACAAAAAGACAACTTACAGAATGGAAGAAAATATTTGCAAATGATGCAGCCAACAAGGGATTGATCTCCAAAATATAATTTACAGCTCATGCAGCTCAATATCAAAAAAACAAACAATCGAATCAAAAAATGGGCAGACTATCTAAATGGACATTTCTCCAAAGAAGATATACTAATAGACAAAAGGCAGACGAAAAGGTGCTCAACTTCACTAATTATTAGAGAAAAGCAAATCAAAACTACAATGAGGTATCACCTCACACTGGTCAGAATGGCCGTCATCAAAAAGACTACAAATAATAAATGTCCATTGACAGATGAATGGATAAAGAAGATGTGGTGTACACACACACACACACACACACAAACACACACACACAATGGAATATTACTCAACCATAAAAAAGAATGGAATAATTCCATTTGCAGCAACATGGATGGACCTATAGATTATTATACTAAGTAAATTAAATCAGACAGAGAAAGACAAATATCCTATGATATTGCTTATATGTGGAGTCTTAAAAAAATGATACAAATGAACTTATATACAAAAGACAAATAGACCCACAGACAGGAAACAAACTTATGGTTACTGAAGGGGATAAGAGGGGAGGGATAAATTAGGTGTTTGGGATTAACATGTACACACTACTATATATAACATAGATAACCAATAAGGACCTACTGTATAGCACAGTGAACTATACTCAATATTTTGTAATAATCTATAAGGGAAGAGAAACTGAAAAAGAATATATATATATATATATAAAACTGAATCACTTTGCTGTACACTTGGAACTAATACAACCTTGTAAATCAACTATGCTTCAATAAAAAATAAATTAAAAAATTTAAAAAAATGTTTAAGGAGCACATATTATTTTTATAAATAATTTTACCTTTGAAAATTTGTTTGAATAAATTTTTAATATGTCCATTGACATAATAAAACTGATTTTCTGGTTGATAATTTATTGCCTCCATTCATTTTCAAAAGTGTCCTACTTGTGAATAATAAATCGTATGACCAACAATATTCATTTCACTCCTAGGAAACATCTTTGGTGGTCCAGCGAAATAATGGACAAAAAAGTCATTCATAAACTTCAGTAGCGATTGGGTTTGGCCCTTGACCTACCATGTATATGCATAATCTCCAGACTCAATATAAAATTATCTAGCATTTCAAATACATTTCTGGTTGACTCTGTGGAACTGTCCTCAACCTATTATACTGCCAATCCTTGTGGTTTAATAGAGATTTCTATGAGGGTAGTAGTTAACCATACTTCTTTACAGCTGCTGTTTCTCATCTTCTAAGCACTATCAGTGAACAGGATAAACTTAACCTACTGGCTCTGAAGCTGTCATATTGCTAGGGTGGTATGCTTGGCCTCTTCTGCCACAGGGCAGATAATTTAGTCATTAAATGCCTTTCCTTGGAAGCAGTATCCCTTCTATTCTCAGGATAATAGAAGGAGCATTCCAACATCCCAGTGACACTCCTGGGAGCAGAGTCCTGACTTCAGATGGAGAAATTGGGTATCAGGACACTTTGTGGACAGACCTAGTCTAGAAGAAGTAGGTTCTTCCTTAGCTTAAGGCTTCTCCAGTGTGGATGGGTATTGCCAAGTGACACTCACTACTGGAAGGACCACTGATGTATAAAACAAAGCCTATCAATCTCTATAAACAGGTATATGTGAAAAAAACTGTTTTGAATATTATTAATATTTACTGTCATTCATAGACTCTTCTGGTTGAAAACCCATGACCACATTGTACTTAGAAAACTTGAACCAGTGACTGTAAGGGTCAATTTTGATCCAAGCCTATTCAAACTCCACATGTCCCTACAATGTTGAAATTAATGTTTTCAGTATGGCTCTGTAGGTCACCCTATACTGTTTGACTGAGTTGACAACTGCTATATTTGGGCCATATATTCCAATCTGGTCCCACACTAAGCTACCCGAGAGCTGTCTATCACCAAGACCAATTTGGAACATTTAAAACTTTTGTTCTTCAAAGTAGTGGGTAGAGGGAGGGGGAAGGGAAATATAGGGGTAGGGGATTAATAGATACAAACTACTATGTATAAAATAAGCTACAAGGATATATTGTATAACAGGGAATATAGCCAGTATTTCATAATAACTATAAATGGAGTATAACCTCTAAAAATTGTGTATCACTATATTGCACACCTGAATCTTATGTAATATTGTATATCGACTATACTTCAATTTAAAAAATTTGTTCTTTATGTATTATATGTATTATATCTACCATAGCCTGGGAAAATCACTGTCAACTTGGAATCTCATTTATGCCACACAAGAGGGACTGACTTACTTGATAACTTAAACCCTGTCAGTGTCTTCTCTGCTAGTTAGCAAAGCTAGTATTGGTGTAGCCTCTGTATAAAGCTCAAGTCTTTATAATTCATCCTGAATGTGCAACTTTCTGAATATAAAACTTTTCCTGGACTTTAAGGCTTGCTTGGAAGGATTTCCCCTGAAGACTGTGCCTCTCAACTTCTGAATGTGATAAAATAAGTTAATACCTCCAACCAGGACAACTGGAGGACACCTTACCTCTTGTTACTTACCCAAGCGATAATAGACAAGGGGCCTTTATAAGCTACCTATTTATCTTAGCTTATTTTTCCCTACCTTTTTAGCAAGGTTGTTGGTATTCTCAAAAAAAAAAAAATTAAAAAATTAAAAAAATAAAGCTTCAGTAACTCAACAATTTAATTATTAAGAGGAATTCTGTGTTAAATGTCCTATTGCGTTTCTTTGATAATAAGTTAAGAAGTTTAAGGAATGATTAATCCATCTTACTGTAAATGTAAATGTTTATTCAAATTGCTGAGATTTATCTTCTGTCAGGGTTCAAAAGCAAGAACGATTCTGTAATAGACTACTGTTTTATTAGCATATATGTTTAGTTTGTTGCTAAATAGAATAAGCTTAATGTTATTTATTTATTTGCTTGTTTATTCATTTTTATATACTGAAATGTGACTACCCTAACGGATGTTTCAAGGGGATGCTCAGTTCTTAAAATTTTTTAGCATATTTCATCAACTGACACATGGCTTTGAGTAGTAAGCTCAGCGTTGTGTGAAGAGCACTATATTTGTGGGGTCTTAGCATACGTGAAAACCACAGGAAAGCAGTTTATTCTGTTTCTACAAGTGTATCTAAAAGACAGAACTAAATGTGACATGTGGTTGATTTGAACAAAAGTGAAGTTTGCTTTGATGATAACATCAGTCTTAAAAAAAAACCACCTTACTTATTGATCTAATATCTTTGTTATTTCTGTTGATCTTAACTAACAATAACAAAGTTATTAAGTTTCTTTTAGTGTATTAAAAGAAATGGTTTGAGAGCTGACTTATTTTGTTTAAAAAATTGTACTTAAAAAAAATATTGTTTCTATCATGTACTCTATTCCAATAAAATTTCTTATTGAAATTTCTATTGTAAGATAATTTTTACCTGCATGGAGATTCTGCAAGTCATTCAGAATTAAAGTAATACTTCTGCATTTATTTGACAGTTGATTTTTTTTATTGGAATTATGGTGTGATTCCTTAGAACAATTGCTATGCAAAACACTTCCAATTCTTCAGGGCCTATAGTACGACACAGTAGGAGGGCTAAAACAACTAAGGAACTTGAAAAGTCAGTACACTGAATTAGAAAGAAAAAAGAAGAAAATAAAAGCAAAATTCAGAACACTGAAAACAACATTTACATCATAAATTTTAGGGTAGGATGCAACAAACACTGTTGTGTGGGATCTTGTTTGTGAAAGACAGTGATAAAATAGAGCATATATGATTTCTGAATCTTAAACTAAGGAAAAACAATGTATTTTCTATTTCTTTGGGATTGCCTTTAACATTTTTTTGTTTTGAATCACGCTTTAATACCTTATCAAACAACAGTATAAGCAGTCTGAATAATATAGTCAACAACATCTAATTGAAAATGAGATTTTACGATGTTAATATGGTAATAGATTCATTCAATTCAGGAAATCCTTAGGTCTGTTGCTCACAAAATATAGCAGCACAGGATCATGACTGTGTAGTTTAAGGTCATAAAAGGCATCTGGTCTCAATCTCCGGCATATAAAGTAATTTAATTTGTTCATTGAAGAGTTGCTTTCCTTATTGCCTTGGAAGTATCACATATTTTTTGTAATTAAAGATAAATAATATATCCTTTTTTGTACAAGCAAAAAAATATTTTCAGTACTTTATTTTTAAAAAACTCTGTAAAAGGCATGTATTATTTCCTAAATAATCAATGTTATTAAGAATATTTTTTAAAGAGGTCACTTTTTTTTTACTTAAATAGTCTCTTCCTGGATGTCAAGTAATTTAAATACTTGAATAAATTTTAAATTTTTGAAAGTAACTGATTTATTTCTCTTCAGTGAAATGTATGACATGCTCACACTTTTCCTTTTTTTTTCATTCTGACTGTATACAAAATATAATCATAAAGACATGAGACATATATTTAAATATATACCAATGTTTATATATAAAATAAGTTCTGTACTTAAAAGAGGCCATCTTTGAAGGCTCTGTACCCCTTCTAAAGAAAATTTCTTTGTTCAAAATATTCTTTTAGTTCCTTGGAAATAACATCTAAATCAGTGATGTGTGCTAGTTTTGTCATTCACATTTTCAGGAAGCAAAGTTCTGCACAACCTTAGGTTATTTCTATGAATCAGATTCATTTAAAAAAATGAGAGTTGGTGGGCTTCCCTGGTGGCACAGTGGTTGGGAGTCCGCCTGCCGATGCGGGGGACGCTGGTTCGTGCCCCGGTCTGGGGGGATCCCACGTGCCGCGGAGCGGCTGGGCCCGTGGGCCATGGTCGCTGGGCCTGCGCATCCGGAGCCTGTGCTCGTTGGCGGGAGAGGCCACAGCGGTGAGAGGCCCGCATACCACCAAAAAAAAAAAAAAAAAGAGAGTTGGAGACCACTGAGTACCTTACAAAGAATGTATCACTGGCTCCCCTTGCACTGCACCCCCCCCCCCACATGTCCAAAAGAGAAATTTCACAAATTACTTTGAGACTAGAATCTTTGTTCGACAAACTGGAAAGTTCTGCAATGTGATCATTTTAAAGCCTTTCAATGTAAAGTTTTCACAGACTCATTTAAAAGAAAAAAGTTAACAAAGAAACTAACAAAACAATACCTACTATACTAAAAAGTTATTCTAATGTTTCAAGCTGATTATTTTTAAAATGAACCACACTTCATATTTTAATGCTTAAGAGTAAACATTTCCATTTCCATCAGTAAGTGATTATTATTCCACATGAGAAACATGATTTCTTAAAATTAAGAGTAGCTTTTAAAGAAGATTTTAAAATGTTTTTCAATAAATAAGAGAATCGGACTGTTTAAATATTTTACTAACAATAATGGCATTCAATTTACCTTTTTTTTTTTTTTTGCGGTATGCAGGCCTCTCACTTTTGTGGCCTCTCCTGTTGCGGAGCACAGGCTCCGGACGCGCAGGCTCAGTGGCCATGGCTCACGGGCCCAGCCACTCTGCGGCATGTGGGATCTTCCCGGACCGGGGCACGAACCCGTGTCCCCTGCATCGGCAGGCGGACTCTCAACCACTGCGCCACCAGGGAAGCCCCAATTTACCATTTTTAAATACAAACTCTCAAAAATCAATTTAAAAACACTTTATTTCTTTAAGAATATCTGAAACACCTTAAATTTTTAGTAACTGCTACTGAGGGGCAAACACCGTTCAAAGGTGATGGCATTCTGAATGCAAAATATTGTTCAGGGACATGTGAGTACAGACTCTAATAGTTTTCCCATGTAAGGATGTTCCCTTGTTGATTTTCATCCAAAACTGAAGGAACCCAGCACTTAATATTATCAGCATACATTCTGTATTATTCATGTGAATATTCCCTGAATGGAGATCCACATGCTGAATATAAAATGGCAATATAAAAATAATAATTCAACTTACAGATCTGGTGTGAAGATATTTTGCACAACTGTGTCACTGGAAACTGCATGTCCTTTCAAAGTCCCCTGAAAGCCAAAAGTGGCTTTGCTAAATATCTTGCATCTGCGGCCACTGTATTTCCAGAAAAATTTGGAATCTTTGGTAAAATAAACAGGAAATTTATGTTAATGTTTAGAGTAAGTAAGTATCTGTAATTTTCATGTTAATCTACAATTCTCTATTCTAAGGGTTCAGTGGATTATACAGTATTACAGGGAAACAGCATCCTCCCAATACTATTTCTCCTTAAGGGTTTGAAGTTCAGATATGATGAATTTCTTGACAGTGTGAGGAGTGATTAAGTGGAATTTTGTGGTGCCTCGGACTTCTGCATCCTTCTCTTCCCCTTGAATTCTCTGCAGCTGTAGGTGCTTAAGCAGTTCACCTATATCATTTATCAGAAACAGTAGCTGTTGTACCCCATAGAAATATTAGTTCACAATCCAAACAATGAAACACTTGAGGTAAAATTATACTGAAAGAAGAAAAATATTAACTGCAAAATGGGTACAGATGGACTAAACTTTCTAAATAAGCAATATAAATGTAGTAAAAGACATAAGGGAATATATTAGGAATACAAGAGAAAAATAAGAACTAGTAATAAAAGAACAAAGGGGAAATATTAATATGAAAATGTAACAGTAGATGACCCAAGATAAATAGTAGGATGTACACAACTGAAGAAACATGTGTGAATTTAAAAACCAGGTTGAGAAACTCTCCTGACAGGAAACAGAAAAGAATTAAAATTATAAAAGGAAAGGTAAAAACATATGAAACAAAGATGTAGAAATTCCAAAATCCAAATAATAGGAATCCTGGATAAAGAAAAATAAAAATTAGAAATATTTGAAGAAATATTGCATACATATTTCATGAAATATAATTCTGAAATATATCTATAGATTTAAAAGGAGCAATAAACAATGCCAGATTGAAAAATCCATTGAGTGACAGAGATTAATAAAGAAAAACAAAGTTTTACCAAAATTTAGTAAAACTGAATACCCAAGACAAAGAAAAATTTGTAAAGATCTTTTAGTGAGAAGGAATAGATCCATAGATAGCATTAGAGGCCTTAACTAAAGAATTTTCAAGATGAAATAATGGACGATTTTTAATGATTCAAAGAATAGAAAATTTAAACAGGAAATCTGTCATTCTCAATGAAATTATCATTAAAATGTGAGATCATAATTAAAATAGTTTTAGGTATCACAAGACCACAGAAAATTTGCCACATAAAACCCACATAAAACAAATTTTCAGTAAATTATTTAAATAAGAAGAGAAAAAATCTCTAGTTATTACTGTAAGACATATGGCACTAATTTTGAACAAATATCTTTATTAAATTGGCTATTTAAGAATAAAGAAATAAAAATATACGTACATACCTAAGAGGAAAGACAGCATATGCATAATAAACCAGCCTTAAAATTTATAAAATATTAACACAGTAGCAATATGAGAGGTAGGTGAGACTCCAGGACATGAGAGAATGAGAAAATTCTCAGCTTTTAACCATTATATAGATCATTTTTTAAGGTTTGTTGTTTAAAGAGAAACAAACTCAAAGAAAATGGAATGTTTGAATGTATAAAGATAGAATAAAGCTATAATTAAATATTAATAACGCCAAAAGCTGGTGTAGGTATACAGATACAATCACATTTAATAATAAAATTGCCAAAAACTATAACAATTCTGAATACGTACTGCAGCGGATACCAGACGATGCCACCAGATCCTTCATCCTCCGTACCAAAACACCTCATTCCCCAGCTCTTGGGAATATCAGTAGCTAACAGCTTTCAGCTGAGTCCATCATCTTATTATTACCCTCAACTGAGGAGTGTTGCCTTGCCTGAAGTCACGCTCACATTCAATGACTGGTCAAGGCAAGAATATAAAGGCCTGGTTTCCTTTCCCAGTTTGTATCTACCCTGGAGGGCTCATCCCTCAGAGCTCCTTTTGGGATTGACTTTGTTCTTTGTTGTGACCACATCACAGCCTACCTTCTTCCTCTGCTAAATACTTAGCTCAGCCCTCCACAGACAATAATAGTAAGAGTAATTCCTGAGTGGTAATCTCCATCTCACAGTCTCCTTTCTAGGGCACCTGAATTGCAACACCTGGTGCCTGGATTATTGCCAGAAAGCAGAAACTAAGGTGGTATTTTGGAACGGATCACCTGCAGCTCATCTAGCAAGGAGAACATCACTGGTGGAAGATGGAACACCGATAGCACCTGGCACATGGAGGCATGCCAGTGTTTACAACTTTCACTCATGGTGAACTGGAATGGTGTACCGTAGAAGGACATGCCCTAACTAGGGTAATGTATCAGGCATATGATAAGTATAGACGAAATAACAGTTATAAGAATAGTGTAAGTAGATGGCTGTTTCTGGGGGCAATGAATTCTTGAAAGAGATGCAACCAAAGGCTGAGAGTAATTAACACAATTGAAGGGTAAGTGTGAAACTAAAAGGGCCTTATTAGCAGCATTAAAAAAGTATTTCATTTCCTGCTAGAAGAGGGGAGAACAAGTTTAGCACTGAACCTACAGCCAAGAGTAGCAGAGCTTGAGGTATATTTGACTTCTCAACCCAAACAAGTCTGCTGTGCCAGGGTCAAGCCCCTCACTGAAAAGAGTTGGACCCTAAGTATGATATGGGAGACATCTAAATTGATACACTTGAAAATCTTGAATCTCCATATTCCCTTGAGTCCTTTGGGCATGCAGAAGAGGCCCACTCTTTCCTGTTAAAGCCTATCACTCCCACTTTCCTTGATGATTATACAGAGGCCTCTGCCTTGCAAGCAACATTTGTCCCCTTCAGAATTTATCTCTACCACTCAGGCTGGCCTCTAAACCAAAAACTGGAGTTAAGTTTTATTACGAGCTGGCCAGAGAAATGCTGGGTCTCCTTCAGAAGAAAGAACATATCCCAAAGGAGCTGCATGGCTGCATGGTCTAGGCAATATATACCAGAAAGAGCCAGAAAGGTACTTCTTGAACTATATCCTGATTGTGCTAGATGAAGGGTATAGGAGGGCTGTACATAAACTTGAATAAGAAAGAGTATATTTCCCAGAGTATATAATTTAAAATCCAATGGAGGACCCTGGAAAAGGTACTAACTTGCTGCTAACATGACTCTTAGAAGTTTGGAAAAGTTCACTTGGGTCACAGGAAGTGAAATAGAAATGCCAGAACTGCCATGACAGAGAGAGGAAGAAGGTATCAAAGTCTCTGAGAAGAGGACATGCTAGAGTGGTGTGCTATATAAGGATGGGAATATCACCAGATAATCTTATTATATGAGGAGCTCAGATAATATTCTGTTTATCAGAGCAGCAAGGAATGCTCTAGTAAGATAGGCAACTGTATCACTGTGAAGCTCAGTGGTAGCTATCCTCATCAGCCAACGCTGATGCCAGGAGATTCTGTTACTGAAATGACCTACCTGAAACAATGAGGATGACAGCTTCCAAAATAAGAGACCACGTGATGGTGCTTAAACATCAGAGGCAAGGTTGGCACAATTATTTGAATAAACAGCAAAGTCAGAGTGACAGCAAGGGTGGCCTGATCTACAGAGATTTATAGAGATAGTTATTGGAGTGTGACATCCTTAGAGGCAAGAAAGATGAACAGCAAATAAGGTCATTGACCAATTTATAAAACTACAATAAATAAAAGATGGATAATCAAGAGACAGACCCACTACAGGTCATGATTCTTTGCCTAGTTGCTGAAGCAGAACCAGTTTTTAGAACAGAAACCCCTTGACTGAAGGAGAATCTGGTTGCCAGAATAAAGGCTTCTGTAACAAGGGAATACAGTAATTATTCTCCTAGTCCTTCCCCCAAAAGGCCTATGTCATTTTACTTAGGTAACTGTGCACTGGGAAAAGAAACATTCAAATAATTCACGTACTCTTGGACATGAGGACTGAGTCTTTATTGATACTTGGAGACCTGATATATCATCACACAACCTCTGTTGCACAAGGAGTATATAGGGACCAGGTAATAAATGGAGTTCTGTCCCATTCAGGCTTAGAATGTTCACTAAGTTCAAGGACCCACCTAACAGTCATTTTCTTACTCCCCAAATGTATGTTATAAATGGACATACTTGGGCAGTGGCATAAATCCCATATTAGTTTTTTTTTTCCTCCCTCAGGAGTAAGACCTATTAGACTGAGGGGCCTATAAAACTTCCTCCACCACCTCCCCGCAACCAGCCAGCTGAGATAGTAAAATACATAGATATAGACACAGATATATGCTCATATAAGTGCATATATAAAACATCTGGGGGGAATGCAAGTGATAAGCACCATATATATACTATATATATATATATAGAGAGAGAGAGAGAGAGAGAGAGAGAGAGAGAGGGAGAGAGAGAGAGAGAGAGAGAGAATATATATATACACACGTAAAGGTTTCAGTTGTTGTGGTTCCCATCATATTTCAGTTTATTCAACAGTCTGCACCCTCAACACCCAGACAGATTCTAGATGATGTGTTAGTGAAGTATAACAAATTCAACCAAGTATCAGCCCTAATTGTAGTTGTTCATACAGGTATACTTGCTAAACCAGATTAACATAGTCACAGTACATGTGGTCATTAATCTGGAGAATGCATTCTCTTTCATCCCTATCAGAAAGAGTTCACTTTTATTTGGAATCGAAGCTCTCCTACCCACTGTTATAAAATGGTCAAAGTAGGACTGGACCATCTGGACATGGTGCAAAACACCATATTGGTCACCCATATCAATAATATCATGTTAATTGGACTAGATTATAAAAAAGTGGCAAGTACTTTGCAGGTGCTTATAAGGCATATGCCCTCCACAGGGTAGAAGATAAACTCCATGAGGATTCAAGTTCTTGGCATATCAGTAAAGTTTGAAAGGGTCCATTCGTTTGGGGCATGTTGAGGCTTCTTCTCCAATGTGAAGAACAAATGCTTTCATCTTACACATTCCACTACTACCAAAGTAGCACAGTGCCCCGTATGCTACTTTGGGTTCTGGAACCAACATATAACATGCAAATAGCAACCACAAGAGAACTGTAGTAGTAATACAAATAATAAATAGACATTAAAAAATATTACTTAAGGTAAAGTGGCTTGTTTTATAATGATAAAAGGGTCAATCCATCACAAAGATATAGTCATTGTAAACATATATGCATCTGCTAACCCAATACCAAAAAGATGAAGAAAAAACTGGCAGAAATGAAAGGAGAAATGGACAATTCAGCAACAATAGTTGAAACTTCAGTACCCCACGTTCCATAATGGATGGAACAACTATATAGAAGAAGATAAACAATAAAATACAAGACTTGGACAACACTATAATCCAAATATACCTAACAAATAATGGGATTTATCCCAAAATGCAATGATGGTTCAACATACAATAATCAATTAAAGTAATACACTTTATCAACAGAATAAACAAAGAAAACACCTGATCATTTTAATTACTGCAGTAAAAGCATTTGACAAAATCCAAAACTCTTTCATGATTCAAAACAGAAACTCAACAAGTCAGGAATAGAAGGGTACTTCTTCAACCTGTTTAAGGGTACCTATAAAATATCCACAGCTAGCATCATACTTGATGATATAACAGTTAAAGCTTTCCCACTGAAAATAAGAACAAGACAATGATGCCTACAGTTGCCACTTCTGGTCAACCTGTATGAGAGGTATAAGCCAGGGCAATTAGACAAGAAAAATAAATACAAAGACATCCAGATTGGAAAGAAAGACATATAACTATCTCTATTTGCAAATGACATGATCTTGTATACAGAAAAATTCCAAGGAATACAATAAAAGGCTTTCAGAACTAATAAACAAGTTAAGCAAAGCTACAGAATAAAATATCAACATATGAAAATCAATAACATTTCTATACATTTGTAATGAAAAATTTTAAATGAAATTAACAAAAATTCCATTTACAATAGCATCAAAAGTAATAAAATGCTTAGGAATAACTTTAACAAAAGAAGTGCAAAACTTGTACCCTCTAATAAACTACAAAATATTTGGAATAGAAATTTTAAAAGATTTAAATAAATGGTATAACATGATCATAGATTAGAAGACTTAATATTGTTAATTGTCAATACTCCCCACATTTATCTATGATTTCAAGGCAATCCCTATCAAAATCCAGCTGACTTCTTTGTAGAAATTAATAAATTGATTCTAAAGTTTATACAAAATTGCACAGGACCCAAAATAGCCAAAATAAACTTGAAAAAGAATAACCAAGGTTCACTCACACTTGTAAACTTCAAAGCTTATTACAAAGTAACAGTAATCAAGATAGCGTTGTACTGGATTAGGATATATAAATAGATCAATGGAATGTAATTAATAGTCCAGAGATAAACTCACATGTCTATATTCAACTGATTTTCAACAAGTTTACCAAGACCATTCAATGGAGAAAGAATAGTGTTTTCAACAAATGGTACTGGGGCAACTGGACAGCCACATACAAATGAATGAAGTTGAACACTTACCTCCTACCATATATAAAAATTAACTCAAAATAGGTCAAAGACATATAAGTAAGAGCTAAAACTACAAAACACTTAGGAGAAAGCACAGGGGTAAATCTTCATCACCTTGGATTTGGCAATGGATTGTTAGATATGTCACCAAAAGCACAAACAGTAAATTAAATACATATATATGTATAAATAAATAAAATGAGCTTCATCAAAGTTAAAAACTTTTGTGCTTCAAAGAACATCATCAAAAAGTGAAAAGGCAACCCACAGAATGGAAAAAAAATATTTGCAAATCACATATCTGATAAGCAACAGTTATCTAGTATATATAAAAGCCTCATAAAGCTCATTAATAATAAAGAAAAACTGTACAATTCAAAAATTGCAAAGAGACAGATCCAAAAAAATATTATTGTTATTTATGTCAAAGAGTGTTCTGCCTATGTTTTCCTCTAGGACTTTTATAGTATCCAGTCTTACATTAAGGTCTTTAATCTATTAGGGAAACAAAAGCAAAACTAAACAAATGGGATCTAATTAAACATAAAAGCTTTTGCACAACAAAGGAAACCATCCACAAAATGAAAAGACAACCAACCGAACAGGAGAAGATATTTGTAAATGATATGACTGATAAAGGATTGATATCCAATATATATAAACAGCTCATACAACTCAACATACAATAAAAAAAAAAAACTAGATTAGAAAATGGGCAGAAGAACTAAATAAAAATTTTTCCAAAGAGGAAATGCAGATGGCCTACAGGCACATGAAAAGATGCTCAATATCACTAATCATCAGGGAAATGCAAATCAAACCCACAATGAGTTATCACCTTATACCTGTCAGAATGCTTATCATCAAAAGAACACAAATAACAAATGTTGGCAAGGATGTAGAGAAAAGGGAGTCCTCACACACTGTTGGTGGGAACGTAAATTGATGCAGCCACTGTGGAAAGCAGTATGGAGGATTCTCAAAAAACTAAAAATAGAACTATCGTAGGACTCAGCAATTCCACTCCTAGGTTTATATCCAAAAAAACTCAAAAAAACAAAACCAAAAACATTAATTTGAAAAGATACGTACATCCTAATGTTCACAGCAGTATTATTTACAATTGCCAAGGGTATGGAAGCAAACTAAGTGTCCATCAGTAGAGGAATGGATAAAGAAGATGTGGTATATATATACAATAGAATACTACTCAACCATAAAAAGAATGAAATTTTGCCACTTGCAGCAATATGGATGGTCTTGGGGGACATTATGCTAAGTGAAGTAAGTCAGACAAAGACAAATATTGTATGATATCACCTATAAGTGGAATCTAAAGAATGCAACAAACTTGTGAATAAAACAAAAAAGAAGCAGACTCACAGATACAGAGAGCAAACTAGTCATTACCAGTGGGGAGAGGGAAGTGGGGAGGGGCAATACAAGGGTGGGGGAAAAAAGGGTTTTTATGGGATTATATGAAATGATGTGTATGAAACTTTTGAAAATTTTTTTTGAATTTTATTTATTTTTTAATACAGCAGGTTCTTATTAGTTATCCATTTTATACATATTAATGTATATATGTCAACCCCAGAAACTTTTGAAAATTTTAAAGCACTATAGAATTTAAAGAATCTTGCATTCAATAAAAATATTTTTAAAAAATATAAATAAATAAATAATTGCAAAGAATCTGAATGAATATTTATCCAAAGAAGATATAAGAAGGCCAATAAACATACAGAAAGGTGCTCAACATTATCAGTTATCAGGGAAACGCAAATCAAAATCGCAATGTGATACCACTTCACACCCACTATGATGGGTATAATCCAAAAAGGGGAAAATAATATGTGTTGGTTAGGATGTGGAAAAATGGGAACCATCATCCACTGCAGGTGAGAATGTAACAAATCTGACAGTTTCTCAAACAGTCAAATATAGAGTTACCATATGACCCAGCAATTCCACTCCTAGCTATAGATCCAAGAGAAATTAACATTCATGGCAGTATTATTTATCTTGGTGAAAAGGTGGAAACAACTCAAATATCCATAAACTCATAAATGGATAAACAAAAGTGGTATATCCATACAATGAAATATTACTCGGTCATTAAAAGGAATTAAGTACTGATACATGCTACCACATAGATGAACCTTCAAAACATTATGCTAATTGAAAAAATCCAGTTACAAAATATCACATATTATATGATTCCTTCTATATTAAATGTCCACAATAGACAAGCCTATAGACACAGAAAGTAGACTAGTGGTTGCTTAAGGCTTGGGGAGATGGGTGAATAGAGGGGTAATAGCTAAAGGGTACATGGTTTCTTTTTTTACTGTGGTAAGAAACATATAACACAAAAATTTACCACTTTAACCATTTTAAATGTATAGTACAGCAGTGTTAACTATATGCACTATGTTGTGCAACAGATCTCTAAAACTTTCTCATCTTGTAAAACTGAAATTCTATATTCACTGATATCCATTAGAAAACAACTGTCTCTTCCCCCTTCCTCTTCCCCATGCAAAACCTGTCTATTTTCTAATAGTTTGACTACTTCAGATACCTCACACATGGTTTCTTTTTGAGGAGATGGAAATGTTCTACAACTGACTGTGGTGATTTTGCACATATCATTGTTGAATATTCACATCAAATTGTATATTTTGATTAGGTAGATTGTATGGTATGTGAAGTAAATCTGAATAAAGCTGCTAAAAAAACTGGAATATTAGCAAGGGAGACTAAGCAAGGCACTCAGAGTACCTCCAAATCCTCCCAAATAGCACCATCTTATTTTTCAGAGTCCTATTTTTATCCCTATATCTTTCACTTAAGAAACATGGTGAGGCTATGCAATCAATCTGTATTGTAATTCAATAACCCACAGAAATAGACTTTGTACATGATTTTTTCTTGTGCTAATCTGAAATCTTTGAGTTAAAGTCTTTTGAGGACTAATGATAATGGTGCCATGAGCTGGGAATTTAAAAAACAGTGAACTTATAATTTTCTTTCTTTATGGTCTTCATTACAGTTAGAAGCAGCCAGTCTCAACACTGTACCTGTATTCTTTGAACTTTTCATTAAGATCTATCACAGAAACTATGTGGTCCATCAAGGTTAGTAGATAAAGAGAGAACTGGCACTCAAACAATTAGACTAAAAAGCATTCGTATTAGAACACAATAAAAATTCTAAGTAAACATAGATATCAATTTAAAACATCAGTAGGCCTTTTTGAAATAAAAAAATGTTTAATTTTTCTGCTTTGTTTAGCTAACAGTGCCATGTGTCACCCAGTTGTCTTTCAGACAATCTCCAGATAAAAGATAAAAGACCATTAAATCAGCCAGTGGGGCGGGGAATGGACTTCGTCAGAACACCAGAAGGCTGGGATTAGAAATATTGCTCAAGGAAAGCCTACGGTCTTCCTTTAGGAAAGTACATTCCCTTTCTGATGCTGAATTTGATCCAAGAACAGAGAGAGCGCAAGGTTAATAAAAATTTCCTTAAACAGAAGTGTTTCACTTGTTGGTGTAAGTTATTTCTGTTGGTGACTCAAGACCTGAATCAAAAGGGGCAGTTTGATAGCAAGAATTGATCTTACCTTGCACAATCCATGTCACCAGCATCCGTGTTCCTTTTGTGAGGGACTGTGGGGACCAAGATAAGTTATGCTGAAAATTGCTGCATCTGCTTCTACCCTAAGCTGCCACTTCACATCTGATAAGAACTTGTACCTTGAGAAAATTAACTTGGAAAGTTAACCTTTTACTCTGAGCGTATGATTTTGTTTGCTACCAATCCATAACACACCCAATACCCTGATCCTAAAATTTCACATATTATCCATTGAAGTGTTTACTCAGAACTCTGTGCATATTAACTTAAATTTGATTTTTATAAAATCCATTCACAGTGAGTTCAAGCAAACATTTATAATGGCTTTTCTTTTGCAGAGAGCCAAGTGTCACTCTTTGCCAGCTGTTAACCTCAGGCCAGACCAATGTAATTAGTTTTGGTAATTACTTCTAGTTCTTCAGGAATAATTGAAATTATTCCATCCTTACTTCACTCTAGAATTAAATTGATTGATTCTTCTTATGTGAGAACTTATGACCTTTAAGTCTACCTACTCACAGTATGTTCCATAACTAATGAAATATACTTTTTCAAGTCTTCCTTCTCTATAGAAAAACATAATAATCAAAATGCTCCAAAGCACACTTAACTCAGACATTCAAGTATATTACTCATATCGAGGTTATTAGTTTTAAATATTTCTGGTTTAATAAGTTTTTACTTGTCTGCTGGGATAGTTGCTCTCTCCCACACATGTGAATTTTGGTTTAAGAAATGCATGAATAGTGATGGATGGCCCTGAGAGCCTCAAGTTTTGTCAGGGTCTTTCAGTGTCAATGAACATGTGCTCATGCAAGCAACAAAAATGTCAATTTCAACTTCAAATAGTCTCTGAAATCAGTAAGTGCATAATCAACATATAACCATTAGTTTTTTCAGATTATTTTTCCCTCATTATTCTTGGAATGGTATACAAAAGTACTTAATAATATTGATTTTGGTGTCAAACATAACAGAGTTTTCTAGTCTCTTCCACTTATTAGCTGTTTTGCCTTGGGCTAATTACTCAATCTTTAAGCCCCTAATTTTTTATTTGTGCAATTGGAATAAGGCCTCATATCATTTTTTATTGATTAAAGAAGATAATAAATATAACAGTAATCTAAACATCAAAAGCATACAAAAAAAACAATTCAAAAACAATTAAGAGTATCCCTTAAAGAAAAGAGTATAGTGTAATTGAAGGATGGTTTGCTTTCTTTTGCAATGCTTGGAACTAGAATTATCTACAGGAGTCTCAAGTTGGTAATATCATAATGATACAATCTATGTGACAAATCTATAGAAAAGATGGTATAGAGCACAAAAGACAATCACTTTAATGTCAAAGGACTCTCTGGAAGTATATATTGCATTTTTTCAATAATTTGTGTTTTCCTAAGTAATAAGTGCTCTTAAATGTGTAATGGCAAGTGTATATGTATGTACATATCTACACCCACATTTGTGTATAAAAACTGTGGACTATTTTGAAGTTAAAATATCAATACCATAAAATATATTTTAATTTGGAAAAGATAAAGTCCAGATATTCAGGGAAAAATATGTCCCATTTTAATAATTATTACTAAGTTTTAGAAAGACTGGGGAACTAAGTTCAAATAACCAAGAACAGCAATTGATTCTTGTTAATTTGAGAAAGTAAGCTGTTTATTCTCTAAGAAAGCCAAATTACAGCTGTTGGGTTTATTTCAAGAAAACCCCTATGCATTTGTTACTACCATTACCATTACTGAAGTAGAAATGAGAGATCAGTCTGTTACATATCATGGAAAACTTACTTGGAAAATGAAGGTGCTTATTAATTGAAAATGCTATGTCATGTTCATTGTGACACCAATGTAAGAGCCAACTCTTTCTAAGTTAATCTCTAAATTTAATGTAATTTCATTAAAAAAATCTCAACAAGAGGTTTATGGAACTTGCCTAATGGATTCTAAACTGCATAAGGATAAAATAAATATCTGAGAGTAGCCACAGTCAACTTGTTGATGAATAAGGACTAAGACTATCCTACTATTAGTAAGTATTGCTATAAAGCTATAGTAATTAAAACCGTGTGCCATTAGCACAGGGGTTGTAACCCTTAGTCAAAAGAACAGAATAAAAATAGCCTGGAAGCATATCCAATAGCAACATGGGAACTCAAAATATGGCAAAAGTCACATGGAAATCACTGGAAAACTACGGATATTTCAAACAATGATGATGGTAAACATGACTGTTAAGGAATAATAGGGTTTTACTTCCTACTACACACAAGAATAAATTACAGAAGTATTAATGACTTAAAGAGGAAAAACTCAATTTTTAAATTATTGAAAAGCACACAAGACTAGATATCAAAAGATTTGAGGCAGTTTTAACTCTGAAGTTAGCAACTATGAAATCTTACGAAATTTTTCAACTTATTGAGCCTCACTTTAGTAATGGGAAAATATGTTTACTTCATTTATCTAGGATTTTAATAAAACATGATTTGAAAAATTATATTTGTGAATTGAAAATCAACCACTTTATTTGGTAGTGATATACTGACAGAATGAAAGAGAAATTCTACAAATAAAATCATCTATATGGCCTCCGTCTGTTAGTTTACATGTGAAACAGTATTATAACATTTGTTCCAAATAGCCAGTGGGTATGTTCATAGACTAAGGGGTAGGATTTCTTCACACCACACTCCAGTAGAGATACCGGCTTAAAAAATCTTAATATAATGCTCAAAAGAAAGATGTATTTTTTAGGGCGCAGTGAGTGACAAAAACATGTAGTGTCAGAAATTGCCCATTCCTCAGAGTATTCAAACTGGTCTCCAGGCACTCTTTGCAAAGTCTAGGATTCCTTCCTTAGAATAGTTACAGTTGGTTGCAGCAGTTTTGAATGCCCCCAGAGCATGGCTTGACTATAAGAATCCTGATTTAAGAATTTAATTTAAAAAGACATTCTGGAGAGCAGCCATGTTTCAAAATATCATAGGAAAACTGAGATGCCCACTTCTGCTGCCCTAGTCAGTGGCCAGTGTCCAATCTTTTTACAGATTTTTTTTCCCCACTGCTTCTTTCATGACTAGCAGGAACCTGTTGTACACTGGTCCATTTCACCAAGATTGTGACCCCAAAATGAGAGCTCATGCTTATTGGCTTATTAATTCTTAAGGTGAGCTTGTTAGAAATATTAGACTATATTTCTCACTCACTCTTGCTTGTCAAAGCACATGTAATGAATATTTTAAAGACAAGAAACATCTACCAATAATTACAAACAAAAAAACTGTTTTACGAAATAACTAAAATGTAGCACAAGTAAAGTTCAAGCAACTTGTTTATGCAATCCAAAGATGATGCTTCAAAGGCTACTCTCTTTCCCTCTCTCTATAAATAAAGAGCAAACTTCCCATGATGGCACATAATGCCATCGTTATTCTGACCTAATGACTACTCAGCTATAAACTAGTATCAGATGATGCAGTAATGCAATTAAGTTTACTCACATGTCATACTCACCTCAGAAGACACTATTTACACTCATCAGAATTAAGAAATGCTGAAAAACAGTATTAGTCCAACTGAAATTTGACCTATTTTATCCATATTCCAAAAGATGTAACATTTTCATGGACAGGTGACCCGATTTAAGCTGAAATTAAAAACAACAAGCAATAAGCCAACAGCTGTTTATTAAATCTATTTTTCTCAGCATGGTACTGAGATAGGTGATAAAGGGTAAACATATTTGCTTTCAATCCATGTTGTCAATGTGCTTACAATCTATACATAAAACAAAAAAAATCTAAAATGCATGAAAACATATAAAACGTCTATCTCCTTATTAATTTTTACCTGAGCTACCATATAAAGAGGTTCTCTTCCCAATACACAAACCCATGCTTCCTCCAGTGTTCTCCATTTTGTACAGTTCGAATGCCTTTTTCTTATTTGCTTTATTGGCCTAAAATCTTGCACTAGACTTTTTTCATTTTTAAAATTTATTTTCCCCAGCTTTATTGAGATATTTGCATATAGCATAGATTTTGGTGTGACTGGCTTTCTCATCATTCATACTTTGACTAAAATGTCATTATATCAGAAAGTTCTTCCTTGACCATATTTTCTAAAGAAGCACCCCATCTACAGTTTCTTTTATATCACCTACTTTAAAATACATATTTAATTATCAATTATATAATGTATATGATTTATATAATACACAGTTCTGTGTATATATATTTTGTATACATATGTTAAATATATATTCAAACTTACAAAAATTACAAGAATAGTACAAGAAACCTCCAGATATTCTATACCCAGAGTCACAAATCGTTTATATTTTCTCCATCTGTTTTATTGTTATCTCTGTAAAATCACACATAGAGACACCTTACTTTTTTTCTGTACCACTTGAAAGTAACTTTGGGACATTTTCCCTTTATTCATAAGTACTTTAATAGGTTTTTCTAAGGAAAAAAGGACTTTCTTTTATACAATGATAGTATGGTTATGAAAGTCAATAAATTTTAAATTGAGAAAACAGTATTCTAATGGTGCGATGGAGCTGGATGTTTGTTACATTTTTAGGAATTTTTCAAGCTCTTTGTTAAAGTCTTGGTAGCTTGAAATCAGCCATTGTGGCAATATACGGTCCATGGAAATTGACAAACACTAAGATTTAGGGCTTCTATTTCAGAGTTTCCATTTAATAGCATACTGCTAATAGTATCTACCCCAGAGCCCATATTCAAATTTTGTCAATTTTTCCCATATTGTCCTTTAGAGCTATTTATTTTTTTCTGCCTTAAGTTTGATTCAGGATCACACATTGCATTTATTGCCATACCTCTTTACTCTGTTTTACTCTGGAATACTTCCTCAAACTTTCTTTATGTTTTTGACCTTGACATTTTGGAAAGTGTAGTTATTTTGTAGAATATTCTTAGTTAGGGTTTGTTGAATGTCTCCTCATGATTAGGCTAGGTTGTGCACTTTGTGGAAGAATACCACAAACGTGCTGTTTTACCTTTATCAGAACATCATTTATAAGATACACATGAGGATAATGGTAGCCTAGAAGAAAATTGATAATGGTAGTCTAAAACATATGGTTAAGGTGATGACTGCTGGGATTTCTCCCTGAAAATTTACTATTGCTTCTTATAATTAATAAGAAATCAGGGGCTTCCCTGGTGGCGCAGTGGTTGAGAATCTGCCTGCCAATGGAGGGGACACGGGTTCGAGCCGTGGTCTGGGAAGATCCCACATGTCACGGAGCAACTAAGCCCGTGCGCCACAGCTACTGAGCCTGCGCGACTGGAGCCTGTGCTCCGCAACAAGAGAAGGCCGCAACAGTGAGAGGCCCGTGCACCGCGATGAAGAGCGGCCCCCGCTCGCCACAAGTAGAGAAAGCCCTCGCACAGAAACGAAGACCCAACACAGCCAAAAATAAATAAATAAATAAATTTATTAAAAAAAAAAAAAAAGAAAAGAAATTTATGTGGAGCTACTTTAAGACTACATAAATATCCTCATGCTTATCATCATTTTACCTATGAGTTTCAGCATTCATTGGTGATTTTCTAACTTCATATTTTTTCCTATATTTAGAATTGAAGAGCTATATTTAGTAAAGAACTTCCCTTATCATTCATTTATTCACTCATTAATTCAGTTATTTAATTATTCATTAATTCAGTAATGTGTATATATATCAGTATATTTTTTATTTTATTCATGTTATCACTTTTAAGATCACAATTAATTTTGAGGTATGTTTTGCTCCAGATTTGGGAACTGGGATCACCTTAAAGTGGTTCCCAATGAGATTTGAGCAATTTCTTACTTTCTGAAACAGAAATAAATTCTGGGTTCATTTTATACTTTTCCTGTCCCAACCATAGAATCAGGCATATCTTTAAGTAACCCTGGTAACATCTGGAGCATGGAATTTAGAAATCAAGATCTGGGAGCTGAGTATGTTCAATGCTAATGATGTGTCATTGCTTCTATGCTCTCTCAGTAAACAGATAAGAAATACAAATTTATATATTTTTCTATGTGTTATTTACATCTATTTCTCAATCTATATATATATTTCTCTCTCTCTCTCTCTCTCTCTATATATATATATATATGTATATACATATATATCTACACAACTCTATATAATTAAATGAGTACATACTGATCTCTCCAAATCTAATCTCACAGCACAGAGCATATTCAAGTCTTCCCTCTTTCCATGTATGTACATCACTTTCTCAAAAATGAGAAAACTAGCTTTCATTATGTTCTATACATTGAGGAATTCCTCAAGGACAAAATATACATAAATTAGTTCAAGAATAGGTACTCAGGAGACCTTCAAGATGGTGGAGAAGTAAGACGTGGAGATCACCTTCCTCCCCACAAATACATCAGAAATACATTTACACGTGGAACAACTCCTACAGAACACCTACTGAACACTGGCAGAAGACCTCAGACTTCCCAAAAGGCAAGAAACTCCCCACGTACCTGGGTAGGGAAAAAGAAAAAACAGAGACAAAAGAATACGGATGGGACCTGCACCTCTGGGAGGGAGCTGTGAAGGAGAAAAAGTTTCCACACACTAGGGAGGCCCTGCATGGCAGAGAGGGAGGATCGTGCGGGGGGGAAGCTTCGGACCCATGGAGGAAAGCACAGCAATAGGGGTGCAGAGGGCAAAGTGGAGAGATTCCCGCACAGAGGACCGGTACCGACCAGCACTCACCAGACTGAGAAGCTTGTCTGCTCACGCGCCAGGACAGGTGGGGGCTGAGAGCTGAGGCTTGGGCTTCGGAGGTCGGATCCCAGGGAGAGGACTGGGGTTGGTGGCGTGAACACAGCCTGAAGGGGGCTAGAGTGCCACGGCTAGCTGGGAGGGAGTCTGGGAAAAAGTGTGGACCTGCCGAACAGGCAAGAGACCATTGTTTCGAGATGCATGAGGAGAAGGGATTCACAGCACCACTTAAATGAGCTCCAAAGACGGGCGCAAGCCACAGCTATCAGTGCAGACACCAGAGACGGGCATGAAATGCTAAGGCTGCTGCTGCAGCCACCAAGAAGCCTGTGTGCAAGCACAAGTCACTCTCCACACCTCCCTTCCTGGGAGCCTGCGCAGCCCGCCACTGCCAAGGTCCCGTGATCCAGGGACAGCTTCCCCAGGAGAAAACACGGCGTGCCTCAGGCTGGTGCAATGGCATGCTGGCCTCTGCCACCGCAGGCTCGCCCCACACTCCGTACCCTTCCCTCCCCCCCGGTCTGAATGAGCCAGAGGCCCTAATCAGCTGAGCCTTTAACGTCCTGTTTGGGCACGGAAAAGACACGCTCAGGCGACCTACATGCAGAGGTGGAGCCAGATCCCAAGCTGAACCCCGGGAACTGTGAGAACAAAGAAGAGAAAGGGAAATTTCTCCCAACAGCCTCAGGAGCAGCGGATTAAATCTCCACAGTCAACTTGATGTACCCCGCATCTGTGGCATACCTGAATAGACAACAAATCATCCCAAAATTGAGGTGGTGGACTTTGGGAGCAACTGTAGACTTGGGGGTTTGCTTTCTGCATTTAATTTGTTTCTGGTTTTATGTTTAACTTAGTTTAGTATTTAGAGTTTATTATCATTGGTAAATTTGTTTATTGATTTGGTTGCTCTCTTCCTTTTATTTAACATATATATATTTTTTCCTTTTGCTCTTTTTGTGAGTATGTGTATGCTTCTTTGTGTGATTTTCTCTGTATACATTTGCTTTTACATGTGTCCTAGAGTTCTGTCCGTTTACTTTTTCTTTTTTTTTTTTAACTATAGTTTTTAGTGCTTCTTATCAATGGTGGATGTGTTTTTTTGTTTGGTTGCTCTCTTCTTCCTTTCCTTCTTTTTTTTTTTTTTTTTTTTTTTGTGGTACGCGGGCCTCTCACTGTTGTGGCCTCTCCCGTTGCGGAGCACAGGCTCCAGATGCGCAGGCTCAGCGGCCATGGCTCACAGGCCCAGCTGCTCCGCGGCATGTGGGATCTTCCCGGACCGGGGCACGAACCCGTGTCCCCTGCATCAGCAGGCGGACTCTCAACCACTGCGCCACCAGGGAAGCCCATCCTTCTTTTTTTACTGCTTTTTAATTTTCTTATTTTTAATATTTTTTTACTTAATAACTTTATTTTATTTTATTTATTATTTTTTTCTCCCTTTTCTTCTGAGACATGTGGCTGACAGGGTCTTGGTGCTCCGACTGGGTGTCAGTCCTATGCCTCTGAGGTGGGAGAGCTGAGTTCAGGACATTGGTCCACCAGAGACCTCCGAGCTCCACATAATATCGAATGGCAAAAGCTCTCCCAGAGATCTTCATCTCAATGCTAAGACCCAGCTCCACTCAACGACCAGCAAGCTGCAGTGCTGGACACCCTATGCCAAACAACTAGTAAGACAGGAACACAACCCCACCCATTAGCAGAGAGGCTGCCTAAAATAATGATAAGGTCACAGGCACCCCAAAACACACGACCGGACACGCTCCTGCACAAAAAGACAAGATCCAGCTTCATCCACCAGAACACAGGCACCAGTCCCCTCCAACAGGAAGCCTACACAAACAAATGAAACAACTTTACCCACTGGGAGCAGATACAAAAAACAACAGGAACTACAAACCTGCACCCTGTGAAAAGGAGACCAAAACACATTAAGTTAAGCAAAATGAGAAGACAGAGAAACACACAGAAGATGAAGGAGCAAGGTAAAAACCCACCAGACCTAACAAGTGAAGACGAAATAGGCAGTCTACCTGAAAAAGAATTCAGAGTAATGATAGTAAAGATGTCAAAATTTTGGAAATAGATTGGAGAAATACAAGAAACGTTTAACAAGGACCTAGAAGAACTAAAGAGCAAACAATGATGAACAACACAAAAAAATGAAACTAAAAATTCTCTAGAAGGAATCAATAGCAGAATAACTGTGGGAGAAGAACGGATAAGTGATCTGGAAGATAAAATACTGGAAATAACTACCGCAGAGCAGAATAAAGAAAAAAGAATGAAAAGAATTGAGGACAGTCTCAGAGACCTCTGGGACAATATTAAATGCACCAACATTCGAACTATAGGGGTCCCAGAAAAAGAAGAGAAAAAGAAAGGGACTGAGAAAATATTTGAAGAGATTATAGTTGAAAACTTCCCTAACATGGGAAAGGAAATAGTCAAGTCCAGGAAGCACGGAGTCCCATACAGGATAAAACCAAAGAGAAACATGCCAAGACACATAATAATCAAACTATCAAAAATTAAATACAAAGAAGAAACATTAAAAGCAGCAAGGGAAAACAAAAAATAACATACAAGGAAATCCCCATAAGGTGTAAAGCTTATCTTTCAGCAGAAACTCTGCAAGCCAGAAAGGAGTGGCAGGACATATTTACACTGAAGGGAAAAACACACAACCAAGATTACTTTACCCAGCAAGGATCTCATACAGATGTGATGGAGATATTAAAACCTATACAGACAATCAAAAGTTAAGAGAATTCAGCACCACCAAACCAGCTTTACAACAAATGTTAAAGGAACTTCTCTAGGCAGGAAAAGACCTACAAAAATAAACCCAAAACAATTTTAAAAATCGTACTAGGAACATACATATCAATAATTACCTTAAATGTAAACGGATTAAATGCTCCAACCAAAAGATATAGACTGGCTGAATAGATATATGACCCATATATATGCTGTTTACAAGAGACCCATATATATGCTGTTTACAAGAGACCAACTTCAGACCTAGGGACACACACAGACTGAAAGTGAGGGGGTGGAAAAAGATATTCCATGCAAATGGAAATCAAAAGAAAGCTGGAGTAGCAATTCTCATATGAGACAAAACAGACTTAAAATAAAGACGATTACAAGAGACAAAGAAGTACACTACATAATGATCAAGGGATCAATCCAAGAAGAAGATATAACAATTGTAAATATTTATGCACCCAACATGGAGCATCTCAATAAATGAGACAAATGCTAACAGCCATAAAAGAGGAAATGGACAGTAACACAATCATAGTAGGGACGTTCACAGCCGACTTTCACCAATGGACAGGTCATTCAAAATGAAAATACATAAGGAAATACAAGCTTTAAATGACACATTAAAGAAGATGGACTTAATTGATATTTATAAGACATTCCGTTCCAAAAGAACAGAATACACTTTCTTCTCAAGTGCTCATGGAACATTCTCCAGGATAGATCATATCTTGGGACACAAATCAAGCCTTGGTAAATTTCGGAAAATTGGAATCATATCAAGTATCTTTACCAACCACAATGCTATGAGAGTAGGTATCAATTACAGGAAAAAATCTGTAAAAATTACAAACACATGGAGGCTAACAATACACTACTAAATAACCAAGAGATCACTGAAGAAACCAGAGGAAGTCAAAAAATACTTAGAAACAAATGACAATGAAAACATGATGAGGCAAAACCTATGGGATGAAGCAAAAACAGTTTTAAAAGGGAAGTATATAGCAATAAAATCCTACCTCAAGAAACAAGAAACAACTCAAATAAACAACCTAACCTTATACCTAAAGCAATTAGAGAAAGAAGAACAAAAACCCCAAATTAGCACAAGGAAGGAAATCATAAAGATCAGATCAGAAATAAATGAAAAAGAAATGAAGGAAACGATAGCAAAGATCAATAAAACTAAACGCTGGTTGTTTGAGAAGATAAACAAAATTGATAAACCATTAGCCAGGCTCATCAAGAAAAAAAGGGAGAAGACTCAAATCAATAGAATTAGAAATGAAAAAGGAGAAGTAACAGTGGACACTGCAGAAATACAAAGGATCATGAGAGATTACTGCAAGCAACTATATGCCAATAAAATGGACAAATTGGAAGAAATGGACAGATTCTTAGAAAAGCACAACCTTCCGAGACTGAACCAGGAAGAAATAGAAAATATAAACAGACCAATCACAAGCACTGAAATTAAGACTGTAATTTAAAATCTTCCAACAAACAAAAGGCCAGGACCAGACGCCTTCACAGGTGAATTCTATCCAACATTTAGAGAAGAGCTAACAACTATCCTTCTCAAACTCTTCAAAAATATAGCAGAGGGAGGAACACTCTTCAAAAATATAGCAGAGGGAGGAACACTCCCAAATTCCTTCTGTGAGGCCACCAACACCCTGATACCAAAACCAGACAAAGATGTCACAAAGAAAGAAAACTACAGGCCAATATCACTGATGAACATAGATGCAAAAACCTTCAACAAAATACTAGTAAACAGAATCCAAAAGCACATTAAAAGGATCATACCCCATGACCAGATGCGGTTTATCCCAGGAACGCAAGGATTCTTCAATATATGCAAATCAATAAATGTGATAAACCATATTAACAAACTGAAGGAGAAAAACCATACGATCATCTCAATAGATGCAGAAAAAGCTTTCGAGAAAATTCAACACCCATTTATGGTAAAAACCTCCAGAAAGTAGGCACAGAGGGAACTTACCTCAACATAATGAAGGCCATATATGACAAACCCACAGCCAACTTTGTCCTCAATGGTGAAAACCTGAAACCATTTCCTCTAAGATCAGGAACAAGACAAGGTTGTCCACTTTCACCACTATTGTTCAACACAGTTTGGAAGTATTAGCCACAGCAATCAGAGAAGAAAAACGAATAAAAGGAATCCAAATCGGAAAAGAAGAAGTAAAGATGCCACTATTTGCAGATGGCATGATACTATACATAGAGAATCCTAAAGATGCTACCAGAAAACTACTAGAACTAATCAATAATGAATTTGGTAAAGTAGCAGGATACAAAATTAATGCACAGCAATCTCTTGAATTCCTACACACTAATACAGAAAAATCTGAACAAGAAATTAAAGGAACACTCCCATTTACCACTGTAACAAAAATAATAAAATACCTATGAACAAACCTACGTAAGGAGACAAAAGACCTGTATGCAGAAAACTATAAGACACTGATGAAAGAAATTAAAGATGATATAAATTTGGAGAGATATACCATGTTCTTGGATTGGAAGAATCAACATTATGAAAATGACTCTACTACCCAAAGCAATCTGCGGATTCAACACAATCCCTATCAAACTACCAATGGCATTTTTCACAAAACTAGAACAAAACATTTCACAACTTGTATGGAAACACTAAAGACCCCGAATAGCCAAAGCAATCTTGAGAAAGAAAAATGGAGCTGGAGGAATCAGGCTCCTAGACTTCAGACTATAGTACAAAGCTACAGTAATCAAGACAGTATGGTACTGGCACAAAAACAGAAAGATACATCAATGGAACAGGATAGAAAGCCCAGAGGTAAACCCACCCACATATGGTCACCTTATTTTTGATAAAGGAGGTAAGAATATGCAGTGAAGACAGCCTCTTCAATAAGTAGTGTTTGGAAAACTGGACAGCTACTTGTAAAAGAATGAAATTAGAACACTGCCTAACACCATACACAAAAATAAACTCTAAATGGATTAAAGATCTAAATGTAAGGCCACACACTATAAAAGTCCTAGAGGAAAACATAGGCAGAACACTCTATGACATAAATCACAGCAAGATCCTTTTTACCCACCTCCTAGAGAAATGGAAATAAAAACAAAAACAAATGGGACCCAATGAAACTTAAAAGCTTTTGCACAGCAAAGGAAACCAAAAGCAAGACGAAATGACAACCCTCAGAATGGGAGAAAATATTTGCAAATGAAGCAACTGAGAAAGGAATAATCTCCAAAATCTACAAGCAGCTCATGCAGCTCAATATCAAAAAAACAAGCAACCCAATCCAAAAATGAGCAAAAGACCTAAACAGACATTTCTCCAAAGAAGACATACAGATTGCCAACAAACACATGAAAGGATGCTCAACATTACTAATCATTAGAGAAATGCAAATCAAAACCACAGTGAGGTATCACTTCACACCAGTCAAAATGGCCATCATCAAAAAATCTACAAACAATAAATGCTGGAGAGGGTGTGGAGAAAAGGGAACCCTCTTGCACTGTTGGTAGGAATGTAAATTGATACAGCCACTATGAAGAACAGTATGGAGGTTCCTTAAAAAACTAAAAATAGAACTACCATATGACCCAGCAATACCACTACTGGGCATATACCATGAGAAAACCACAATTCAAAAAGAGTTGGGCTTCCCTGGTGGCACAGTGGTTGAGAGTCCGCCTGCTGATGCAGGGGACACAGGTTCGTGCCCCAGTCTGGGAAGATTCCACATGCCACGGAGCGGCTGGGCCCGTGAGCCATGGCCACTGAGGCTGCACATCTGGAACCTGTGCTCTGCAATGGTAGAGGCCACAACAGTGAGAGGCCCATGTACTGCAGAAAACAAAAAAAAAGATTCATGTACCACAGTGTTCATTGCAGCTCTATTTACAATAGCCAGCACATGGAAGCCACCTAAGTATCCATCGACAGATGAATGCATAAAGAAGATGCTGCACATATATGATTGGAATATTTCTCAGCCATAAAAAAATCGAAATTGAGTTATTTGTAGTGAGGTGGATGGACCTAGAGTCTGTCATACAGAGAGAATTAAGTCAGAAAGAGAAAAACAAATACCATATGCAAATACATATATGTGGAATCTAAAATGAAAAAAAATGGTTCTGATGAACCTAGGGACAGGATAGGAATAAAGACACAGATGTAGAGAACGGACTTGAGGATACGGGGAGTAGGAATGGTAAGCTGGGACGAAGTGAGAGAGTGGCATGGACATATATACACTACCAAATGTCAAATAGATAGCTAGTGGGAAGCAGCCGCATAGGACAGGGAGGTCAGTTCAGTGCTTTGTGACCACCTAGAAGGGTGGGATATGGTGGGTGGGAGGGAGACTCAAGAGGGAGGAGATATGGGGATATATGTATATGTATAATGGATTCAATTTGTTATAAATCAGAAACTAACAATGAAAAAACACAGACGAAAGAGTTATAGCAAGGCATATATGCTGGCTTAGGTTGTGTGTTAGTAAGGAATTACCATTGATTGTGGTAAAAGATATTGGAGATAACAGGGAGTTAAGATAGAAGTTTATTTCTGACTCACACAATAGAGGCTGGAAGTAAATATTTCAGAACTTGTATCTTTGGTGTGCATCATCAGTATGAAAAGGAACATACATTAGTAAATACTTTCTGAGGGGCAGAATTTACCTCAACATAATAAAGGTCATACATGAAAAATTCACAGCTAACATCATACTCAATGGTGAAAAACTAAAATTTTTTCCTCCAAGATCAGAAACAAGACAAAGAGACCCCCTCTTGCCACTTCTATTCAACATGTTACCGGAAGTCCTAGCCAGAACAATTAGACAAGAAGAAAAGTAATCCAAATCAGGAAGGAAGAGAAGTTCTCTCTCTTTGTAGATGATACATTCTTACATGTAGAAAATGCTAAAGGCACCACAAAAACTGTTAGAACTAATAAATTCAGTAAACTTGCACGGTACAAAATCAACATATAAAAATTAGTCATATTTCTATACATTAATAACAAACTATCCACAGAGGAAATTGAGAAAACAATTTCAGTTCCCATATCATCAAAAGAATAAACTTCTTGGGACTTCTCTGGTGGCGTAGTGGTTAAGAATCCACCTGACAATCAGGGGACACAGGTTTGATCCCCAGTCCGAGAAGATCCCACATGCTACAGAGCAAGTAAGCCCATGCACCACAACTTCTGAGCCTGCACTCTAGAGCCCGTGAGCCACAACTACTGAGCCTGCGTGCCACAACTACTGAAGCCCACGTGCCTAGAGCCTATGCTCTGCAACAAGAGAAGCCACCGCAATGAGAAGCTCGTGCACCACAATGAAGAGTAGCCCCCACTCGCCACAACTAGAGAAAACCCGTGCACAACAATGAAGACTCAACAAAGCCATAAATAAATAAATAAATAATTTTTTTAAAAAAGAATAAACTTCTTAGAAATAAACTTGACTAATGAGGTAAAACTCTTGTACACTGAAACCTACAAAACATTGAAAGAGATTAGATACAAATAAATGGAAATACATCCTGTGTTCATGAATTAGAAGATTTAACACTTAAAATGTTCATACTACCCAAAGTGCTTTACAGAATCAATGCAATAGCCATTACATATCAAAATTTTAAATTCATTTTTTGAACTTATCCCATAAAGATAATCACAAAGCACAGAAAGATGTATTGTCATCACAATGTTTTAGAATGGGGAGAAATTAAAAACAATCTGTGTCCATCACAATAGTACAATGGAATAGTGTGTAGTCATGAATGTGTTTACGAAGTTGTACATTAACATATTAAAATGTTCACAGCAAAAAAAAAAAAAGAATAGGTAACTCACACAACTGTGAAAAGTACACCTACAACTACTAATTAGACAATGATAATAATTTTTAACAGTTCTGAGGTAAAATTTACACAGTCCAATGCACATATATTCAATATACAAATTAATGAGTTTTCACAAATTTATGCAGTTATTTATCATCCTCAAAAGCTTCCTCCATACAACTTCCAGCGACCACCTCCAGAAGAGTCTTCTGATTTTTGTCATAATAGATTACTTTAGATTATTCTAAAATTTCACATAATTAGAAAAATACAATATGTACTTCTTAAGCCCAGCTTCATTTTCTCAGCATGATATCTGCTAGCTTCATGTACAGTTTTTACATACATATATATATATATATATATATATATATATATATATATACACACACACACACATAGTTCATTCAATTTTAAATGTTGAGTAGAGTTTATGGATTTTCCTGTTAGTGGCCATATAGGTTGCTTTCAGTTTCTGACCATTTTGAATAAAGTTGCTATGAGCATTTATGTGTAATTCTTTTTATGGACATATATTTTGGGTTCTCTTGGATAAATACGAGGGTGCAGATTTGTGGAGTCATAACATTAAGTGTATGATTTTTTTTTTAATTAAGCTCTGATGTTAGCTGTGAGCTTTTCATAAATGATCATTATTATTTTGAGGAAGTTTCTCTCCTATATTGTTGAATGTTTTTATTATGAAAGTTTAATTTTATCAAATTTTTTTCTGCATTGAGATTATAGTTTTTGTCCTTCCTTCTGTTCATATAGTGTATTACATTTATTGATTTTTGTATGCTGAACCATCCTTTCATTCCAGAAATAAATCTACTTGGTAAGGGTACATAATCATTTTAATATGTTATTGAAATCAGTTTGCTATTATTTTGTTGAGGATTTTTGCATCATTATTGATCAGGAATATTGCAGTTCTGTAGTTCTCTTTTCTAGTAGTGTCTTTGGCTTTGGTATCAGGGTAGTGCTGACCTCATAGAATGAGCTTGAAGTGTTCTCTCCTCTTCAATTGTCTCAGAGAGTCTTGGGAAGATTGGTGTTAATTCTTTAAATGTGTGGCAGAATTCTCTGGTGAAGCTATCTGGTCCTGAGCTTTTCTTTGTTGGGAGGTACATAGTATGGGTTTTGACAAATGTATAATGTAATGACATGTATTCACCATTACAGTATCATACAGAATAATTTCCCTGCTCTAAAATTCCCCTGTGATACAACTATTTATCTCTCTTTTCCTCCCCTGGTCCCATCCCTGGAAACCACTGATGTTTACACTGTCTTCAGAGTTTGGCCTTTTCCAGAATGTAATATTTTAATTACACAGTATGTAGACTTTTGAGATGGGCTTCTTCCACTTAGCAATATGCATTTAAGGTTTCTCCTTGTCTTTTCATGGCTTGAGCGCTTATTTCTTTTTATCACTGAATAATATTCCTTCATATGGATGCATAATAGCTTGTTTATTCATTCACCTATTGAAGGAACTATTAGTTGCTTCCAAGTTTTGGAAATTATGAATAAAGCTGCTATTAACATTCATGTGCAGGTTTTTGTGTGGATGTAAGTTTTCAACTGATATGAGTACATACCTTGGAGCATGGTTGCTGGATCATGTCATAAGTTTTGTTTAGTTTTGTAAGAAACTGATAAAACATATTCCAAAGTGGTTGTACCATTTTGCCTTCCTACCAGCAGTGAATGAGGGCTCTTCTTGTTCTACATCCTCACCAGAACTTTGCATTGTCAGCTTTTAGAACTTCAGCCGTTTTAGATGTGTGGTGGTATTTCATTGCTGTCTTGAGTTGTATTTACCTAATGCCATATGATGTTCAGCATATTTTCATATGCTTCATTTCCATCTGTTTAACTTCATTACTAAAGTGTCTGTTCAGATCTTCTGCCTACTTTTAAACTGGGAAGTGTCTGTTATTGTTGAGTTCTATGTGTTAATCGTATATTCCAGCTACAAGTACTTTGTCAGATATGTGATTCAGAAACCTTTTCTCCCTGGGTCTGTCTTCTCCTTGACAGTGTCTTTTATAGAGCAGAAGATGCTAATTTTAATAAAGTCCCACTTATCAATCTTTTCTTTTATGGATTGTGCTTTTGTGTTGTTTCTAAAAGCAACATCACCAAACAAAAGGTCACCTATATTTTCTCTTTTATCTTCTAGAAACTTTCTAGTTTTGCATTTATATTTAGGCCTATAACCTATTTTGAATTAATTTTTGTGAAAGATGTTAGCATCTTGAGTAGTTTTTTCATATGCTTCATAATTACCATTTGAATAGCTTTCTTGGTGATGCATATATATAGGTCTTGTGAACATTTTTATTGCTTTCTTTGTTTTTTAATTATGTAGTTTAAACCATTTTTATATATTAGTTACAAGAACTTTGTCAAATATATGTTTTGCTAGTATTTTTTCTCAATATGTGGCTTGCCTACTCATTTTTAATAGTATAATATCATTTGATAAGAAAAAATTTCATGAAGCTAATTTCTTTTTTTTTTATGATTACTATTTTCTTTGTCCTGACTGAGAAATATTTACCTCTCTCAAGGTAACAAAGACATTCTCTTATAATTCTTTTAAAGTTTTAACTTTAACATCTAGGTGTCATGATTCATCTCAAATTAATTTTTCTGTATAGTAGCACTTGAGGTTTCATTTTTGCCGCCCTATGACTATCTAGTTTTGCCAGAAATATTTATTGGCAAGTCTTTGCATTCCCCATTCTATTGTTTTACTTCCTGCCTTGAAAATGAATTATCAGTATGACAGTGGTTTATTTCTGTACTCTTCTGTTGCAATTAAACTCTTTATATGCCCTTATGCCAATATTGCACTGTCTTGATCATAGTTGCTTTGATGCCACACATTATAAAGTCTTGTATCACTGTTATCCTTTTAAAATACGGTTTTGGCTATTATAAGTTCTTTAAATTTTCATATAAATTTTAAAATCAGTTTCTCAATTTATATTTATAACAGCCTCTCTCTCTCATTGACCCTGGGCAACCAGTAAGCTACCTATAATATTTTTCTTCTGAAGAATGTTATTCAAATGGAATCATACACTATGTAACTATTGGGATTGGCCTTTTTCACTCCTCATAATTTCCTTACGATACATCTAAGTTGTTGCATATACCAATAGTAGTTACTTTTTATTTTTTAGTAGTATTCCATGGTATGGACATACCACTGTTTGTTGAACCATTAACCAATCGAAGGACATTTTGGGTTTTATTTTCTTTCATTTTTTGGCTATTATAATAAAACTTCCATAAACAATTGAATTATGCATAGGTATTTGTGTGGACATAGCTTTTACTTCCACTTCTCTGGGACAGATGTCTAGGCGTACACTTGCTGGTGCATATAATTTTACATTTAGTTTAGTTTTTTTTTTTTTTTTAATGAAACTACTCAACCACTTTCCAGAGTAGCTTTACCAGTTTAAATTCACTCCAGCAATGAAAGAGAGACTTAATTTCCCCACATCCTTGAAGGCTTTGGCTTTTTTACTAAAATTTTTTTTGTAATGATTCTGGTAGGGAATGGTGTTGTCTTGTTATGGTCTTAATTTGCGTTGCCTTAATGGTGAGTGATGTTGGCCATCTTTACATGAGCTTATTTGCTATTTGCATACCTTATTCAATAAATAAGATATATCTCTTCACTTTCTTTGATCATATTTAATTTTTTACTGTTGAGTTTTTTTTGTTTGTTTGTTCACGGTACGCGGGCCTCTCACTGTTGTGGCCTCTCCCGTTGCGGAGCACAGGCTCCGGACGCGCAGGCTCAGCAGCCATGGCATGTGGGATCTTCCCGGACCAGGGCACAAACCCGTGTCTCCTGCATCGGCAGGCGGACTCTCAACCACTGCGCCACCAGGGAAGCCCTACTGTTGAGTTTTGAGGATTCTTCATATGTTCTATATGTGAGTTCTTTATCAGATATGTGGTTTGAAAGTATTTTCTACTAGTCTGTTATATGTTTTTTCATTCTCTTAAATATGACTTTCACAGAGAAAAAGTTTAAAATTTTAATGAACTCCAATTTAGCTATTTTTTAATGGATTGTGCTTCTGCTGTCATGTTTAAGAACTCTTCACCAAGCCTAGATCTCCCAATTTTTTCCTAGGGTATCTTCAAAACATTCTATACTTCTATACTTTACATATAAATCTACTATCTATTTTGAGTTAATTTTTGTATAAGATGTGAGGTCTAGGATGAGACATTTTTCCCACTGTTGATATCCAAAATGCTTCAGCAACATTTGTTGAAAAGATTATTCATCCTCAATTGAATTGATTTTGTGTCTTTGTCTGACTGACACTGAGTGCTGCCTCAGACACCTCTAGCTCAGGTGCAGCTCCCCACTAGGGTGAAGGCTGCATCTGCTGAGGAGAGTGTACAGCTGGGGGTGGGGCACAGCCAGCCCAGACCTGGCACTGCATCTGAATGGGACAAGGGAGGCCTTTACTGGTGCTCATGGAGGCTGCAGATCAGGAAGTGTCTCA
Source organism: Tursiops truncatus (assembly GCF_011762595.2). Classification (NCBI taxonomy): domain Eukaryota; kingdom Metazoa; phylum Chordata; class Mammalia; order Artiodactyla; family Delphinidae; genus Tursiops; species Tursiops truncatus. Next base: position 99,563,388 of record NC_047055.1, on the reverse strand, counting down.
AGCTCTGAGTGGTGTGTGGGGTTCACATCAGCGAGTTCCCTGGCCTGCACTGGGCATTCACTCCAGCTCCTCTTACTCCAGTGCTGCTCCTCTCTGGAGCAAACATGCCATTGCTGGGAGGGAGAAGAGCTCAGACTTGGAGGGAAAGAAACCAGCTCAGACTTGACCCTCATGGCTTCTGCCTCAGTACCTTGGGACATGACCCCACCCCTGATAGGGTGGTGACAGCCACTGAGCATAGGAGAAGCCCTGCTCACACCTAGCTCTGGATCTAGCCCCTCTATCTCCAGCCCTGCCTCCCAGCAAGGTGATAACTGCCAGAACTCCCTGAGGGAAGACGTGACCCACGTTCACTTCAGATCCATCTCTCCCACCAAACCACTAGGCACACAAAGACTGCATACAGAGATTCCCACACAAGCTCACTCATTCAAGACCTGTATAGGTAACTGTTTAACCTAATTTCATAGAGACAGAGAAACTTAAGCAAAATGAGACGACAGAGGAATTTGTTCAAAATGAAAAACAATAAAAAACCATGAAAAAAAGTAACTAATAAAACAGAGGTAAATAATTTACCAAATAAAGAGTTCAAGCACTAGTAATAAGAATGCTAACTGAACTAGAGGAAAGAAGAGATGAACACAGTGAGAATTTTAAAGGAACTAGAAAACATAAAAAAGAACCAGTCACAGCTGAAGAATAAAACAACTTTAATGAAAAACACATTAGAAGGAATTAACAGTAGACTAGCTGATACAGAAGAACACATAAGTTATCTCCGGAAGATAGAATAATGGAAATCACCCAATCAGAACAGTAAAAAGAAAAACAAATTTAAAAAATGAGAACAGTGTAAGAGACCTCTGGAACAATATCAAGTGTATTAACATTCACATTATAGGGGTCCCAGAAGGAGAAGAGAGAGAAAAAAGGGTGGAAAATGTATTTGATGAAATTATGGCTGAAAACATTCTGAAACTGAAGAAGGAAACAGATACGCAGGTAAAGAAAGCACAGAGCCCCAAACAAGATGAACCCAAAAAGATCAACACAAAGACATATCATAATTAAAATGGCAAAAATTAAAGAGAGAATTCTAAAGGCAGCAAGAGAATAACAAAGAGTCACATACAAGGGAACCCCCATAAGGTTATTAGCTGATATTTCTGCAGAAAATTTGCAGGCCAGAAGGGAGTGACATGATATAACTGAAGTGCTGAAAGAAAAACCCTACAACTTAGGACACTCTAACCAGCAAGATTATCATTCAGAAATGAAGGAGAGATAAAGAATTTCTCAGATAAGCAAAAACTAAAAGAGTTCATCAATACTAAACCAATCCTGAAAGAAATGTTAAAAGGTCTTCTCTAAGCGGAAAAGTAAAAGCTACAACAAGAAGTAAGAATTTATGAGGAATGGGGATTCCCTGGTGGTGTAGTGGTTAGGAATCTGCCTGCCAATGCAGGGGACATGGGTTCAAGCCCTGGTCCAGGAAGATCCCACATGCCGCAGAGCAACTAAGCCCATGCGCCACAACTACTGAACCTGAGCTCTAGAGCCTGTGAGCCACAACTACTGAGCCCGCATGCCACAACTACTGAAGTCCGTGCACCTACAGCCTGCGCTCTGCAACAAAAGAAGCCACCGCAATGAGAAGCCCATGCACCACAACAAAGAGTAGCCCCCACTCGCCACAACTAGAGACAGCCCGCTCACAGCAATAAAGACCCAATGCAGCCATAAATAAACAAATAAATAATAAATAAATAAGAAAGAATTTATAGGAATGGAAAAAATCCTGCTAGTAAAGGCAAAGTATAATAAAGGCAGTGGATTAACTACTGAAATAAGATAGTATGAAGATTAAAAGAGAAAAATTGTAAAATCAATTATAACTAAAACAAACAGTTAAGGGATAAACATGATGATGTAAAATATGACATCAAAAACACAAAATGTGGGGAAGGAGTAAAAAATGTAGCTCTTTTAGAATGCATTTTAACTTAAATGACTATCAGTTTAAAATGAGTAGATATAGTTTTAGTTCAACATATATGAACCCCAAGTTAAACACGAATCAAAAAATCCACAATAGATACACAAAAAACAGAGAGAAAGAAACACAAGTCTCTTCAATAAGTGGTGCTGGGAAAACTGGAAAACTACATGTAAAAGAATAAAATTAGAATATTTTCTCACATCATATACAAAAATAAATTCAAAATGGATTAAAGACCCAAATGTAAGAGTGGAAATCATAAAAACTCCTAGAAGAGAACAAAGGCAGAACACTCTTTGACATAAATTGTAACAATAGTTTTTTTGGATCTGTCTCCTAAGGGAAAGGGAACAAAAGCAGAAATAAATAATGGAAACATAATTAAACTTAAGAGCTTTTGCACAGCAAAGGAAACCATAGACAAAATGAAATGACAACTCACTGAATGGGAGAAAATATTTGCAAATGATATGATCGATAAGGGGTTAATATATGAAATATATAAACAGCTCATACAATTCAATATCAAAAAACAAACAACCTGATTTAAAAATGGGCAGAACATAGTGCTGCAGTGAACATTGGGGTGCACATGTCTTTTTGAATTATGGTTTTCACTGGGTATATGCCCAGTAGTGGGATTGCTGGGTCATATGGTAGCTCTATTTTTAGTTTTTTAAGGAACCTCCATACTGTTCTCCATAGTGGCTGTATCAATTTACATTCCCACCAACAGTGCAAGAGGGTTCCCTTTTCTCCACACCCTCTCCAGCATTTATTGTTTGTAGATTTTTTAATGACGGCCATTCTGACCAGTGTGAGGTTATACCTCATTGTAGTTGCATTTCTCTAATAATTACAACACTATTTACAATAGCCAGGACATGGAGGCAACCTAAATGTCCATCAACAGAGGAATGGATAAAAAAGATGTGGTACATATATACAATGGAATATTACTCAGCCATAAAAGGGAACGAAATTGGGTCATTTGTAGAGACATGGATGGATCTAGAGACTGTCATACAGAGTGAAGTAAGTCAGAAAGAGAAAAACAAATATATATTAACGCATATATATGGAATCTAGAAAAATGTTATAGATGATCTTATTTGCAAAGCAGAAATAGAGACACACACGTAGAGAACAAACGTATGGACACCAAGGGGAGAAAGGGGGCGTGGGATGAATTGGGAGATTGGGATTGACATATATACACTATTGATATTATGTATAAATAGATAACTAATGAGAACCTACTGTATAGCTCAGGGAACTATGCTCAATGGTCTGTGGTGACCTAAATGGGAAGGAAATCCAAAAACAAAGGGGATACCTGTATATGTATAGCTGATTCACTTTGCTGTACAATAGAAACTAACACAACATTGTAAAGCAACTATACTCCAATAAAAATTACTTAAAAAATAAAAATGGGCGGAAGACCTGAAGAGACATTCTTGCAAAAAAGATATACAGATGGACAACAGGCACATGAAAAGATTCTCAAGAAAAATGCAAATTAAAACCACAATGAGATGTCACCTCACACCTGTCAGAATGGCTATCATCAAAAAGCCCACAAATAACAAATGTTGGGGAGGATGTGGAAAAAAGGGAACCCTCCTACACTGTTGGTGGGAATATAAATTGGTTCAGCCACTATGGAAAACAGTAAGGAGGTTCCTCAAAAAATTAAAAATAGAACTTCCATATGACCCAGCAATTTCACTCCTGGGTATATATCCCAAGAAAACAAAAATAATAATTCGAAAAGATATATACACCCTAATGTTCACAGCAGCATTATTTACAATAGCCAAGATACGGAAGTGACCCAAGTGTCCATCAACAGATAAATGGATAAGGAAGGTGTTATATATATATATAACATCTTAACATTGTAATATATTATATATATATATATAACATCTTAACATTATAATATAATAGACACAGAAATATACCCACCCTTACAAAAGAATAAAATTTTGCCATTTGCTCAACATGGATGGACTTGGAGGGTATTATGCTTATTGAAATAAGTCAGACAGAGAAAGACAAATACTGTATGTTATTACTTATATGAAGAATCTAAAACATAAAACAAACAAATGAATATAAGAAAACAGAAACAGATTCTCAGATATAGAGAACAACCTACTGGTTACCAGTGGGGAGAGGAAAGTGGGGAGGGATAAGATACTGGTAGGGGATTAAGAGGATTAATTGTACTTAAGGGGATTAAGTACAAACTACTATGTATAAAATAAATAAGCTACAAGGATATATTTACAGCACAGGGAATATATCCAATGTTTTATAAAAACTTTAAATGGAGTATTATTTATAAAAATATGGAATCATTATGTTTTACAACTGAAACTAATATAAATTGTAAATCGACTATTCTTCAATTAAAAAAAAGACTTCCTCATAGAAGCATGTTGGCTATTTTCCAAGTATTTGGAATTTTTCCTGTTATATTTCTATTTGATATCTAGTTTGATTCCATTGTGGACAGAGAACACACTCTGTATTATTTCAATTACTTTAATTTTGTTAAAGTTCATTCTGTGACCCAGGATATCTTCTACTTTGGTATATATTTCATGGATGCTTGAAAAGAATGTGTATTTTGATGTTGCAGGGTGAAATACTCCATAAATATAAATTAGATCTTTTCAGTTGATGGTATTGTTGTGTTCTTCTATATCATTGCTGATTTTATGTTTTGTCAACCTGGTGATTGTTAATCCAGGGGTACTGAAGTCCCTAATTATAATTTTGGATTTGTATATTTGTCCTTTCTGTTCTATTAGTTTTTGATTCATATATTTTGTGGTTCTCTTGTTTGGCATATACACATTCAGAATTGCTATATCTTCTTCTTGGTGGACTGATCTTTTTGTCATTATGTAATGTCCTGTCCCTATCTTTGATATTTTCTTTGTCTTAAGTCTACTTTTCTGATAATATACCCACTGACAGTTGTTTTTGATTATTTGCATTCCATTCATTCATATATATATATATATATATATATATATATATATATATATAGAATGAGATACTTGAAGTCAAGAAATGGTGGGGTCATTTTTTAAAATTTTTTATTGGAGTATAGTTGATTTACAATGTTGTGTTAGTTTTAAGTGTACAGCAAAGTGAATCAGTTATACATATACATATATCCACTTTTTTTTAGATTCTTTTCCCATATAGGACATTACAGAATACTAAGTAGAGTTCCCTGTGCTATACAATAGGTCCATATTAGGGCTGGGTCATTTTTCAAATCCACTTTGACAATCTCTGTCTTTTAAAGGTATATTAGATTATTTATATTTCTGTAATTATTGACATGTAGGGCTTAAATCTGCTGTTTTATTTTTCATTTTCTGTTTGTTTTCTCTCTCCTGGCTCCTGCAGATTTGCTGAACATTTTTTTTAGAATTTTATTTTTATTCATCCATTTTTTTAAAGTGCATATATCTGTATAGAATTTTGTGTGTGTGACTGCTACAGGCATTACATTATTAATATATTCTTCCTCAGTCTCCTGGTGTTGACATTTCACTAGTTCAAGTGTAGTGTAGAACTCAAAATTATTCCTGGGTGGACTTCTGCTTCTGGAGAAATGCAGTAGATACACTATTCCCTTTTATTCTCATTAAGCATAACTAAAACCCCTGGGCATTACATATAAAACAAACATAAGAAAATACTGATAGCTGAGAGAAGAAGGCAGACTGGCCAGGGACCTTGGAATTTGCTATGGACTAAACTGTGTCTCTCCCAAATATGTATGTTTAATCTCTAACCCTCAATGAGAATTTATCTGGTGAAAAATCTTTAAGGAGGTTATTCAGGTTAAATGAGGTCATAAGGGTGGGGTTCTAATATGATAGGACTGTGGCCTTATAAAAAGATTGAAGAAGATTGCTCTCTCTCAATCTCTGTCTCCTTCTCTCCCTCTCTCTGCCACATGAAGACATAGCAAGGTGGCAGCCGTTTGTAAGCCAGGAACAGATCTCTCACAAGAACTTGGCCATGCTGCCACCCTAACCTCAGACTGACTCCCAGTCTTCAGAATTGTGAGAAAATAAATTTCTGTTGTTTAAGCCATCCAGTCTACAGTATTTTTTATGGCAGCTTGAAACAACTAATATAGGGCCTGACTAACGACATGGTGAAAGGAATCTTGGAATATAAGAAGGAAAAACAAAAAGAGAAAATATATGGTTAAATAAAATTAAATAGACTTTCCTTTTCCTATTGAGTTTTCTAAATTATGGTTTTGGGTGAAGCAAAAATCATAAGTGTCTAATGTCGCTCTCACTGTATGTAGAGGAAATATTTGACAATTATATTATAAATTAAAGAGAGCAAAATGAGGCACTGTAGCCTTCATTTTTAAAATAACAGCTTTATTAAGATATGATTCACATACCATATGTTGAGGAAATATAATTAAAAATAAAATCTGTTAACCCAAAAAACTTCTCCACAAAAATAGAAGAGAGAGAAAACTGTTTTAGTATTGGATAAGCATTAAACTATGATGTGATGCATATTACAGGCAATCTGCTAAAAGACTGCAAAGACAGAAAGAATTTTTATCCTTTTATATAGCCAAGCAGATACATCCCATTGCATACGTTTTCTCCAGATAAATGATAAATTATTCCTCAATTAAAAGAACACTGCGGCCCCATTTGTCACACGATTTATTCTAAGCTCTCCTCGTTATTGGGGTAGCCACCTGTATTTATTAATTACCACTAAAAAGGAAAATAAACTACTCATATCTTTATGATAGGAGGTAGATTCGTAACTTGGAGCCAGGCACCAGCTAAAGTTAAGCTCTTATCTTCCCATGGAAAATAGGAGATATGGGTGCTATCTTCTGTAGAGATTACATTTCAAAGCCATGGCTGCCAAGTTTTGAGAAAAATACTTCTGGGTTGTAATGCTAGTGAGGAGATTATTTAGCTTTTAAAAATATTCACACACCTGTCTAAGTGGCAGAGGGAGAATTCACAATTATTTATTTATTTATTTAAGTAAACGTTCTAAGAAAAGGGAAGGGCTAGAATCTCTTTTCCTTTTTGTACTAGGTGGAATTAAAGTTTGTTTTTCTTACTTTTGTGTTTGCCATATACATCTGATTCACTCATTTAAAGTGCACAGTTTGATAGTTTTTAGTTTGTTCACAGCAATTAAAAATCACCACGGTCAATTTAGAACATTATCATCCTCTAAGAGAAGCCAGTTCCCCATTAGCAGTCACTCTCCATTTCCCTCTCAGTGACCCTCCCAGACCTAGGTGACCACTAATCTACTTTCTATGTACATTTGCATATTCTAGACAGTTTACAGAAAATAAATCACACAATACGTGGTTTTTATTACTGGTTTCTTTCATTTAGCATAATGTTTTCAAGGGTCATCTTTTATTTTTAATTTTTTATTGAAGTATAGTTGATTTACAACATTATGTTAGTTTCAGATGTATAGCAAAGTGATTTGGAGATATAGATAGATAGATAGATAGATAGATAGATTTTAATTCTTTTCCATTATAGGCTATTACAAGGTATTGAATATAGTTCCCTGTGCTCTACAGTAAATCCTTGTTGTTTATTTTATATATGGTAGTGTGTATCTGTTAATCCCATACTCCTAATTTATCCCTCCTCCCCTTCCCCTTTGGTAACCATAAGTTTGCTTTCTATGTCTGTGAGTCTGTTTTCAGCTTTGTAAATAAGTTCATTCGTACTATTTTTTAGCTTCCACATATAAATGATGTCACATGATATTTATCTTTCTCTGTCTGACTTATTTCACTTAGTATGATAATCTCTAGGTCCATCCATGTTGCTGCAAATGGAATTATTCTTTTTTTATGGGTAATATTCATATATATGTGTGTGAGTGTATATATATATATATATATATATATATATATACACACACACACACACGCATACATACCACATCTTCTTTATCCATTCATCTGTTGATGAACACTTAGGTTGCTTCCATGTCTTGGCTATTGTAAATAGTGCTGCTATAAACACTGGGGTGCATGTATCTTTTGTCTCTTTTGGATATATGCTCAGGAGTGGGGTTTCTGGATCATATGTTAACCCTATTTTTAGTTTTTTTAGGAACCTCCATACTGTTGTCCACAGTGGCTTCACCAATTTACATTCCCACCAACAGTGTAGGAGGCTTCCCTTTTCTCCATGCCCTCTCCAGTATTTGTTATTTGTAGACTTTTTAACGATGGCCATTCTGACCAGTGTGACGTCATACCTCATTGCAGTTTTGCATTTCTCTAATAAGTAGCGATGTTGAGCATATTTTCATGTGCCTATTGGCCATCTGTATGTCTTCTTTGGAGAAATGTATATGTAGGTCTTAGCTGCCCATTGTCTTTTATTGGGGTGTTCTTTGCATGTTTGTTTTTGTTTTTCACATTGAGTTGTATGAGCTGTTTGTATATTTTAGAAATTAAGCCATTGTTGGTTGCATCCTTTGCGAATATTTTGTCCCAGTCCATAGACTATCTTTCTGTTTTGCTTATGGTTTCCTTTGCTGTACAAAAGCTTATAAGTTTGGTTAGGTCCTGTTTGTTTATTTTTCATCTCTTTTGCCTTTAGAGACTGACCAAAGAAAACATTGCTACGATTGATGTCAGAGAATGTTTTGCCTATGTTCTCTTCTCTTCTAGGAGTTTTATGGTGTCATGTTATATTTAAGTCTTTAAACCATTTTGAGTTTATTTTTGTCTATGGTGTTAGGGAGTGTTCTAACTTTCTCGATTTACATACAGCTGTCCAGCTTTCCCAAACCCACTTGCTGAAGAGACTGTCTTTTCTCCATAGTGTACTCTTGCCTCCTTTGTCAAAGATTAATTGACTGTGGGTGTGTGGGTTTATTTCTGGGCTCTCTATTACATTCCATTGATCCATAAATCTCTTTTTGTGCAAATATCACGCTAGTTTTATTACTGTGGCTTTGTAGTATTTTCTGAATTCTGGAAGGGTTATACCTCCAGCTTTGTTCTTATTTCTCAGGATTGCTTTGGCAATTATGGGTCTTTTGTGGTTCCATATAAATTTTAGGATTATTTGTTCTAGTTTTGTGAAAAATGTCATGGGTAATTTGATAGTAATTGCAATAAATCTGTAGAGTGTTTTGGGTAGTATGGTCATTTTAACTATATTAACTCTTCCAATCCAAGAACATGGGATACCTTTCCATTTCCTTGAGTCATCATCAATTTGCTTTTAAATGTTTTAGAGTTCACAATGTATAAATCTATCACATCCTTGGTTAGATTTATTCCAAGTTATTTTAGTTTTTGATGTCATTTTAAATGGGAATATGGTTTTAATTTCTCTTTCTGATATTTAATTGTTAATGTAAAGAAATGCAACAGATTTCTGTATATTAAATTTGTATCCTACTACCTTAATGAATTAATTTATCAGTTCTAATAGTTTTTGTTTGGAGTCTTTAGGGTTTTCTATATACAGTATCATATCACCGGTTATAATGATGACTTTACCTCTTCTGTCCCAATTTGAATATGTTTTATTTATTTTTCTTGTCTGATTAATGCAGCTTCATCTTCCAATACTATATTGAATAGAAATGGTGAGAGTGGACATCCTTATCTTGTTCCAGAATTTAGTGGGAAGGCTTTCAGCTTTTCACCATTGAGTATTATGTTGGCTGTGGGTTTGTCATAAATGGCTTTTATTATGGTGAGATATGTTCCCTCCATACTCACTTTGAGAAGAGTTTTTGTCATGAATGGATGTTGAATTTTACCAAATGCTTTTTCTGCATCCAATGAGAGGATCATGCAGTTTTTGTCTTTTTGTTGTTGTTGATGTGGTGTAGCACATTGATTGATTTGCATGTCTTGAACCATCTTTTGGACCCTGGAACGAATCCAACTTGATCATGCTGTATGATCCTTTTTATGTGTTGTTGGATTCTGTAATTTTCTTTTTTGGTAGTGTCTTTGTCTGGTTTTGGCATCAGAATGATGGTGGCTTCATAGACTTTGGAATGTTCCCTCCTCTTCAATCTTTTGGAAGAGTTTGAAAAGGACAGGTATAAGTTCTTCTTTGTATGTCTCGTAGAATTCCCCAGTGAAGCTATCAAGTCCTGGACTTTTGTTTGCAGGGAGTTTTATTATTGTTAATTATTATTATTACAGATTCTGTTTCACTTTTAGTGTTCAGTCTGTTCAAATTATCTGTTCCTTCTTGATTCAGTTTTGGCAGGCTGTAAGTTTCTAGAAACTTGTCTACTTCTTGCAGGTTTTCTATTTTGTTGACATAGAACTGTTCATAATATTTTATAATTTTTTGTATTTCTGTGGTATCAGTTGTTATTTCTCCTTTTTTTTTTTTTTTTTTTTGCGGTATGCGGGCCTCTCACTGTTGTGGCCTCTCCTGTTGTGGAGCACAGACTCAGGACACGCAGGCTCAGCGGCCATGGCTCACGGGCCCAGCCACTCCGCGGCATGTGGGATCTTCCCGGACCAGGGCACGAACCCGTATCCCCTGCATCGGCAGGCGGACTCTCAACCACTGAGCCACCAGGGAAGCCGTCATTTTTTATTTTGTTCATTTAGGTCCTCTCTCTTTTCTTCTTGGTGAGCTTGTCCAGGGGTTTGCTTATTTTGTTTATCCTTTCAAAAAACCAACTCTTGATTTTCTTGATTTTTTTCAATTGTTTTTTAAATCTCTATTTTATTTATTTCCTCTGTGATCTTTATTATTTCTTCCCTTCTGCTGACTTTAGGTTTTATATGTTCCTTTTCTAATTCTTTTAGGTGGTATGTTAGGTTATTTGGGATTTTTCTTGCTTTTGAGAAAGTTCTATGTTGCTATGAACTTCCTTCTTATGACTGCTTTTGCTGCATCCCATAGATTTTTTATGGTCTTGTTTTCATTGTCGTTTGTCTCCAGGTATATATTTTTTTTATTTGCTCTTGATTTCATCATTGACCCATAGGTTTTTCAGTAGCATGTTGTTGAGTCTCCATGTAATCGTTTTTTTTGTTGTTGTTGTTTTTTCTCATTTTTCTTTCTCTGGTTGATTTCAAGTTTCATGTCTTTGTGGTGAGAAAAAGATAATTGAAATAATGTCTATCCTTTTAAGTTTGTTGAGGCTTGTTTTGCATCCTAGTATGTGGTCTATCCTAGAGAATGTTCCATTTGCGCTTGAAAAGAGTGTGTATTTTGGTTTGTTTATTTATTTATATGTAGTGTCCTGTAGATATCAATTAAGTGTAACTTTTCTATTCTATCATTTAGGATCACTATTGCCTTAAATGATTTTCTGTCTGGAAGATCTGTCCATTTATTTCAGTGGAGGGTTAAAGTCTCCTACTATTACTGTATTCCCAGCAATTATTCCCTCACATCTGTTAGTATCTGTTTTATAAATTTAGGTGCTCCTTTATCAGGTGCATATATGTTAATGAGTGTGATATCCTCTTATTGTATTGATCCTTTTATCCTTTTACGGTGTTCTTCTTTGTCTTTCTTTATGGTCTTTGTTTTAAAGTCAATTTTCTGATATAAAACCTACTCCTGCTTTTTTACCATTTCCATTTGGAAGAAATATCTTTTTCCATTCCCACACTTTCTTTCCTTTTAATTAATTTTTATTGGAATATAGTTCCTTTACAATGTTCTGTTAGTTTCTGCTGTACGGCAACGTGAAGCAGTTATAGATATACATATATCCCCTCTTTTTTAGATTTCCTTCCCATTCAAGTCACCAAAGAGCACTGAGAAGAGGTCCCTGTGCTATACAGTAGGTTCCCATTAGTTATCTATCTTATACATAATACTACATATATGTCAATCCCAATCTCCCAATTCATCCAACCATGCCTCCCTCCTTGGTGTCCATATGTTTGTTCTCTACAACTGTGTCTCTACTTCTGATTTGCAAATATGTTCATCTGTATCAATTTTCTAGAATCCACATATAAACGATATTCTACAATATTTGTTTTGCTCTTTCTGAATTCACTCTCTATGACAGTATCTAGGTCTATCCATGTCTTTTGCTCCTTTTTTGGGCCGAGTAATATTCCATTGTATATATTTAACACATCTTTATCCATTCTTCTGTTTATGAACATTTAGGTTCCTTCAATGTCCTGGCTATTATAAATAGTGCTGCAATGAACATTGGGGTGCATGTATCTTTTTGAATTATGGTTCTCTCTGGGTATATGCCCAGGAGTGGGAATGCTGGGTCATATGGTAGTTTTATTTTTAGTTTTTTGAGGAACCTCCATACTGTTCTCCATAGTGGCTGTATCAATTTACATTCTCACCAACAGTGTAGGAGGGTACCCTTTGCTCCACATACTCTCCAGCATTTTTGTTTGTAGATTTTTTGATGATGGCCATTCTGACCAGTGTGAGGTGATACCTCATTGTAGTTTTGATTTGCATTTCTCTAATAATTAATGATGTTGAGCATATTTTCATGTGTTTGTTGGCCATCTGTATGTCTTCTTTGGAGAAATGTCTATTTAGTTCTTCTGCTCATTTTTTCATTGAGTGCTTTTTTTTTTTTGATATTGAGCTTCATGAGCTGTTTGTATATTTTGGAGATTAATCCCTTGTCAGTTGCTTCATTTGAAAATATTTTCTCCCATTCATAGGGTTGTCTTTTTGTCTTGTTTATGGTTTCCTTTGCTGTACAAAAGCTTTTAAGTTTCATTAGGTCCCATTTGTTCATTTTTGTTTTTATTTTCATTATTCTAGGAGGTGAGTCAAAAAAGATCTTGCTGCAATTTATGTCAAAGAGTGTTCTGCCTAAGTTTTCCTCTAAGAGTTTTATAGTCTCTGGCCTTACATTAGGGTCTTTAATCCATTTTTAGTTTATTTTTGTGTATGGTGTTAGGGAGTGTTCTAATTTCATTATTTGACATGCAGCTGTCCAGGTTTCCCAGCACCACTGATTGAAGAAACTGTCTTTCCTCCACTGTATATTCTTGCCTCCTTTGTCATAGTTTAGGTGACCATACGTGTGTGAGTTTATCTCTGGGCTTTCTATCCTGTTCCATTGATCTATATTTCTGTTTTTGTGCCAGGACCATATTGTCTTGACTATGGTAGCTTTCTATTATAGTCTGAAGTCAGGGAACCTGATTCCTGCAGCTCTGTTTTTCTTTTTCAAGATTGCTTTGGCTATTTGGGGTGTTTTGTGTTTCCATAAAAATTGTACATTTTTTTGTTCTAATTATGCAAAAAATGCCACTGGTAATTTGATAGGGACTTCATTAAATCTGTAGATTCCTTTGGGTAGTATAGTCATTTCACAATATTGATTCTTCCCATCCAAGAACATGGTATATCTGTATATCTGTTTGTGTCATATTTGTTTTCTTATATCAGTATCCTATAGTTTTCTGAGTACCTGTCTTTTGTCTCCTTAGGTAGGTTTATTCATAGGTATTTTATTCTTTTTGTTGCGATGGTAAATGGGATTGTTTCCTTAATTTCTCTTTCAGATTTTTCATTGTTAGCGTATAGGAATGCAAGAGATTTCTGTGTATTAATTTTGTATCCTGCAACTTTATCAAATTCATTGATAAGCTCTAGTACTTTTCTAGTGGCCTCTGTAGTATTTTCTATGTACAGTATCATGTCATCTGCAAACAGTGACAATTTTACTTCTTCTTTTCCAATTTGGATTCCTTTTATTTCTTTTTCGTCTCTGATTGCTGCAGCTAGGATTTCCAAAACTAAGTTGAATAATAATGGTGAGAGTGGGTATCCTTGTCTTGTTCCTGATCTCAGTGGAAATGCTTTCAGTTTTTCACCATTGAGAATAATGTTTGCTGTGGGTTTGTTGTATATGCCCTTTATTATGTTGAGGTAGGTTCCCTCTATGCCCATTTTCTGGAGAGTTTTTGTCATAAATGGGTGTTGAATTTTGTCAAAAGTTTTTCTGCATCTGTTGAGATAATCTTATGGTTTTTATTCTTCAGTTTGTTACCATGGTGTATCACGTTGATTGATTTGCGTATATTGAAGAATCCTTGCATCCCTTGGACGTGTCCCACTTCATTGTGGTGTATGATCCTTTTAATGTGTTGTTGGATTCTGTTAGCTAGTATTTTGTTGAGGATTTTTGCATCTATATTCATCAGTGATAGTGGCCTCTAATTTTCTTTTTTTGTAGTATCTCTGTCTGGTTTTGGTATCAGGGTGATGGTGTCCTCCTAGAATGAGTTTGGGAGTGTTCCCTTTTTAAGAATTTGTCCATTTCTTCCAGGTTGTCCATTTTATTGGCATATAGTTGCTGGTAGTACTTTCTTATGATCCTTTGTATTTCTGTGGTGTCCACTGTTAGCTTCTCCTTCTTCATTTCTATTTAATGATTTGAGTCCTCTCCCTTTTTTTCTTGATGAGTCTGGCTAAATGTTTACCAGTTTTGTTCATCTTCTCAAAGAACGAGCTTTTACTTTTATTGATCTTTGCTATTGCTTCCTTTGTTTCTATTCATTTATTTATGCTCTGATCTTTGTGATTTCTTTCCTTCTACTAACTTTGGGGTTTGTTTGTTTTTCTTTCTCTAGTTACTTTAGGTGCATGGCTAGGTTGTTTATTTGAGATTTTTCCTGTGTCTTGAGGTACGACTGTATTGCTATAAAGTTCCCTCTTAGAACTGCTTTTGCTGCATCCCATAGGTTTTGGGTTGTTGTGTTTTCACTGTCATTTGCTTCTAGGTATTTTTTGATTTCCTCTTTGATTTCTTCAGTGGTCCATTGGTTATTTAGTAGGATGTTGTTTCGCCTCCATGTGTTTGTGTTTTTTACAGTTGTTTTCCTATAATTCATTTCTAATCTAGTAGCATTGGGGTTGGAAAAGATGCTAGATATGATTTCAATTTTCTTAAACTTACCAAGGTTTGATTTCTGATCCATGGTGTGATCAATCTCTCCTGGTGAATGTTCCTTGTGCACTTGAGAAGAAAGTGTATTCTGCTGCTTTCGGATGGAATGTCCTATAAGTATCAATTAAGTGTATCTGGTCTAATGTGTCATTTAAGGCTTCTGTTTCCTTATTAATTTTCTGTCTGGATGATCTGTCCATTGGTTTAAGAGTGGTGTTAAAAATCCCCCACTATTACTATGTTACTGTCTATTTCCTCTTTTATGGCTGTTAGTATTTGCCTTATGTATTGAGGTGCTCCTATGCTGGGTGCATAAATATTTACAATTGTTATATCTTCTTCTTGGATTGATCTCTTGATCATTATGTAGTGTCCTTCCTTGTCTCTTGTAACAGTCTTTATTTTAAAATCTATTTTGTATGATATGAGTACTGCTACTCCAGCTTTCTTTTGATTTCCATTTGCATGGAATATTTTTTTCCATCCCTTCACTTTCAGTCTGTACGTGTCCCTAGATCTGAAGTGGGTCTATTGTAGACCACATATATATGGGTCTTATTTTTGTAACCATTAAGCAAGTCTGTGTCTTTTGGTTGGAGCATTTAATCCATTTACATCTAAGTTAATTATCGATATGTATGTTCTTGCCATTTTCTCAATTGTTTTGGGTTTGTTTTTGTATGTCTTTTTTTTCTTCCCTTTTTCTTTTGTTCTCTTCTCTTTCATTTTTTTGCCAAGAGAAGTTCCTTTACAATTGTTGTAAAGCTGGTTTGGTGGTGCTGAATTCTCTTAGCTTTTGCTTGTCTATAAAGCTTTGATTTCTCCATTGAATCTGAATGAGAGCCTTGATGGGTAGAGTATTCTTGGTTGTAGGTTTTTCCCTTTCACTACTTTAAATATATCCTGCCACTCCCTTCAAGCCTGCAGAGTTTCTGCTGAAAAATCAGCTGATAACCTTATGGGGTTTCCATTGTATGTTATCTGTTGCTTTTCCCTTGTTGCTTTTAATATTTTTTCTTTGTATTATTTTTTTGTTAGTTTGATTAATATGTGTCTCGGCTTGTTTCTCCTTGGGTTTATCCTGTATGGGACACTCTGTGCTTCCTGGACTTGGGTGATTATTTCCTTTCCCATGCTAAGAAAGTTTTCAAGTATGATCTCTTCAAATATTTTCTCATGCCCTTTCCCTTTTTCTTCTTATTCTGCAACTGTTATAATTCGAATATTGGTGTGTTTAATGTTGTCCCAGAGGTCTCTGAGATTGTTTCCATTTCTTTTCATTCTTTTATCTTTATTTTGTTCTGCATCAGAGATTTCCACCATTCTGTCTTCCAGGTCACTTATCCGTTCTTCTGTCTCAGTTATTATGCTATTGATTCCTTCTAGTGTATTGTTCATTTCAGTTATTGTTGTGTTAATCTGTTTGTTTGTTCTTTAGTTCTTCTAGGTCTTTGCTAAACTTTTCTTGTATCTTCTCAATCCATGCCTCCATTCTGTTTCCAAGATCTTCAATCATCTTTACTATCATTAATCTGAATTCTTCTTCAGATAGATTGCTTATCTCCTCTTCATTTAGTTGTTCTTGTAGGTTTTTATCTTCCTCCTTCATCTGCAACATAATTTTTGTCATCTCATTTTCTCAAACTTACTGTGTTTGTGGTCTCCTTTCCGCCAGGTGCAGGATCATAATTCCTCTTGCTTCTGGTGTCTGCCCGCTGGTGGGTGAGGTTGGTCCAGAGTCTTGTGCTGTTACCTCCTTGATAGGGGGTTTGATTGTTGTGTTGATTACAGCCTGCCCCGGATATTGAATGTGGCCTCCCCTTTGCTCTGTGGTTGTCACTGCCCTGTCAGGGGCAGGGTCTGCTCCCTAGTTATTGGAATAGAGGCCCCCAAATCTGCTTCTTAGCTGTGTTTCTGATCTGTGGTGTGAGGTAGGCAGGGTTGGAGCCCTTCTGCTGGGAGGGAAGCCACTGAATATTCCTCCTCTGAAGGTGTTCACCTGTGGTGTTCTCCGTTGTGTCACCTTTCACCTGTTGTGCAAGCTCTCAGATTACACTGATGTTGGCACTGCTCTCGGCCCCACCTTAACTGTGGGTATGACAGCAATTGGCCCTGGTGTCTCTTAGACGTTGATTTCACCAGGCCACCAGAGTAGATCCACTGAAGTCAGGTCCCAGGATTGCAGTAATCATGGATCTGGACCTGTTGTGGGTGTTATGGGGGCAGCTCAGACTTTAGCCTGGCACCACCCCTACATGTATGTGCTCACAGAGTCTACAGCTGCTAAAGCTACGCCTGTCTTGGCTGCAGGAGCACTCATCCATTCAGATGTTTTGTAGGCACTGAGTTTTTACCAAGCCAGTCACGGGGGTGTCAATTCATGGTTTGCGCAGCTGTGAGGAGAGATTTCAGTTTTTATTCCTTGGTTGCATGGCCCCTGGGGCTTGGCTGTGGTTTTAGCCCCACCTCTACGTATGGGCTAGCCACATGGGTCTGCTCCAGAGATTGCCCTGGAGCACTTGGGTCTGCCCCGGTGAGGACAGGGCACGGAGGTGGCATGGCTGCCAGGCTGCCAGCAGTGACAGGTGTGCAGGGGGATTGGAGGTTGTGAGAGACCCACCCTCATCAGTGACAAGGCGTGCAGGGGAGCCAGCGGCCATGTGTCTGAGAGATCTGGCCCTGGTGGGAGCCTTTCCTAGCTCCTGGCCATGGGCACCTCCATTCCCTCACTTTCAATCGATCTGTTTTTCACCTTAAAGTGGGTCTCTTGTAGGCAGCATAGTGTAGGTTCTAGTTTCATTATCCAATCTGCCTCTCTATATTTCTGATTGGAACATTTAGTCTAACATTGACATTTAAAGTAATTATTGATAACTGTATATTTATTGCCATTTTAAACCTGGTTTTCCAGTTGATTTTGTACTTCTTCTTTGTACCTTTCTTCTCCTTTTTCTTTTCCCTTTTGTGGTTTGATGGTTTTCTTCTGTGCTTGAGTTCCTTTCTTTTTGGATTTTGTGAATCTATTTTATGTTTTTGATTTGTGATACGTTTTTTGTTTTTGATTTTCAAGTATGTTAATCCATAACTCCATCTCCTTGCTTTCAACTGATAGTCACATGAGCTCAAACACATTCTAAAAGATGTACATTTTCTTAATCCCCTCCACACATTTTGTAATTTTGATGTCCTCTTTTATATCTTCATGTTTATTCTTTTGCTGTTCATTGTAGTTGTAATCGCTTTCACAGAATTTTTTTTGGATAGTTTTTTAATCTATATACTGCCTTATTTCAGTGATCTTCAATCCTTTTATATATTTGCCTTTCGTATTGCGATTTTCCCTTTCCTGTAGATTCTTGCTTCTTTTCTATTTGGAGAAGACCTTTCTTTAGGATAGGTTAGTATTGCTGTATTCGTTTAGTTTTTGCTTGTTTGAGAAATTCTTTATTTTTCTTATTCTAAATGATAATCTTGCTGGGTAGAATGTCCTAGGTTGCAGGTTTTCCCCTTTCAGGACTTTGAATATATCTTCCCATTCCTTCTGACCTGCAAAGTTTCACTAGAGTAATCAGCTAATAGCCTAATGGAGATTCCCTTGTAACTGACTCTGTTTTTCTCTTGCTGCCTTTAGAATCCTCTCTTGATCTTTAACTTTTGCCATTTTAATTATGTTAAGTCTCAGTGTAGGTCTATTTGGGTTCATCTTTTTTGGGACCCTCCGTGCTTCCTGTACCTGGATATCTATTTCCTTCTTTAGGTTTGGGAAGTTTTCAGCCATAATTTCTTCAAATACATATTCAACCCCCTTTTCTCTTTCTTCTCCTTCTGGGATCGCTGTTATGTGTAGATTGGCATGCTTTATACTATTCCATAGGTCTCATATGTTGCCTTCATATTTTTTCATTTGTCTTTCTCTCTGCTGTTCTGATTGGGTGATTTTAATTATTCTATCTTCCAGATCACATATTCATTCTTCTGCATTATTTAGTTTGCTATTTATTGCCTTTGCTTGGTTTTCTTTGTGGCAATCGAGTTGTCTAAGTTTGATTGGCTCCTCTTTATAGATTCTAGTTCCTTGCTACAATGATTTGCATTTCTATTGATACTCTTTCTTAATTCCTTCAGCATTTTTATTATCTCCTTTTTGGACTCAGGGTCTGGTAGAATGGAGAGGTCTCTTTCATTCTTTGTTCTTTCAGAGGATTTCTGTTCTTTTAATTGTGACTAATTCCTCTACTTCTTCACTTTACTTATATTTCTCTGACTCTACGATTTTAGGAAAAACTTATTTACTGTGGGCCTGAAGGCCTGCTTTTATGTGGAAGCAACCCTGTGTAGATTGTGTGAGTCTAATATTTTTGGTGTGAGGGCTGTTTTTGTTATGGATGCTTGCCAGGTCCTTTCCTCATGGTGTGTTTATCCTTATACCCTTTATAGGAGTGCTTATGGCACTGTGGTGACTAGAGCCTGCCCTGAACTTTGAATGGGGCCTACTCTTTGCTCTGTGGTTGTCACAGCCCTGTCAGGGGCAAGGCCTGCTCCCCAGTTGTTGGAGTAGAAGACCCCAGATCCAGTTCTATGCTGTAGTGAGAGGTAAACGGGACTGGAGTGCTCTGTCTGGGAAATGAGCTGCTGAATGTTCTTCCCCAGGAGCTTTCCACCAGGATGTGTGACCCTGTTACACCACCTGCTACCTGGTGTGCATGCCCACAAAAATCATTTTTGCTGGCACTTCCCTTGGGGACTGCCTCATCTGTGGGGGTGCCAATAATCGGCTTGGACATCCCTTATCCTTTACAAAGCCACTGGTGTGAAACCTGCCGAAGGTGTGCCTCAGTGCCTGCTCTGGGAGTGCTGTTAATCAGCTCATATTTCAGCCCAGCCTCCGAATGTGTGGGCCCACAAATTTCACTGCTTCTGGTGCCTGGACCTGCCTCTGTTGCTGGAGCACTGCTAATCAGCTTTGATGGCCCTCACGCGCATGTGCGGTCCTGATCCCAAAATCTGCGGGCATGAGAACCTACCAAAGTCGTTCCCCCATGTCTGCATTTGGAGTGAAGGTGACTGGCTCATATTTCAGCCCTGCAGTCCCATGAGCATGCCCACAAAGTTCACAAAACCTGAGGCAACTGGAGCTGCATCCTGCTGTGAGCATGCTGATAATGAGGCTGCTATGGCAGACCCCTGACCCTCCCTTCCTGTGTTGACAATGGGACTTCTACAGTGGACCCAAGCTCAGTGCTGCATGCACCCCCAGTTGTGGAACAGGCCACACTCCAGGCCCTTGGAGTTGTCTCTGTGCAACCAAATGAGTCCTTTCCCAGCATCTGTCCACCGAAACCTGAGTTTCAGCACTTAGTCACTGCACACATCAGTAGGCATGTGACTCATGCCGGAAAGGGCAGCAACGTGGGAAAGACCATCTCTGCTGGTTTCTCTCTATCCTTCCAGGACTTCAGAGCAGCTCCTGCACTCTGCTCTCAAGCCTCTGAAGCTCCCTATCTGTCCCAGCAGACCTCCCATCCAGTGAAGGAGGTTCCCAGGATGAGGAACCTTTGCTTTTTCACAGCTCTTCCCCAGGAACACAGGTTCCATCCTGATTCCTCTTCTCACTTTTTCTTTGTCCTACCTAGTTATGTGGGGATCTTTTTTTCAGCTTTGCTTACATGAGATCTTCTGCAATCTTTTAGCAGGTAGTCTATGAGAACTGTTCCACACGTAGATGGATTTTTGATATATTTGTGGGCGGAGGTGAGCTCCACACCCCTCTACTCCACCATCTTTATCTCCTCTCTCAAGATTCATCTTGGTTGTAACATATGTCTGTACTTCACCCCTTTTATTGGTAAATAATATTTTGTGGTATAGATATACATTTTGCATATCCACTATCAATTGATGGCAATTGGGTTATTTCCACTTTTTGACTATTAAAAATGCTGCTATGAACATGTATGTATGAGTTTTTGTGTGGGCATATTTTAAAATTTTTCTTGTATATATACCAAGGAGTGGAATTTCTGGGTCACATGTTAACTCTATATCTTTCTGAGGGACTGCCAATTGTTTTCCAAAGTGTCTGCACCATTTTATATGCCCATCTACCATATATGAAAGTTCCAATTTCCCCACATCCTTGTCAACATTTATTATTACCAGGATTTTTTATTTTAGCCATTCTTGTAGATGGGAAGTTCTATTTCATTGTGTCTTTTCATTTCCCTGGCGACTAGTGATGTTGAGCATATTTCCATGTACTTATTGCCTGTTCATATATTTTCTTTGGAATATTGTATATTCAGATCTTTTTTTCCATTTTAATTGTCATTATATATTTTAGTTGTAAGATTTCCTTTTATACTTTATATACAAGTCATTCATCAAGACTTATTAGGATAATATGCTTTAAAAATATAAATGAAATTCAACTTTAAGACAGAAAAATTTACTTAATGCAAAAGAAGCCATTAAAATAGTGAAACAAATGTATCAAGGGATATATAGAAAATAAAAATAAACTGTCAGATTTACATCTGACAGTATAAGTAATAACATTGAAGATGAATGGATTAAATCCTCCAATCAAAAGGCAGTAATTCTCAGGCTGGATGAAAGAAACATAACATGATCCAACTATATGCTCCTTAGAGGAGACGCATTTTTTATTCAAATATACAAATAAACTGAAAGTAAAATAATAAAAGAAGACATCTGATGCCAAAAGTAACCATAAGATAGTTTGAATTACTAGATTAATATCAGACAAAATAAATTTTAAAACAAAAAATGTTACTAGAGATGAACAGCGACATTTTACAATGAAAAAAATAGTCAATCCGTCAGGAATATATAACAATCATAAAAGTATATGCACCTAACTAGACAGTCCCAAAATACATGAAGACAAACAGAATGGAAGGGACTAGAAAACACAGAGGAGGCAGAACTGTGGGAGTACTGGAGATGGTGCCTGCAATTCTGGCCTTCCAGGCAGGGCAGTTGAGCCTACAGCCCCAGAGGACCTGGTAGCAGCAAGGGAGGCAGCACACACAACTCTGGCCTCCTGGCTGCAGTGGCACCCATGGCCACAGGCAACTGGGCAGCAGAGACAGTGGGGCCTGGGGCCCCATCCCTCCAGCCACTGAGGCACCCAGGACTCTGGTCCCCTATCCCTTGCAATGGTAGAGCCCATGAATGTTACATCACTGGACATGGAAGAGGTCCCTACACGACCCCAGATCCTCCCACCTATCCTTCCCCACCCCTTGCAGCAGCTAAGCCTGTGACTCAAGGTATCCCAGATGTGAGGAAGAGCCCACCATCCTGGTGCATCACACACTGACATCAATGACACTGGCAAAAACAAGGTACTAATGACCCTGGAGGGAGAAGGAGTGATAATGAGGGTGAGGGGCCACATCCCTGACAGAGGCAGTGGCGGGTAGACAGTGCCAACTCTCAAATATAACCAGAGGCAGCTCAGGTAAGAGACACCAAAAACGTGCTATAGCATCACCTACTGTAAAACAAAAGAAAGACGTCTAATTTCTAACCTGTTGCTACTTCAAACATGCCAGCTAAGGAGCAACTCCAAGCACCATGAAGAACCACAGTAACACTGTACCACAGAAGAAAATGCCAATTCTCCAGAAACCAAACTTAAAATCATAGAATACTGAAAACTAATTGATAGAAAATTCAAAATAGCTGTCATGAAGAAACTCAATGAACTACAGGAAAACTCAGAAAGGCAGTTCAATGAGCTCAGAAATAAAATTAATAAACAGAAGGAATACTTTACCAAAGAGATTGAAAATAAAAAAGAACCAAAGAGAAATTCTGAAGCAGAAGAGCTCAATAAATGAGATGAAAAATGCATTAGAAAGCGCTGGAAATAGAGTAGACCATATGGAAGAAAGAATTAGTGAGCTGAAAGACAGAAATCTAGAAATGATACAAGTAGAAGAGGAAAGAGAAATAAGATATTAAAAAATGAGGAAATTGTATGACAGCTATGCAACACTTTTAGGAAGAGCAAAATTAGGGCAATGAGTATCTCAGAATGTGAAGAGAGGGAGAAGGGAGCAGAGAGTTTACTTAAAGAAATAATACCTAATAATTACCCAAACCTGGTGAAGAAACTGGAATATACGACCTGGAACATACAAGTGCATGAAGCTAAGAGAACACCTAATTACTTCCATTCAAAAAGACCTTCTCTGAGATATATTAAAACTGTAAAAACCAAATTACAAAGAAAGAGTTGTAAAGGCAGCCAGGGATAAAAGGATGGCAACCTACAAAGAAATCGCCATTAGGCTATCAGCAGATTTCTCAGCAGAAACTCTACAGGTCAAGAGGTAGTGGAGTGACCTTTTCAAAACACTGAAAGATAAAAACTGTCATCTAATATTACTGTATCCAGCAAAGTTATCATTCAGATATGAAGGAGAAATAAAGACTTTGCCAGAAAAACAAAAGCTGAGGGAGTTCATCAACACTAGAACTGCCTTACAAGAAATGTTGAAAGGAGCTCTTCTACCAGAAAAAAAGGCACAAGTACACAAAACTTTGAGTAAGTGATAAATAGGAAGACAGAATCAGAAAATTGAAACTCTTTATCAGAAGAGGTGTTTAAACACTCTATAATAGTGTAAAGGTCAAAGGGGGAGAAAAGCAGAAAAAATAACTATATTTACTTCAATTTGGTAACAAACTCACAACATAAAGAGGGATACTTTGAGACAACAAAAACACAGAAGGGGAAGAAGAAAAGGACAGAACCAATATAGGAAAATGAAGATAAGACATATCAGCAGAAAAATGACTATTTTGAAATAGTCAAATGAAACTTTTTTATGCAAACCTCATGGTAACCACAAAACATAAATTTAGAGCAGAGACACAAAACATAAAAATGAGGAAACAGAAAAATATCAGAGAAAACCATGAAACCAAAATGGAAGGCAGAAACATAAGGAAAAAGGAAACAATGGAGATACAGAGTAACCAGAAAACAAAAAATAAAGGCAGTGCTAAATCCCCATCTATCAATAATCACCCTAAATGAAAATGGATTGAATTCACCAATCAGAAGACAGAGAGTGGATGGATTAATTAAGAAACAAGTCCCAACTATAAACTGCCTCCAGAAGACTCATCTCAGTTCTAAATACAAACATAGATTAACAGTGAAGGGATGGCACATGATACTCCAAGCAAATGGCAGTCAAAAGAAAGTGGGTGTAGCCATACTCACATCAAACAAAATAGACTTCAAGCCAAAAAAGGTAACAAGAGACAGAAGTGGACAGTATATGATGATAAAGGGGACGATTCATCAAGAAGACACAACAGTGGTAATATATATGTACCTAACATAGGAGCACCAAAATATATAAAGCAATTATTAACAGACCTAAAGGGAGATATTGAAAGCAGCAGAATAGAAGGAGACATTAACACATGTCCCTTACATCAGGGATAGATCATCCAAACAGAAAGCCAACAAGGAAACAGTAACCTTAAATGAAACATCAGACCAGAAGGGTTTTATAGATTTGTAAAGAATATTCCATCCAAATGCAGCAGAAAAAACATTCCTCTCAAGTACACATGGAACTTTCTCAAGAATAGACCATATGTTGGAACACAAAACAGGTCTCAATAAATTTAAGAAGACTGAAGTCATACCAAATGTCTTTTCCAATCACAAGAGTATGAAACTAAAAATCAACTACGAGAAGAAAGCTGGAAAAATCACAAATATGTGGAAACTGAAAAACATTATGCTACTGAGCAAGTTTGGGTCAATGAAGAAATCAAACAGAAATCAGAAATTACTGGAAGACAACTGAAAATGAAAATACAGCATACCAAAATCTATGGGATACAACAAAAGTGGTACTACAAGGAAAGTTTATAGCAGTAAAGGCCTACCTCAAGAAACAAGAAAAAACTCAAACAATCTCACCTTACACCTAAAGGAACTAGAAAAAGAAGAACAAACGAAGGCCAAAGTCAGCAGAAGGAAGGAAATGATAAGGATCAGAGCAGGATTAAATGAAATATAGGCTAAAAAGACAGTAGAAAAGCTCTATGAAACTAGGAGTTTTTTCTCTGAAAATTAAAGAAAATTGACATACTTTTAAGTAGACACACTAAGAAAAAAGAGAGAAGGCTCTGATCAATAAAATCAGGAACAAAAGAGAAATAACAAATACCATAAAAATATAAATGGTTATAAGAGAATATTATGGACAGCTAACTGTCTTCCAACAAACTGGACAACCTAGAAGAAACAGACAAATTTTTAGAATCGTACACTTTCAAGGAATGAATCTTGAAGAAATATAAAATGTGAAAAGATTGATTACTAGTACAGAGATTGAAACAGTAATCAAAAAGCTCCCTCAAAATCAAAAGTCCAGGACCAGATGGCTTCACAGGTGAATTTTACTAAATATTCAAGGAAGATTTAACACCTATCCTTATCAACTATTCCAAAAAATTGAAGAGAAAGGAATGCTTCCTAACTAATTTTACAAGGTTACATCACCCTGATACAAAACCAGGCAAAGACATGACATAAAAAGAAAATTACAGGCCAAACTCTCTGATGAACATAGATGCAAAAATCCTCAACAGAATATTAGCAAACTTAATAAAACAATATATAAAGGATCACACACCATGATCTAGTGGGATTTATTCCAGGGATGCAAGGATGGTTCAACATCTGAAAATCAATCAGTGTGATACACCCCACTACAAAATGAAAAATAAACACCATATGATCATCTCAATAGATGCAGATAAAGCATTTGACAAGATTCATCACACATTTATGATAAAAACTCTCAATAAGTAGGTATAGAAGGAACACACCTTAACATAATAAATGCCATATATGACAAAAACCCAGCTAACGTCATACTCAATGGTGAAAAACTGGAAGCTATCCCTCGGAAATCAAGAACAAAACAAGGATGTCCACTCTCACCACTCTTATTCAACATAGTACTGGAAGTCCTAGCCAGACCAATCAGGGAAAAAAAAGAGATAAGACATTCGAATTGGAAAGGAAGAGTAAAACTGTCACTATTTGCAGATGACATGATTTGATATATAGAAAACCCTAAAGACACCACAAAAATTATTAGAAATAATAAATGAATACAGTGCATTTTCAGGATACAAAATCAATATACAAAACTCTATTTTGTTTCTTTACACTAACAGTGAGCTATCAGAAAGAGATATTAAGAAAACAATCCCATTTACAAGCAGAATAAAATACCTAGGAATAAATTTAACCAAGGAGATGACCAACCTGTACATTGAAAGCTATAAGACATTGTGGAAGGAACTGAAGAAGACACAAATAAATGTAAAGATATTCTGTGCTCAAGAATGGGAAGAATTAATATTGTCAAAATGTCTCTATCACATAAACAAATATACAAATTCAATGCAATACCTACCAAAATACCAAGGACATTTTTCACAGAAATAAAACAAAAACTTCTGAAATTTACATAGAACCACAAAGACCTGAGTAGCCAAAACAATCCTGAGAAGAACAAACAATGCTGGAGGTACCACACTTCCTGATTTCAACTATATTACAAAGCCATAGTAATCAAAACAGCATGGTCTTGGCAGAAAACCAGACACATAGGTCAATGGGACAGACCCAAGAACCAAGAAATAAAGCCACACATATATGGACAATTAATTTTCAACAAAGAGCAAAAAAAAAAACATACAATGGAGAAAGAGTAGTCTCTTCAATAAATGGTGTTGGGAAAATTAGACATTCACATGCAAAAAAATGAAACTAGATCACTATCTCACACTGTATCCCAAAATTAACTCAAAATAGATTATATATTTGAATGTAAGACCTGAAATCATAAAACTTCTAGAAGAAAACATAGGAGCTATGCTGTTTGACACTGGTCTTAGCAATATCTTTCTAGATATGTCTCTTCAGGAAAGGGAAACAAAAACATACAAATGGGACTACATCAAACAGAAAAGTTTCTGCACAGCAAATGAAACAGTCAAAGAAATAAACAGACAAGATACTGAATGAAAGAACATATTTGCAGAGGATATATTGAATATGGGGTTAATATTCAAAATATTAATATATAAAGAAGTCATAAAACTCAACAACCAAAACCACACAACCCTATTACAAAATAGGCAGGGGGGCTGAATAGACATTTTCCCCAAGAAGATATACAGATGGCCAACAGGCACAGGATAAGATGTTCAACATCACTAATAGTTATGGAAATGCAAATCATAACCAAGATCACCTCAGGCCAGTTAGATTGGCTTATTTCAAGAAGGCAAAAAATAACAAATGTTGGTGAGGATGTGGAGAAAAGAGAACACTAACACACTATTGGTGGGAATGTAAATTGGTGCAGCCACTATGTAAGGCAGTATAGAGATTCCTCAAAGAATTAAGAATAGAACTACCATATGATTCAGACATCCTATTTATTTATTTATTTATCCAAATAATTCAGAAACACTAATTTGAAAAGATTTATGTAGCCCTAAGTTCATCATGGCATTATTTTCTACAGCCAAGATATGGAAACAACCTAAGTGCCCATCAATGTATAAATGGATAAAGAAGATGTGGTATACACACACACACACACACACACACACACACACACACAATGGAATACTACTCCATTCTGGGATGGAGTTCCAATGGAATACACAATGGAATACTACTCCATAGAAAAGATGAAATCTTGCCATTTGCAACAACATGGATGGACCTTGAGGGTATTATGATAAGTGAAATAAGTTAGAGAAAGACAAATACCATATGATTTCACTCAATATGTAGAATATAAAAAGCAAACAAAAACTGCAAAATAAATGAACAAACCAAACCAAACAAAAACAAACATGTAGGTGCAAAGAACAGAGTAGTGGTTTTGAGAGGGGAACAGGCAGAGGGGAGAGAAAAATGGGTAAACAGGATCAACTGTATGGTGACAGATGGAAACTAAATTTTTGGTGGTGAGCATGCTATCGGGTATACAGAAGTAGAAATATAATGTTGTACACATGAATTTTTTATAATATAAATGAATGTTACCTCAATAAAAAATAAATCTAAAAAAACACTCAGCAAACTAGGAATAGAAGGAAACTTTCTCAATCTGTTAAAGGGCATGTAGGAAGAACCCATAGCTAACATCATAGATATACATGTAAACCTTTGGGATCTCATTAAGGCAAAGCCTTCTTAGACATGACATGAAAAGCACAAGCAATCAGAGAGAGAAGATAAATAAATTATACTTCTATATGAAACATTTTACTCTTCAGTATACCCTATCAACAAAGTGAAAAACCCACAAAATAGGAGAAAATGTTTGCATTTTATATATGTCTTGAATGTGTAGCTTTTTTTCATCAAATTTGTTTTTATTTTTTTCTAATTTTTTTTTCTGCTTGTTCCTTTTCTTCTAATTCTGATACATCCATTATTCATAAGTTGGTATGATTAATAGTGTCCCATATTTTGCTGAAGTTCTGTTCATTTTTCTTTCTTTTTTCTCTCTGTCCTTTGGATTCCATAATCTCTATCAATCTATGGTCGGAGTCACTGACTTTTTCTCTTGCCAATTCAAACTGACTGTTGTGACCCTAGTGAATTTCTCATTTCAGTTTTTTATTTACAACACATGAAACTGAATTTGGTTTTTAAAAATAATCTCTATCTTTTATTGATATTCTCTATTTGATGAGATATTGTCATCAAAACTTCCTTTAGTTCTTTGCCTGTGATTTCCTTTAGTCCTTTGAATGTATTTATAATGACTGCTTTGAAGTCACTGTCTGTTAAATCCAACATCTGGGCCCTGTCATAGGCGCTTTCTGTTGCTGTTTTTTTCCCTATGTATGGCTTACATTTTCATGTTACTTTGCATGCCATCTAATTTTTTTTGAAAACAGGACATGTTAAATAATATTGTAGGAAATCTGAATATTCATCCCCTCCCTGGATCTTGTTAATTTCATTTTTTTAAAGTGACTTGGCTGGATTTTTTAGTGACATCTCTTTCCCCTACACTGTGGAGTTTCTGATGTTGTTCCTTAGCGGGTTCAGCTTTGGGCATGGTCAAGTTACCTTAGCATGACAGTGTTTTTTGTAGGGCTTTCTTAGACTGTCTTTTTCCTGCTCACTATATGGTCTTATCTCACTCAACTGTTAGACTCTACTAATTGTCAGTTGATTGTTCTACAATAGTGAATTTTATGTGTCAACTTGACTGGGACATGGGGTACCCAGATATTTGGTCAAACAGTATTATGGGTGTTTCTGTAAGGAATCATTTTAAAGAGATTAACATTTAAATTGGTATACTGAGTAAAGTAGATGGCCTTCCCTAATGTGGGTGAAACTCATCCAATCAGCCAAAGATCTGAATAGAACTAAAAGGCTGATCCTCTCTCAAGTTAAAGAGAATTCTTTCTAGCTGACTATAGCCAAACTAGTATATCAACTTTTTCCTGACTTTGAACTTGAACTAAAACATCAACACTTCCTGGGTCTCAAGTCTGCTGGCCTTTGGACTGGAACTACACCATTAGCTCTCCCGAGTCTCCAACTTGCCAACTCACCCTGCAGATCTTGGGATTTGTCAGCCTGCATAATTGTGTGAGCCAAATTTTCATAATCAATTTCTTTGTACATATATACATTCTATTGGTTTTGTTTCTCTGGAGAACCCTGACTAATACATCCTCTATTGTTTTCAATAATGCCTTTGGGCATAAAATGTTAAACAATCTGATCCAATTAAACTTGAGTCCCTTTGCAAAAGCAGTTTTTGTGGTCAATTTTTGAATTTTATTGACTCCAAAAAGACTTTCCTTATGGATCTTTTTTCCTGGATTTTCTGATAAATTTCTTGGCCTACAATTAAATTTGTTACCCTCATGGAGTGACCAGCCTCTTCTTAATTGCTTACCACTCAAACATACATTGTTTCTGAGATAATTCCTAGCTTGCAGTTTCCCACACCCTCTCCCAAATAAACTCAGTTCCTTTGGGGAACATTTGACAGATGTTGGGGAAAAGGGAGTCCTGTTTTCCTGGCCACACCACTAAGAGTGGAGCTTCCATTATGCTAAGCTGGGAGGGGAGTTGGAGCAGGTTGTGGCTCAAGGGCCAAAGAATCTAGCTGTTCTTATTGAGATTTAGTAAATTTTCTTAAATCAACATCTCTTCATTTAATGTACGTCCTTAGACTGTTTTTTTCTTTCAGCATTTAAAATATATCAGTTGAATATTTTCTGGATTCCACTGTTTCCGATGAGAACTAAAAAACATTCATATCATTACTTTCTTATATATAATATTTCATCTTATTCTGGCTGTTTTCAAAATTTTTTCTTTACCTTGGGTTTTCTGTAGTTTGGCAATGAAGTGTCTATTATTTAATTATATTTATTATCCTGTTTGAATTTTGCTGAGCTTCATGGATCTGTAAGTTCGTATTTTTCACTAAATTTGGGGAACTTTTATCCATTACCTCATCAAACATTTACTCTGCCCATTTTCTCTCTCTTTTCTCATAGAGAGTCAAGTATACATATGTTAGACCGCTTAAAATTTTCCCATGTCTTATTAAAGTTCAGTTTTTCTTCTCAGCATTTAAAAAAATAAATTGGATACTTTCTATTTATATGTATAAAAGTACAATGATACCCTATTCTTCTACTTCCATCCAACCCATCCAGGATAATTTTCATTATAGATATTGAAATTTTCAGTTCTACACTTTCCATTTAGGCCATTTTTTAGTTTCCATTTCTATATTTTTCATCTGTTCATTCAAAATGACTTTATTTTTAAAATCTGTATACATATTTATAATAGCTATTTTAAGGTCCTGTGTGATCATTGAAACTCCTTACTCATCTCAAATTTTATTTTGACTATTATTTTGGAAATGAGTCACTTCTTTGCACACCTATTAATTTTTTATAGTGTTCTGTGTATTTTAGATTTTGTATGTTGAGAGTCTGGATTTGGATTTCTTCCTTAAGAGATTACTGAGATTTGTTCTGGCAATCAGTCTATTTACTAGTGGATCAGAAGCTTTTAAGGCTTGCTTTTAAGCTTTATTACAAGAGGTCTAGTGTAACTGTTTCTCAAGGGTTTTAGCACCCCAATTCCTAAAGTGTTGTTATTCTAGGGCAATCACTGAATGCCACCAGTGTCATTAAGGTCTCTAAAATCCAGCATGACAAAATTTCTGTGCCTTATAGCACTGTGTGATTTAGTGAATAGCACTGTACTTCCAGTAATTCAACAACTGATTATAAAAAGAGAACCAAGTGACATGTCTCATGCTGAAGGTCAAGATAGAGAAATCAAAAATGAGAAAAAATGAAAATAAGTTAGAAGTTACCATAATCAAACATGCCTGAAGAAAAGGTAATACAATGTCCACAATATTTGTTTCTGTGCCCATTTATAGAGAGCATTGGAATTACAGCAATTAAATAATTTCAAAACAACTTACACTATGTATATATATATATATATATATATATATATACACATATATATATAAAATATAAAAGTCTATCAATTTAAATACATTTATATATATAATTTATATATAGGAATATAGACTATTTTTAGTAGTTTTAGGTTTACAGAAAAATTGAGCATAAAGTACAGAGTTCCTATTTACCCCTCCTCCCTGTCCCCCACAGTTTCCCCTACTTTTACATCTTATAATATTGTGGCACATTTGTTAAAATTAATGAATGAAGATTCATATATTTCTATTAACTAAATTCCACAGTTTATACTAAGTTCATACTTTGTGTGATGATTGGTATCCACCATTACTGTGTCATATATTCACTGCCTTAAAAATCCATTGTGCTCCACCCATTTATCACTCCCTCCTTCCCCCTAATCCCTGGCAACCACAGATATTTTTACTATTTCCATAGTTTTCCATTTTCCAGAATGTCATATAGTTTCATATTGGCTTCTTTCACTTAGCAGTATGCATTTAAGGTTCCTCTTTGTCTTTTCATGGCTTGATAGCTCATTTCATTTTATCACTGAATAATATTCTATTATATAGATGTATCACAGTATTTTTTAAAAATCCATTCACCTATTGAAAGACATCTCTGTCATTTCCAAGTGTCAGCAATTATAAATGAAGCGGATATAAACATTAGTGTGAAGGGTTTTGTGTGGATGTTAGTTTTCAACTC
This sequence comes from Tursiops truncatus, assembly GCF_011762595.2. Taxonomy (NCBI): domain Eukaryota; kingdom Metazoa; phylum Chordata; class Mammalia; order Artiodactyla; family Delphinidae; genus Tursiops; species Tursiops truncatus. The sequence goes on along the minus strand of NC_047055.1, from coordinate 99,531,143 downwards.
ACTTGGGTGAAGACCAAGGAGTATGATTGGGGGATTGTATGTTACAAGTGTATTTAATTTTGTAAGAAATTCTTAAACTTTCTTCCAAAGTTGCTGTACCATTTTGCATTCCCACCAACAATGAATGAAAGTTTCGGCTGCTCCCCATCTTTGCCACCTTTGATGTTGTCAGTGTCTGGATTTTAGCCACTCTAGTAAGTTTGTTATGGTATCTTATTGTTGCTTTAATTAGCAACTCCTTAATCACATATGTTGTTGAGCATCTTTTCACATGTTTATGTTCCATCTATATATCTTCTATTGTGAGGTGTCTGTTCAGATTTTTGTCCAATTTTTAATTGGGAAGCTTATTTTCTTGGTATTTAGCTTTAAGTGATAATTGTATATTCTGGATAAAAGTACTTTGTCAAATATGTGATTTGCAAACATTTTCTCCTAGTTTGTAGCTGTCTTTTCATTCTCTTAACAGTGTCTTTTGCAGAGTAGTTTTCAATTTTAATGAAGGCCGACTTTTATACTATGTTTTCTTTCACGAATCTTGCTTTTGGTGGTATATCTAAAAAGTTATCGCCGAACTCAAGGTGAAAACTACATTTTAATAGGCTGCTTTGATTTTGCTTCTTGTCATGCTCATTGTTTTCAATCAAAAAATGTTTTTACCCTCTAAATCTTATGGAATATTTTGAAAGATTTGAACACCTCTTAAAATATTTCAAGAGTCAAATGTTACTTCATAAATGTTGAATTTAAGCTAATAATAATAAATATTTTAATTTACATTCTCTATAAATTCAAATAATTAAGGATGCCTTTATTTTTTTATTATTTGAAAAAATGAGAACAAATGCAACAAAACTACAAAAATGTATTGTAAACATTTCTTGAATCCTAAAAAAATTAAACTTGAATAGCATATATTTAATGTAAAGTAACTTTTTTGAAATAATGCTGAAATTCACTCTCATGCTTTTTTCATTTTCACTGTTATGACTAATTATATGAGGAAAAAATAAATTAGTAGAATAGATTGAGATTAAATGGTTTATATATATTCCCCTCTCTTTGGAACCCCAGGCTCACATTTATAGCATTAGAAAGTGCTTTCATTTTGCAGTCCAGAAGGGGATTTACAAATTACAAATGAAATACTCTACTGCCTGCTGAAGGACAGCTATCTCAAACATGTAAAAGGTTCAGCAGGCTGGCAAGAAAGTTTTATATGAAGATGCTTTGAAATCATAGTAAAAAAAAAAAACCTCGGGCTTCCCTGGTGGCACAGTGGTTGAGAGGCCGCCTGCCGATGCAGGGGACATGAGTTCGTGCCCTGGTCTGGGAAGATCCCACATGTCACAGAGCGGCTGGGCCCGTGAGCCATGGCCGCTGAGCCTGCATCCGGAGCCTGTGCTCCACAACGGGAGAGGCCAAAACAGTGAGAGGCCTACATACCACAAAAAAAAAAAAAAAAACCTCTAAAATTTGAGGAATATATGTTTAATTATTTAAAATAGGATGCCTTCAAGATGTATATTTATCAGAGATCATGATCATTCTAATATTGTGTTGGAGGATTTGGTTTTGTAAGACCTGTATGCAGAAAATTATAAGACACTGATGAAAGAAATTGAAGATGATACAAACAGATGGAGAGATATACCATGTTCTTGGATTAGAAGAATCAACATTGTGAAAATGACTCTACTACCCAAAGCAATCTACAGATTCAGTGCAATCCTTATCAAGCTACCAATGGCATTTTTCACAGAACTAGAAAAAAAAATTCACAATGTGTATGGAAACACAAAAGGCCCTGAATAGCCAAAGGAATATTGAGAAGGAAAAACAGAGCTGGAGGAATCAGACTCCCTGACTTCAGACTGTACTACAAAGCTACAGTAATCAAGACAATATGGTACTGGCACAAAAACAGAAATATAGATCAATGGTATAGGATAGAAAGCCCAGAGATAAACCCACGCACCTGTGGTCAACTAATCTATGACAAAGGAGGCAAGAAACATACAATGGAGAAAAGACAGCCTCTTCAATAAGTGGTGCTGGGAAAATTGAACAGCTACATGGAAAAGAATGAAATTAGAACACTCCCTAAAACCATACACAAAAATAAACTCAAAATGGATTAAAGACCAGACACTATAAAAGTCTTAGAGGAAAACATAGGAAAAACACTCTTTGTCATGAACCTCAGCAAGGGACTTCCCTGGTGGCGCAGTGGTTAAGAATCTGCTTACAAATGCAGGGGACACGGGTTCAATCCCTGGTCCGGGAATATCCCACATGCAGCGGAGCAATTAAGTCCGTGTGCCACAACTACTGAGCCTGCACTCTATGCCCGTGAGCCACAACTACTGAGCTCACATGCCACAACTACTGAATCCCACACGCCTAGAGTCTGTGCTCTGCAACAAGAGAAGCCACCACAATGAGAAGCCCATGCACCACAACAAAGATTAGCCCCCGCTCGCTGCAGCTAGAGAAAGCCCGTGCGCAGTAACGAAGACCCAATGCAGCCAAAAATAAATAAATTAAATAAATAATTTTTTTTAAAAGTACTCTTCTTTAAAAAAAAAAAAACACAGCAAGATCTTTTCTGACCCACCTCCTAGAGTAATGAAAATAAAAACAAAAATAAACAAATGGGACCTAATTAAAATTAAAAGTTTTTGCACAGCAAAGGAAACCATAAACAAGACAAAAAGACAACCCTCAGAATGGGAGAAACTGTTTGCCAGTGAAACAGCGGACAAAAGATTAATCTCCAAAATATACAAACAGCTCATGGAGCTCAATATCAAAAAAAACAACAAACCAATTAAAAAATGGGCAGAAGACCTAAATAGACATTTCACCAAAGAAGACATACAGATGGCCAAGAGGCACATGAAAAGATGCTCAATATCACTAATTATTAGAGAAATGCAAATCAAAAATACAATGAGATATCACCTCACACCAGTCAGAATGGGCATCATCAAAAAAAATCCACGAACAATAAATGCTGCAGAGGGTGTGGAGAAAAGGGAACCCTCTTGCACTGTTGGTGGGAATGTAAATTGATACAGCCACTATGGAGAACAGTATGGAGGTTCCTTAAAAATCTAAAAATAGAACTACCATATGACCCAGCAATCCCACTACCAGGCATATACCCTGAGAAAACCATAATTCAAAAAGAGTCATGTACCAAAATGTTCACTGCAGCTCTATTTACAATAGTCAGGACATGGAAGCAACCTAAGTGTCCATCAACAGATGAATGAATAAAGAAGATGTGGCACATATATACAATGGAATATTACTCAGCCATAAAAAGAAACGAAATTGAGTTTTGTAGTGAGGTGGATGGACCTAGAGTTTGTCATACAGAGTGGAGTAAGTCAGAAAGAGTAAAACAAATACCGTATGCTAACACATATATATGGAATCTAAGAAAAAAAAATGGTCATGAAGAACCTAGGGGCAAGATGGGAATAAAGACACAGACCTACTAGAGAATGGACTTGAGGATATGGGCAGGGGGAAGGGTAAGCTGTGACCAAGTGAGACAGTGGCATGGACATATATACACTACCAAACGTAAAACAGATAGCTAGTGGGAAGCAGCCACATAGCACAGGGAGATCAGCTCGGTGCTTTGTGACCGCCTAGAGGGGTGGGATAGGGAGGGTGGGAGGGAGGGAGACACAAGAGGGAAGAGATATGGGAACATATGTATATGTATAACTGATTCACTTTGTTATAAAGCAGAAACTAACACACCATTGTAAAGCAATTATACTCCAATAAAGATGTTTAAAAAAAATCCTTTACTTCAAATGGTACAAAGATATTTAGATCTATGAACTCTACAGGAACTTACTCTGCTGGGATTACACACATGTATTGTCTTTCTGCTTTTGTCAAGATATAGGATTAGAAGCCAAAGTTAACTAATTTTGGAAATATTAACTTACCAAGATTTTAGATTGTGCAGCATTTAATATTATAATGATCTATTTTCATTGTATAGATCAGTGGATACAGAAAACTTCAGAAAAAAGGAGAAAGAGACAAACACATTTCAGTCTCTCTCTGAACTGGGAAGACCTGACATCTAAATGTCCTACACATACCCAAGGCTAACTTATCACTGCTCCCTCTCCTGCACCACATACAGGGCTGATGGTTGGCACAGGAATTATCTACTGAAACTTTTTTCAAAACCCCCCTCTTTCATTCTCATCAGAGAAATTGTACACATGGCACTTGTATGTTAAAATATCACCCTCAAGTTTCCTGATAGAACTGAGTCTGAATTACGAGGTAATTTTGCTTTGCTTCAATACTGGGTAATTTTGCTTTGGATTGATCCTGATTACCTATTTCTGATGACCTTCAGTCCTCAGTCTGCTTTAGTATTTGCACCAAGTGCTGGTTTTGAAATTACCTATTATCTTGGTTGCCTTAGCACACTTAAAACATGCTACTCTTTTTAGGGTCCCAGAAGACCATGTAAAGTTAACGTCTTGTCTACCAAAGTTCTAAGTGTTGACACAACAGAATTCGCCACCACTCTACTTTATGCATCTGTCAGAAGAGATCTCACTGGTCATCTTATGAAGTACCCACACTTTTCAGGTAGATTGATTTTCATTGCCAAGATTTGCACTCAACTACCTGACCTAGTACCTATCCTATTTTACAGAATAGGTCTAACCTATTCTGTCTCATTCTGCTGTGAGAGAGAATGCTGAATTTTGACAGAGTGCAAGCAGGGTGATATTAAAGTATGAAACTATTACAACTCATGACCTTCCTAAAACTATAAAACACAAACATTCTAGAAAAGACTTTCTCCTTTATTTGTACTTCTTCATTAAATTTTGAAAATTGCTTTCCACAGAATTCTATCTCAACTATAGTCAACAGCCCCTAGAAACTAGCTTTTTGTATGACTGAAATAAATAAATACATAAATGAATGAATAAATAAACAGTTTTGGCTTATGTCATAATTTACACGAACTACTTACTAATATTCAGTTTATATTTGGTGGGTCTTCAGATTAATATTTCTACCTTCCACGTGACCCAAAGTTCAGCTAGCACCTCTGTTATCAATAACAGCAATATTCTCATAATTTTCTATAATTTTGATTGTCAGTGTTTACTCACCTTGGCTTTTCCACAGTCATTACTCCTTTGAATAAGTGATATTTCATTCCATTTGGAGTTTATTCAAGTTGATTTTTCACTATGGTCTATAAAATTATATTCACCTTCCCTACCCAAGCCTTTAATTTCTCTCACTCAGCTCTGTATGTCTTTTTTGAGACTTAGTAATATGCTTTGGAGGTCAAAAGCACATAAATGTAGTTGCCAAATATTATCTTAATATATATAATTCAGTTCTTTTCCCTAACTTAATTATTCCTGCTTAGTCTGGTGATAAGGCCAAAGCCATTTACATAGTTCTGATTATCTATACATATATAGTAATTATATGTTGCATATATTATTTATTACATATAATATATAATTATTGATGTGTACATACAGTCAATTCTCATTATTCATGGATTTATATTTGTAAATTTTTCCACTCACTAAAATTTACATGTAACCCCAAAATCAATACCTGCAGGGATCTCACGGTAATTGGTCGACATGTGCAGAGCAGTAAAAAAATTTGAATCAACCAATGTGCATCTTCCCAGCTGGTATCTAACAAGGCCACACTCTGCCTTCTTATTTCAGCTCTCATACTGTAAACAAGTGTCCTCTTTGCAGTGTATTTAGGACCACCTCTTCCTTATTTTGTGCTTTTTTTTGGTTGGTTATTTTGTTGTCTAAAGTGGCCCCCAAGTGTAGGGCTGAAGTGTTATCTAATGTTCTTAAGTACAAGGAGGCTGTGATGTGTGTTATGGATAAAATAAGTATGTGAGATAATGTTTAAGCATGAGTCACAGAGCTATTTGTTGGGAGTTCAATGTTAACTGTGAATGAATCAACAATAGATATTAGATAAGTTATCTAATATAAACACACAGATACACATAAAACAAGGCTATTTATTAATTGGTTAACAAAAATGCTGTGACCAGAGGTTTGCAGGAACGTAACTCTATTTCACCTAGGAGCAACCTAACTCTGGTTTCACCTGAATTAATGGTATTCATTAATTCAGTGTTTGCATATACCTTATAGAATATAACTAACATGAATAATGAGAAGTGACCATATACGCAGTGAGAACAAGACAAGTACCTGTGTCTTGGTTCATATCAGTTGCTGTGGATTCACCAGGGGAAAACAAAGTAATCTGTTTTCTACCTACAAATTGAGGAAAAGAATGGAAATCCTTAGAAATATGAGCTTTCCTTACAACTTCCTACTTGCACTCCTTCTGACAACCAGTGAATAGAATTTATGTTTTAGAATCATTAATGAGAAAAATTAATGAAAAATCATTAATGAGAAAATAAACTGTTTTAGCCCTGAGGTGGAGGAGAAGGTTAAAGTTTTGAGTTTAAGAGACTGAAAAGCTCAAACTTGGGTGTGGCTTCCATGATACACATGGAAAGAGGATTGTGGTGGAAGGGGACTTATGCCCAGTTTACACACAGCAATCCAGGATGTGGCCAGGTCTCTAACGTGATAATGCCTGACCTCTGAATACTAAACATTGGTAGATTCAAACGAAAAGATTTCCATGGTCGAAAGTGACAGGATACAATGGAGCTTCATGCTGTGAATCAGACAGCTAATAAAGGCTTGGACAAATAATCTTGGGAAGACTACAATAGCTTGAACATAAGAGACAGTTCTCCTTCTAAATTTTAAAATTTTCTTGTATTATTTCACATGCTGTTCAAGCCCTCCAGGACTTCTGTGTGGCACTAGTGTGTTCTAGATTTACCTGATTCAGAAAAAAAAAAATCTATTGTTCTGGAAAACTGTAGAGCAAAATTATACTTATGTATACTTGTGTCTCCATTTGCCATTTGCTCCTTGTTTTTTAAGTTTATTTTAGACATTTTTCCTTTGATCTCATCAACTTTTAAAGCCAATAAACTGGACACTTTTCTTGTTGAAAGTATAGAGAATGAGGATATCTAGCTGAGCCTTGACAACTATCACAGCTCTTGAGTGAAGTCTACACTTTCTTAGGGCTCCATACATACCAGTTTAAAATCAAGCACTTTTAAGTATATCTCATCTCCTCCAGTAAAAATACATAATGATGAAGTGTGTTTCTTGTAATTCTTTTCCCCCTTCGATTAGGACCAGCCCATTTCCTGGGTAAATTATTTTCTCACATGATTCTGCTCAATTTCTTTAGTGACAAACAGATGTTGCACAATTTTAGCTAATGAATTCTTTCTATTGCTTGCATGTGAATAATTAATGTACAACTTCTTATTCCTACACTACAGCTTGAGAAAAATAAACTGTTTGGTCCCTATAAAGTCTACCAAAATAGAATGATAATGTTTTTATTATTTTCTTGCAAATATTTATTTAATGTCATGATAACCTTAAAACATCCAGTATAGCCATTTTATTTGAATTCTTTTACTTACGGGAACATAGGCAAGAGGACATCCATCAAAATAGAGACAAGCCAAACCACAGGACTTAATCTTAATGCCAATTCTCCAGAGATTCATTTCTCTTGGTAAGTTGAGATAAACTCATTGTGCTTTTCTGTTGGGAAACAAGCAAGTTTTATACTAAGCAACTCGTCAAGGTGACCAAAGACCATACTGTGATAAAATTTTATTCTTTTGATAAGGAGCAAATACTTTAAAATATTTTGCATAAGCAAATTTTTGAAGTACCTACAAAATATATTAAATGTATGAAGTATTAACAATGTAATGGATAAACTTAAGCCCCGCAAGCCAGGTCTAAACTTTTTACTTTCTCTCTAATCTCAAAAGCAAATTTATATTTATATAAACAGTCACATATAAAAGTGGAAATAAATCGCTTTCTATGAAAAGTGTCAATAAACCAATATTTCATTACTATTGGTTTACATATTAAGAGGAGCTTTAGAAATAAATGACTTTTGAATGGGTACAGCTGGGAAATGCTCAAATAATCTAAAACACAATTTATTTTTTGCATATATAAACAATATGCAAGGAAAAAGTAGGTATTTTTGGTGACTTACAATGTACTATATAAAAGATGTTTGCTTTAAAATGAATTTTTCTTGTTATTTTCCCTTTTCTTAATTTAAATTTATTGATTTATTTGAAGTAGCCAGGAAGGGATTGTGACATATCCATAAAGGATGAAAAATCAGTTTTTAACAAAACATATTTGAGTGAAATTATGAATGTATTTCATCAATGTTTCTTCATAATTGTTCTCTAATGTTTTAGTTGTACCAATAAGAAATTAATGCTCATTTACATAAATTTACATGTAAATTTATATGGCACTTGATCAGCACAAAAATGTTTTCAAAAATAAACATGGAAACTATAGCCAATAGTCCAATATAATATTTTAAAACATTCTGAATGTATATATTTATATAGAATGCATATTTATATATAATATATACAAATGTATATATGTATATATAATGCATATATATAATATTCTGAATATGTGTGTGTGTATATATATATATAAAACAAACTAAATATGGTCTTACTCATATAACTCATTGCCTGAATAAATACCATAATATGTTACATTGTGTTAAAACCATAACTACCAATAAAACTAGCAATTATTTCATCAAATTAATCTCATATTTATTTTGTGACTGTGCTAGGGCAATTTAGGCTACACAGTACAGCTGGAATTCAGTTTGTGCAAGGCCACCTCTTTGAGCAAATTTGTTCTCTGTAGGACTCTCAGGAGTATGTAAATGCTGGTGCATGGGATAAGATTATTTTATCCAACAGAGTGCAAAAAAAGTTTCCTTGGCTTCTCAGAATTGCATTTTAACCGCACCCAAAGGACTTTCCTTTGACAAATCAAAAGACTTCTCCCAAAGACTTTCCAATCACTAATGTCTCTGAACCTGGCACTGTTACCAAACATCCCTGCATAAATTTCACATACTTTCATTAAAATGTATTTGATCATTAGGAAATTCTGTTTAACCAATATATCAATTTAAACCTGCAGAACAATCTCTTCAGACTCTTTAAAATATTGTAGATAATTAAATTGGTCAGTTGTCAGAAACATATAAAGTTTCTATAACGACAGTCAAACAGTTAAAGCTGTTCAATAATGGTATAGGTTTGGGGGGAAGATAAAACAGTAACCACCTTGTCACTTGTATTCAAGCAGAACCTGAATGGTTGTCTACCAGGGATCCACTGACTGGATATTAAATGCTATTATTTCCAATTCTATGATTATATAATTACATAGTAAGGTAGATTATAAACAGGACTAACTTTCTTGGATTAAAATATAAACCCTGAGCTTTAAAATAGGTACTAGTCTGCATTATTGTCATAAATAGGCACACCAGAGTCACTATTATTGTCCCTATTTTGGGAAGGAAGTTCTCTCTACTGCTTTCAGGGGGATTGTGGCTTATTCTCATCTCCCCCCCACAAAAAAAAATCAAAAGAATTTACTTGAAAAGTATATCCATTCTATTTCTTGCAGGTTTCTCTCTTGGTAATGTGAACCACCACCCATGTCTTCCTGCCCTTTTTTCCTCCATGATCCACATTCCTTTTGAAAGAGTTTTTATTAAGATGAGCATTGATCCTTAGACTAGGTCATGTCTTTACTCAGCAGTGTTTTGCTAGTTATTTTGACCTGTAGAGAAAAAAATATATGTTAGAGGGGCTTGAATTTGACAAGATAAACTAAAGAGGCTTACTTGAGGCCCCTAAACATGTCAGTGGTATGCTAAAACATTGTTTGTGCCAGATAATTTTGTCCACTATATTGCGCTGATAAAAGTAGTGACAAACCGAAGGCAAAAATCAACCACAACTGGCAGCTGCTGGAGTTCAAACATGAACTGATAACCAAGAAAGGACAATGAGTGATTTACTTATTGCCTTTTATAATATATACTTTATTTTGTATATAGCTAGTTTACCTTTTCTCTGTAATAAGGTGAATATATTTTTTCCATTTTGATTTAAACTGTACATGTCTGTAATTAATACAAAAGTATAAGAATGAATCATGGGCCCATTATGCACTCTATGAAGAAAAGAAAAAGAGGAATACTAGCATTAGCATATTGGCTCTATAATCAGCACATGCAACAAAATCTTACAGTTATCTATAGGCATTGAACAAACATCAGCCAGCAGGCCTGGCAATAAATGCATATTCTTACCTCACCTATCATTTGCTTGCTGCTCATGGCGTGTTTTAAGGAGAATAGGCAGTGAGATATTACAGAATTGGAGGATTTGATGTAAGAATACAGAACCCATACTTTTTAATTTATAATAAAAGAAATATAAAAGGTTAAAATGGAGAAAGTGGGAGGTTGATAATTTTGATGATTTCTCTTTTCAACTTAAGGACCTCAGAAAATTATTTGTGAAATGCTCTTAATCTAAGTCAGTGATTCCAAAAACTGGTTCCTGGATCAGCAGCAACATCATCACCTAGCAACTTATTAGAATAGCAAATTCTCCCTAGCCACACATCTGCAGAATAAGAATATCTGAGGGTGAGGCCCAGGAATCTGTTTTAACAAGCCCTCCAGGTGATTCTGATGTACTCTCACGTTTGAGAACCACTGTTAAGGTGAACAAATAATGCTTCGTAACAGTTTAGCTTTTCAGGGATGTGAGGCACAATAAACTAATATCAAACTGAGGATTTTAAACTTTAGGTCTCAACTTCTTTCTCTATGATAGTTTCCATATTATTCCAAAATCTACATACTGTATAAGAAATAGTGATGAAATTAATGCTTCAACCTCACCCCCAAAGAGTAAGCCTCCTTTTGACCACCTTCATCTATTTCCCCTCACCCCACCCCCACCTCTGGCAACCACTGATCTATTCTCTGTTTCTATTAGCTTGGGGTTTTCTTAGATTCCACATATAAGTGAGATCAAACAGTATGCCTTTCTCTGTCTGACTTATTTTACTTAGCATAATGCTAATAATACTTGTTACCATATATTGAAAGTTGCTAAGAGAGTAGATCTTAAAAGTTCCCATCTCACACACAAAAAAGTAACTATGTGAGGTGATGAATGTGTTAACTTATTGTGGTAAGCATATTGGAAAATATACATGTATCAAATCATTACGTTGTACACCTTGACCTTACGCAATGTTATATGTCAATTACATCTCAATAAAGCTGGGGGAAAAACAACAGTGTGCCCTCTGAGGGTATGAGTAAACTGCTGGGTTAACTGTGCAGTTTGCTATCAGCGTAATTCCTTTCAAACAATTCTCGGCTATATAATGACCAAGGTTGTAGTCTAGATATTATACCATTTAAGGCACAGGTTTAAATAATTCATCTCTGTATAATTACAACTTGGAGTAATTCCTGAAGGATCAAATATCTACTTCTACTTGTGGAGAGCTAGCTTGAGACAAAAGATCCAGATGATGAGCATCAGAGGGTATTCATTCATTTTTCTCTTATTCCCCTTTAATTTTTTTCTTTATCTATATATTTAACCTGACATGGGTGGAGGTAACTAAATACTTATAAGTACTACAGAAATCATGCACACAAAATATTCTGAGCACTTCTGATAAAGAGGTGTATACATTAACACATTAACTACTCTTTTCTTACCATATCTTTAGTTGGTAATACAACATAGATATTCCAATTCCATGTACAATATGAATTTATAATGTATGTATTTTCTGTGTTCTATGTAGTAAACAAATGTACCCGCTATAGAATGTAGCCAAGTAAGAAGGCTTATAATTGGTTTTTAAGCTTCTTTGAAACTAACCATCTCTTTGTGTCCATTTCATTCCAGAAGTGTCCATACACTTCTTTCAACCTTTTAAAGAAATTTACCAAAATAATTTTGGTCATATTTCTAAAATTAATTTGGCAGCTTTTTGCAAGTATGGTTGGAACAAAAGGATAACACAAAAAAGAGCACACCATACACAGCAAATATCAGAGTGAGAAAAATCTGCATGTGGTAATTCCATTTGCATGTAACTGCTAAAAGAAAAAAAATGTGATTCATTCTCACTCCTGGTTTTCTTTTTTTTTTTAAGATTTTTTCTTAATGTGGACCATTTTTAAAGTCTTTACTGAATTTGTTATAATATTGCTTCTGTTTTATGTTCCAGACGTTTTGGCTGTGAGGCATGTGGGATCTTAGCTCCTTGACCAGGGATCAAACCCACGCCCCCTGCATTGGAAGGTGAACTCTTAACCACTGGACCGCCATGGAAGTCCCACCCCTGGTTTTCTATCCTCATGAAAGACAATTTAGAAATTACTGGTTCCCTGTTACAAAAAATAAAGTCCTGCTGAGAAGACGTTCTTCAGAATGACCTGGAGGCTTATTTTTGGCAGGTCTCTGATAATCATTTCACCTTGACTTCTCCCAATCTTCTTCCTTTTTTATTACTACTAAGACACTTTAGTATATCACCCTGACTTTTGACTTTCTTCAACTATTCTGGCCCCAGAAGGACTTGTGTAGCTCAGTTTGTTTTGGTTCTGAGTGCTACATTAATGCTTTGGGCACTCCAGTTAAACTTTAGCCATGATGGTAGACATCAGACTTGTTCTTTTAGGGATTTCACTTTTCTTAATACCCAAAGTATAAAGAGAGGAAATCAAACAGGGGAGTCTGTATGTCACTATGTATTACAGGTTGTTTTCCCTGGAGCCTGCTTGACTTCGGAGCCTAGCATTCCTGCCTTCCTGCCATTCGTTTACTCTACTGTTTTGTGAAATTTAAAAAAAGTAAAAACAAAAAAGGCAACTCACATATTTCAATAAATATACTTACATATGAGTGTAAATATACATTTATTACATGTATATTTAATACATACTATTACATATGAATATGAATATAAATATATATTTTTGCCTTAAATCTCGAGTACAAGAAAGCAGATTCTATTTACTCTGGTCTCTATAAAATTGGAAAACACTGTAGTGCAACTTTAACAAGCTCTATGCTTAAAACACTAACAGTATAAGTGACTTATGAGTGAAACTGAATATGTTATCTATGCACAATATAATAGACTTCTGCTGGTTAACCAATGGGATGACTAAGCATGTGTAGAGGGCACCTGCAAAGCAGAGGCACCTAATACAATATTTGGATATTATATAGTATTTGCTATATTTTAAAGTTCTAATTTAGTCATCAATTTAAAAGTTAGACATTTTTGGATACTTGTAAATTTATTTTATGGTTTAATTTCTTAATACCTCATAGTGGCACGTTGGCAGTAGGGAATAAGAGCAGTTGGCAAATGATATCAATAGTATTTTAGTGCTTATAGCTTCTAACATACTAATCCATCTCTGGACAAAATGTAACCAGTTTATTCCTATCTAGCTCTCTACTCCATGAACTCATTTTCCAAGGAAAAATAAATCAGATAGAATACTCTAAAGCTGAGAAATAAAAATGGAAATATATACCACATTAACCATATTGAATTTCTACTTCTCAAAAAACATGAGGTGAGGATGATACGAAGGTATTTTTTTTCATTACAGGCTACTATTTTTAAAGGATTTACACCCGTATGTGTATCCATTGCTTAACTTTTTGTCATGCTTGTGAAGTTCTCAGTTTGTGGATTGATTGGTTTATAGATTTGTTGTTATAAATTTATAAACAGAAAGCTCCTAGAGTCTGAGATAGGTCATTTAATTTACCTCAGACAAATCTCAAAAAAGGAATAACAGTAGTAACAGCAAATGTTTACTGATTTATTTCTATGGGCTAGTCATGGTACTAAATATTTTGCTACAGTATCTTATTTGATCTTCAAAGCAGTCCTATATGCTCATGAAGAAACCAGTATGAAGAGTTCATACAATGTTTACTGTAAAGAAGAGTTGCACCTGAGGTTTTTACCCATACAGACTGGCCGCAGCACCTATGAATTTCAAGTAAGGGGCTTCTTTCAAAGGAAATCTAGTTAAATATTCTATATTCAACATGTAAATATAAACATACTTTGATTGTCATTTTACCTATCATCAGTATCATGTGGTAGATTCTCCCAGATACTGCACTCCTTTTCCTCAGAGTGAAAGGTGACCTTAGTCCAGAAAGAACTTTAAGAAATCACCTCTACATCATTCTATAATACCTAACTCATATGCCACCTTATTGGTGAATTGTACTTTTCAAAGATAGCTTCAATGACAAGTATCTTAACTTATATGGTCTCCTTAAAATTTAAACTTGACACTCCTCCATCAAGAAGTGGAGTATGTGTTTCCCCCATGAACCTAGGTTGACTATTAACTGCCTTGATGAATATAATTTGACAAGGGTGATGATGCATGACTTGCAATGCTAGGACATAAAAGGATATGTGACTTCTGTCTGGTTCTTTGTTTACTCTGTCTCTCTCTCTCCCTCCCTCCCTCCCTCCCTCTGTTCTCTCTATCTCTAGCCATTCCTTCAGAATCCTGAACCAATACATAAGAATTTCAGCTACACTGAAACCACCATGCTGCACAGATCATGGAGAGAAATCCCATAGACACAGAGATAGCTGAGGAGCCCCAACTCTTCCAGTCCCAGCTGTTCCAGCCCTGCCAACTCAGGCACTAAACACAAGAGTGAAGAAGCCTCCAAGATGACTCTAGTCACAGCCACTGTCTGACTTCAGCTTTCTGAGATACCCTGAACAAGAAGCACTCAGTTTAGCACCCCTTGAATTCCTAATAATTACTGTTCTAAACCACTAAGTTTGAGGGTAATTTTTTATAGAACATTACATAAATAGAATAACCTCCTTTGCAAATCCTCCACAGATCCCTCCATTAGACAGCATTTTATCAATCAGATAGCGTTCTTCCCATATAGATTTCCTAAAGAAGACAATGCCAGTTTAGAATGCATAATTAGGCACATTTTACTAGGTGGACATGTAATGCTGGTGGAGAACAAAAAACAGAATTGGTTGAAAATTTAGAGCTTGTAAAGTCACTGGAGCTGCATGGAGCTTGAAGAAGCATAATAATTAATGCTTGCCATGGCACTGCATGAAGAAACTCAGTGAGACGATTTTAGAGAAAGGTTAGACTCTGAGAACTGACCAGGATCTTTGTAGAAGAAAGAGACTGGATAAGGAAAATGCATGCGAAAAAAATCCAGAAAATCTGCTGAATCAACTCTACTTGGTACCAAGGCAGATTTAGTTTTTTGTTCACAAAATGAATAAAAGAAATAATTCTGGCCTAAGAATTGAGTAAGAAGTATAATAGAAATAACCATGGATTTTTTGATGATGGCCATTCTGAGTGGTGTAAGGTGATACCTTATTGTAGTTTTGATTTGCATTTCTCTAATAATTAGTGATGTTGCACATCCTTTCATGTGCCTCTTGGCCATCTGTAGGTCTTCTTTGGAGAAATGTCTATTTAGATCTTTTGCCTGTTTTTTGATTAGGTTGTTTGTTTTTTTGATATTGAGCTGCATGAGCTATTTGTATTTTTTGGAGATTAATCACTTGCTGGTCGATTTGTTTGCAAATATTTTCTCCCAGCCTGTGGGCTATCTTTCCATTTTGTTTATGGTTTCCTTTGCTGTGCAAAAGCTTTTAAGTTTCATTAGGTCCCACTTGTTTATTTTTGGTTCATTTTCATTACTCTAGGAGGTGGAACAAAAAAGATCTTGCTGTGATTTATGTCAAAGAGCATTCTGCCTATGTTTTCCTCTAAGAGTTTTATAGTATCCAGCCTTACATTTAGATCTTTAATCCATTTTGAGTTTATTTTTGTGGATGGTGTTAGGGAGTGTTCTAATTTCATTCTTTTACATGCAGCTGTCCAGTTTTCCCAGCACCACTTACTGAAGAGACTGTCTTTTCTCCATTGTATATTCTTGCCTCCTTTATCATAGATTAGGTGACCACAGGTGTGTGGGTTTACCTCTGGACTTTCTATCCTGTTCCATTGATCTATGTTTCTGTTTTTGTGCCAGTACCACACTGTTTTGATGACTGTAGCTTTGTAGTATAGTCTGAAGTCAGGGAGCCTGATTCCTTCAGCTCTGTTTTTCTTTCTCAAGATTGCTTTGGCTGGGCTTCCCTGGTGGCGCAGTGGTTGAGTCCACCTGTCGATGCAGGGGACACGGATTCGTGCCCCAGTCCAGGAAGATCCCACATGCCACAGAGCGGCTGGGCCTGTGAGCCATGGCCGCTGAGCCTGCACGTCTGGAGCCTGTGCTCCGCAACAGGAGAGGCCACAACAATGAGAGGCCCACGTACCATGAAAAAAAAGAAAGAAAGAAAAAAAAAGATTGCTTTGGTTTTTGTGTTTTTTTGTGTGTTTCCATACAAACTGTAAATTTTTTTGTTCTAATTCTATGAAAAATGCTGTTGGTAATTTTATAGTGGTTGCATTGAATCTGTAGATTGCTTTGGGTAGCAAAAAATCTACAAACAATAAATGCTGGAGAGGGTGTGGAGAAAAGAGAACCCTCCTACACTGTTGCTGGGAATGTAAATGGGTACAGCTCTTATGTAGAATAGTATGGAGGTCACTTAAAACTAAAAACAGAGCTATCATATGATTCAGCAATCCCACTCCTGGGCATATATCTGGAGAAAACTGTAATTCGAAAAGATACATACACCGCCAATGTTCATTGCAGCACTATTTACAATAGCCAGGACATGGAAGCAACCTAAATGTCCATCGACAGATGAATGGATTAAAGAAGCTGTGGTACAAATATACAATGGAATATTACTCAGCCATAAAAAGAATTAAATTATGCCATTTGCAGCAACATGGATGGACCTGGAGATTGTCATACTTAGTGAAGTCAGACAGAGAAAGACAAATGTCATATGATAGCACTTATATGTGAAATCTAAAAAAATTGTACAAATGAACTTATTTACAAAACAGAAATAGAGTCACCAATGTAAAACACAAACGGTTACCGGGGGGAAAGGGGGGGAGGGATAAAATGGGAGATTGGGATTGATATATACGCAACTACATATAAAATAGTTAACTAATAATGACCTACTGTATAGCACAGGGAACTCTACTCAATACTCTGTAATGACCTATATGGGAAAAGAATCTAAAAGAGAGTGGATTTATATGTATGTATAACTGATTCACTTTGCTGTACAGCAGAAACTAACACAATATTGTAAATCAACTATACTCCAATAAAAAGTAATTTTTAAAAAAAGTAATAAAAAAGAAAGGACCATAAAAGCTTGAGTCTTTTGGCAATTTATAATGCAAAATAACAGGATAATATTAACTGAGGGGACCATATACAGATGAGGAAATTGAAGTCTAGAGATATTAATTAAATTGCTTGAAGTGATGCAGAATCTGACCTTGCTTACCTTTCTGGGTCCTGATTCATAGCCCCAGAACTATCTTTGAGAGACTAACTTAGTAGGTTGCCTTTCCAACTTAGCTTGAATTGGGAATTTAGGAGTGAGTCAAGCCAAAGTTTTGAGTGTGAGCTTAACTTTAGAAGTCAAAGCAACAAATGCAATGCCAAATCTGGAAAGAAGGGAGAAAATAATTCATGAAAGACTAAACCAACTAAACCAAGATTCAGAAATGAGACTGGAGTAAAAGTAGGGTATAATCCAGAGAAGAGGGTAATACTACAAACTCATGGGTACTCTCCAAGCTCATGTACACATATTGATAAATAGGTACCATTATGGTATATCTGTTAGCTGAAAGATAAGCTATCAAGATAGTCAACCAAAAAACTAGAAGGAGAGCTGAGACTGGAATCCAGCTTTCCTAAATTTGAAGAAATTATTATGGATGATGTTAAAACCCAAGACTAAGAGTGTGGATTTTTGTTTGCAAATCTTTGTGGCCAACCTTTTTTTGCTTTATATTTTTATTATTTTTCATGGTCCCATGTTAAACTATTTACCATGCATAGCTCATCCTTGAATAAGAAGAGACTTACTTATATAGACTTACATATAAAGAAATAATGAGATTAACCTAATAAACATTAAATTTTGGAATATAAATTTACCATATGACCCAGCAATTTCACTCCTGAACATTTATCTCACAGAAATGAAAATTTACATCCACAGAAAACTGTACATGATTATTTATATAAGCTTATTTATAATGATAAAAAGCTAGAAACAATAAAAATGTTCTACAATAGGTGAATGGCTTACAATCTATGATATATCCATATCATGGGATACTACTCAGCTTTAAAAATAAATGAACTGTTGATACACAAGTTGGACATATCTCAAGGGTGTTATGATGAGTAAAAAAAGACAACCTCAGAAGGTCACATACTGTATGATTCATACATAGCATTCTAGAAATGACAAAATTATAGAGATGAAAAAGAGATTAGTGGTTGTCAGGGGTTAGGAATGGTAGAGGGGAGCATGACAGGTGTGACTATAAAGGCATAGCCTGAGGTAGATCCTTGGGATGATGGAATAACTATTCCATAACTATTAACTGTGTTAGTAGTTGCACATATCTACATGTGTGAAAAAATGGCACAGAACTCTACACTCATTGTACCAATGTCAAGTTCCTGGTTTTTATTTTGTACTATATTTGTGTAAGACATAACCATTAGAGGAAACTGGATGGAAGGTACATGGGACCTCTCTGTACTATTTTTGCAACTTCCTGTGACTTTACAATTATTTCAAAATAAAAAGTTTAAAACTGTTTAGAAACACACAGGAGTTGTTAAAATAAATCAGCAATTTTTAATGCTTTTTGTGTCAATAATGAGCGAGGGAAGCAAATGGAAAATGGACGTATGGAACAAATTTGTCCCATCAGGTTCCTTTTGCAAACTCAATTCTATTGCTCTCTTCATTGTCTGCTTTCAAATGCAAACATCTTAGTTTATTCTTTATAAGGGCTCGTCTTCATGACAACAAAACCCTACTCATTTCATTGAAAAACAATCAATACCATCAGGTGAGGATCATGAAGATTATATGGCCGACTCTGTTAATGTATAAATGTGTACTCGTTTGAATGTGACTTCCACCAGAGTTTTGAACTTGATCTTCAAAACCCAGTATATTTTTAATTTGCATTTGATGCCATGGGATACCACAAAAAAACTCATTGACAATTCGTAACTTCTGTGAATACAGTGTTAAATTAATTTGTCTAACCTTCGTTAACTGTTAAACTTGCAGTCTTCTCTGACTAGGTTTGCATCAGAAGCATCAATTTGAAAAGAGCTGGCTCAGTTTTTACCTCTGTTGATGGTAGAAGATTAAAAATCCCTATGAGTCAAAACCATCTACGCTTTTAGGATTATTATCATTATTATTATTTTGCCATCACTGTATTTTCTCCCTGAAGCAGCTGAGAAAATAAAAGTGCTCTTCAATTAATTTACCAATAAAAACACAGAAGTGACTTTGGAGCCAAAAGACGACCACAATAATGTTTCAACTAGGAATTCTCAAACACCGAGACATCTGTTACGATTCTTAACAGAGCATGGTAAATGTAGATAAACCATTTCAATGTTACATATTGTTATGCGTAAATTAGCGTAAGGAGTAGATGGACATGTTCAGTTTTAATTACATTACTACTATGAGGAAAAAGAAAAAAATATCTAAAGGTTATTTTTGTTTGATTGAATTAGTAATACTCAGTTCAATTTCAGTCTTTTCCCTTTATTAATTTTTTAATTTAGTATTTTCCTTCTCTCTTTTAATCTATAAGTACCATTTCACCTTCCTAGTCTACAAATTACCCATAGACAGCATATATACATATATTTGAATAATCATGTATCTTAGATGAAATATAGTGTTTATTGCTTCACTTCACAATAATTTTTAATGTTGCTGAATGTACATTTAACTGCACCTAACCAATGCATAATATACATCCTCATTTTATTTTACGTTTCCCTACAAATGGACACTTACTTTTCATAATGCTCTATTGCCACCATGAATACAGTAAGGAACACACATATATGTCCTTATATTGACTGATCCTTTAATTTCTCTTGGATATATTTAGGATGGGATTGATGTAATACGTTGGGTGACTATGTATCCCAGTTTATCCAGAATAATTCCAGTTTATGCCAATTATCCTAAAATAGTTTTGAAGTGTCACAGTTTGTATGAAAAATTATAAAATCATTCTAGACATAGAATGTGTGCATACTTAAATGAGTACTTTAAAAAAGTCTCTCCACATTAGCTCTAACATTTTGTACTCCTTCCTTCAGAACATGTGGGTTCTTATTTCAACACATTCCATCAAGATTTAGCATTAGCTGACTTTCAGATTTTTGCAACACTGATAGCTATAAGTGGTCTCTCTTTCTATTTTAATTTCCTTTTTTCCTAATTGCCACTGAGATTTGATTGCACTTGTATTTATTTAGTTTTAAGCCTTTTAGGATTTTCCATTTGTGAGTTAACTACTTACTGCTTATGCCCATTTTACATTGGAAGTTCTGTCTTTTTTATAGCCTACATATTTTTTCTAGAAACTTGTATATTTTTCTCGCATTTTTATTGAGATATAATTGACATACACAACTGTATACATTTAAGGTGTATAGAATAATGATTTGCCTTACACATATGATGAAATGATTACCACAATCCATCATCTCATATAAAAGAAAAAGAAAAAAAGTATTTTTCTTTGTGATGAGAACTTTTAGGATTTATTCTCTTGACAACTTTGACATTTAACATACAGCAGTGTTAATTATGTTCAGTGTGTTGTACATTACATCCCTAGTACTTATTTATCTTATAACTGGAGGTTTGTACCTTTGATCACATTTATCCAATTCCTCGTCCTTCAATCTTGCCTTTGGTAACCACAAATCAGATCTCCTTTTTTTAATTGAATGAAAGATTCTTTAAATTCTATAGTGCTTTACAATTTTCAAAAGTTTCACACACATGATTTCATATAATCCCATGATAACCTTTTTTCCCCCCTACCCCTATATTGTCCCTCCCCACTTCCCTCTCTCCACTGCTTACCACTAGTTTGTTGTCTATATCTGTGAGTCTGCTTCTTTTATGGTTCACTCTCTAGTTTGTTGTATTTTTCAGATTCCACATGGAAGTGATATCATACAAATTTGTCTTTCTCTGTCTGACTTATTTCACTTAGCATAATGTCTTCCCAAGTCCATCCATGTTGCTGCCAACGGCAAAATTTCATTCTTTTTATGGCTGACTAGTAGTCCATTGTAATGTATATACCACATCTTCTTTATCCATTCATCTGTTGATGGGCACTTAAGTTGCTTCCATACCTTAGCAATTGTAAATAATGCTGCTATGAACAATGAGGTGCATTCATCTGTTCGAATTAGTGATTTGATGTTTCTATACATTTCAAAATGATCACCACCGGTCTAGTTACCATCTATCACCATACAAACACATTACAATATTGACTATACTCCCCACACTGTACACTTCATCCCCTTGACTCATTTATTTTGTAATTGTTAGTCTGTACTTCTTTATTTTCCTCACCTATTTCATTCATTCCCTCCACCCCTTCCACTTTAGCAACTACCTATTTGTTCTCTGTATCTATGACTCTTTTTCTGTTTCCGTTTTTTTGTTTTGTTTTGTTTTGTTTTTGGATTCCACATATAAGTGACATCATACGTTATCTGTCTTTGTCTGACTTATTTCACTTAGCATAATACCCTTTAGGTCCATCTATGTTGTTGCAAATGGCAAGATTTCATTCTTTTTTATGGCTGAGTCATACCCGTTGGGTGTATGTATGTGTGTGTGCACACCAAATGGTCTTTATCTATTCATCTATCAATGGGCATTTAGGCTGCTTCCATATCTTGACTATTATGAATAATGTTGCAGTGAACATGGGGAACTAATTCATATCTTTTCGAATTAGTACTTTTGCATTCTTTGGGAAAATATCCAGGAGTGGAATTGCTGAATTGTACGGTAATTCTATGTTTAATTTTTTGAGAAATCTCCATACTGTCTTCTATAGTGGCTGCATCAATGTACATTGCCAACAATGGGGCACGGGGGCTCCCTTTTCTCTACATCCTCCCCAACACTTGTTATTTGTTGTTTTTTTGATGACAGCCATTGTGACAGGTGTGAGGTGGTACCTCATTATAGTTTGATTTGCATTTCCCTGATGATTAGTGATGTTGCGAATGTTTTCATGTGTCTGTTGGTCATCCTTATGTCTTCTTTGGAGAAAATGTCTATTCCATTCCTTGGCATATGCTTTTATGCTTTTAATCAGGTTTTTTTTCCTTGAATGTTGAGTTTTATGAGTTCTTTGTATATTTTGGATATTAACCCCTTATAAGATGTATTTTTTGCAATAATCTTCTCCCATGCAGTAAGTAAGTAGCCTTTTCGTTCTATTGATGGTTTCCTTTGGTGCAAAAGTTTTTTAGTTTGATGCAGTCCCATTTGTTTATTTTTGCTTTTGTTTCCCTTGCCTGTGTAGACATATCAAAAAAACATATTGCTAAGATCAATGTAAAAGAGCCTACATATAAATACCCTTAAGTTTTAGATATTACAGATACTCTTCTCAGTCTGTTATACATTTGTAAGCATTGCATACAATGTTCTTTATTGAAAAAAACTCTGTAATTTTTGATGCATTCAATCAATGTCATCAAAATTTTGAGTATTTTCTCCTGTTTAGAATATTATTTAAGAATTTCACATCCATCCCTAGCTCACAAAATCATTTTCCTACAAGTTAGTTTATTGTTTCAAAATTTCTACATTTCATTTTCAGATCTTTAATCCACCTAAATTTTTTTTTTTTTTTTTTTTTTGTGGTATGCGAGACTCTCACTGCTGCGGCCTCTCCCATTGTGGAGCACAGGCTCCAGAGGAGCAGGCCCAGCAGCCATGGCTCACGTGCCCAGCCGCTCCACGGCATGTGGGATCTTCCTGGACCGGGGCACGAACCGTGTCCCCTGCATCAGCAGGCAGACTCTCAACCACTGCACCACCAGGGAAGCCCCACCTAAAGTAAATTTTTAAATAATGGTAAAAGTTAGAGGTAAAATAATTTTTCTCTATATATTGACACAGATTTCCAAAACCAACTAACTAACAAACAATGCAACACTTCCACACCAGTTTGTGGTGGCCACTTTATATTAATTTTCTGTATGTACACAACACTGCTTTTGAGCTTTCCATTCTATTCCATTCCATTGCTCTACCTGTGCATTCATCCACCAATGTCACATTGTTTTGTTTTATATTTTGCTATGACTTTGTAGATTGCTGTGATATATATTGTAGAGATCCTCTATTCTTGGAACTTAAAATTTTTTTCCATAAAAATTATTTATGTGTACGTAATATGAATTCTATAATAAGGATTTTAAGTGCATCAAAACTCCATCTCTTAATATAGATGTGGAATAGAAGAAGATCTTGTACTGAGCAACTTTACTAAACTCTCTTGCTAGTGCCAATAGCTTACCTAATATTTTGTTCAATTTTTATATAGATAACCACATTATCTATATTATGAGAATATTTGAGGGTTTTTTTAATTTCTTTCTCTTTTAATTCTTATAATTCTGGGCTCTACTTCTTGCATTGGCCAGGGCCTCCAGTTTTATATCAAACAGAACTGACAGGAATTATGTTCATGTTTGAAATCTTAAAGGTGTCAGTTTTAAAGATTTTACAGTTGTTCCTTTGTTTACTTGTTTAAATATGATTTTTTTTTTTTTTTTTTTTGCAGTATGCGGGCCTCTCACTGTTGTAGCCTCTCCCGTTGCGGAGCACAGGCTCCAGACGCACAGGCTCAGCGGCCATGGCTCACGGGCCCAGCCGCCCCGTGGCATGTGGGATCTTCCTGGACCAGGGCACAAACCCGTGTCCCCTGCATTGGCAGGCGGACTCTCAACCACTGTGCCACCAGGGAAGCCCTCAATATGATTTTTAAATATATAGTTGAGTTTTTGTTTTATGAGAGCTCTTATTGCAGTGAGCAAATTTCTTTTTGATCATAGTTTTTGTTTAAGAAAGGAAACACTGAGGTCTCTGTTGTCATTTAAAGTAATAACCATTTATCTATTGGTTTGAACATATTAATCTTACATTAACCTTCTTTATTCTTTCTCATATGTATTAATTTCCAAGAAA
The DNA here is from genome assembly GCF_011762595.2 of Tursiops truncatus. NCBI lineage: Eukaryota > Metazoa > Chordata > Mammalia > Artiodactyla > Delphinidae > Tursiops > Tursiops truncatus. The sequence continues at coordinate 99,506,817 of NC_047055.1, read as the reverse complement.
AATAATTTAAAATTTTAACTATAATTGTTGATATACCATTTCTCCTTATATTTTCAAAGTTGTTGCTTTGCATAATTTGAGGCTGTATTATTTGCATATATACTCATCACTATCTTACTTTATTCATCTCTATCCCTGTTATGCCATTTTCCAAATCATTCTCCATTTATATAACCCTTAACAAATTCAATTTCATAGGTAACCAGCAATGTCAGTTCCTGAGGATTCAAATATGTATGCCAAATTGATTATCAATTTTGCCAACTATATCAAAACCAAATCAATTTCCACTCATCCATCTGTCTCTCAGCTTTCAAAATTGTGTTGCTGTTTTCTTCTTTTCTGTGCTACACTCTTTGTCTTCTTATATCTTTGAAAAAAATCTTTACCATTTAAAAAATGTATGCAGAATATCAGGAGGAAGAATTATTATATACAGTTTTTTCAATATGCTATTAGTTTTAGTTCAGGCTGCTATAACAAAGTCCCATAGACTAGATGGCTTCTAAAAAACAGAAAATAATTTCTCACAGCTCTGGTGGCTGGAAGTCTAAGATCACGGTACTGGCATAGCTGGGTTCTGGTGAGAGCCCTCTTCCCAGCTGCAGACTGCTGTCTTCTCCATGTGTCCTCACAGGGCAGAAAGGGAGCTAGCTAACTCTCTCACCTCTTCTTATAAGGGCACTAATCCCATTCATGAGAGCTCCACCTTCATGAACTAATTACCTCCTAAGTGTCCACCTCCAAGCACCATCACAATGGGATTAGGGTTTCAACACATAAACTTTAGGGGGACATAAACATTCAGTCCAGAGCACTGGTTTACCAGGAAGCCCCCATAGTTACTTTTTCCAAATGTGCTCCTCCTGTCATCTTTAGTTTTTATTTATTTCCTGGACTTTAAATATACTAATATTAAAATTTCTAATTTTATCCTCTATTTGTCTTACTTTTTATTTCCCATTTTTATCCCTTCCTTTTATTCCTCCTGAGAGATATGCTTGAATTATTCTTCCATTTCCTTATTTTTCATTCTCTTCTGTGTTTCTTTAAACTCATTTTTTCCCCTCATTTTAACTCATATTCTTTCTGGTCTATCGAATTTTATATTTCTGTTTGTTTTGCATTGTCTTTCTTTAATAATTCCTGGGTTCTTCATATATAGTATTGTTTTTCTTTTTGTTTTTGTTTTGTTTTTTTGGCCTATGGGTGTATATTATCCCTGGGTATTTCTACCTTGTCTGATAATGTAATGTGTAACTGCAGGGAAGTTTGATAGCATAGAGCCTAACTTGAGACCCTTCTAGAGTTTAGGAAGGGAAGCATTCCCTTCTGGGCTGCTTTTATGCTTCAAACATCATAATCAGAACTAAATATGTCAGGAAAAATGATAAGATTGCAAGCTAATTTATCTTGTTTCCTGCAAATGGTCCCTTTGACCACAGATGCTATGCTGAGCAGAGTTCTGTGGAGAGGAGAACTTGGAAAAGGAGACTTGGTAAAGGAGACTTGGAAAATTATGATTTTGGACTTTAAAATATTTGTGAGAGTATCTCACTCTTAGTGTTTGCCTTATTTTGAGATTTATAGGTGCCATGATGATTTTTCATTGTTTTAACAAATTTTGTTCATTTACATTTTTTCCCATGATGGTCAAAGTACATTCTCATTGTGGAAAATTTGGAAAATCTGGAATGCTTAAAGAAGAAAATCAAATGCTCATGAAAAGCAAACCCAAAGATTTTGCAACTGAATAATATACTACACTCTACTTAAAATGATGCAGATAATTTGGAGTATTTCCCTATGTCATTACATTTCTCCAAATTACATATGTAATTATCAATATAAGATGCATAATTTCAAAGAAATATATGTAATTTAACAATTATATTATTGGTGAAAATGTAGGCTTTTTCCAAATTTTACCATTATAACTAATGTAGTAATGCTTTTGTATACAAATATTTGGCAATAGTGCTATTATTTTCTTAGGAGACATTCCTAAAATTGAAATAGTATTAAAGTGTATGAGTTGCTTTATAGACTTTTTGTATAACAAACCCAGAAACACTTTTGCCCTTATATGCAAATTATAGAAATTGTTAATAAATTATGTCTTTTTTTTTGCAATGAATCTAGATGTCTACTCAGAATGTTTCCCAACACAGCCATCAACTTATTTGAAATAAAACATTTAAAGATTATTTTTAGTCTAAATTGTTAATTGAGGACCTAAATTGACGTTTTACAAAATATTCACCAATTTTTCAATATTTTAGTAATTAATCCACATTCCATCCCCATTCTTGGTATTTCTGCTATAATTATTAAGTTCTTATATATGTTTAGTACCATCCCTTTTTGACTATATATAGTGACCAATTAATTTTCCTTGTGAACCTTGCATAAATGATCCACTGCTTAAAATAATGCAGTTTTATAGTACATTTAAGTGTTGATTTAGTCACATTTTTGTTACTCCTTTTCTCTAAAGTAGTCTTGGCTGCTTCTTTTTTCTAGCAAATAAAAGTTAGAACTAATTTGCTAGTTTCTGAAATTGACTCAATTGTGACTTTGATTAGAATTGCTTATTTAGAAAGAAATTCTGTTATTTGTTTATCCATGCTCCCATACAAGAACATGTTTCCATGGGAAGCCATTTTTCATGTTCAAATGATGTATCTCAATACATTTTTACATTTCTATTATTCAAGTCATTTATACTTCTTTTCAGGAGTAGCTATAGTTATATTCTGCGTTGTTAGCATAATAAAATAATTAATTATCTATAATATTTTCTAAATAGATTGCTTATATCAAAACACTCAATTTAGTATATTTATCAAATGCTATCAAGCAAAGGTTCAATAAGTTCTACAGAACCCAAATGAGATAAGTAAAATGGAAACATATCCCATCACACAGTACATAATGGTAATATTGTTACAAATCAAAACAAAAAAAAGAGAGAAAATATTAAATCCAGAGAAAAGAGATACATTACTTTCAATGAAGCAACAATAACAAAAATTCCTCATTGACTTCTCAGTAGGAAATACAGAAGTCAGAATGGGTTTATATCATTAAATTACTGAAAGAAAATTATCTAGAATTCTGTATTCAGCAAAAATAATATTAATAAATTATGAAGGTATGACGAAATTTACACATGTACAAAAACTAATAAAATTTGTCACCAGCAAAAATAATCTAAAGGAAATATCAAAGAGTACTATGTAGGCAGAAAGGTAATGTTTCTTTCAGAAATTTGAAGATATAAAAAGTACTAAAAGAGTGGAAATATAAATGCGTGGGTAAAAATCTGTATATGTTGGTCACATGAACAATAATTGTGCTTTATTTGGGGATTTAAAATAGAAATAGAATAAAACACACAAAAAAGCAGGGATTGGATACATTAAGGTAAAAGTTTTTAAGGTCTTCTAAAAAGTGGTAAAAATTTAAATTTATTTTATAGTTGGATGAGCCCAGGATGGACTCATTATCCTAGACTGAAATCTCTAGGGTTCCAAATAAAATACTTTTCAATTACTCTAAAATAATAAAAGCATCATGGAGAGAAAAGGCAATAAAAAACAGGTAAGACAATTAGAAAACCAGTTAAAAATGGTAGATTTAAATTAAAATATATAAGAAATTACATTAAATAAAAATGTATTTAATCATCGAGTTACAATACAAAGGTTGTGTCATACTGGATATATACACAAACGTGTTACTCACCCTCATCCTAACTTGTTAATGCTTCATGGAGGTAGAAGCCCAGGCTTTCTACATGGTCTCCACTCACTGCTGGGCATGGGAGGGGTACATCCTTACTGCCAGGTGAGGGTGGAAATCCAGGCAACCCACTTGGTCTTCATTGACACTACTTTGTTGGAGACAGGAGAGGGCACCTCATTACCAGCATACAAGGATGGAGATCTAGGCTCCCTATTTGACATAGCAAATACTGTGGGTAGGGGGAGGAATGTCATGTTACCACCGGGCAGGGGTGTAAGTTGTGGATAAATATCTACTGATACCATGATGATAGGGAGAAATAGTGGCACCTTGTTACCACTGGGTAAGGGTGGAACTCCAGGCTCTCCACTCAGTGGTATTTTGACACCACTCCAACAGTGAGCTGTTGTTACTGATTCTTGTTACTGCCTGGTAGTGAGTAGAAGTCTAAGCTCCCCAAGTGACCATGAGGTTTGGCTAGGAGGGGTTTCTCATTGCCTCTGGGCAATGGTGAAAGTATAGACTCCCTACTTAGCCTCCTCTGAAACCATCCTGGTGGGGAGAAAGAGAGGCATCTTGTCATTGTAGGGTGAATGTGGATGTTCATGTTCCATATTCATCCTTTGCTGACAGTGATGGGAGAGGCCATGGTGTTTGGCTGAAGTAGGATAGTTACTGTCAAAAAATGTCTCTGTCATATTACGATTCCCATTTCCAGATCCATTGCTAAGAAAGAGCAAGCATCCCTTGAGGCTTTTTGTTTTAAATCATTGTTCACTGGTATTTCTGAGTTGTGTACTTCTCCACCACCCAGTACAGAATATATAGGCAGCAAAAGAAAACCCAGGAAATGTGCTGTCATTTCATTTCTTAAAGCCCAAGATTTCTAGCCAGTCCATCTTCTTCATCTTTCAGAATTTTCTTATGTTTGTTTTATATATAATTGCTAGGGCTTTGGGTATTATTTTCATGTACATAGCAGGGGAAATAGGAAGACCCGGAAGACCATAAACTTTTGCTTTCTTAACATCTAGTATTTTTTTTTCATTTTGTTCAGAAAATGAGACCTGTGACATTTCTATTTTTTAATACAGTAAAATTTGTTGTTGCATCATTTATGAGAGTGTTTTCCCATATCTTATCAGTACTTCCATTACACCTTTGCTTATTGCTATTTCCATGTTTTATGACACATTTTAGTGAGCTCTGTAGTTTGTCTTTTTACTTCTTAGACTTCCATAATTTTTCTCATTCATTTCAATATTTCTGATTATTTTTTCTTTTAATACATCTAATTACACAAGTAATTCAAAAATTCACAAATGTACTCCTGGTTTAAAAATATAAACAATACAGATATATACAGAGCAAAAGAGAAATGTCCATCTTCAAACTCCACCTGTAATTATACATGTAACCATCTTTTCATGATCTTTTCAGTTTCATCAAATATAATCATCCTCTATGTTCATTACCTTTCTCACTTTTTTCTTGAAGAACTTCCTATGTCAATACATACAAATTTAACCTTTTAAAATTCTACATTGTAGCTCAAAGTACCATGTTTTTAAAGTGTTATCTTCTAAGATAATGCCTTTTACATGTATCTTTGAAATTAAATTCAATATAGTTTATACAAAAAGGGAAATATATTGCTTTGCGTAACTGAGAAGTCCAAAGATGAACTAAGGCATGGCTGGATGCAGAATCTTAGGCAATCTTAACAACGTCTATACCTATCAGTGTTCTCTCCATCTGAATATTGTGCTCATTCTCAGGTTGGGAAAGACACCCCTTCAAAGCCTCAAGTCCACATCCTCTCATCACTTTCTCTCAATAAAAATATATAAAATTTCATGAAAGGCCTTTAGGTAGCTTTAACTTGGATATATGCTATCTTGTGTTAGGAAGTCTGGGTCATAATCATCAACACCCAGACTAGGACCACATGCACTAGGGAACTAGGGTTTGCATCAAGAATGGATTGTTGATAGACACAAATCCAAAACAGTTGATCAGAAAGAGAAAAACAAATACCATATGCTAACACATATATATGGAATCTAAAAAAAAGGTTCTGAAGAACCTAGAGGAAGGATAGGAATAAAGACACAGACGTAGAGAATGGACCTGAGGACACAGGGAGGGGGAAGGGTAAGCTGGGATGAAGTGAGAGACTGGCATGGACATATATACACTACCAAATGTAAAATAGATAGCTAGTGGGAAGCAGCTGCAGAGCACAGGGAGATCAGCTCAGTGCTTTGTGTCCCCCTAGAGGGGTGGGATAGGGAGGGTGGGAGGGAGATGCAAGAGGGAGGAGATATGGGGATATATGTATATGTATAGCTGATTCACTTTGTTATAAAGCACAAACTAACACACCATTGTAAAGCAATTATACTCCAATAAAGATGTTAAAAAAAAGAACAAACAGTTGACCAGCAGAGTATTTTTGTAAAATTCTTAAAGTGATTTATTGAAGCAAAAATGCTGATAAGTGATTTTAACATTTCCAATTTTGATATATTCTATCAATTTACCTTCCCCAAATTCTTTATCCATTTACATTTCCATCAATAATGTAAAAGAGTGTATGTTTCTCCATATGTTTGCAAACACTGTACATACTTAATCTTTTAAAATTGTGCCCATCTACTGGATAAAACTGATATTGCTTTGTCGTTTAACTTTCCCTTTTTCTGATTACAAATTATATTAAACATAGATATGTATAAGAGGAATAACATATTTCTACTTCAGCAATATTTTAATTTTACTATTTCGATCAATGCTTCCAGTGATTATTTTATAAAGCATTTCTTCTTGAGGGAGATGCAAATCAGATGTTTTTTAAAAATTTACTCCATTCACTTTAGAAAATCAATTTTAGAGATTTGTTCTTTAAGTCTCCATGAAAAATCTCTCTTTTCTGTGTGCCTTGTTAGATGATTTCCCTTGTATTGCAAATCCTTGAGTAAGGAGGGGTGTACACAGTCCTAGTAGACACTGCCATATTTTGCTTGTAGAATCTTATTTCCACATCTAAAACTGAGAAGTGTGTTTCCAGTATTGATTATTTATATAACTAATGCAGTTCTATAGGATTGTGGTGGGATTTTTTCCTCTCCACATAGTTGGTTCCCTGAATCTTTGAGAGATGGAATGTATAAAAATAAAATTATTTAGATACACTGTAATCAGACATCTTTCTGTCTTTTCTTTTGTCTCTAATGCTCTATTTCTGGGAATTGTATCTCCCAGGATAACACCTACAATGGGCAATACTTCCTCTACTACTTTTTAAAATTAACAATGACAAAAAAGGTTCATATCAATCACTTTTAGTAACAAACCTGCCTCCCACAGCAAAGGCATATTTTGGTAATGCTTTGTTGGACCTCTCTTGGATACTGTCATTCTTCCTAATATATGGCCATTATACGCTTAAAATAATTTAACAAGGTTTTAACTAAGATAGATGGCACCATGTTGATGTACCTTTCACATATTTTCATATATATACAATATAAATATATTTTCAACATGTACATAGAGGCAAGCCTGAGTATGGTGGAAGAAATGAGAGAAGGACTTTCAAAGCATAATTCTGGACCTGCTGAAGAGGCAAGAGATTTTTTCTTACCTCTTTGTTTCCTGGTGCTCGAGGAGAGGGGATTAAGAGCACTGCTTAAAGGAGCTCCAGAGACAGGTGCGAGGCGCGGCTAAAAGCACGGACCCCAGAGACGGGCATGAGACGCTAAGGCTGCTGCTGCCGCCACCAAGAAGCCTGTGTGCGAGCACAGGTCACTCTCCATACCTCCCCTCCCGGGAGCCTGGGCAGCCCGCCACTGCCAGGATCCCGGGATCCAGGGACAACTTCCCCGGGAGAACGCATGGCGCACCACACGCTGGTGCAATGACAAGCCGGCCTCTGCTGCTGCAGGCTCACCCCGCACTCCGTGCCCCTCCCTGCCCCCAGCCTGAGTGAGCCAGAGCCCCCGAAACAGCAGCTCCTTTAACCCCGTCCTCCCTGAGCAAAGAACAGACACCCTCCGGCGACCTACAAGCAGTGGCGGGGCCAAATCCAAAGCTGAGCCCCTGGGAGCTGTGAGAACAAAGAAGAGAAAGGGAAATCTCTCCCAGCAGCCTCAGAAGCAGCGGATTAAAGCTCCACAATCAACTTGATGTACCCTGCATCTGTGGAATACAAGAATAGACAACGAATCATCCCAAATTAAGGAGGTGGACTTTGAGAGCAAGATTTATGATTTTTTCCCCTTTTTCTCTTTTTGTGAGTGTGTATGTGTATGCTTCTGAGTGAGATTTTCTCTGTATAGCTTTGCTTCCACCATTTGTCCTAGGGTTCTAACCATCCGTTTTATTTTTGTTTTTTTAATTTTTTTCTCTTAATAATTATTTTTTTATTTTAATAACTTTATAATATTTTCTTATTTTATTTCACTTTATCTCCTTTCTTTTTTTCTTCATTCCCTTCTTCCTTCCTTCCTCCCTCCCTCCTTTCTTTCCTTCTTTCTTTCTATCTCTCTTTCTACTTCTACTAATTCTTTCTTTCTACTTTTTCTCCCTTTTATTCTGAGCCGAGTGGATGAAAGGCTCTTGGTGCTACAGCCAGGAGTCAGTGCTGTGCCTCTGAAGAGGGAGAGCCAACTTCAAGACACTGGTCCACAAGGGACCTCCCAGCTCCACATAATATCAAACGGGGAAAATCTCCCAGAGATCTCCATCTCAACACCAGCACCCAGCTTCACTCAACGACCAGCAAGCTACAGTGCTGGACATCCTATGCCAAACAACTAGCAAGACAGCAACACAACCCCACCCATTAGCAGAGAGGCTGCCTAAAATCATAGTAAGTCCACAGACACCCTAAAACACACCACCAGACGTGGACCTGCCCACCAGAAAGACAAGATCCAGCCTCATCCACCAGAACACAGGCACTAGTCCCCTCCACCAGGAAGCCTACACAACCCACTGAAACAACCTTAGCCACTGGGGACAGACACCAAAAACAACGGGAACTACAAACCTGCAGCCTGCAAAAAGGAGACCCCAAACACAGTAAGATAAGCAAAATGAGAAGAAAGAAAAACACACAGCAGATGAAGGAGCAAGATAAAAACCCACCAGACCTAATAAATGAAGAGGAAATAGGCAGTCTACCTGAAAAAGAATTCACAATAATGATAGTAAAGATGATCCAAAATCTTGGAAATAGAATGGACAAAATGCAAGAAACATTTTTTTCGTTTGTTTCTTTTTTTTGTTTTCAACTCATTATTATTATTTTTTTAACATCTTTATTGGGGTATAATTGCTTTACAATGGTGTGTTAGTTTCTGCTTTATAACAAAGTGAATCAGTTATACATATACATATGTTCCCATATCTCTTCCCTCTTGCGTCTCCCTCCCTCCCACCCTCCCTATCCCACCCCTCCAGGCTGTCACAAAGCACCAAGCCAATATCCCTGTGCCATGCGGCTGCTTCCAACTAGCTATATACCTTACTACGTTTGTTAGTGTGTATATGTCCATGACTCTCTCTCGCCCTGTCACAGCTCACCCTTGCAAGAAACATTTAAAAAGGACCTAGAAGAACTAAAGATGAAACAAACAACGATGAAAAACACAATAAATGAAATGAAAAATAATCTAGACGGGATCAATAGCAGAATAACTGAGGCAGAAAAACGGCTAAGTGACCTGGAAGATAAAATAGCGGAAATAACTACTGCAGAGCACAATAAAGAGAAAAGAATGAAAAGAACTGAGGACAGTCTCAGAGACCTCTGGGACAATATCAAACGAACCAACATTCGAATTATAGGGGTTCCAGAAGAAGAGAAAAAGAAAGGGACTGAGAAAATATTTGAAGACATTATAGTTGAAAACTTCCCTAATATGGGAAAGTAAATAGTTAATCAAGTCCAGGAAGCACAGAGAGTCCCATATAGGATAAATCCAAGGAGAAATACGCCAAGACACATATTAATCAAACCGTCAAAAATTAAATACAAAGAAAACATATTAAAAGCAGCAAGGGAAAAACAACAAATAACACACAAGGGAATCCCCATAAGGTTAACAGCTGATCTCTCAGCAGAAACTCTGCAAGCCAGAAGGGACTGGTAGGACATATTTGAAGTGATGAAGGAGAAAAACCTGCAACCAAGATTACTCTACCCAGCAAGGATCTCATTCAGATTTGATGGAGAAATTAAAATCTTTACAGACAAGCAAAAGCTGAGAGAGTTCAGCACCACCAAACCAGCTTTACAACAACTGCTAAAGGAACTTCTCTAGGCAAGAAACACAAGAGAAGGAAAACACCTACAATAACGAATCCAAAACAATTAAGAAAATGGGAATGGGAACATACATATCGATAATTACCTTAAATGTAAATGGACTAAATGCTCCCACCAAAAGACACAGATTGGCTGAATGGATACAAAAACAAGACGCATATATTTGCTGTCTACAACAGACCCACTTCAGACCTAGAGACACATACAGACTGAAAGGGAGGGGATGGAAAAAGATATTTCATGCAAATGGAAACCAAAAGAAAGCTGGAGTAGCAATTCTCATATCAGACAAAATATACATTAAAATAAATCGTATTACAAGAGACAAAGAAGGACACTACATAATGATCAAGGGATCGATCCAAGAAGAAGATATAACGATTGTAAATATTTATGCATCCAACAAAGGAGCACCTCAATACATAAGGCAAATGCTAACAGCCATAAAAGGGGAAGTCAACAGTAACACGTTCATAGTAGGGGACTTTAACACCCCACTTTCACCAATGGACAGATCATCCAAAATGAAAATAAATAAGGAGACCCAAGCTTTAAATGATACATTAAACAAGATGGACTTAATTGATATTTATAGGACACTCCATCCAAAAACAACAGAATACACATTTTTCTCAAGTGCTCATGGAACATTCTCCAGGATAGATCATATCTTGGGTCACAAATCAAGCCTTGGTAAATTTAAGAAACTTGAAATCGTATCAAGTATCTTTTCTAACCAAAACGCTATGAGACAAGATATCAATTACAGGAAAAGGTCTGTAAAAAATACAAACACATGGAGGCTGAACAATACACTACTTAATAACCAAGTGATCACTGAAGAAATCAAAGGGGAAATAAATACCTAGAATCAAATGACAATGGAGACACGATGACCCAAAATCTATAGGATGCAGCAAAAGCAGTTCTAAGACAGAAGTTTATAGCAATACAATCCTACCTTAAGAAACAGGAAACATCTCGAATAAACAACCTAACCTTGCACCTAAAGCAATTAGAGAAAGAAGAACAAAAAAACCCCCAAAGTTAGCAGAAGAAAAGAAATCATAAAGGTCAGATCAGAAATAAATGAAAAAGAAATGAAGGAAACGATAGCAATGATCAATAAAACTAAAAGCTGGTTCTTTGAGAAAACAAACAAAATTGATAAACCATTAGCCAGACTCATCAAGAAAAAAAGGGAGAAAACTCAAATCAATAGAATTAGAAATGAAAAAGGAGCAGTAACAACTGACACTGCAGAAATACAAAAGATCATGAGAGATTACTACAAGCAACTCTATGCCAATAAGATGGAAAACCTGGAAGAAATGGACAAATTCTTAGAAATGCACAACCTGCCAAGACTGAATCAGGAAGAAATAGAAAATATGAACAGACCAATCATAAGCACTGAAATTGAAACTGTGATTAAAAATCTTCCAACAAACAAAAGCCCAGGACCAGATGGCTTCACAGGCGAAATCTATCAAACATTTAGAGAAGAGATAACACCTATCCTTCTCAAACTCTTCCAAAATATTGCAGAGGGAGGAACACTCCAAATTCATTCTACGAGGCCATCATCACGCTGATACCAAAACCAGACAAGGATGTCACAAAGAAAGAAAACTACAGGCCAATATCACGGATGAACATAGATGCAAAAATCCTCAACAAAATACTAGCAAACAGAATCCAACAGCACATTAAACGGATCATACACCATGATCAAGTGGGGTTTATTCCAGGAATGCAAGGATTCTTCAATATATGCAAATGAATCAACATGACACACCATATTAACAAACTGAAGGAGAAAAACCATATGATCATCTCAATAGATGCAGAGAAAGCTTTCGACAAAATTCAACACCCATTTATGATAAAAACCCTGCAGAAAGTAGGCATAGAGGGAACTTTCCTCAACATAATAAAGGCCATATATGACAAACCCACAGCCAACATCGTCCTCAATGGTGAAAAACTGAAAGCATTTCCACTAAGATCAGGAACAAGACAAGGTTGCCCACTCTCACCACTCTCATTCAACATAGCTTTGGAAGTTTTAGCCACAGCAATCAGAGAAGTAAAGGAAATAAAGGGAATCCAAATCAGAAAAGAAGAAGTAAAGCTGTCACTGTGTGCAGATGACATGATACTATACATAGAGAATCCTAAAGATGTTACCAGAAAATTACTAGAGCTAATCAATGAATTTGGTAAAGTAGCAGGATACAAAATTAATGCACAGAAATCTCTGGCATTCCTATACACTAACGATGAAAAATCTGAAAGTGAAATCAAGAATACACTCCCATATACCACTGCAACAAAAAGAATAAAATATCTAGGAATAAACCTACCTAAGGAGACAAAAGACCTGTATGCAGAAAAGTATAAGACACTGATGAGAGAAATTAAAGATGATACAAATAGATGGAGAGATATACCATGTTCTTGGATTGGAAGAATCAACATTGTGAAAATGACTCTGCTACCCAAAGCAATCTATAGATTCAATGCAATCCCTATCAAACTACCACTGGCACTTTTCACAGAACTAGAACAAAAATTTTCACAATTTGTATGGAAACACAAAAGACCCCGAATAGCCAAAGCAATCTTTAGAATGAAAAATGGAGCTGGAGGAATCAGGCTCCCTGACTTCAGACTATATTACAAAGCTACAGTAATCAAGACAGTATGGTACTGGCACAAAAACAGAAAGATACATCAATGGAACAGGATAGAAAGCCCAGAGATAAACCCACGCACATATGGTCACCTTATCTTTGATAAAGGAGGCAGGAATGTACAGTGGAGAAAGGACAGCCTCTTCAATAAGTGGTGCTGGGAAAACTGGACAGGTACATGTAAAAGTATGAGATTAGATCACTCCCTAACACCATACACAAAAATAAGCTCAAAATGGATTAAAGACCTAAATGTAAGGCCAGAAACTATCAAACTCCTGGAGGAAAACATAGGCAGAACACTCTATGACATAAATCACAGCAAGATCCTTTTTGACCCACCTCTTAGAGAAATGGAAATAAAAACAAAAATAAACAAATGGGACCTAATGAAACTTCAAAGCTTTTGCACAGCAAAGGAAACCATAAACAAGACCAAAAGACAACCCTCAGAATGGAAGAAAATATTTGCAAATGAAGCAACTGACAAAGGATTAATCTCCAAAATTTATAAGCAGCTCATGCAGCTCAATAACAAAAAAACAAACAACCCAATCCAAAAATGGGCAGACGACCTAAATAGACATTTCTCCAAAGAAGATATACAGACTGCCAACAAACACATGAAAGAATGCTCAACATCATTAATCATTACAGAAATGCAAATCAAAACTACAATGAGATATCATCTCATACTGGTCAGAATGGCCATCATCAAAAAACCTAGAAACAATAAATGCTGGAGAGGGTGTGGAGAAAAGCGAACCCTCTTGCTCTGCTGGTGGGAATGTAAATTGATACAACCACTGTGGAGAACAGTATGGAGGTTCCTTTAAAAACTAAAAATAGAACTGCCATATGACCCAGCAATCCCATTACTGGGCATATACCCTGAGAAAACCATAATTCAAAAAGAGTCATGTACCAAAATGTTCATTGCAGCTCTATTTACAATAGCCCGGAGATGGAAACAACCTAAGTGTCCATCAACTGATGAATGGAGAAAGAAGATGCGGCACATATATACAATGGAATATTACTCAGCCATAAAAAGAAATGAAATTGAGCTATTTGTAATGAGGTGGATAGACCTAGAGTCTGTCATACAGAGTGAAGTAAGTCAGAAAGAGAAAGACAAATACCGTATGCTAACAAATATGTATGGAATTTAAGAAAAAAAAATGTCATGAAGAACCTAGGGGTAAGACAGGAATAAAGACACAGACCTACTAGAGAATGGACTTGAGGATATGGGGAGGGTGAAGGGTAAGCTGTGACAAAGCGAGAGAGAGGCATGGACATATATACACTACCAAACGTAAAATAGATAGCTAGTGGGAAGCAGCTGCATAGCACAGGGAGATCAGCTCGGTGCTTTGTGACCGCCTGGAGGGGTGGGATAGGGAGGGTGGGAGGGAGGGAGACGCAAGAGGGAAAAAACAAAACCAAAACCAAAACAAAACAAAAAAGCCAGAGCCTGACCTCAAAAATAAAGTATACTTTTAATTATAACCATCTTCAGCATAAATGTCTAAAATTAATTCCATCACTTCAATATTTCTATGTGAACTAAATGTAACTGGTAGAAAGGAATTCAGTTACTGAAGCACATTATTTCATTTCCACAGTGGTTTCTATAATGCTGCTTATTATAAGGGCATAGTTTTGTGGGTTTTTTTGGCAAATTGCTCCAGTGTATAGTTATTTTTTCCCTGTTTTAGTATCAGATATACTTAAATGTAGAAATAGAATGACTTCAAACCATCAATTACTTTACCTTATCGTCTCTCCACAAGTGAATGGTTAGCAGAGAGAAAAATAAAAAATAATATATATTAACTTTCCAAAAGGAATGTGCAATATAAAGTATAGCCTACTTTTAAATGTCTAACTTTCCTATGCTAATGTCACTATAGGGAAAAAAATACCAGTTCATCCATTGTAAAAAATGATAACTTCTTAAGCCTCATTACGATTATCACATTTATTTGTAACTTCATATGTTATCCTACCATTGTGAAATTAAACGTATTTTTAAAGGCATCTTTTTTTTTTTTACATTCTTTTTCCCTCTTTGAAATGGTATTGCAATAGAGGTATCTGCAATGGAACACACAGTCCCTTTCCCAGAAAGACAAATGTTTGAATTAATATTTGAATTAAGTGGGAAGCAGCCGCATAGCACAGGGAGATCAGCTTGGTGCTTTGTGTCCACCTAGAGGGGTGGGATAGGGAGGGTGGGAGGGAGACGCAAGAGGGAGGAGATATGGGGATATATGCATATGTATAGCTGATTCACTTTGTTATAAAGCAGAAACTAACACACCATTGTAAAGCAATTATACTCCAATAAAGATATAAATATATATATATTTGAATTAAATTACATTCATTTTGTCTCTATCGTGTTTTATAACTTTATCACATCTCCTAAATCTGGCCATCTTCCTGATTCTGTGGGTTATCATCAACAGCCAGAAGGAGACACATTGGGTCTCTTGATCCTTTATTTCTTGGACAAAGATGGAGAAACGTAAAATTATATCCTCAATATTGAAACAATTTTCAAACCAGGAAAACCATCTCTTCTTTGGTTTTAGATAGAGGAGTTAGGAGAATTGGGGAGAGCATAACTGGGTGCTATCATTTGCAAATGGTACAGTGGCTGGTGGTGACCCTTCCAGAGGGCAACGTGGGGCACATCCACCTGCTAGAGATTGCCAATTCCCATTTTGACTGAAAACTCTTAATTCATGTTGCCGTCAATTGCCATAGCACTGTGGTCGGCTCAAGGAATAGTGCACGTTGCTAAAAATTAGAAATAAATATGTTGAGGAATGAGTGAGTCATTATTCAAGCAAGCATAACAGGAAAATGCAGATATTGAATGAGTGGAGAATAAATGTTAAGGGCTTTGCCTGAAATGAACAGAGTCCAAATCCTAGCCCTGCAACATACTATCTGTATAAGCTTTAGCAGTTCCCTTAAATTCTATAGTCCTTACCTTTTTCATCATGAAAATGGAGTTAATAATTGTACTGCTGTGTAGGCTTATAAGGAGAATTAAAAGTGAGAATATATGTTAAGGGTTTAGCTTAGTACCTGGTATACAGTAAGCACTCAGCAAATATTTGCTATTATCATTACTGTTCTTACAAAGAATCCTTAGATCTATGCAAACTCTACATTGAGATCCACATGGAGTCAAAATTCTGATGTTTAACTCCCCATAAAATGGGCCTGTGCCGTCTTTGTTTCCTATGTCATCTCTCACATCCTTTTGTCCATTGTGACTGATTAATTGCTGCCTCTGTACATTGCTGGTCTTACATCTATTTCGATGGGAATAATTCATTTTCTGCCTATTTAAATACTGCCCAACCTGCAGGGCTCAGCTCATACTCCCTCTTCCACAAAGCTTTTTCCCTGAACACAGAATCACAGAATGTTAACATAAAAATCTCAGTACTGTGGGATATCCAGAAATGTGGGAATTTCAGTGCTACAACTGAGACAATCCAGGGAAACTGAGACAAGTCAGTCACTGAAAAGCTAGAAGAGATCCCAGAAATTATCTAGATCAACCTTCTCAATTTACTGACCTGAAAACAGAGTATCTAAATGACTAAACAAAGTAAGTTAACTGGTTAAGTGATTTTGTGACAGGGTTGGGGCTGGAATGTAGGCTTCCTGATTGCCTGTGACTTCTTCTAGTTTCCCCCAAACTACTATGATAATTACAATATGTTTTAAAGGGAAGCATAGGTACATGAGGAAACATGGAAAATTGCAAGTAAAAATGTCTTAGTTTGAATCCAGGCCCTGCAATTTACTAGTAAGTAAACAGGAGCAACTGATTAAACATCTTCAAACCTCAGTTTTCCCCATCTATAAAATGGGATAATATCGGGCTTCCCTGGTGGCGCAGTGGTTGAGAGTCCGCCTGCCAATGCAGGGGACACAGGTTCATGCCCCTGTCCGGGAAGATCCCACATGCCGTGGAGCGGCTAGGCCCGTGAGCCATGGCCGCTGAGCCTGCGTGTCTGGAGCCTGTGCTCCGCAACGGGAGAGGCCACAACAGTGAGAGGCCTGCGTACCGCAAAAAATTAAAAAAAATTTAAAAAAAGGTATAATACCTACTTCAAAAGTTCTTGTAGAGATCAACCAAAATCTTATATATTTTTATAAATATACAAAAATTTCTCTTCATACTTCTTCATTCTTTCTTCCCTTTTAATGTCACAGATTTATGTAGAACCTTTCTGTGTCTAAAGCCTATCCAGTATGTGTGCAACCCCTTGAAGCAAGCTATTGGCTAGTTTTATGGATGAAAAAATAGGCATCACAAGACATCAAGTAACTTCTTTCGGTTCACTCAGTGTAATCAACAGCATTAGGGTATAAATCAAAATATTCTGATTAATAGTCCAATGCCTTTTAATTTTACTATCTCTCTGTAGTTTCTTTTTCTTCTCATGTGTGTGACTTATGTCTCCACCCCTACTGGGGCCAGGGCCTTTGATGGCAGAACCATCCACTGAGCATCAGTGTGGTTAAATCGACCTTTGAGTTTGGCAGTGTGTTCAGGGGTCTCAACCATAAATTTCCAGAGTACTTTCTGCCCCACTTACTTTGCAGAGAAGTTATGAGGATGCATAGAAAGTATAAACATGCATGTGATTTTATAACTTATTAAATGCTACACAAATATAGGGCATCTCCCCCATGACTGGCATTCAATCACTTCTTGCTGACTGAATTATGTGGTTTATAGTTAGAACTGGAGAGATGAGAGCAGAGTCAGATTATCTTTATATCTTTGTTTTGGTTTTAAGAAATAAATAACACCTTTCAACTTTTATCCAGCCTCTTCTGAAACATTAAATTCTAACCCCAGAGCAATGCCCATGTGCTCCCAAATCACAAACTAAACATTAAGGAAAAAAAGGCAAAGAGCATTCTTTTGGATTACCGAGCTCAAGCACCCCCTGCCCTGTCAGACATTTCACACCTGTAGTGTGTTGCCTTAAACAGTTAGGTGGGATTTTACATGCACATGTGTTATCTTTCAAGGTAAATTCTAAACTTCTTGAGGGCACAACGTTTATATATATATATATTTTTTTCATTTTTATTGCTCACATCACCCATTATAATGCCTTGCAATTCCTAAGGAATAATCTTTATTATTGTTGTTATTGTTGTTGATTTTTTTCTACTTGCTAATTCCTCACGGGGAAGTTGAACTAAACTCTGCTTATGTTTCAACTCTCAAAGCCTAGAAATTTGCTGTCTCTTTGTTTCTCCTTTTGCCAAATGTCCCAGCCATGCATTTCGTCTAGCATCCCCATGCTGCCCTCTAAGGACCGTACCATCTACCTTTGGTCCTGTGGATGCGGTCCCACTTGGGAGAATGGCAATGGTAGGGACAAAGATCTATTTGTATCAGGGAAAAGCAAGAAGCCATTTGGCTGCTTCCTGAATCTTGCCACATAGGCAGACACCTATTTCCTTTATGCCTAAGGCCAACTCTTCTTGTTAGAGTTAATAAGCAGTGGGTGCTGTTTGCACTTACTTATCCCTGAGAACTTCACCTGGGCAAAAATGTGCTCATATCATCCATGAAGCTGATGATTTGCCCAATAATGTGTGCATGGAGTTTTCCACTCTGCCTGAGTAAAATTAAAGAGGATTTTTCAGCTGCAGCCTGGGTATGGATACCTGGCAACTCCCATAGCATCACTAATGAAAGAAAGCTTGTCTTTGCATGCTGTGAGTAACTACATTCCATTGTCACATTTCACATTTGGAGTTTCAAGTTCATCACCTATGAAAAAAAGTGAGAGCGATAACTGTTCTTCCTACTTGAGACAGTGTTTATTTTTTATGAGGGTCATATGTGTGACAAAGCCCTAGAGTAACACAGAACACATCCTCCACCTTTGATGACAGATATCAGATTGGACCTGGAAAGAGTTTCCTAAAACATCCCCCTCTCTAATGCTGCTTTTCAATCTTTAGTCCATGGGGGCATGAAGCAGAATCAGATAGGAAAGATACAATATTTCCAGTTTTAAAGATCTCTTGTCCACAAGATACAGCATCTGTCTAAATAATGTATTTCTGTACAATCCCAGGAGCAGTCTTGCACATTATCACCGGATCCACTTCATTACCCAGTTATTTTGTACCTTCCCAGGCTGTTAGTCAAATCACCCTGCTGCCTAGCAAGTTTCTGATTAATCTGGATTTCACTAATTACCCTGCAGTCACATGGAATGGACTAAACTGTTTAAAGTATTCTTGTGCTGCAGTTTTCATAGAATCTGTTGCAATGAAACTACAATTTCTTCCCTGATAATGAGTCTTTCCATAGAAAGAACAGCCAGGAACTATATTTTAATTCTTCCTCATACAATCTTTCTTTCAGGTAAATATATTTCATCTAGGAAATCAGAGGTGTTTAAAAAAAAAAAAGGATACCTGAAAAAGTTAAGGAATCAGGCTCGTGTTGCTGCTCCAGTGACATGACTGGGGAGAAATAAGGTGCCAGTAGATCGGATTCAAAAGAATAATAAAATAAATGCTAAGAGTCAAGCCCTAAACCCAGTTCCAAACCTACAAACCTCTGATGATTATCTTCCAAGAAGCAACACTGCCACCTGGCTGTGTAAGATCGAGAAACGATGCTGATGCTTTCCTTTTCTAACCAAATCCTCCAGACATTCAATCTACTTCAGGATTCTCTAAGTAGGACTCTGGAAGATTCCTATAGTAACCCCGAGAATACAACGTGTTAGGGCACAAATCAGAATGGGATAACTGGAAAATATCTCAAGATCCATCTAAAGTACCATTTAAAATTCATGAAAACGAAGCTCAAAACTGAATCCAAAAGGTACTACAGGTCTTAAAACTTGAGGAAGAAAAGATTGGAAAAGGTGCATAAAAGCAAATGCAGGGAAATCAGTAGTTAGAAGGCAAAGGAAGTAATCAAAGAGAGATGATGGTGAGGACAGTTTATTGAAAATTAAGACAACTAGGAAGATTTTTAAACTAATATTTAACAGTAGAATCAACAGATCTTGATTCTTGGTTATAGTTTAGAAGGGTAATGAAGAAGAGGAATGATGCTTAGGTTTCTGATATTAGCAACAGGGTAGATACTAGGGCCATTTACTGAAATGAGCCTTGAAAGAGACTCTGGTTTGGGGGAGAGCCCCGAAGTTGTTCTGACATATTGGGTTTCAAGTGCCTGTCGTGATTCGAGGAGACTGTTCTTTGACAGTCTGTCTAGAAGGTCTTAAAAATGATCAGTTTAAAATTAGTTAAGGTCAGTTTTCAGCTATGGTAGAAGTGAATTATTTTCCTGTAGTCACTGAAAGGACATGGCATTATCTTCTGATCCAAAGCTAAGGTGGCTGCTGGAAGAGACTAAGAAGGATGGACAGAAGCCTAGAACGCGTCCAGTGAATGTCAAAGGAATATTTTGGCAGAAGCCAATTAGGAGACTATGAGAAAAGGAAACTAGTATTTATTAAGCTTTTGCTATAGGCCAATTGCTCAGCATAGTTAATATGTTAGATCATTTTAATCCTTAGCCCTAGAAGACAGGCACTATTTCTCCATTTAACATTCTCTACTTGGTTAACTATTATTTCATCCATCCCAGAGTCTAATATCATTTCTTCAGGAAAGTCATCTTTAACCACTATACAATGATCATTCTCCTGTTATTAACTTCAATGGCACCCTGAGTCCCCCCTTTATTATATGCATCTACTTATTAATTGTTCTATATTTATTGTATCTGTCAGGTTAGTATAAGTTACAGTGTTGTAACAAATATTCCCCAAATATTAGAGGCTTTAAACAGAATTTTTTTCTCACACTGTGTATTCAAAGCAGAGCAGCAGGAAGGTCCTGCTCATGGGCATTACTGATGGATTCATGCTGACAGTAGTTCTAATAACTTATGGTGTTGCTTTCTCAATATGTATTAATATTTCCATGATTGCTACACTGGGGGAAGTTATGGCTTGAGAGTTGAGTACTGGCAACTAATTGCCTCTTCATGTAAGTGACATATATCCATATTTCATCGAAATAAAGCAAGTCACAGGGCAAAATCCAACTTTAAAGGGAGAAGGGAAGTGAAATTTTCCTATTTGCACAAAGTAGAGAAAACGAATACTGGCAAATAATAATTTCTAGCATACTCAACTTTCCCATTGTACTATAAGAGTATGTTTTGTTCACCTTGGTATCCACTAGTATATCGACTGGCATGTAGTAGGTACTCCAAACTATTTATTAAATGAATGAAAGTGTCAAAGCTGGTATGCAGATGCCAGACTGTCTCCAAAACTGATGTTCTTTCCACTCTACCATGCTAAACCACAGATATACATTGTACTGTTTCACTTCCACCTCCATAAATTTCCTAATGTATAGTTGGCTCCCAAAGTTGTTTTGGGGTTTTTAAACCTTTTTCCTTCCAAAAGGTATGTATGTTCATTATTATGTGATGATAGAAACATCCATTTTCATTCCCTTTGAGTTTGTTCTAATTTAACAGGTCACCTGGGATGAAATTTTCAGGATCATAACCCGAGTATAAATGACGCAAAATATTAGAAATAAGATAAAAACTACACGAGAAGAGCTACGACATACAGACAGGAAAGGCCACATAAGAAAAAATGATATTTTGTCAGGGTTTCAGAAAGAGCTCAGAGGCAAAGCTGGTCAAACAGTTTGTTACTTAAATTAATTAATTAATTAGGCTAGCAAAGTCTAGTGAGTGAGAAAATTATGTTGCCAGGACTAAGGTCTTTTACAATTATTATTTTACCAAACATTTATTTTTGGCATCAACTGTATGTCAGACATTTTGAGGCACTGGCAGTATGATCTTCCAAGTGCAGAATTCTTTCTCGAATTTGTTTAGTGAATGGCAAGTATTTCATTATGACTAGATGGTGCTGGTGGGTTCATAGTTGTGGAAAGGAGGCTAGGGCCAGGACAAGAGTGGTCTTATATGACATGCAAAGGAACATATACATTGTCCTGATTCACAGTTAGTGATGTTAAGCATAAGAGTCACAATCTAACTTGTGTTGTATAAAGATGACTCTACTGTGTGTGTGAAAGATGCGTTCAATGGGGGCAAGGATGGAATCACAGACAGTAGTTGAGGTTATTCACTAACGTGGGGGAGAAATTAAGAGATACAAATTAAGGCAGTAGCAGTGGAATGTGGAGGATGGGGTAAATTTGAGTAATATTATCAGGCTGTGATAGGTTGAATAATTGGTCTCAGTTCTTCACTTCCCTGAAATAATTACATATATACACCTATCCTATGGCTTCATGTTGGGCAGCGTGTACTTTGATGCCACTGACATTAAGCTTGACATGTGACTTGCTTTGGCCAATATAATGTTAGTGGATATAATGTGAGCAGAACCTTGGCATGTACTTGCTGTATTTGGCTTGGTCCTCTTGGGCTCCAGTGATCTGCCATGAGAAAAACTAAACACTGGGAAGTTGCTGTTACTTCATCCTGGGCCTCAGAATGAACACATGTGGGGTAGATCTACACCAAATCTACAGACCACAGCCTGAAGCAGAGTTGTCCACAAACCCCACACACCTGTGATTTTGAGAATATGTTTATTGTTGGATGCCAATACATTTTGGAGTGGTTTATTACACAGCATTATTTTGGTGATAGATTACTAAGACATATATAGATATGCTAGATCTCAGTAAAAGACTAAAATGTCTGAGGGAGATGTAGGGGATTAATGGTGATTCCCAGCTTTCTGGAATGGGTAACTGATAGTATCGTGGTGGGATTCTCCTAGGGGAAAGGAAAGAGGAGGAGCAGGTTGGTGAAGATAAAATTATGAGTCTAGATTTGTGACAGATTTCATTTTAAGTACCTGACAGACATCTAAGTGGATGTGTCTTATAGGATTCTGCCAGAACATCACAGTTGAGGAGATAATTATGTGAGGCATTTAAGCAACCAAGATCCCTGTACTACAGGACTTGTCTCATAAGACGTGAGGTCTAGAAAGTCTGGAAATTTTGAATTGAGAGATATCAGCATCCAGACAGTGGTTGAAGCCATGGGAAAGAATGAGGTCTTCCAGGAGTGTTTATACGATGAAAGCAGAGGAGAGACAAAGACATTAATACTTAAGCATGAGACCCCAAAATGGAAGACCACAAGAAGAATAAGAAGAAAGATCAGAAAGATGAGAGTAAAACTGATGGTGAGTAGAATTCCAAAAGCAACCTGGAAGAGTATTTCAAGCACAAAAGGGTAGCCAACCATGTCAAATGCTCTAAAGTAGGATAAAGATCAAAATGTGCTTGGAGTTAAAAAGACTAAATAGCATAAAGAAGTCATTTTTAAAACATGTAGGATTAACTTAAACCTACTCTAAATCCAAGTGAATTTTCAGTTCGAATTTGGCAAAGAAATTTTAAAAGCCAACTGAAAGAATAAATATAGCAAATAGCTGCTGCATTTTGAAATGTATTTTAAGTGTTTAATATTAAAACAGTATTATATTGGTGTCACAATAGACATATCAATAAAACAGACTCTAATTTGTATAAAAATTTTAAGTTAGAGAAATGGTTGCACTCATAAAGTTATATATAAAATGCACAAATCAGGGACTTCTCTGGTGGTCCCTTGGCTAAGACTCTGCACTCCCAATGCAGGGGGCCTGGGTTCAATCCCTGGTCAGGGAACTAGATTCCACATGCCACAACTAAGAACCCATATGCTGCAACTAAAGATCCTGCATGCCGCAATGAAGATCCCGCATGCCACAACCAACACCGGGCACAGCCAAATAAATAAATAAAAAAAATTTTTAAATGCACAAATCAATGTACAGAGTAATCACTTATATTATAAGAATAATACATGGTAATATATTTGCAAAGTATTATTTTAAAAAGAAAGAGACCTATCTGTTTTATGGCAGGTACTTTATTGCAATTCTATAATATATATTATTGTCATAAATGTATGTATTTCTGAAAGAAAATGCATCAAATTATTAATAATGATTCAACTGAACTGTTAGTAGTTAATTGTTATCTTTAGGTGATGGAATTATAGGTGATAGTTCAATTTCTGTATTAAACTTTTTAAAAATTTCATATGTACCGTAGTGGACATATATCACTTTTATTAAAAATAGAAAATAGTAGCTATGTGAGGTGGTGAGTGTGTTAATTAGATTGATTGTAATGATTATTTCACAGTGTTTTGACATTTTACATATAACAAAACATCGTACACCTTAAATATATACAATTCTTATGTGTCAATTATACCTTAATAAAGCTGAAAAAATAAACATTATATTTTAAAGTACCCAATGAATTTATCACCCAGGAGATCCCTAGTGGTGGTAGTGAATGGAGTTTCAGTGAAGAAGTAAGAAAGATGGACAGATGTGTTGAGAAGTAAAAGTGAAGGAATTGATAGATCAGTGTAGACCACTAATTTTAATGTAACTTGGCCACCTGGTTAAAAATAAACTTAAAAAATTTCGTGGCATGGTCAAGAGTAAATGTAATAGCATTCTATTTGTCTCAAGGTTCTAGCTGGACTATTACAGTAGATCAGGTAATTAGGCAAGGTCTTTGAGCAGCCAGTGTCCCTGTATAAAAACAAATGCACTCGACTCACAGGACAACCATTCAGGTGATTCACAAGTAAACTCTTGATTTTAATTTGATATGCTTCTAAAAAAATCTGGATATCTAAAAAATCAGATTTGCTGATCACCTAGAAGTAGCACACAGGAAGGAACTGCTAGAATTGTGAGAAACAAAGTTTAACAATAAGTAAGGGGACAAAGAACTATGACTATCAGGAAAAGAAATAAGTAATTTCAAGATATTGATGCTGGTCAATATCAGAGTTGTAAGTTCAATTAACTAGGATGGAAACCGCAGAGCTCTGAATAAGAGCATTGGTAAATAGGGACAGAGAGGATGAAGAAGTGTTTAGGAAGTATATTTGGCGGCACTCTTCCATTTGTGTATGGTGGTATATTAGTTAGGGTTCTTCAAAGAAACAGACCAATAAGAGATCATATATACATATATATATGGCAAGTCTGAAATTCATAGAGCAAGCCAGTAGGTTAGAAACTCAGATGTTACACTCTTGAGTCCAAGGTCTGTATAGCAGGGCAGGCATACTGGAAACTCAGGCAGGGTTTCTGTGTTGCAGTCTTTTTTTTTTTTTTTTTTTAATACTTACATATTTATTTTGGCTGCGCCGGGTCCTCGTTGTGGCATGCGGGATCTTTAGTCGCGGCATGGGAACTCTTAGTTGCAGCATGCATGTGGGATCTAGTTCCCTGACCAGGGATCGAACCGGGGCCCCCGGAATTGGGAGCACGGAGTCTTAGCCACTGGACCACCAGGGAAGTCCCTGTGTTGCAGTCTTGAGGCTGAATTCCTTCAAGAAGCCTCAGTCCTTGTTCTTGGGGCCCTCAACTGATTGCACGAGGCCCAGTCACACTATGGGTGGTAATCTGCTTTACTCAAAGCCTACAGATGTAACTATTAATCACATCTAAAAAATACCTTACAGTGGACATCTAGACTGATAACTGACTAAACAACTGTGCAGCACAGCCTAGCTAAGATGGCGTACAAAATTAAGAGGTGGGAATGATAGGGAGGAATCTAGACTTGGAAATACGACGCTGCCACTAACTGGGACAAAGAATACAGGAAGAGGACGAATGAGGTTGGGAAAAAAAATAATGTGTTTATATTTTTTCACATTGAGTTTGAGATATCCTTGAATCAGTCATCGTTGGATTTATGTTTAAAGCTTTGTGGGTAGGTCAGGGCTTGGGATAATAGATCTGGAAGTTAGCAGCAGATAGTTTGCAGTTAGAACTGGAGGAGTGGATGAAGGTACCTGGGGATAGTTGTGGGGAGAAAAAAAATAGTGGACCGGATATGGTAACTTGGGGAGCACCAGTTCCCCAAGGGGTGACGGAAAAGAAGTCCATTGAGGAGGCAGAGAAAAAACAGGTTGAGAGGTAGAAGAACCAGGACAGGGCAGTGTCTTAAAAACTGCAGCAGACAGTGCTGTGCTCGCCAAACCCAATTCTATATTCCTTCTTCTCAGGCACATGGAAAGCTCCATTTTTCAGACCCCTTGAGGCTAACCGAGGATTTATGACTGGTTTCAGCCAATGAAATGGGAGAAGAAGTGATGGGTTTGGCTGAATCAGAGAAGAGCCCTTTAGAGACTCTCTGCCCACTCTCCCCTGCCTCAGTGAATAGGTAAGCCCCAGAGAAAACCCCCAAATGCCCCTCCCTCCCCCATACCCATTGAACATGTAGTGTGGTTGAGAAATAAACCTTTGTTGTGGTAAAACACTGAGATTTCAGGATTAATTTGACACTCTAACATAACCTAGTTTATCTTGACTAATACAGAAGCCAAGGCAGCAGAATATTTTGCAAAGGAGAGAACAGTCACAACAGTCTCACATGCATCAGTGTTCCAGAACAGAGACCCTTCCATGGATTCCCAAATGTGGAATAATTAAGCCAATAAGTCCAAACAATTTAGGGGGTCTCTCAATCATAACAGTCTGACAGGGAACCTGCATTGTCTTTTGGCTTTAGCAAACAAATGTGCTCATCAGATCAATAAAATGTAGAGTTAACTTGAATTGGACATTGACATCACAACACATATACACATTTCAGTGTACTAGTCTTGTGGTTTGGCTTGAAATCTTGAGGTGATGACATAAATTCTGATTGAATTATCTTTGCCTTAGTTCTCCATTTATGTTTTGCAAAAAGAGTGGTCTCAATATTTCCCCTTAGTACAAGAGACCCCAATTTATAAACAACTTTATCCTATATATTTAGTTATGAAGTTGATTGTTTAGCGTTCTGGGTGCCCTTTCACAAGTGGAAAGAAATGATAAAGGATGATTAGCTTCCCAGGCCATATCCCACCACCTACAGTGCAGCCAGACTAGAAATGCATATTATTCCAGGACATAATTATGACTTATGTTATTGATTCTAATCAATGAGAAGCAAACTAAATGTCATTTTACATAAGGCACAACAATAGAGTCAAGCAGGAAGCTGTGCCAGATATACATGCATTATACTTGAAAAAGGAGAATTCCAAATTCCAAAAGTACATTGATGTAAAATAAAGGAGGTCCAACTGGCCTAAATGCACACATCTAATCATAGATTCCACATATTTGTATAAATAAAAATGAAATCTCTGATGAGACTAGTAATTATGACATAAAATGTTCCAGCTACAAAACATTAAGCTAAAAAAATCACTTAAAAACTATAAAATATACATGAAAACAATGCTTTGATTAGGCAGCATTTCCAATGTATTCTGGTCCTTCTTCCACATATTACTCTCAAATGAGATCATCACAATCTCTTTTCTTCTCAGATTTATAGAAATTACATTAAGAGGTATCCTTGGCTACCAAACAATCCTTAAATCTCACTTAGTCCAAGATGTGGTCAAAGCTGAGTTCCTCAGTTCTTCACTGCTTAGTTATTTACTAATGATAAAACATAAAATCTCTCTCTTTTGAGTTACCTCATTTATCCTATACAAATGGGGAGTGAAGTATTAAGGCTAATAAATTTTTCTGATAACCATGGCTTGTATTTAAACATTAATACTTTTTATTGACCTAATTAATATTAATGGAAATCATCCGATAGTGCTTTAGGGACTACAGAGGTGACAGATTCCCTCTCAGAGGTTAGTATTTCTACACTGTAGTTTTTAAGTGTTAAGGTTATCTATAGGGCCCATATTCTTCCTGTATTAAATGTCAATTAATCCTTCAATGAAAACTCAGCAAAATGCTTTGATAATAAAATAATAGTTAACACATATATAACGCTTATGAATTCGTGGGCACCGTGCTGAATGCCCTACACTTAATTCACAAAATAATCTTATAGTTAGGTATTATTATCATCACAATTTTACAGATAAGAAAAGAGGCACAAAGAGGTTACGGAATTTACCCAAGATTACACAACTAGTAAATGGTAGCGCTGGGATTGAAAGACCAGGTGTCTGGTTCCAGAATCTCACGCTCTTACGTACTACATATCGCCTTTCTAGATGGTGCGAGATAAACGTGCTCCAGAACTATGTTGAAACTCATGAACTATCAGGAACTTATCCTCTGATATAAAATTTCTCTTTATCAATCCACCAGCTGGAGAGAGAATAGTCTATAGGTAATCTTTTTGTTTTCATTCTGTAGGAGAAATAATCATGCGTCACTTCACTCTTCTTTTGTAAATTATTTGCTTATTTTTCCCATTTTAAAGGCTTCCCTAACATCTGTAATTAGAATTTCCCATGCCTTTTGAAGTTTATTTTTCTTAACCTTAAAAATATTTTTAGGAATAGTATGTGCTCCCTGTGGAAGACAAAGAACATAAAAAATTAAAATATGAACTGCTAGCCCTTAATGTACTTATTAGTAAACTTCCACTGCCCAATGTAGAGCCACAAAACGTAGCATCCTAACACAACAACTGTTTGTTCTCACAGATCGGCAGGTTGGCTGAGGGGCTCTACTTCACGCTGTAGCTTAGGACCAGAGGGCTGGCTGGGACCTTTTCTAATGGTGATGACACTTTTAAAACGTGAGGTGGGTCTTATAAGTGCTGTCACAGAAAGATCTTGCAATCACTTCCATTAAGTTACAAGAGCAAGTCACAGAACAATATGTACACTGTGGCCCCTGTGTGTTAAAAATTCAACATATTTTTGTAGCACATCTATGTACAAAGAAGCCTCAAATCAGCTTTAGAATGACACACACCAGACAGTTAATTGTGGTTACTTTTGAAAAGGGGGCTGAATTTTCGAGCAATGTTGTAAGGGGGGAGATTGTGATTTATATGTGTAAGAAGTTTTTATAAGAAGAATATATATGCTATGATTAGTTCTGTCATTAAAACATTTAAATGAGCCTAAGAGTAGAAATAGTAGTTGTGTATCACTCGGATTAAGTAACTGCTAACTGATGCAACAGAGAAGACCTGATATCTGAATGACTTAACACAACAAAAGTCTGTTTCTTGTGCACATAAAATCTGATGAAGGTTGGCAGAGGCTCACCGCTCACAGATGACTCCGAGATCCCGGCTATGTACGTCGCGTGGCTCCACACCTCAACACGGGCTCTCTCTGTTTGCTGCTGAATGGAAGAGAAAGCACAGAGGTGCCGTACTGACTCCCTCGTGCCTTGGTCTGGAGGTGACCCTTCCTAATTACAAGTGGACTGGGAATATAGTCTCCCCAGGAACCCAAGGAGAGCAAGACAGGATGTGGATGAGGTTTGCAGTCTCCCATAAACTGGTGTATAGTGTGTGCTCAATAAAGAGCAACTACTGCAATTGCTTATGACAACAACCCTCTTAGTTAGTTGGAGGAGTTTCTGAGAAGGCCAAATTTACCTTGAAATTCACCAAGTTTTTCTTGTGCATACTACGTAAGACATGTTTTCAAATACAGGATTCCATCTAATTTCCAAAAGTACCCTGTACATCTCAGCAGAGAGGGCTTTCACCAGTACCTTTCTGCATTGCCAATTGCAATAACCTGTGAAATCTCAGTAGGCTGGGAATTTTCTCCTAACTTTTGGTTGCATGGTCAAAATCATAGCCACCCATCACCTGACTGAACATACCTGAACACCCGAACAGGTGCCATTAAGCATATTGAACAAACAGCATCTCCCCTGGGACCGATACAGACAAGGACTACTGGGAGGATGGTGAATTACTTTTCCTTGTTATTCAAAGCTAGCATGTCTGCCAAAGAACCATTTTCCACCTCCGAGAAGGACTCCAAGATGGGTTTTTAGGAATTCAGCCTCAGCAGATGTTTGTTTACACAGTGATTTCCTTGGTCCCTCCTCCTTTACCACTTAGGAAGAAGGCTTTGGTTTTGGACCCCTTAATTAAGTTCACTCATCAGTGTATGGATTCAGTGGCCAGATTCAAAGAAGACACTTCATTAAAATCCTACTGCAAATATCACGTTGTTTCAAACAAGGCCTCCCTAGCCTTGGGGTTATAAGCCAAGGCCCTGTAGAGTCCATACCAAATCAGAGTCTCGTCACCAGCAGGCTTGCAAACACTGAGAATGTGGTGGAGGCACCCAGTGGGGATGAGGAGGTGTGTAAACGTCACTGTCTGAAGTGAACAGATACATGGAAAGGGCAGCTGCTGTCCCAGGGGTCCACGGTGATGAACGGGATCTGCGGGGAGTCGGGATGCTCCGAGTCAGGGGAGGGCAGGGCATATGGGCTGTCCATTCCTCCGGGAGCTGAGTGCAGCCTCCAGAGGAAGATGCAGAGAAGAGCTGGCCAGCAGGTCAGCTTCCAGTCTGGACACGAGGGCACACTGGGGAAGACCCAGGGGCAGGGCGCTGTGATGCCGCAAAGTGCTGGGACTGGACCCCCGTGCCGGGACCGGGGCAATCAGCTCTCAGGGAAGCCTGGGGCGAGGGGCAGGAGGATCCTAGGTAAACGAAGCCCACAGACAATCCCCAAATGGTGTCTGATTCTCATGTTCACCTTCCTTCTTTAGGCCTGCTTTTAATATTTTGGCTACAAGTTCCTCTTTCTTATTGCCTGAGAGATGTCACGGAGCAGTGAGAGGAGAAATGGATTAAGAGACAGAAGGGCTGCCTCAGGCTGGGAGGAGTGGAACAGTATGGGCTCTGGAGGAATTCAGACCGGGCTGTACTCCCGGTTCTGTCACTTTACCAGTCCGGAGAATACTGCAAGTTCTTTGTCTGCCAAGTGGGTTTGATAAGCCTCATCTTATAGAACTGTCGGAACATATGTGATATATGTAAAGCACCTGGCACGGTGGCTGGCGATGTCTGGGTCTTTCATGCATGGCAGTTATTATGATGCTTATTTTCATACCAGAAGAGACTGGTCTTCTCTGTCCTAGAGATACCCTCATCTCTAGGAATTTTTCATTTTATCCAGGAGATGTCAGAGACTATGCGGGCCTCTAGGACAAAGAAAGCTGAATTAACCAAAGTGCTCCTTAGCAAGTAACCCTGAGTACATTTTCCCTATCAGAGAATATGTTGTTTCATTTGTGGAGGCAGGGGTTCCACCAGGATGCAAATCAAACCTTATAGAATTTGTGTCAAGGACCAATAATTCCCCTGCCTCCCAAACCCGTCCCCCCAACCGATTTTCATGTGTTTCATCACCACCAAAATCTGGGCCCATTTAGGAGTTCTGCCAGATTACACTCAAGACAAACAAATCTCATATATTAACGCATATATGTGGAATCTAGATAACTGGTACAGTTGAACCTCTTTGCAGGGCAGGAACAGAGACGCAGACATAGAGAACGGACATGTGGACACGGGGGAAGGCGGGGTGGCATGAATTGGGAGATTAGGATTGACCTATGTACACTACCATGTGTCAAATAGACAGCTAGTGGGAACCTGCTGTACAGCACAGGGAGCTCAGCTTGGTGCTCTGTGACCACCTAGATGGGTGGGGGGAAGTCCAGCAGGGAGGGGATATATGTATACGTGTAGATGATTCACTTCGTTGCACAGCAGAAACACAACATTGTAAAGCAATTATACTCCAATTAAAAAAACCCGGTAACTAATTAATGGAGCGGGCTGGGGCTCCTCCAACCCAGGGCACAGAGTGCCAGCACAGGGGCTTCTCAGCATCCCACCACAAAGGAGACAATATGCATAAAACACCTGGTTTGTTTGTGCACCGTGTTCACCTGCACCGGGGCAAAAGCACTGGACCCCTGCTCACCATTTTCACAGCCTCATCTAGCCCACCACGCAGCCAACTTAAAATTACCTCCCAAGGAGGGATTTGCAAAATAACCTAAACCTCAAAGTGTTCTGGCTAAGAGAATTTATACTTCACTGCTCTCATCTGGACTCTCTCCCCACCATCCTCACTGGGTTTTTTCATCACACCACCTTCCTTATATAATAGCTGCTCTTATACTCTCAACATCTACAGGCAGGTGCAGGGTCTTTTTTATCTTAGCATCATCACTACCAGCACAGAACCTTCCAAAGAGCAGATGCTCAATTACAGATGGGAATCAATGAGGCACTGAGTGAGGAATGTAACTTATTACTATTTAATTTTGTCGGCATTCTTGAATAAGCTAAGGACATCTAGGTGTATATCTTTGAATTTTACAAAGAGAAAGACAAAGGTGAATAAGACAAACCAAAATTTGACTAAACTTTACTTTGCTTTTCATTTTAAAACCACAGCATTCTTTCACATTTCCAAGAAAATTCCTATTCCAATGCCATATTATCTCAGTCCAGAACCCCAACCCCAGAAAGATGCAAGGAGTTTTCACATCGTACTACACAGTACCTAAACTCTTACGCTTAAACCTGATAAACAACAACAAATATGTGATCCATGTCATTTATAAACTTGGATTCTGAATCTAAAGAAACATTCTAGTGAAAGAAACAACATTTGAAAGATACTACTGTAAAACAGGAACACAAAGAAGATATATATTATGATCTTTCCAGCCCCAGCTTAGCCTCTCACTACTGAAAAGGTTGGCAGCGTTGGTCAAACACAAAGTGAAGAAGCTGCC
This sequence comes from Tursiops truncatus, assembly GCF_011762595.2. Classification (NCBI taxonomy): domain Eukaryota; kingdom Metazoa; phylum Chordata; class Mammalia; order Artiodactyla; family Delphinidae; genus Tursiops; species Tursiops truncatus. The sequence goes on along the minus strand of NC_047055.1, from coordinate 99,474,312 downwards.
TCAGACCTCACTAAGGGTGGGAGGAACTGCTAGACATGACCTTGGAAGGCGCACTGGCCTTGACTCGAGTACCAGCCCTGGCTGCAGCTCGGGCTCGGGCTCGGGCTTGGGCTCTCTCTTCCTCATCTCTCAAAGCCTTTTCATAATGGGCTGGAAAGGCACTGGGGACGGTACCAGTGATCCTGGCCACAAACTCCAGGACTTCCATCTTGGTGGTTTCAGCGCGGGCTCTCCGGCCCCACAGGAACTCATAGCGCGGGGGATCGCTGTCGCACACCTGACGACACACCAGGTACTTTTCCTGCACCAGATCTTCTGTGATAAGCTTCCTGGGCTCCCCAAAGATTATGTGACACCTTCCAACATAAACACCCAAAACATTCAGGTATTTCCAGATCTCCTCCTCAGAGGCGCGGTCGCCACGCAAGAAGATCACACCGAGGAGAAGCATCAGAAGCCCATTCTTCTGAAACCGCCCGCCACTGCTCTGACGCCCATCATCGCTGACATGTAGCTTGCTGACAAGGGTATAGGAATCACCACCCGGCTTGACTTCCTTCAACTCAAGACCAAAGATCAGCTGAACGCACTCAGCAGCTCTCCTGAGGATCTCAGGGAACTTCCCCTTGTACCTTTTGTTCACAAGCTTCAGCAAGTCTGCCTTTATAATGGGCTCTTCCATTGTATACTTCTCCAGCAGGAATTCTATCAACATTCCCACCTTCTTGATCAGAGGATCTCTCTGAAAGCTCTCACCGGAGGCTGAGGCGCGGGAGGAACTTTTCCTTGCCTGAACCGGGCCCTTGGCACGCACATCAGATCCTGGGCCTGAAACCCCTGCAGCACGAGAGCTAGTGGCTGGGGCTCCCTGAGGCTCCTGGCGAGTGCCAGCAGCAGGGGAGCTCGGGGGAGTACCCCGAGAAAGAGAAGAGGAGCACGAGGGCGACTCTTCTCTCTGTGCTGCAGTGGCCTGAGCACCCCCGAGATTCTGGGTCTCCCTCCGGGCCTGGTGGCGCTTCTCACGGGCACGGAGCTTACTCTTCTGCCCCCGAGGCATGACTATGGGCAGGGACAGCAAGCGGGGGAGTGGGCAGGAGAGCAGGTGATGCTGGAACCTGGAGGAGGGAAGGTGAGAGGGTGTGAGCACCTTCAGCAGGGAGGTCCCACCCTGACTTGAAGAAGGCCGCTCTGCACGTTTCCTTGAGGGCACTGCTCTAGGAACCACTAGGCTCTTGTTCTTGGTCAGCCTGTCCCCTGAGAACCCAGGGTAAGAAGCGAGAGTGAGTGAGCCTCAGGCTACAGCCTGCCAGCCCTGCCTGTGGCTGACGGCGGTGACCACAGATCCTGGTAGGGTAGGCCCTCTCTGGGTTCCAAGGGTCCCTTTCGTTCACGAACAGGATTGTCACATAGACTCTTGGTAGGGCCGGGACCTCTTTCCTGTGCTGCTCTAAAGGTGACACCTCAAAGCTCCCTGGGGCCCACGAGAAGGAACTGAGTCATGGACACTGTCGGGGTGCACAGCGCTGACACTTCTGTGGGAGCTGCTCTGTCCTGAACTTGTTGGTCCTCAACCATTCAGCGTCCTCATCTTGTCGATACCAAGGGTCTGGGACCCCTCCTGCTGCCCCTGGTGCGGCACCTTCAGACAAAGGATCTCGTCTCCCTTAGAAATGATACAAAGAAATGAGGAGCCTCCGCCTGACAACCATGCTCCGGGCCTTCAAGGTCTGAGCAGAGGCCTGGGCAGGACTCTTTATTATGCCTTTGATTCGGTGGAAGGGGGGTGTGCTACCTTCAGTCGTCAATCACAGTCCCCACTGGGTCTCCTGGGAGGATCTGGGGGCTCCTTTCTCTCTTGACTTGAGGACATTTCCTCACAGTACGGCCCACAGCTCCCTGAGACCGAACAGTGGAAGTGACGATGGCCTTACCTGGCCACAGCGCCCCTAGTCTCCAGAGGCTGAAAGCTGCAGCAGGCAGGCTGAGGCCCTATAACGTGTGGTCCTCCCTCACGGTCCCCATTTCTCACTCAGGGGAGGGTCTATGGTTCCTCCCTCTGCTGACCCATCACACCAAGATGCTGACTTCCCTGTGAGTTCCGAGTGGGGAACTGATGGGCACTTCTGCCTCACATCTGTGCCCGGGGGCGCCTCTAGGAACGACAATGGAGAGGGACTCTGCGCGGTCCCCGCTGGCACGGGGTGGACTTCCCCCCACAGTCCTCAGCATCTTCTCCGTGAGTCCTGGCAAATCCCGGAAATCCTCCCTCCGCTGATCTGAGTTCGCTTGCATTACATTAAGATTCTCACCTTCCTGAGATCCCCAAGATGAAAGAAAGGGTGAGCCACTGCCAGTCACCCCCGTCCATGCCCTCCCTGGGTTGGTAGCAGGGGCTGGACTCCACGGGACCCCACTGTTGCGGCATCGTTGGCCTCTTCCGCCCTCACTCAGACGGCATTTACGCTCCTCCCTCAGCCCACCTGAGTCTTCTGGCCTCAGATCAAGGCCCACATCTGCCTGGGTCCCTGGGGCCCGAAGTGAGGGGTGACACATCAGGCTACCTCTACCTGGGGTTTCCCAGGGCTGAGGGGGGTGGGAGTTTGTGGGCCCCCACTGCTTTAGGTGGGTGTGCATCTACATCATCCCTCAGTGTCCTCACCCTGACGCACAGCAGGACTTGGACATCCTCTGTGTGTTGACTTGACGTCTATCCCCTCACACTAAGGCCCCCAACTCCCCAAGACCCGCTAGAAAGAAAATTTTCTTGTCTCTCTAGCTACAACTGTGTGTGGACTTGCAATGCTGACAGGCAGGAAGAGATTCTGTGGCCCTCACTATTGTGGTGTAGGTGGTCCCCTCAATTCTCAGGGTCCTCTCCTTGGTTCCTGGCATTACCTGGAAATCCTCTGGCTGCTCACCTGAGCCCATACTCCCATCAAGGAGGTTCCTCACCTCCCTGCCATGGTCCGGGAAAACGTGAGTGATATTCATCAGGTCACCATGCCTGAGTCTCCCTCCCAGGTCTGAGAGTAGGGATGAGATTCTATGTGGTTCACTTCTTTCTGGGTGGGGCTCCCTCACGTTCACTCGGTGTTACCACCTTGACTCTCGTTAGGAACCAGGCTTCTTCCCTATGTTGAATGAGGCCTCTCCCATTAGACCCAAACCCTGACGTCCCTGAGACCACCCTTGGAGGAACTGAGAGGGCAATTCAGCCTGAGAGCTCTAAACCTGGCTTCCCAGGGTGAAGGCAGAGGTGGCACTTTGTGGGGTCTCCTCTGTTCTGGGGGAGTCGGTTGTCTCATTCCTCACATAGAATTTGTGCCTTGACATCGATCATGGCCTGGGACTCCCCTTCTTCTGCTGAACCGGAAGCCAGCCCTTAAAGCAAGGCCCTCATCTCCCTCAGACCCCACAGGCAGAAGTTAGGGGGCACCTGAGCCTGCCAGCTCTGCCCTGGGCCTCCCGGGGCTAACGGCAGGGGCGGCATGAGATGCAGCTCTCTCCACTGTGTATGGAGCAGTCTCCATTTCCTCACTCAGGATCTTCACCTTGACTCTGCACCCTGCCTGGGACTTTGCCCTCTGCTGACGTGAGCCCATGACCGTCAGAAAAGGTCCTCATCTTCCTGGGACCTGAGCTTACAGTCAGAGTGAGCCTCATTCTGCCAAAGCTGATCTGGGGCTCGGCTACGCCTGGTAACAGCAAGGGTGGGACTCTCCGACCCCACTGTTCTGGAGTTGGTGGCTCCCTCAGTCCTCATTCAGGACTCTGGCGTCCAGTCCGGGTAGGGTTTGGGATTCCTCCCTCCACTGACCCGAATCTACATGCCTCAGACCGCAGCTCTCACCTCCTTGAGTAGCTAGAAGAGAAGTCGGGGGCTCCACATCCCGGCTACCTTATCTGGGGACTCCCAGGTGTGAGAGCAGGGCTGCTGATTTGTGCAGTTCCCTGTTTTCACGAGAGGTCTGCTTACTAACACTGATGGTCCTACCTCTGCTTCTTTTAGGGCCAAGTCTCCTCCCTAAGCTTAATGGGGTTGCCTTATCTATCTATCCATCCACCCATCCATCCATCCATCCATCCAACTACCTCTTGTTTTACATTTCACACCCTTTACGCATTTACTTCGTAACTGGTAGTTTGTATCTCTTAATTGTCCTCACCTAATTTCTCTCCTCCCCCAACCACTTTTGCTCTCTGTATCCATAACTGTTTCTGTTCTGTTGTTTGTTCATTTGTTTTGTGTTTCAGCTTCCACATGTAAGTGAAATCATACAGTATTTGTTTTTCTCTGTCTGACTTATTTCACTTAGCGTACAGAACACCCCCTTGGTCCACGCCCCCGCCCTTTCTTTTTGGCCACACCATGTGGCATGTGGGATCTTTGTTCCCCCACCAGGGATCGAAGGTGCGCCCGCTGCAGTGGAAGCGAGGAGTCTTAACCACTGGACCGCCAGGGAAGTCCTGCCCCCTTTCCATAAAGGCCTTTCTCTACCCGAACGTCCCCTAGCCCCCAACCCCACTTCCCACCCCAGGCAGAAATGAGGGGTTCTCTCAGCCTGAATTACTCTAGGGCATCGCGCGAGTGAAGTCGGGAGGGGGCCCCGTGCAGTCACGCCTTTCGGAAGGAGGGACCCTCGTCAGCTCTGAAGGTCCCACTTTCCACCTGCTGGGGACAAGACTACACCCTTTGCCTAAGAAGCCGGCCCCTGTAGACAAAGGCCCTCCACTCTCTGAGGCCCTCCAGACGGCAACTCCTCTGGCATATACGTCAGATCAGGGTCCCACGCTGCTGATGGCAGGCAGGGGCGGGAGGCGGGGGGGTTACCTTTGTTAAGTGGGGAGAGGGGAGGGAAGGTCCCTTCAGGCTACATTCAGGTCCTCACCGTGGCTCCGGACGAGTCCTGAAAACCCACGCTCGGACGAACAAACGCCGCGGCTCCCGGTCGGGCTCCTCACTTCCGAAGCGGAAATCCGGGGGAGCCGCATCCGGCGCTGCGTGGGGTCTCCGAGGGCTGACGGTAGGGGCGGGACTCTGCGGGAACGCCCGCTGTTCAGGGGTCAGCGGTCCCTGTGTCCTGCTGGTGCCGTCTATCAGAGCCCGGGACCCCTCCCTCTATGGTCCTGGGTCCTCCAGCCTCCGAACCAAGCCCTCACCTCCCCGAGGCCCTAGTGGGGGGAAGTCAGGGCGCTGCTCCGACCATCTCTGCCTGACAAGACGGGCGCCACCCTGTGAGCCTCCCTCCTTGGGGGAGAGACCCCCTCATTAGCACTGAGGGTCCTCACCTTGACTCTGGTTATGGCCAAGACGTCCCCCTCTGCAGAACTGGAGTCTGATCCTGCTAGATGAGGCCCTTCCCTCCCTGAGATCACTCGGGTGGAATGAGGGGATGACTCAGCAGTAGCTCTTCTGGGTCTCCCAGGGCTAAGAACTGTACAGAATTCTATTTGGCCCCCTCTGCTTTTGGGGGTCCCCTCATAACACTCAGCATCGTCACATGAATTCTTGTTAGGGCTCAGGTCTCTATCTCTCTCTCTGCAAAACTGAGGCCAACCCCATTAGACAGAGACCCTCACCTCACTGAGACTTTCCAGGCTGAAATCAACCTGACATCTATGGCCAGAGCTTCCCGGGGATGACAGCATCAGAGATTTTTCCGGGGCCTCCTTTTATGCTGTGCGTGCTACCCTTAGTCCACATTCAGATCCTCACCTTGACACATGATCAATCCTGTAACTCCACTCTCTGCTTTCCTGAAGCTGCTTGTCTTACATCAAGGTCCTACTCTCCTAAGAATTCCAAGTTAAAAGTCAGGGTGATCCTCATATGACCACAGTGAATTAACTGACTCATGATCAGCCTCAGGCTGGGAGGAGTGGAATGGCGCGAGCTCTGGACAAATTCAGACCAGAAGTCCAGTCCCAGCCATGTGACCTATTAGCTGTGTGAACTCAGGTCCATCACCAAGCTCTGTGAGCCTCAGGTGAAGTGGCTTTGTTAAGCCCTATTTTGCAGGGCTAGTGGCATGCAGGTAATGTATGTAAAACACCTGGCACAGCGCCTGGACCACATTGAGACTTTACACAATGTCTGTTTTTACCATGATTATGATTATTTTGGCTGCAGACGATACCACCCACCCTGAAGGAATTTTTAAATCCAGGAGATATCAGAATATGTGGCATTCTAGGACATGGAACACCAAATCAGTCCAAAGTGCTGTTTACAAAGAATCTTTAATTTCCCCAATAAATCAAATATGAAAATTACATTTTCCTTCCAACTGAATGAAATTCAAATATTCTAGAATTTGCTTCCAAGACTAACTCTTTCTTCCTTCCAAGCTGCCCTTTCATCTAAACAACCCCTATCGTCATTAATTTTACCGTCACCGAAAATGTACACCTCTCGTAGACTTTGCGGAATTACAACCAAAAAAAAAAAAAAAAACTGAATGCGAATGCCCTTTTAATAGAATGGGCTCTGACTCCTTGTCCCCCAGCAAAGAGTATCAGCCCACTGGCTTCTGAGTTTCCAGTTTCAGACTACTGTCACCTTTATTTCAAAGACACTCCTTGGAGATGATGTGCATAAAACACCTAGGTTGTGCACTGTGTTCACCTGCACTGGGACAGGAGCACGGGGCACGTTCCATCCCTGCCCTGGGTGGAGATTTCTCTCTGGTTTACTCATGATTTCAAAGTAACTGTTAAGGGCAGTTTTCCATTCCAGGCTTAAGTCTCTCAACTCTGAGACCCACCATCTGAGGGTCTGGCCCCTGTTCAGTGTTTCCACAGCCTCACTGGCTGGCTCACCATACGGCCTAACTTAAAATTATCTCCCACTGCAGGACTTTTATATTGTCCTAAAGTCTCAAAGTGCCTTGCATCAGGACGTTTACACTAGACTCCTCACGAGGAACCCCTCAACCCCCACTTCTTACCCCTTATTTTTATTGGGCCTTTAGATCTTCGTTCACCAGCTGCTTTCTATGAATGCTGCTCTTAGACTCTAGAATTCTACAGGCAGGGGTTGGGTCTATGTTTCTTAGCATCCCCAGTACCATCCAAAAGCCTTCTGAAGAGCAGACGCTAAATTGATATTTGAACAATTAAAGATCAGGGCTTCCCTGGTGGCACAGTGGTTAAGAATCCGCCTGCCAATGCAGGGGACACGGGTTCGAGCTCTGGTCCGGGAAGATCCCACATACCGCGGAGCAACTAAGCCCGTGTGCCACAGCTACTGAGCCTGCGCTCTAGAGCCCGCGAGCCACAACTGCTGAAGCCCACGTGCCACAACTACTGAAGCCCACGTGCCTAGAGCCCGTGCTCTGCAACGAGAAGCCACCGCAGTGAGGAGCCCACGCACCACAATGAAGAGTAGACCCACTCGCCGCAACTAAAGAAAGCCCTTGCAGCAATCAAGACCCAACGCAGCTAAAAATTAATAAATTAAAAAAAAAGAGCACGTGTGCAAGAAGGCAAAATACTGTGATTTCACTTCTCCCACATTCTTAAGTAAGCTAACCAAATCCAGGTATATATACTTCAATTTTACAAAGAAAGACTAAAAGGAATAAAACAAACCAAGAAGTGAATACCTCTTCAGTTTTTTTTTCTGTATCTCATGATCACACAGACTTTACTGTGGAATAATTTCCTTTTTCACAAAAAATCCATATTCCAATGTTCCGAATGACAAGAAATGATTCGAGGATTTCCAGTTTGTGTTACATAATACCAAAATTCTTATTTCTCAACCTGATAAGCTGCACTAAATGTGTGAGTCATGTCATTAATAAACTTAGACTCTGAAGCTAAACACATCTTTAATTGAAAGGAACAACATTTAAAAATAGAAAAAAGAAAAATCTCCGATTTGTGCATATTGTCTAGGAACACAAATATATTATATGTTGTGTTCCCATGAGCCACACCTTGGCCCTCCACTAGTTGGAAGACTGACTGCTTTCTTTAAATACAATGTGAAGTATCCGCTCAGCCTTCACTAGGGACTGGAGGAGCTTTGGGACATGCCCTGGAACACCCACTGGCCAGCGTAGCAGTATGAGCCCTGGCTGCAGCTCTGGCTCAGGCTCTCTCTTCCTCATCTCTCAAAGCCTCTTCATACCAGGATGGGAAGGCACTGGGCTTGGTATCACTGACATTAGCCCCAAACTCACACATTCTTTTATATATCTATATCCATAACTATCCTGGAAGCACCCCATACTAGTTTACAAAGATCATGCTCATTCTTTTTTATAGCTACATAGTATAGTGCTCCACTCTGTGAATATACCATGTTTTTATCAATTAATATATTCACGGACATTGCAGTATTTTTACATTGTTGTGGATGTGCCTTCGGGGTTAATTTCTGAAAAATTGGAGTTACTGGCTCAAATGTAAATGCATATTTCCTTTTGTTGTATCGCCAAATTCTGTTTATGTTCTAATCTCATTCTTTGACGTGTAGCTGTCCAGCTACACGTCAAAGAATGAGATTAGAACATTCTCTAACATTACATACAAAAATATACTCAAAACCAATTGAAGACCTAAATATACGAGTGGAAACCATAATGCTCCTAGAAGATAACATGGGTGGAACACTCTTTGACATAAATCATAGCAATATTTTTTTAGATCTGTCTCCTAAAGCAAAGGAAATAAAAGCAGAAGCAAACAAATGGAATATAATTAAAGTTAAAAGCTTTTGCACAGCAAAGGAAACCACTGACAAAATGAAAAGACAACTTGTGGAATGGGAGAAAATATTTGAAAATGATATGCTCAATAAGGGGTTAACATCCAAAATATATAAACAGCTCATATAACTCAACAGTTAAAAAAAACCCCAAATAACCCAATCGAAAAAATGGGCAGAAGACCTAAATAGACATTTTTCCAAAGAAGACATACAGGTGGCCAACAGGCAAATGAAAAGATGGTCAACATCATTAATCATCAGATAAATGCAAATTAAAACTACCATGAGGTATTACCTCACACCTATCAGAATGGCCATCATCAAAAAGAACAGAAATAACAAATGCTGGCAAGCACGTGGAGATCTGTACACTGTTGGTGGGAATGTAAATAGGTGTAGCCACTGTGGAAAACAGTATGGAGGTTCCTCCAGAAACTAAAAATAGAGCTACCATATGACCCGGCAATTCCACTCCTGGGTATGTATCCAAAAGAAACAAACAAACAAACAAAAAACAACAACCCCACCCCCTCACTAAGTTGGATGGTCTCCTTCAGGTTCTCGATGGTTCTCTGAGTCTAAGGGTTTCCACCGCTCATCTACCCTTCCCCCCAGCTTCGTCTACATGCCTCTGACCCCACCCTCCCCGTCCAACCTCTCTGTTTAGTAAGAAGGTGCCTGTGTCTGGCAGAGCCAGGATAGGATGAAAAGACTCCTTCCCAGCCGCCCGGATAATCAAGAGTTTTGACCGGATCTTTGAGCACACACCAGGACTGTGAGGGGCCAGAGGAAAAGCACAGACTATGGTGCTGAAAGGGATTAATAAGGAACTTAGTGATTTGGCCCGTGACCCTCCAGCACACTGCTCTGCAGGTCCAGCTGGGGATAATATGTTTCATTGGCAAGCCACAATTATGGAAGCTAATGAAAACCCATATCAAGGTGGTGTATTCCTTTTGACAATTCATTTTCCTACAGACTACCCCTTCAAACTACCTAAGGTTGCATTTGCAACAAGAATTTATCATTCAGACATTAACACTAATGGCAGCATTTGTCTCAATATTCTAAGATCACAGTGGTCTCCTCCTTTAATTGTTTCTAACGTTCTTTCATCCATTTGTTCACTGCTATATGATCCAGACCCAGATGACCCCCCCTAGTGCCATAGACTGCATGGATCTATAAAACAGAGAGAGAGAAGTACAAAAGAATTTCTCAGGAACGGACTCAGAAGTATGCCAGGTATGCTACCTTAAAGTCAGAATAACCTGCATTATAGCCAGAATAAACTTTAAATTACTGTTAAAAAAGGAAAGAAACACTAATTCGAAAAGATGCATGCACCCCAATGTTCATAGCAACATTACTGACAATTGCCAAGATGTATATACCACATCTTCTTTATACACACACACGCGTGCACACACACACACACACACACACACAATGGAATACTAGTCAGCCACAAAAAAAGAACGAACTTTTGCCATTTTGCAACAACATGGATGGAGTTGGAGGGTATTATGCTAAGTGAAATAAGAGATAGAGGAAGAAAAACGCTGTATGATACCACTTATATGGAGAATTTCAAAAATAAAGCAAACTAGGGAAATATGACAGACTCACAGATATAGAGAACAAACTAGTGGTTACCAGTGGGAAGAGGGAAGGGGGAGGGGCAGGGGAAGGATAGGGGATTAAGAAATACAAAATACTATGTATAAAATAAATAAGCGGGTTTCCCTGGTGGCGCAGTGGTTCAGAGTCCGCCTGCCGATGCAGGGGACACGGGATCGTGCCCCGGTCCGGGAAGATCCCACATGCCGCGGAGCGGCTGGGCCCGTGAGCCATGGCCACCGAGCCTGCGCGTCTGGAGCCTGTGCTCCGCAACGGGAGAGGCCACAACAGTGAGAGGCCGGCGTGCCGCAAAAAAATAAAAGTAAAATAAAAATAAATAAGCTACAAAGATATATTGCACAACAAACGGTATATAGCCAGTATTTTATAATAACTGTAAATGGAATATAACCTTTAAAAATTGTGAATCACTCTGTTGTGTACATGAAACTTATAAAATATTGTACATCAACTATACCTCAATTAAAAAAGATCTACTCTCTTAACAACTTTCAAATATACAATACAGTATTATTAACTATAGTCGCCATGCTGTACATTACAGCCCCAGGACTTCTTTATTTTGTAAATGGTTTGTACCGTTTGGCCATTTACACCCATTTCATCCATCCTCCACCCCACACCTGTGGCAACCACCAATCTGTTCTCTGGGTGTTTTTTTTTTTAAATTTCCACATATAAGTGAGATCATATAGTATTTGTCTTTGTCTGTCCCTCTGTGTTATTGCAAATGGCAGGATTTCCTTTTTTTTTTTTTTAAATGGCTGAATAATATCCGAGGGAGAGTGAGAGTATGACTGTGTGTGTGAGTGTGTGTGTATCACATTTTCTTTATCCATTCATCCATCAATGAACACTTACGTTGTTTTCATGTCTTGGTTATGGTAAATAAATGAATATGGGGGGGTGCAGATATCTTTTCAAAAAAGTTGTTGTTCTCTTTTCCTTCAGATAAATTTCCGGGAGTGGAATTGCTGGATCGCACGGTAGTTCTATTTTCAATATTTTGATGAACCTCTATACTGTTTTCCATAGTGGCTGCATCAATTTACAGTCCCATAAACTCATATTTTCTTGAATAATTTAAGCACATCCTAAATGCAAAAGATATATATCTTTTCCTGACTTTAAAAGGTGTATATCTTTTAAATTTTGGAAAAGAAAGACTGAATGGAGTACACCAAACCCATAGGTGAACAATTTTAATTTGTTTTCTCTATCTTCTTATCCTATTTTACTGGGGAGTTCTTTTACATTACCAAGGATATCCCTATTCCAATTCCATGCAGTCTTGCTCTGGATCACATCGATGATTTAAAAATTTTCAATTTGTATTTCAAAAAACAAAATTCTTACTTCTAAATCTGATAAAGAGCAATAAGTGTGTGCCCATGTCATTCATAAGCTTGTTCTGAATCTAAATAAACTTTCTTTTGAAAAGAAGATCACTTGAAAATTACCAAAAAAATAAGCCAACAGGAATTTATGCATATCAGGAACACTGGTTAACAGGCTTTACCAACCACAAAGTGAAGAATCAGCCTCTACCTCACTAAGGGTGACAGGAGCGACTGGATGTGGCCCTGGAATGTGCACTGGCCATGGCAGTAGTGCCAGCCCTGGCTGCAGCCCTGGCTCGGGCTCTCTCTCCCTCATCTCTCAAAGCCTCTTCATACCAGGATGGGAAGGCAGTGGGGACCCTATCATCGACCTTGGCCAAAAACTCCAGGACTTTCATTTTGCTGGTTTCAGCTTGGGCTCTTGATCGCTGTCACGCATCTGATGATACACCAGGTATTTTCCTGCACCAAATCTTCTGTGATAAGCTTCCTGGGCTCCACCAAGATGAAGTGCCTCTTTCCATCAAAAACACCCAAAACATTCAGGAATTCCCAGATCTCCTCCTCAGAGGCGTGGTCGCCATGCAAGAAGATCACACCGAGGACAGGCATCAGGGGCCCATTCTTCCGAAACCGCCCGCCACTGCTCCGACGCCCATCATCGGTGAGATCTAGCTTGCTGACAAGGGCATAGGAATCACCACTCGGCTTGACTTCCTTCAAGTCAAGGCCGCAGACCAGTTCCATGTGCTCAGTGGCTCTCCTTAGGATCTCAGGGAATTGTTTCCTGTACATTTTGTTGACAACCTTCAGCACGTCTACCTTCATGATGGGCTCTTTTATATTTCTGCAGTAGGAATTGCATCAACATCCCTGCCTTCATGGTTAGAAGGTCCTTCCGTAAGCTCTCAGTGGAGGCTGAGGCTTTAGAGCGACGTGCACTTTCTCATCTTGGCTCTTGACATCTTTTTCGGACATTGTGCATGAAATAGCTGAGAAGTAACGATGGTGGATGTGGATCTCTGAGGCTCCTAGGAATGCCAGCCACCGGGGAGTCCAAGGAAACATCCCCAAAACAGGAGAGGAAGAGAAGGGGGACTCTTCCCTGCTCAGTGGTTTGAGCACCCTGGAGATCCTGGGTCTCACCCCGGGCATGCTGGCATTTCTCACGAGCACTGAGTTTACTCTTGTGACCCTAGGGAATGATGAGTGTGATCAGGAACAGCAGGCGGGAGTGTGGGTGATGCCCGCACTTGGAGGAGGGAGGAGGAGGGGGAATGAGATGATGTGAGGACCTTCAGCAGGGAGATTCCACGTAAGCTTTAACCAAGTCCATCTCTGCAGGTTTCCTTGAGGGCACTGCCCTAGGACTCTGCAGGGCTCTTGTTCTCCTGGTCAACCTGTCCCTGAGAACCCAGTGGAGAAACGGTGAGCCTTAGGCTGCAGCCTGCCTGCCCTGTGTTTTACTGACTAGGGTGACAGCATGGTTGATAGTGGGGCCACTTGTGTTTTTCAGTGTAGGGGGTCTTCTATGTTTAGCTTCAGGATTATCATGACAGCTCTTGGCAAGGCCTGGAAACTCCCCTCTCTGTTACTCTAAAGGTGACACCCCAAAGCTCTCCGGGACCCACAAGAAGGAAGTGAGAGGGGCACCTCAGCCCACCACTCTTATCAGGGGGAACCCAGTAGTTAAAGCTCTGTGGGTACCTCTCTGTCCTGAGCTTGTTAGATCCTAAGTCATCATTTGGAGTCCTCACTTGGATACCGCACAGGGTCATGGACTCTTCCTTTTGCTGACTGAGGGCTGGACCTTCAGACCAAGGATCTCACCTCCTTCCAGAACTCATAAAAAATGGGATGGGGATCCATGAAAGAAATAATTGATAAGCTAGATTTCATTCCCTTAAACTTCTAATCTGCAAAAATACACCATCAAGAGAACAAGAAGATGAGCTACAGTCTCAGAGGAAATATTTGCAAAAGACAGATCTGATGAAGGCTTTTATCCAAAATATACAAAGAACTCTTAAAATTCAATAAGAAGGAAACTAACAACCCGAATTAAAAAATGGACAAAAGATATGAACAGATACCTCACTAAGGAAGATATACAGATGGCAAACAAGCATATGAAAAGATGCTCACCATCATGTACCATTAGGGAACTGCAAATTAAAATTACAACCAGAAACCACTACGTGCCAAAATCCAGAGGACTGACAGCACCAAATGCTGGTGAGGATGGGATTCAACAAGAACGCTTTCATTGTTGGTGGTGATGCAAATGGTATAGCCACTTTGGAAGCCAGTTTGCAAGCTTCTCAGTAAACTAAACATATTCTATACTGTTGGTGGGAATGTAAATTGGTCCAGCCACTATGGGAAACAGTATGGAGGCTCCTCAAAAAATCAAAAATAGGGCTTCCCTGGTGGTGCAGTGGTTGAGAGTCCGCCTGCCGATGCGGGGGACGTGGCTTCGTGCCCGGGTCCGGGAGGATCCCATGTGCCGCGGAGCGGCTGGGCCCGTGAGCCATGGCCGCTGAGCCTGCGCGTCCGGAGCCTGTGCTCCGCAGCGGGAGAGGCCGCAGCAGTGAGAGGCCCGCATACCGCAAAAAAAAAAAAAAAAAAAAAATCAAAAATAACATATGATATTATCGGCAATCCCACTACTATCCAAAGGAATTGAAATCAGGACCTTGAAGAGATATCTGCATTCCCATGTTCATTGCAGCATTATTCCTAATAGCCAAGCTATGGAAGCAACCTAAATGTCCACCGATGGATGAATGGATAAAGTGTAAAGTATACATACAATGGAATATCATTCAGCTTTAAAAAGAAGCTAAAACTTCTCCAGCTATGACAGCGTGAATAAATCTAGAGAACATTATGTTCCAGTGAAATAAGCCAGACACAGAAGGACAAATACTACATGATGTCATTTATATGAGGAATCTAAAATAGTCAAAGTCAGAGAAGCAGAGAGTAGAGTGGTGGTTGCCAGGGGCTATGGAGATGGGGAAAATGAGAAGGTTTTAATCAAAAGTTACAAAGTTTCAGTTATGCAAGGTAAATCCTAGGGATCTACTATACAGCATAGAGTTTACAGTTAAGAATACTATATTGTACACTTTCTAACAGGTTAAATCTTATGGTAAGTGTTCTTATCACACACACAAAATAAAAAGGGTGGGAGGAAACATTTGGAGGTCATAGATAGGTTTATGGCATAAACTGCGGTGACTGATAGTTTCACAAGTGGATACTTATCGCCGAACTCATCAATTTGTATACATTAAATATGTACGGTTTTTGTATGCCCATCCTACCTCAATAAATTGTTTTTTTAAAAAAAAAACAACTAAACATACTCTTACCATACAATCTAGTAATCATGCTCCTTGTTATTTACCAAAATGAGTTGGAAACTTACATCCACACAAAAACCTGCACACCGATGTTTATAGCAGCTTTACTCATAACTGCCAAAACTTAAAAGCAACAAAGGTGTCCTTCAGCAGGTAAATGGATAAATAATGGAATACTGTTCAGTGCTAGAAATAAATATCAAACCATGAAAAGACATGGAGGAACCTTAGATGTGTACTACTAAGTGAAAGAAACTAATCTTAAAAGGCTACATGCTGCGTGATTCCAACTACATGACATCCTGGAAAAAGGCAAAACTATAGAAAAAGCAAAAAGACCAGTGGTTGCCAGGGGTTGGGGGCAGGGAGGGATGAATAGAGCACAGAGAATTTTTAGGGTAGTGAAATTACTCTGTATGACACTATAATGGTAGATACAAGTCATCATACGTTCGTCAGAACCCACAAAGTGTACACCACCAAGAATGAAGCCTAATGTAACTCTGGACTTTGTGTGCTAATGATGTGTCAATGTAGCTTCATAGATCGTAGCAAACGGCCCACTCTGATGGCGGATGTTGATAGTGGGGGAGGTGTGAGCTGTGTCGGGGAAGAGGGTACATGGGAACTCCTTGTACTTTCTGCTCCATTTTGTTGTGAACCTAAAACTGCTTTAAAAAAAAATAAAGTGAACTAAAAAAAAAACTGATGAGGGGTGGTGGTTGTTGCTCAGCCTCACACCCTTCCGTGGGGATTTAAGTCTTGAGTGCAGGTGCAGGGCCAGTTTTCCCCTCTATGCAAGAGTGGGTGGGCCTCTCAGTCCTCACTCAGTTTCCTTGATTTGACTCCTGGCAGGGCCTGAGGCTCCCCTCTTTCTCGACCTGAGGACATTTCTTCAGAGAAAGGCTCTTATTTCCCTGAGATCCAATAGGAGGTGAGGGTGGCCTTACTTGGCCACACCTGCCATGCCATGAGTGACAACTGTATCAGGCAGGTTGAGACCATATGATGGTGATCCCACTCAGGGTTCTAACTCAGTACCCTAAATCTGACTCACGTGAAGGCCTAAGATTCCCCCCTCTGCTGCCCTGGGACCTCCCCCTCAAACCAAGTTCCGCACTTTTCTGTGATCCCCGAGAAGGATATGAGGCCGTCTCTTCCTGACATTTACACCAGGATCTGTCACGGCAACAGGGAGGATTCTGTGAGGTCTCCGCTGATATGGGTTTGGTGGGCCCTGAACTCTTCAGGGTGCTCACCTTCCTCCTGGCGCACCTTGGAAATCCTATCTCTACTGACCTGAGTTGGCCAACCTCAGGCCAAAGTCTTCACTTTCTCAACCTCTTACGTGGAAATCAGGTTCAGCCACATCTTGACAAGGCTGTCTGGGGACTCTGAGGGCTGACGGCAGGGTCAGGAGTCCATGGGACACACTGTTCGGGGGTGGCGGGTGTGCTTCCTTCATTCCTCATTCAGGGTCCTCACCACCACATGTGGCAGAGACTGGGACTCCTCCCTCTACTGACCTGAGCTCATCCTCCTAGGTAGGACTCACAAGTCCCTGAGAACCCTGAAGAGTAAGTGAGGGCATGCTCAGGCTGACAACTTTGCCTGGCATGTTGCTCTCCCCAGGCCACCCGTAAGGGGCCCTTCATCGTGGCTCCTGTTTCTTGATTAAAGGCTTCCTGGGAAAGGGCCCATCCCTGAAAACTCTTGACCGGTTTCCCTATTGCAAACCCTTCAGAGACTGGGTCTCCGTCCCAGGAGTGATGTGAAGTAGGGAAGTTGTAACACAAGGCAGGATGGATGTGCTGTCAAAGAAAAAAAATACATTGGTTTTTCCCTTCTCTTTACCAGCAAGACTTAGCCTTTTATGTAACTTCTCTTTGAATAGATTTAACTTCCAAATGCGAAGGGCTGTCCAGCATGATTTTCTGAGCCCCTGATCTTTTGAGGTTATCTGACTTTGGATATGTAGATGATCATACTGTCACTAAATATCTTCCTCTGCTTTCTTCACCCTTTTCAACTATTTTGAGACACTTATTGCTGTGCTTATGTATTCCCATCCAGTGTTTTGGGCACAGAGTCCTCCTTTTTATCACCTGAGATATATTTTGTAGTGAGTGAGAAGTAAGGTGAATTAAGGAACACAAAGTTGGCCTCGGGCTGGGAGGAATGGAAAAGTGTGGGCGTCAGACTTAGTTAGGCCAGGAGTCTAGTTCCAACACTGTCACTTAACAGCTGTGTGAAACTGAACACATTACCAAACTCTGTGAGCCTCGGTCTTTTCATCTGTGAAATGGGTTTGAGAAGCTCTGCCTTGGGGACTGATAGAATTTATATAATGCCTGTGAAGTGCCTGGCCCATTGCCTGGCCGGTACTGAGACTTTCAAGGATGCCAGTTCTTACTATGATTAATTTGTCCCCTGGAGTTTCAACCCACTACACTGAGATTTAACTTTCAATCCAGGAGATGCCAGAGAATAAGCAGGGCTCTAGGGCAAAGAAACCCCTATCAGGCAAAATCCTGCTTAGCAAGGAAAACTAGTATTTCCCTGTTAGAGTATGTCACTCAAGGTCAACATGAGGTAGACTTCCTCAGTAGATGCAACACGAAGCTCTAAAATGTTTCACGGACCTAAAACGTACCTCCCTCTCAGCTGCCCTTCTTTATAAACCACTCCCACTTTCATTCATTTAACCACCCACGAATATCTATTCCTTGCCTAGAGTTTGCCAAATTACAATCAAGATAACTTAATTTGAATGATTTTTTTCGTGGAGTGGGCTCTGGCTCCCCCAACTAGGGCAAAGAGTGCCAGACCAGTGGCTTCTGGGCACCCCCACCCCTCAGGGGAGTACCACCCTTATTTCTCAGAAACTCCCTGGAGACATGACAGCGTGAATAAAACATCTAATTTGCATAGTGTTCACCTGCACTGGGACAAGAGCACAGGACACATTCTATTCCTGCCTCAGGTGATTTCTCTCTGATTTACCCACAACCCCAAAGTAAAAGGAGACCTCGAAGATATTGCAGGTTTGGTTCCAGACCCCCAAAATAAAGTGAATAGCACAATAAAGTGAGTCACAAGGATTTTTTGGTTTCCCAGTGCTCTTACAAAATTTATGTTTACACTATACTGCAGTCTATTAAGCGTGCAATAGTATTATGTCAAGGAACAATGTACATACCTTAATTAAAAAATACATTTTTGCTAAAAAATGCTAACCAGCATCTGAACCTTCAGCGAGTCCATCTTTTTGCTGGTGGAAGGTGTGAAATATTGTGAGAATTACCAAAATGTGACACAGAGACATGAAGTGAGAATACGTTGTTGGAAAAATGGCACTGAAAGACTTGCTGGAAGCAAGGTTGACACAAACCTTCAATTTGTTAAAAAAAGAAAAGAAAAAGCACTATCTGTGAAATACAATAAAGCAAAGCACAACAAAATGAAGTGTGCCTGTAACTGCTAAGGGCAGTTTCCCATTCCAGGCTTTGTCTTTCAACTGTACGGCCCACCATCTGAGGATCTGGCCCCTGCTCAAAATTATCAGTCTCATCTAGCCCACCACGCACCTAACTTATAATTACCTCCCACTGAAGGACTTACATTTTTCCCAAGGCCCACCACTGCCTTGCATCAGGGAATTTACATTCGACTGCTATCATGTGAAACCACCCCTTCTCCTTTCTTATCCTGCCTTTTCATTTGACCTTTTGGTCTTAGAGTATACATCACCATTTTCTTTATATGATAGCTGCTTCTCGGCTCTATAATTTTATGGTCAGTGGCTAGGTCTCCTTCTTCTCAGCTCTCACAGTACTAGCAAGGAGCCTTCTAAGAGCAGATACTCAATTCATGTTTGGGGAATAAACGAGCCTGTGAGCATGAGGTCTAATTTATTATG
Source organism: Tursiops truncatus (assembly GCF_011762595.2). Classification (NCBI taxonomy): domain Eukaryota; kingdom Metazoa; phylum Chordata; class Mammalia; order Artiodactyla; family Delphinidae; genus Tursiops; species Tursiops truncatus. Next base: position 99,455,328 of record NC_047055.1, on the reverse strand, counting down.
ATTTAATTCTACATTTTTGAATGAGCCAAGCACATACTGTTATTTCTAATTTTATAAAACAGAGTAAAAGGAATTAGTAAACCAAATATTGACCATCTTACTTTTTCTATACTATACTACATACACTATACTATACTATACTTAACTTTTTCACATTTTCAAGGAATTGCATATTGCAATGCCATGTTATCTTCCACCAAATTACTAAATAAGATGGAAGTTTTCCCAATATGTTTTACAAAACAGCAAAACTCTTATTCTTAAACCTGATAAACAACAGTAAGTATGACTGATGTAATTCATAAACTTACATTCTAACGCTAAATAAAATTTCATTTAGGAGTAACGTTTGAAAAACAGCAAAAAACAAAGACGTATTTCCAAATTCCCCATACAGAACAGGAACACAAAGGTATTATACAGTGTTCCCTCTGTCACACCCAGCCCTACACTACTTGAAATATTGAATGCTCTCTTCAGCCACAAAGTGCAGAATTTGCCTCAGATTCTGTGTGGGAGGAGCTGGACAGAACACTGGAACATCCACTGGCTTGGGCTCTCTCTTCCTCATCTTTCAAAGCCTCTTCATACCAAGACTGGAAGGCACTGGGGACGGTGTGATTGACCTTGGCCAGGAACTCCAGGACTTTCATCTTGCTGGTTTCGGCATGTGCTCTCGGGCCCCACAGGAACTCGTAGCGCGCTGGATCACTGTTGGCCACTTGCCGGTATTCCAAATACTTCAGCTTCACCCAATCTTGGGTGATGAGCTTCTTGGGCTCCCCAAATATGAAGTGCCTCTTCCCAGCATAGACTCTCATCTTATTCAGGAATTCCCAGATATTCTCCTCTGTGGCGCAGTTGCCCTTCATGAGGATCACAGCCAGAATGTACATCAGGAGACCGGTCTTGGGTAACCCACTGCCACGGCTCATGGTCCCATCGTTGGGGAGAGCCATTTTGCTGACAAAGGTATAAGTATGCTTGGTACGGTCGACCTCCTTTAAGTCAACACCAAATAGCATCTCCATGCTGAAGGAAGCTCTTCTGAGGATCTCAGGGAATCGATTTTGGTACTTCTTAGCGATAAACTTCAGCATATGTGCTTTCCTAACAGGCTTTTTCATTTTATACATGTGCACCAGGAACTGCACCAACACACTCGCTGTCCTCCTTAGAGGGCCTTTTCGAGACCGCACGGCGGAGACGGGGGCCTGAGAGGAACTGTGCTTTTTCTTCATTTGGCCTTTGGCTCCTTTGTTTGATCTTGCGGGAGAAACACCTGCAGGATTAGTGGTGGTGGCTAGGGCCCCCTGAGGACTCTTGAGAGTGCTACGTGACTTAGCACCCGGCTTTCTCCGAGTAGTAACCCCAAGAGAAGGACATGAAGACGAGGCGGCTTCCTCCTCAGCTGCAGTGGCCTGAGCACCCATCAGACCCTGGGTCCCACTTTGGGCCTGGCGGCGTCTCTCACGGGTGCGGAGCTTACTCTTCCGCCCCCGAGGCATGGTGACTGTGGTCAGGGACAAAAGGCAGGAACGCAGGTAGGACAGTGGGGTGATCTGGCAGAGATGCGAGAGGATGAGAGGGTGTGAGTGCCTACAGCAGGGAGGTACCACCCTGCCTTTAAGAGGGCCGCTCTTCAGGTTTCCATGTGGGCCCTGCTCTACGAACACACAGGACTCCTGTTCTGATCACCCTGTCCTCTAAGAACCCTGTGGAAATAATTAAAGTGAGCCTCAGGCTGCAGCCTGCCAGCCCTGCCTGGTGCTTATTGGGGCTGAGAGCAGCAGTGGGCAATTATCTAGTCCTTGTGGAGCCCCCTCTACTCTGGAGCATTGGGGTCCCCTCAGTTCATATGCAGGACCATCATATCAACTTTGGGCAGGGCCTGGGCCCCCTCCTCTGTGCTGCTCTAAATTTATACCTCAGACCCAGATCCTCATCTTCCTGGGATACCTTAAGAAGAAGTGAAGGGGCACCTCAGCCTAGCACCCCTGCCAGGGGGCACCCACAGCTGACAGCTCTATGGGACTCTGTCCTGGGCTCCTTGGGGTCCTCAGTCCTCATTCAGGGTCCTTGCCTTGGCTCTCACCAATCTGATACCATCAGAAATAAAGGAGGGGAAACCCGGGAGCTGTGCAAACAAAGAAGAGAAAGGGAAATCTCTCCCAGCAGCCTCAGGAGCAGCGGATTAAATCTCCACAATCAACTTGATGTACCCCGCATCTGTGGAATACCTGAATAAACAACGAATCATCCCAAACTGAGGAGCCGTGCGGATGAAAGGCTCTTGGTGCTGCAGCCAGGAGTCAGTGCTGTGCCTCTGAGGTGGGAGAGCCAACTTCAGGACACTGGTCTACAAGAGACCTCCAGGCTCCACATAATATCAAACGGCGAAAATCTCCCGGAGATCTCCAACTCAACAACAGCACCCAGCTTCACTCAACGACCAGCAAGCTACGGTGCTGGACACCCTATGCCAAACAACTAGCAAAAAAGGTACACAAGCCCACCCATTGGCAGAGAGGCTGCCTAAAATCATAATAAGGCCAAAGACACCCCAAAACACACCACCAGACGTGGACCTGCCCACCAGAAAGACAAGTTCCAGCCTCATCCACCATAACACAGGCACTAGTATCCTCCACCAGGAAGCCTACACAACCCACTGAACCAACCTTAGCCACTGGGGACAGACATCAAAAACAACAGGAACTACGAACCTGCAGCCTGCAAAAAGAAGACCCCAAACACAGCAAGATAAGCAAAATGAGAAGACAGAAAAACACACGGCAGATGAAGGAGCAAGATAAAAATGCACCAGAACGAACAAGTGAAGAGGAAATAGGCAGTCTACCTGAAAAAGAATTCACAATAATGATAGTAAAGGTGATCCAAAATCTTGGAAATAGAATGGACAAAATGCAAGAAACATTTAACAAGGACCTAGAAGAACTAAAGATGAAACAAACAATGATGAACAACACAATAAATGAAATGAAAAATAATCTAGACGGGATCAATAGCAGAATAACTGAGGCAGAAGAACGGATAACTGACATGGAAGATAAAATACTGGAAATAACTACTGCAGAGCAGAATAAAGAAAAAAGAATGAAAAGAACTGAGGACAGTCTCAGAGACCTCTCAGACAACATTAAATGCACCAACACTTGAATTATAGGGGTTCCAAAAGAAGAAGAGAAAAAGAAAGGGACTGAGAAAATATTTGAAGACATTATAGTTGAAAAATTCCCTAATATGGGAAAGGAAATAGTTAATCAAGTCCAGGAAGCACAGAGAGTCCCATACAGGATAAATCCAAGGAGAAATACGCCAAGACACATATTAATCAAGTAAGCCAGAAGGGAGTGGCAGGACATACTGAAAGTGATGAAGGAGAAAAACCTGCAACCAAGATTACTCTACCCAGCAAGGATCTCATTCAGATAGAGGTAGAAATTAAAAACCTTTACAGACAAGCAAAAGCTGAGAGAGTTCAGCACCACCCAAACCAGCTTTACATAAATGCTAAAGAAACTTCTCTAGGCAAGAAACACAAGAGAAGGCAAAGACCTACAATAACGAGCCCAAAAACAATTTAGAAAATGGGAATAGGAACATACATATTGAGAATTACCTTAAATGTAAATGGACTAAGTGCTCCCACCAAAAGACACAGATTGGCTAAATGGATACAAAAACAAGACGCATATATATGCTGTCTACAAGAGACCCCTTCAGACCTAGAGACACATACAGACTGAAAGTAAGGGGATGGAAAAAGATATCCATGCAAATGGAAACAAAAGAAAGCTGGAGTAGCAATTCTCATAACAGACAAAATAGACTTTAAAATAAAGACTATTAGAAGAGACAAAGAAGGACACTACATAATGATCAACGGATCGATCTAAGAAGATGTAAACAATTGTAAATATTTATGCACCCAACATAAGAGCACCTCAATATTATAAGGCAAACACTAACAGCTTTTAAAAGGGGAAAGCGACAGTAACACATTCATAGTAGGGGACTTTAACACCCCACTTCACCAATGGACAGATCATCCAAATGAAATAAATAAGGAACTCAAGCTTAAATGATACATTAAACAAATGGACTTATTGATATTTATAGGACACTCCATCCAAAAACAACCAGAATACACATTTTTCTCAAGTGCTCATGGAACATTCTCCAGGATAGATCAATCTTGGGTCACAAATCAAGCCTTGGTAAATATTAAGAAACTTGAAATCGTATCAAGTATCTTTTCTAACCAAAACGCTATGAGACAAGATATCAATTACAGAAAAGGTCTGTAAAAAATACAAACACATGGAGGCTGAACAATACACTACTTAATAACCAAGTGATCACTGAAGAATCAAAGGGGAAATAATACCTAGAATCAAATGACAATGGAGACACGATTACCCAAATCTATAAGGATGCAGCAAAAGCAGTTCTAAGACAGAATTTTATAGCAATACAATCCTACCTTAAGAAACAGAGGAAACATCTCGAATAAACAA